>NC_138774.1:211970824-212617074 GCF_965119305.1 Pelophylax lessonae | reverse complement strand
TCATCGTGCTTGGTATGCCAATCTGGTACGACTGGTCGCCGATGTTCCTTGGAAGCTTCCTCTCAGGAAGGATCTGCTGTCCCAAGGACCGATCTTCTGTCCTGCTTTACAGTCGCTGGCTTTGACAGTTTAGCTGTTGAACGCCAGGTGCTGACAGATAGAGGTTTTTTTGATCAGTGATTCCTACGCTGTTGAAAGCTAGGAAATCTACTTCTAGGAAGATCTACCATCGTACGTGGAAGACGTACATTGCATGGTGTGAGTCGCTTGGGGTTCATCCTCGCTCCTTTTCAGGGGCTCGGATGTTAACCTTCCTTCAACGGGGGATTGAACAGAAGTTGGCCTTGATTACCATCAAGGGCTAGGTGTCGGCTTTGGTGGTCTTCTTCCAATGACCTTTGGCCACACACTCCCCGGTGTGTACCTTTCTTCATGGGGTCCGACATTGGCTCTCTCCGGCGCGGGCTCAGTTGCCGCCTTGGGATTTCTTTTTGGTGCTTACAGCTCTACAGAAGCCTCCCTTTGAAATATTCTGGAGATTCCCCTTCTTACGCAGTACCAGAAGGTGGCCTTTTTGGTGGCTATTACCTCTGCATGCAGGGTGTCGGAACTGGCTGCGTTTTCCTGTCATTCACCTTACCTGGTGATTCACAGGGATAAGGTGGTTCTTCGCCAGTGTCTCTTTCCTTCCAAAGGTTGTCTCTGATTTTCATTGTGTTGCCTTCCCTTTGTTCCAGGCCTAAACATCCGAAGGAAATTGCCTTGCATTCCTTGGATGTGGTTCAGGCAATCAGGGTGTACCTGGCAGCTATGGAGTCTTTCAGGAAGTCAGACTTTCTATTTGCGCTCACAGATGGACCTCAAAAAGTGTTGTCTACTTCCTCTGTGACCATTTTCAGATGGATCCGACAGACGGTGTTTCAGGCCTATTCTATCAGGGATCATTTTCCTCTTTTCCCTGTCAAGGCACACTCTACTAGGACCCTTAGTGCCTCCTGGACCTTCCGTCATCAGGCGCCAGTGACACAGGTTTGCAAGGCGGCCATCTGGTCGTCCATGTACACTTTTACAAAGTGGATGTGTTGGCATCTGTGGATGCCTCCTTTTGCTGCAAGGTTTTACAGGCTGCTGTTTAAGAGGACCTGATCCCCTTTGAGGGTGTATTGTTTTCTTCAGGTGGGCTCCAGTTGTTAGGTTGAGCTCCTGTTGCCTGGTTGGCTAATGTTTAGCCTTGGAAATGTTTTTGTTGTTCCCACCCCTCAGTCAGTGTCAGTCAAAGAACGAAAGAGAAAATGGGATTTTTGACTTACCATAAAATCAATTTCTCTAATGTTCATTGACAGACACAGCACCCACCTCTCTGTGGAGTTATAATTCCCCTGACACTGCTTGTAACAAAAGTGTGTGAGTGGCTATGGCAGAGAGAAGAAGTATACCCCCTGGGACTGCCCATGGGTGTAGCCAGAATTCTTTTCTGCCTAGTGTCCTACTCCTATAGGCGGCAGTATAACCCAATGGTTATGAATACCAGGAGCTGTGTCCGTCAATGAACATCAGAAAAAATGTTTTCGTTCTCTGTACATAAAAAAAAATATATATATATATATATATATATATATATATATATAGTCACCAAAGCACAATACCTGTAAATGCCTAATGCATTATTACATAAATTTTAACTAGAATATATGGTCTCGGAATTCGACTCTTATTGATGAATTTTCCCAGCTTCTGGTTACTTTCAGCAACATTTATATAGGCTGCCCTTTTGTTTCTGTATGCTCTGCAATATTAGTTGTGTTCTGTAATGCCTGGTCTTACTTGCTCATATGGAGCTGTCAAATTCTTTCCATTCTGTTTTAGAATATATTGTTTGATTCCTTAAACGATAAATAAAGAATTTATTTTAAAAATTAATGCCAAATGGAAATCCAGACCTAATCATGAAAAAGGATTCTGAAGGTTTTCGTTAATCCGAGTCTTGATATAACTAGGTCAAAGTCTATCACTTTTAATGCTTAACCTCCTTGGCGGTAATCCCGAGCGTGACTCGGGGTTGATTTTTCATATCAGGAGCGGTAACCCCGAGTCACGCTCGGGGTGGATTGCAGAGAGCGCAGCGGTGTTCTCTTACCTTATCCTGGCGATCCAGCGATGATCTCTCATTGCTGTGACCGCCAGCCGAGAGTCCCGCCGCTCCTCCGTCCGTGTGATCACTTCCTAGTTCCGTTCCCTGCAGCAGCAATGCTGCATGGGAGCGGAACTAGGGAGGGAAATTCAAAAAAAAAAAAAAAAAACGTTGCACAAAACACATTTTATATTATATATATATATATATATATATATATATATATATATATATATATATATATATATATATGTGCACACACACACATATATATATATATATATATATATATATATATATATATAAAATTATATTATTGATTCAATTATAATTCATGCGTTATATATATATATATATATATACACACAAACATATATCTATATATAATATATAATGCATGAATTATAATTTAATCAATAATATAATTTTATTATATATATATTATATATTAAATAATAAAATAATATTATTGATTCGATTATAATTCACGTGTTTGTGTTTCAAATTTATCACATCTGGGATGTCTACTAGAGTCTTGTTTTGGTCAGGTTTAAGTCAGTAATTACTAAGAATTGTAGGCCTATAATACATAACGCCAAATTTCCATGAAAACAATTGTACCGCTTTTGGTATGCAATTCCTGACATAATCATACCGCCAGGGAGGTTAAGACTTTTCACCACTCTTGCTAGTGACTTTCAGTTCACGTACAGTGCCTTGAAAAACTATTCATATCTCTTGAAATTTTCCACATTTTGTCATGTTACAACCAAAAACGTAAATGTATTTTATTGGGATTTTATGTGATAGACCAACACAAAGTGACATATTATTGTGAAGTGGAAGGAAAATTATAAATGGTTTTCAACATTTTATACAAATAAATATATGAACAGTGTGTCGTACATTTGTATTCAGCTTCCTTTACTCGGATACCCCTAACTAAAATCTATTGGAACCAATTGCTTTCCGAAGTCACCTAATTAGTAAATGAAGTCCACCTGTATGTAATTTAATCTCACTATAAATACAGCTGTTCTGTGAAGCCCTTACAGGTTTGTTAGAGTACCTTAGTAAACAAACTGCATCATGAAGGCCAAGAAACACACTAGACAGGTCAGGGATAAAGTTTAAAGAAGGGTTAGGGTATAGAAAAAAATAAAAAATATCCCAAGCTTTGAACATCTCACAGAGCACTGTTCAATCCATCATCTGAAAATGGAAAGAGTATGGCACAACTGCAAACCTACCAAGACATGGCCGTCCACCTAAACTGACAGGCTGGGCAATGAGAGCATTATTAAGAGAAGGAGCCAAGAGGCCCATGGCAACTCTGGAGGAGCTGCAGAGATCCACAGCTCAGGTGGGAGAATCTGTCCAAAGGACAATTATTAGTTGTGCATTCCACAAATCTGGCCTTTATGGAAGAGGGGCAAGAAGAAAGCCATTGTTGAAAGAAAGCCATAATAGGTCCTGTTTGCAGTTTGCGAGAAGCCATGTGGGGGACCCAGCAAACCTATGGAAGAAGGTGCTCTGGTCAGATGAGACCAAAATTTTACTTTTTGTCCTAAAAGCAAAAAGCTATGTGTAGTGGAAAACGAACACTGCACATCACTCTGAACACACAATCCCAGTGAAACATGGCAGTGGCAGCATCATGTTGTGGGGATGCTTTTCTTCAGCAGGGATAGGAAAGCTGGTCAGAGTTGATGGGAAGATGGATGGAGCCAAATACAGGGCAATCGTAGAAGAAAACCTGTCAGAAAAAGACTTGAGACTGGGGTGGATGTTCACCTTCCAGCAGGACAACGACCCTAAACATACAGCCAGAGCTACAATGGAGTGGTTTAGATCAAAGCATATTCATGTGTTAGAATGGCCCAGTCAATGTCCAGACCTAAATCCATTTGAGAATCTTTGGCAAGACTTGAAATTTGCTGTTCACAGGCGCTCTCCATCCAGTCTGACAGAGCTTGAGCTAAGAAGAAAATGCAACAATTTCCCTTTCTAGATGTGCAAAGCTGGTAGAGACATACCCTAAAATACTTGCAGCTGTAATTGCAGTGAAATGTGGTTCTACAAAGTATTGACTTACAAGTATTGAATACAAATGCACGCCACACTTTTCAGATATTTGTAAAAAAGTTTAAAAACCATTATTTTCCTTCCACTTTACAATTATGTGCCACTGTGTTGGTCTATCATATCAAATCCCCCAAAAAAATACCTTTAAATTTTTGGTTGTAACCTGCCAAAATGTGGAACATTTCAAGGGGTATGAATACTTTTTGAAGGCACTATAATTTTTAGAAACATTCACCAACATTTATATCCACATAGAGAATAACATTAATCCAATCACTCCAATGTGAAAGATTTTTCGTAAAGCCTTTATCCCCTACAATACTCTTAGTAACAATAAAACAGGTTGACACACATTGAGTAGTCAGTTTATTTAGCTCTGAACCAACAGAGTACATTCTGCAATATACTTTTAATCAGCCCCGCTGACACTTTCTTAAAACCAGTCAAAGCATTGCAGTGTTTTCCTGATGAATATATTCATGTTTACAGATCAAAATGCATTCACAAAAAATTTGACTGGTACAGAGGCTGCCCAAGTTTTCACAGCTTTGTGCACCATATTTGGATTGTAGCAAGTGGTGAAGAACCATGCCTAAATATAAAAAATAGCAAACAAAAAATTCAAATATTAAATCCCCATTTCACATTTTTAACGGAAAATATATGAATTCAAACCTACTCAAGTATTCACAGTCATCCAGGTCCTAATGCAACCACAGCACAACTGTGAAAGGCTGAGCCTGGCCTTTCACTTCGCTAGAACTGTCCTTCCTGCCTCCGGATTACCCCACTGTCCTTCACTTCTTGTCCTGTGATGCCCGCACAAGAATTAGGTGTGTTATTATCAGCAGGACTGGGAGGCACAGACGCAATAAAATGATTAGATGTTCTTCCCTACTCTGTTCCTATTGGAGACATTTCCCTTGACTTTACAGACAGGAAAAAAATAAAAAGAAGAAAAAAAGTTCTAATTCTTCTCCATTCTATTAAAAACATAAAGTTTTGGCTAAAGTTTGGTCTTCTATGGAAAACAGAATGCTTGCCTTTTGCTAGATCCCTGCCCCATCAACACATATGGCCTTTAAAAAGCCATTGATCAAGAAATAGTTCTCCATAAAAAAAAAGTACTTGCCTTAGCCCTGGCTCTCAATGTTTCCGAAGTGTGAGCGATGTCACAATGCTTCCTGGCATAGTTGTGCTGGAGTGCATTAAGGCAAGATTTTAAGCACCCAACTATGCCAGGAGGGAAGATGAGGTATTTTGTGTTTTGGGGAACAGTTTGTTGAGCAGAGACTTTTTAAAAGCCATTTGTGGAGGTCACAGAGGGCTGGCAAAAAAAAGTCTGGAAAGTCTGATTTAAAGGATAATTCCTCTTTCGTGCAAAAAAAAAATAATAATTAGCAAATAAAAAAAAAATAATAATATAACGTATACAGTTGTGACTACCTTTCCTTTTCAATCTGCAGAGCTGTAATTTTCTGAAAAATGCAATATGGCTACCTGGAGGTGTTCTGTAGACAGATGGTGTACAGAACAACCCCAAGAAATGTCATTTTTTGCTTGTGTGATTGGTTTACTGATTTTCCCAGAAGTCTGCACTAAGAGACCAATCAGATTTTTGGCATCCCCTGCAACAAAAATGTCATTTTTGGGGAGATTAATGGGAAATCACATCTAAAGGGATGCAGACCTTCCCAATTTCCTCATTAGAGCCCTGCAGGTGCAGCAGCTGATTGATTACTACAGTATAAAACCGCTCCTATACAGATTCACTGTCACGTGGACACAGACAAACAAACAGCTATTTCTTTAGAATACCAAAAGGTAGGAATCTGCAAAATTTTTTAAAATCCTTGGAATGTACATATATTATCCAGAGGGGAATGTTTTTTACCCAACAAAAGTTATGGTGTCCATATACTAGCTGATAAATTGTTTGCAAATCTGCCATTTGGACAGTTTCTTTATTTTTCGTCCAGGTAATGGGAACAGATCGAAAATCAGTTGTGACAATTTGGGACCAAAAAAAAAATTGAAGAAAGTTTGGAAAACTTCTACCAAATGGACAATAAATTGAAAGGTTAACGTGTTTCTCACCTCCTGAAAATTGAACTGTTGTTACTGCACATATGTAACTCAGAGGCCAAAAACAAATGAGAAACTGATTAATTTATATCCATTGAACAATTTATCGTTCAAAATTCAGTCAATACATGATGGCAATATTGTTTGCACCCACGACCATGTGCTGTTTTTTTGAAAACACGTTTGAACAATTTTTGAACTGGTGTATTGTTAGCATTACTCTTTAAATTGTGTGTAAATAAGGTGGGTGAGGCATCAGGTGCTCAAATAGATAAGCACTGAGTACCTCCTGCTAGGAGGTTGCCTTAGATCCCCTGTGTATATAATTGGCTAAGTGTTTGAAATAACCAAAAGGGGAGAAAAGCGCTGTCCGGATGTTGGTGTGATCAGGATGCTGATAAATAAGCCGATGGATGTAAGAAACCATTTATTGGAAAATTGCCAGTGATAAAACACAACTGAAGTCAATAAAAGCCAATGGAAGGTATTACTGTACTAGACCCAGACCGGTATGTTCCGATGATGATCGGTAATGACTGCTGGGTCCACTAAGTGAAGTGTTGCCAAACCGCTGTGGATGGAGATGCTAGTCAGAAGAGCTGTGTACAAGCAGGAGCTGAGCCTGGCCCACAGGCACTCACCGCTTGACGTCACCGCGACTCAGAAGCACAGGACGGAAGTCTCAAACCCGAAATGTCATGGTCTTACCTTCTTGCTGTTCTCCTTCGTTTGACATGTGCTGGCGGCCATCTTGGTTTCTGGGTTTCTTGTAGCCTCCCACCCTGCGGCTTCTCCTTCCCACTGGGAGGAGCTGGATGCCTAGCTCATATATATAGGAGGTCTGTGGCTTCAGTTCCTTGCTTGGTCCCCCTGTGTTCACATGCTTCTAAGACTGCTGCTGCTGCTGGTTCCTGATCCTGGCTTCGTCTGACTACCCTGCTGGTTCCTGTTCCTGGCTTCGTCTGACTACCCTGCTGGTTCCTGATCCTGGCTTCGTCTGACTACCCTGCTGGTTCCTGATCCCGGCTTCGTCTGACTACCCTCCTGGTTCCTGACCTCTGGCTTCGCAAGGACTCTGCCTCGGTTTCGCCAACCGTTTGGACTTTTGCTTTACAGCTTGATTTTCAATAAAGCCTTCTTATTTTCACTTATCTGTTGTTGTACGTCTGGTTCATGGTTCCGTGACACGAAAGCATTAACCAGCCTGGAACGCATGAAGAAGAAATTGCTGTGACGACACGTTTCGCACGCATGCGCTTTGTCAAGTCACAGAAAAGACGGCAAAGTGGAAATTTAAAGGTCAGGGTTGGAATGGGAGTGGAACCAATAAGTGTCCTCAGCAGTCATTAACCCCTCACCACTTGCAAGTGTCATTTAAAGCATCATAATGCCGACTAGTAGATGAAATTAAGATAGTGTCATTTAAAGCATCATAATGCCGATTAGTAGATGAAATTAAGATAGCTAAGGCATCCGTGTATTGCAAAAAATGATAATAATGATTATTAACTATAATAATAATAACCAACTGTGAGGAATGGGAATTGCAAAATTGAATATGCAAATATCCTGGTAATAACTGAAAAATGATAATAGTTAATGAGGAAAAAATGGTAGAATGATAAAAAATACAAAAAATAGAAAAATAAAAATAGAAAAAAATGATTAACAATAATGGCTAATGAATAGTTGTTCACAACTAAAACCTGCAAAAATGAAACACATTTATGTGTGTCCACACATACACATGCGCGCATGTGTACACGCATACTGAGAGAATAAAAAAACAAACAACCACCACTCATGTACACCCCAGTATTTACCAATCAAACATAATACTGGTGCATATTGTGCTTAATTATATTAGGGCCTGATATGAAGAAAAAACTAATCTAAACATTTAAAGGTCATCTTTAATCTAAACAATAGTGTGCACTTCCAGCTCCTCATTTAGGCCACAAGTCTAGGACCTGAATTTAAAATCCAATAAGTCTCCCTTTTGCACAAAAGGGAGAACCTTTCGTTGGTGGTTAGAGTGCCTTTGGGAACAGCCTCGATTGCCATAAAATTCGGGTCCTTAACTCCTTGTAGCCTAAATGAGGAGCTGAAAGTGCACACTATTGTTTAGATGAAAGTTTTTTCTTCACATCAGGCCCTCATAATTAAGCACAATACGCACCAGTATTATTAATATGTTTGATTGGTAAATACTGGGGTGTACAATGCATACATGTGCGTGTGTGTATGTGTGGACACACAAATGTGTTTCATTTTTGCAGGTTGTAGTTGTGAACTATTCATTAGCCATTATTGTTTATTAATAATTTTTTCCCTTTTTTTTAATTATTTTTTTTTATATTTATTATTTTTTATTTTTATTTTTCATCATAAAATCTATCTTTTCCTCATTAACTATTATAATTTTCAGTTATTACCAGGATATTTGCATATTCAATTTTGCAATTCCCATTCCTCACAGTTGGTTATTATTATTATTATTATTATTGTTAATAATAGATTGTAAGCTCTACCGAGCAGGGCCCTCTGATTCCTACTGTATTAAAAGAGTATTGTACTTGTACGGTCTACCCTCAAGTTGTAAAGCGCTGCAGAAACTGTCGGCGCTATATAAATCCTATAAAATAATAATAATTACGGTTTTATCATTTTTTGCAAAACACGGATTGTAAATGTATTTTAAATGTTTTAAATGTGCCGTAGATATCTTAATTTCAACTACTAATCCGCATTATGACGCTTTAAATGACACTAGCAGGTGGTGAGGGATTAATGACTGCTGAGGACACTTATTGGTTCCACGCCCATTCCAACTCTTTCCAGGTTGCCGTCTTTTCCGGTACTTGACAAAGCGCACCCACGCGAATTGCGTCATCATGGCAATGTCTCCTTCATGCGTTCCAAGCTAGTTCATGCCTCAGGGTTTTTAGACTTCGGCCTTGTGCTTCTGAGTCGCGATGACGTCATGCGGTGAGCGCAGGCGGGCCCAGCTCGGCTCCCGCTTGTACACGGCTCTTCCAACCAGCATCTCCATCCTCAGCGGTTTGGCAACACTTCACACAGTGGTTTCAGCAGTCATTACCGATCATCATTCGAACATACCGGTCTGGTACAGTAATAGCTTCCATTGGCTTTTGTTGACTTCAATTGAAATTTATCATTTGCAATTTTCCATTAAATGGTTTCTTACATCCATCAGCTTGTTTATCAGCATCCTGATAACACCAACATTCGGACAGCGCTGTTCTTCCCTTTTGGCTGCTTGTTGGACGGTCTTTTGCACCAACCTTGACAGCTATACCGATTTGGTTTGGGACCTTTCACAGTACGGGTGCCGCAGTGCTAGCGCTGGAACTTTTGTTGTAAGTGTTTGAAGTGGTTATTATAGCCATCCAATTGTTAGACCTCTCAGTGATACTTATTTCCCAAAGCTTGTCCAGCAGAAATATTTCATCATAAGCATTAGATCACAGTCCATCCTCGTGAAATTTCTCCAGTGAGTTTTAAAATAAAAAGTCTTAATGGAACAGGTCAAAATACACAAACAAAAATAAGTTACCAGAGGGACAATTAAGGTATCCACTATAAATTAATACATTTCTAGTTTTTTTAGTCATGTTATCCTGTGTGTCATCATGGCTGCACTCTGGTCTCATTTCCATCCCTCTTGACCTGAGCAAGCATTCCGGAAGTAACAATGTAGCGGAGCAGCCACCAGTCCTGCTGCCACGCTCAGCACAATGAAGAAAATGGCAGCCACCCAGAGGTTGTAAATGTGAGCCTTTAGAAAACTGGGGCCTTCTGATGGGATCTTATTTGTCATGTTCAGCATGTAACCCAGAGTCCATCCAACGTCAGCGTTGCCGGCCTATGGACAACATAAAATAAGATGTGTTTGCATAACCTGCGGTGTTTTATGAGAAATACATACAGAATTATGGCATAAAAATGTGTGTTCATACCAGTCGGTTGCACAATTATGTCCTATGCAGACAACCCCAGTGCTGAAAAAATTGGTGATGAGTCCCAAAAGTTTAGGGTGTCTTCAGATGTTAGAAGCAGCCGATATATACTAAATGGTTCCCTAATCTAACTGTTATTGTCTGAATGGGAATACATTTATTCTCTTAGGTTGAAATTATACTTAAGGTGTTACTAAACCCTGGAGGCTGCATTCACTATATCTGGTCTCCCACAGTACACAGAAATGCTATCATTTTTGTAAATATAAACTGCTAAATACCTTTTCTCATCAGATGTATTTGCAGTCTTATGACTTCTATCAGTGCCTGGTTAAAGCTTGTAGGAGGAGTTTTCATACTGCACTGGCTGTCCTATCAGGATGCAGGACCCCTGACCCTCTGTCTGGACAGTGCTGATTGGCTATGTGCTGATCTCATGAACCCTCCCAAGAAAAAAAAAAACTCTAGCAATACACTCACATACACACACACACATATATATATATATATATATATATATATATATATATATATACACACACACACACAGTATCTCACAAAAGTGAGTACACCTCTCACATTTTTGTAAATATTTTATTATAGCGTTTCATGTGACAACACTGAAAAAATGACACTTTGCTACAATGTAGTAGTGAGTGTACAGCTTGTATAACAGTGTAAATTTGCCCTCAATATAACTCAATACACAGCCATTAATGACTAAACCGCTGGCAATAAAAGTGAGTACACCCCTAAGTGAAAATGTCCAATTTGGACCCAAAGTGTCAATATTTTGTGTGGCCACCATTATTTTCCAGCACTGCCTTAACCCTCTTGGGTATGGAGTTCACCAGAGCTGTACAGGTTGTCACTGAAGTCCTCTTTCACTCCTCCATGACAACATCACCGTAGGGAGGGGATCATGCTCTGCTTCAGTATGTCACAGTACATGTTGGCATTTATGGTTCCCTCAATGAACTGTAGCTCCCCAGCACTCATGCAGCCCCAGACCATGACACTCCCACCACCATGCTTGACTGTAGGTAAGACACACTTGTGTTTGTACTCCTCACCATGTTGCCACCACACACGCTTGACACCATCTGAACCAAATAAGTTTATCTTGGACTCATCAGACCACAGTACATGGTTCCAGTAACCAATGTCCTTAGTCTGCTTGTCTTCAGCAAATTGTTTGAAGGCTTTTTTGTGCATCATCTTTATAAGAGGCTTCCTTCTGGTAAGACAACCATGCAGACCAATTTGCTGCAGTGTGCGGCGTATGGTCTGAGCACTGACAGGCTGATCCCCCACCCTTTCAATCTCTGCAGCAATGCTGGCAGCACTCATACATCTACTTTTCAAACACAACCTCTGGATATGAAGCGAAGCATGTGCACTCAAGTTCTTTAGGTTGACCATGGCGAGGCCTGTTCTGAGTGGAACCTGTTCTGTTAAACCGTGGTATGGTCTTGGCCACCGTGCTCCAGCTCAGTTTTAGGGTCTTGCCAATCTTCTTATAGCCTAGGCCATCTTTATGTAGAGCAACATTTTTTTTTTCAGATCCTCAGAGTTCTTTGCCATGAGGTGCCATGTTGAACTTTCATTGACCAGTATGACTGGGTGAGAGCGATAACACCAAATTTATCACACCTGCTCCCCATTCACACCTTGTAACACTAAGGAGTCAGATGACACCGGGGAGGGAAAATGGCTAATTGGGCCCAATTTGGACATTTTCCCTTAGGGGTGTACTCACTTTTTAGCCAGCGGTTTAGACATTAATGGCTGTGTTGAGTTATTTTGAGGGGGACAGAAAATTTACACTGTTATACAAGCTGTACACTCACTACTTTACATTGTAGCAAAGTGTCATTTCTTCAGTGTTGTCACATGAAAAGATATAGTAAAATGTTTACAAAAATGTGAGGGGTGTACTCACTTTTGTGAGATACTGTATATATACACATACATACACACTGTGTGTGTGTGTGTGTGTGTGTTTGTGTGTGTGTGTGTGTGTGTGTATATATATATATATATATATATATATATATATATATATAAAAACACTGCTAAAGGCTGGACACTGACATTTATCAGAATTTAGTAGAGTTTAGGAGCTGTCAACTTTTTTTCTGCCAAAACACTGCTGATCCAGAAGGAGAGTTTTTTTCTGCCACTAAACTCTCCTGCCAAAAAAACTGACAAAAGCCAATGTGTGCATGAACACATGGGATAAAATGCAGGGGAGTTTAGAGGCACATAAAGTCTGACGCCCAAAACAGCAGCTGTAAAATTGCCCAGTGTGCATGAGGCCACAAGCATGCCTCGTAGTGGCCGAACAGCTGATTTGCAGCGTGACTATTTTAGAAGTGATAGGCCAATGAGGAGTGAGGTTGTGTCCGCGTGCGTCCCCCCATCCACCACACGAGAATCTCAATCTGGGAAGGCCTGCTGCGTAGCTGACGGACAGATTATGGGCGTGAGGTGTCTAATGTTTAAGTTTTGCATAAGGCCTCACAAAGCCTAGAGGGCCTCTGGGCCCTTTCCTGTTATATCTGGGAAATTTTGGCATAGTGTTATGCAGGAATTGGACCTAGCTGACTTGGTAGACTGCTTTATAAAAAGGGCTGAACAGGTTTCTAAATGCACAAAACAGAATTTTTGTAAAATCTTACCTGTAAAATTCCTTTCTCTGAGTCCTCCGACAGTCGCCGCCACCTCTAAGTCATCACTATTGGGTATTGACTTCCGCTCCGCAGGAGTAGCTAGGCATAAGACTTAAGGCCCGTACACACGTAGCGATTGTCGGCCGTAAATATTCGGCCACCGACCGATCGGCCAATTGTAGGCTTGTTAGTATGATGCTTCCGACAACCGACTGCAACTTTTAGGCCGAACAGAATCTGGTGTGCAGGCATTACAATTTTTGTTGGCCAACACCAGAACGGCCGATTGTTCGCCAGTCAGTACAGAATTCGGCCGACAAACAGCAGATGAGCAAGACTGGGCATGCTCAGAGAAGAAAAAACACACGGAAAGTTAACCATCACATGACATCACTTCTGCAGTCGGCTGTTGTTGGCCGACAAAATTCGTGTGCAGTCTTTAGCACTTTTCAACCGACAGGACAGCACCGGACAAAAGACGGCCGATCGTTTGGCCAACATTCGGTACGTGTGTACGGGGCTTAAGTCAAAAGAACAAAAGCATTTAGCATAGACACACCCATGTAGGCTGTCCCACTGGTCAATACCCCCTGCAGTGATCGCTCCCAACTCAGTTTGGTAGAATAGCAGTAGGTGTGCAAGAAAAAAACCCCAAAAGAGGGGCAGGGGCGGCGACTGTCGGAGGACTCAGAGAAAAGAATTTTACAGGTAAGATTTTACAAAAATTCAGTTTTCTCTTACGTCCTCCGACAGTTGCCGCTACCTCTAAGTCATCACTATTGGGATGTCCCAAAGCAGTGTAGACATGAGGGGTGGGAGACGCAACCGTAGAAAAGGCAACGCAGTACCCACATCAGAGAAAGGAACCTTACACGCACAGTAAGAGAACCTTCTGGGCAATAGAAAAGGCTCAACAGGAGCAACAACCCAGGAAAACAAATATCCAGGGGATAAACACCTCAACAGCCAGGGACCCACAAAAAATCAAGGGTCCCCTTATGGCACTGCCGCACTGAGAACTTTGCGGCCAAAGGAGGCATCAGCTGATGCCAGAACATCCACATTATAAAATTTAGAAAAGGTGTGCACCGACGACCAAGTCGCAGCCTTGCACACCTGGGCCACCGAGGCTCGGTGCCAGTAAGCCCAGGACGTACTCAAAGATCTGGTAGAGTGCGCCTTAACAGGGAAGGGTGGAACCCGTTCCTTCAAAGCATAGGCCTGTTCAGTGGTCTGTCTGATCCATTTGGCAATGGTCGCTGCCGACGCAGCCATACCCTTCCGAGGTCCCTCAGGAAGGACAAAATGGGAATCCGATTTTCGAAAGAATTCTGTGGACGACAGGTAAACCCTGATCGCCCTGACAACATCCAAAGAATGCAAAGCAACCTCCTTAAGATGCTTCGGCTTCGCACAGAGCGAAGGCAAGACAATGTCCTCATTAAGGTGGAACTCAGAGACCACCTTAGGGAGAAAAGAGGAATGAGGTTGCAAGACCACCTTATCCTTGTGAATCACCAAGTAAGGAGAGCGGCAAGACGACGCCGCCAACTCCGATACCCTGCGAGCCGAACCTTCTTAGACAGCAGAGGTAACAATATCTCCCGGATGTTTTCAAAGGGAGAACTCTGTAATGCGGACAGAACCAAGTTCAAGTCCCATGGAGGTAAAGGCTCCCTCCGGGGAGGGGCCAAATGTTGCACACCTTGAATAAAGGTGCGAATCAAGGAATGAGACGCCACAGGGCGTTGGAAAAGAATAACCAATGCAGATACCTGGCCCTTTATCGTGGTCAGCGCCAAGCGCTGGTCCACACCAGTCTGGAGGAAAGCCAACACTCTCGACACCGAGTACGAGCGAGGGGAGAACCCCCTGGACTCACACCAGGCGAAATAAGCTTTCCAGGTACGGTAATAAATTTTTCCAGAAGAGGATTTCCTAGCCTTGATTAGAGTAGGAATGACCTCTGAGGAGAGACCCCTGTCTCTCAGGACCTGGGTCTCAACAGCCAGGCCGTTAAAGCCAGCGACTGTAAAGCAGGATGGAAGATCGGTCCCTGGGACAGTAGATCTTCCCGCATTGGCAGCCGCCAAGGAGGCGCCACTGCCAGGTGAACAACGTCGGCGTACCAGGACCGGCGCGGCCAGTCCGGTGTTACCAGAATCACCAAGTGCGGTTCCGAGGCCAACCTGTGAAGGAACCTGGACAACAGCTGAATGGGAGGAAAGGCATACATCAAACGATACTGATGCCAAGGGGCCACCAACGCATCCGAGGCATCTGCCAGAGGATCGCGCGTTCTTGCCACGAACCTTTCCACCTTGTGGTTTAGCCGGGACGCGAACAGATCCACGTCCGGGGATCCCCACTTCGCACACAGCATCTGGAAAACCTCCGGGTGCAGGGACCATTCCCCCTGGTCCAGGGTCTGGCGGCTCAGATAGTCGGCCTGCCAATTCTCCACACCCGGAATGTGAACCGCCGAAATCGCCGGGACATGAGTCTCGGCCCAAGACAGAAAGTCGGTCACCTCCCGGGCCGCCCGGGCACTCCTAGTGCCCCCTTGGTGGTTGATGTAAGTGACCGCGGTAGCATTGTCCGTCTGTACCCGAACAGGGCGGCCCCGAAGTCGGTCCGACCACTGGAAGAGACAGAGTTTGATCGCTCTCAATTCCAAAATGTTGATCGGAAGGGAGGATTCCTCCTCCGATCAAATGCTCTGGGCAGACAGGTTGCCCAGAACTCCACCCCAGCCTGACAGGCTGGCATCCATGGTAATCACTGTCCACAGTAACGGACGGAAGGATTTTCCTTCTGACACAGCCGGGGACTGGAGCCACCACAGAAGATCCATTCTGGTCCGGTGACTCAAAGAGACACTCAGATCCAAGGACTGAGGTAGGCTGTCCCACCTGGCTAGGACCCCTGCTTGAAGAGACCTCGTGTGAAACTGAGCGGCTGATACCATCAACCCCAGGGACCGCATGCAGGCCCTAAGTGACAAGGATGGTTTGTCCCTGAGGGACCTGATCTCGTCCTGTGAGGTCCGGAGCTTGTCCTCCGGCAACAACACCTCTGCCTGAGCAGAGTCCAGGATCATTCCCAGATAGGGAAGACAAACCGAAGAAGACAAGGACGACTTCTGTATGTTGATGGTCCATCCGAACTCCAGGAGCGTCTGTACCGTGGTGGACAGATCGCGCAGTAGGTTCTGGCTGACACTGGATCTTAAGAGGAGATCGTCCAGATATCCCAAGACCACAATGCCCTGTGCCCTTAGCAGGCCCAGAACAGGCGCCAGCACTTTGGTAAAGACCCTTGGAGCCGAAGCGAGACCGAAAGGTAACGCCACAAACTGATAGTGGTCCTCCGCGATAGCGAACCGAAGGTACCTCTGGTGACCCTCGAAAATGGGGATGTGTAGGTACGCATCCTTCAGGTCTATAGAGGCCAGGAATTCCCCTGGGCTCAGGGAGGCCACCACCGAGCGGAGAGATTCCATACGGAACTTCCGAACGCGCACGAAGTGGTTCAGCGCTTTCAGGTCCAGAATAGGACGCACCTTGCCCTCCTTTCTGGGCACGGTGAACAGATTGGAATAAAACCCCCGAAACCTGTGATGATGAGGCACCGTGACAATCACCCCCTGAGCAAGGAGGTCCTACACCGCTTGGTGCAGGTCCTGCAGGCGCCCTGGGGTCAAATGAAGATTTGAGGGAAAGAATCTGTCCGCCGGCCGGGAAAGGAATTCGATCTTGTACCCTGATCAAATGATTTCCTGAACCCACCTGTCTGGAATGGGGAGCAGCCAAGGTTGGAGGAAACCGCGCAAACGTCCCCCCACCCCAGAAATAGGTGAGGGCGCCCCTTCAGGCAGAGGCGGATTGACCCGCCGCACCGGCATTGCCGGACTTCTGCTTGCCCGCCCAGGGCTTCTTCTGGCTACCTTGGCCCTTGAAGGGCTTGCCCTTGGTTTGATTCCGAAAGGCACGAAAAGACCCCTGACTGGGTCGAGAGGAGGAACCCCGCTTGCCACGAAAGGACTTGTTTTTCGGGTTCTGGGGCAGCATCGTGCTCTTGCCCCCCGTGACCCCTTTTACCAAGGTATCCAACGCCTCGCCAAAAAGGCGAAAACCTGCATAAGGAAAACAGCAACTGTCTTCCGTGATGTCTGGTCAGCCGACCAGCTCTTCAGCCAGATCAGTCGACGGTTAAGCACCGCGACACTCGACAGGCGTTCGACCAGAGGGGCCTCATTCAAGGCCGCATCACACAAATACATGACTCCTTGGTGAATTTGATCCACCATAGCCAGCGTGGCAGGTGGGGCAGAATCAGACGCGAGGGTGCGTCTAAGCACCTTAGTCCAATCCGCCACCGCCTGAGCCACCAGGACAGACGCGAAAACAGGCTTGAGCAAGGAACCCGCCACCGTGTAGGAATGGCGGGCCAGAGACCCCAACCTCCTGTCCGTGGGATCCCGGAACGCCGGGGTGTCCTCAGTGGGAATCAGGGTAGGCTTGTTTAAGACGGCCACAGTGTGATCCACCTGTGGAGGCACTCACCAGCGCGTGTCCGTAGCCGGCGCAAAGGGATAAAGCAGTTTAAACCGACTAGGCACCGCGAATGGACGTTTTAAATTGCGCCACAGTTCATTCACAGTGTAATGAAATTCAGTGGGGCAGGGAAAAACCTGCGCCAACTTGCGGGTCCTATGTGTACCAAACGATGACACAATGCCCGGAGGAGTGGGCTCATCCTCCAAATGTAATGTCTCTTTCACAGAAGAGATCAACTCATCCATAGTTGCACGTTCTTCAGGCGACCCCGGGGGAGAATCATCAACCCCCACCACCTCCGCCTCCCCCTCAGACCCCAGAGGGTCCAGGGATGAGCGAGACCCTGAAAAGGGCACGCCCGCCACAGCAGCCACATCACCATCTGAATCAGAGGAGAAAGATAATCTAGGCCTTTTCCTAGCAGCACGTTCAGCCATCAGCACCTCCATTTTAGACACTAAAGACGCCACTACGGTGGCCAAATCAGGTATAACAGGGGGTACAGCAGGACTGGGGTCCCCCACTAGGGCTGGAGGGAATTTGCTGTCCTGAGATTCTATTGCCCAAGTTACAGTAGAAAAGTACAAGAAGAGGTACTGGCCCTTTAAGATCGCCGCAGAGTGCGCAGCCCCCAGCGCTATATGCACAGTGAACAAAGACCCCCAAAAGGAGACAAAACTGAGCCAGGAAGGACAAAACAAGGAGCTATGGAAGAGGCAGTCTGCAGAGCCCCCACAGAGTGTTACCACATCGATCGCTGCTTCAGAGGAAAAGGAAGTGAGGTCATCAGAGGCTGAACTATAAGCTGCAAGACCCAGGGAAAATGGCTGCCCATAGAACTGAATGGAAGGCTTCGGTAAGATGGCCGCCGAACATGTGCTCGGAACGATCGTTGTGCCACAGACAAGATGGCGGCGGATGGTGCCAAAACAGCATGTAGTGAAGCCCACAGTGAAGCCAGACATGCTTGCCCACACTTAAAATGGCAGACCACGCGGTCTTCACCCGCTGCGGCCGCCGCACGACACAGTCTGCACCCCCAAACACTGCAGTGACACAGGGGAAGGGGCCCCCGAACCCACACAGCACCACAGCGCATGTAACAGGAGACCCCCGCAGGGATCGCATCAGGGAGCCCCACACAGGCACAGACATGGGGAACACACAACAACACAGGACTGCCACCCCAGACAGAGGCCCCACACAGAAAGTACTTACCTGTACCGGATGGCGTGGGGTGCCTCTATGAACGGAAAGCTGCTGTCCTCACCTGACAGGGAATGCCGTTATCCAAGGACAGGACACTGCAGCACCGCAGATGTGTCCAATGAGGTAGCCACCTCACAGGCTGCATCCCTGCTGCGAGCAGGGATGGGTCGTTCATAATGCCAGGACGAACACATGGCTGAACGCTCGATGGCGGGCTGGGGGTCCATCTGACCCTCTGCCCTGGAAAACCAGGGCGGTCAGTCCGAATCCCAGCTCCGCAAGTATGCGTCTTCATCCGAAGATCCGACTAAAAACTAAAGCTGACAAAATAAACAGCTAGTAAATCAAAGAAAAAACTGACATTTTCAAAGAAAATCAAAGAAAAAAGATTAGAAAGGCTGAGACTGTAGCCCCAGCACAGGGAAGCCTAACTACTCCTGACGCTAGGCAGAAACAAACTGAGTTGGGAGGGATCACTGCAGGGGGGTATTGACCAGTGGGACAGCCCCCATGGGTGTGTCTATGCTAAATGCTTTTGTTCTTTTGACTAAGTCTTATGCCTAGCTACTCCTGCGGAGCGGAAGTCAATACCCAATAGTGATGACTTAGAGGTGGCGGCGACTGTTGGAGGACGTAAGAGAAATATAAATTGCTTCTAACATTTTTAGGGAAAAAGTTGCAGGATGTTGATCTAGGGAGTTGTCCGGTTGCCTTAAGGGATCAGAAAAGAATGTTGCAGAAAATTGGGCAGGACTTTGCAAATTTTTGCCTTCTTTTGAATCAACTGCAGTTTTAGCTTTTTTTTTTAAATTCAACTTTGAGGGTCATGTGCAATCAACCTAAATAAGGCAACTATGTAACAGTGTTGGTCCTCAGACTTTCTAATTTTGCCCCTAGGGGTCAAGAAAGAACTATTTGCCTGATAAAGTAATAGCAAAGTGATTGTATAGGGTTTTTTTTTTTTTTTTTATATATAAATATGCTATTCTTACCTGCTCTGGTTTTGCACAGAACAGCCCTGATTCTCCTCTTCCGGGGTCCCCCGCTGGCGATGCTGGCTTTTCCTGCCTTCCGACTGCTCGCAATGCAAACTCATACAGGCTCAATCCTAAACCACACTAAGAGTCTACTGACATACACAGTGCAGCTTGAATCTGCCCTGCTTATTCATCACTGAATTTGATTGACAGCAGCAGGAACCTATGGCTCCCACTAATCTCAGTCCAGTGAGGTGGGAGAGAGCGGAGAGAGACGTCTCTCTCCGCTCTCTCCCACCTCACTGGACTGAGATGTACTCTCTCTTATATTCTGTAGCTCTGCTAGATTTTGCTTCTAATCAGTAGACTCTCACAGTGTGGCTCAGGACCAAGCCTACATGAGTTTGCTGTGGGGGCAATCGGAGGGCAGGAGGAGCCAGGATCCCCAGCGCACAGTGCTCAGGTAAGTGTTTAAAGGGGGGTTGGGAGGAAGCTGCATGTAAATGATTTTTTACATGCCGACGAATATATACAGTATATGGTCGTCAAGTGGTTAAAGTGGTTGTAAAACCCGGGTACTGTTTATACCTACAGGTAAGCCTATGATAAAGCTTACCTATAGGTACTGTATATATCTCCTAAACTTGCATAGTTTAAGCAATATTTACATTGCTTGCAGCCGTGGACGTCATCGGCGCATGTGCTCTAAAGGAACGACCGCCTTTGCCGTTTCTTCAGAGCCCTGTGCGGTGACCGGCAGCTCCCGCGTGCAATAGCACAGCCGGAGTCCAGACCCAGAAGGAAGATGGGCGAAGATGGATGCAGCAGGGACAAGGTGGGCTTCGTTTGCAGGTAAGTGTCACATAATGTGCTAATATGCGTTGCATACTAGCACATTATGCGTTTACTTTGCAGGTAAACAAAAAAAATGTATTTTTTTCAAGACTTTACTTCCTCTTTGAGGTAAAAAAAAAAAAACAAACACCTTTAGCCTTTACAACGATTTTCAAGGCCAATGATAATAATGTCACCAATGAATAGAAATAGGATTATGCTTACATTTCATTTACATGCATAGCGTATCTATATATAGATTCCCCTAAGCTGACCTTGTTCTGCCATAAAAACTATAGGATGAAACAACCGGTTACTGATAATAGCTTATCACACTATACAGTAGATAGGATTCATAGAATTACATATCTGTAGGTACAGATATGGCACGTACCTGGCTTGCAAAACGTATGTTATTCCACGACTGGCTGTCAAATTTGTACCCGTCCACCAGCAGAGTCAGTATGTACATTGCGGAGGTACAGTACTCCAACAGTCGCTTCTCACCAGGGAAGTTAGCATTGAGCTGGAGAAAACAGGAGCACATGGTTAGGACATAAAGGGATAATTTCCAGAAGCTGTGTCTTTATTGGGCCAATTAGCCTATGTTACAATTAGGTTATTATAAAAGGAGTCCCACCCCAAATCATTTGTATAAATACAACCGCTTCATATAAACCTTTTTTACATTGTCTCAATATTCTAGGCCAGGTTAGGAGTAGAAAACTATAATGTTCTCACTAAAAAGTAAAAAGGTGATCTTACTAGAGGGGGCGTTCTTTGCACTCCAATGGTCATAGGCCTATAGGCTTCAGTGATGGAAATCCAGCCCTGCCTCTGAACCAACGTGCCATTCAATTTACTGTACCTCTTTCCATTCGCGGGTGCAATAATTCCAGACAGAACTGTTGGCGGTACTCAAGGGCTGCCCATAGGTCAGATTCAAGAAATTGAAGGTGTAATAGAAGGCAGCAAAAGCCTAAAGAAAGTAACAGGGTGTGGTTAAGACTTTCCTAGTAATATTAATACAAAAATAGTAGAAATTAATTATAGAAAAATGATAGTGTTTGAATTTCCTATATTGTTAGGTTTCCTTTTATGTTTCAACATCCAGTAAAAAAAAAAAGATCAGCTCAAAACATTGACTGACAAAAACATACTAGTACACTTAAAATGATTTTAAACGATCAGGTTCGGTTCAAAATGAAAGGCAAAGCATTTGTGTATAGATATGAAAAAACATTATAAATACCTTTATTTCCTTTTTTTTAAGTGATCACATTCCCTCTGTTCTCAGCTGCACAAGAGCTGGGGGAGGAGAAGTAATAGCACACTGAGCTTCCCAGTGAAAGGCTGTGTGTGTGTGTGTGTGTGTGTGTGTGTGTGTGTGTGTGGGGGGGGGGGGGGTTCGGGGCGTGTCAGGACAAGTCTGATCATTGGAGGAGAGCTCCAGATTCTGCCACAGAGGATTCTGGGGGAGGGTATAAGTCGCAGGCTGGATTCCCAGCATAGATAGAGAACTGACCACGATGTGTTCTCCTGCTTAGTGTGGTCAGTTTTTAATAGGAAAGCAGGGGGACTGGCAGGAGCACCAGGGATTTCACACAAAGGAAGCAATACAAAGATAACAGGATACTTTCTCATACAAGTACATGGTACAGCAGGCACATATCAGGAATATAAAGTGTTGGTGTAACAAACACTTTAAACGATTTCCAGCAGCACCACCCTTCTATGTAAAATAACTTAGCCAACAGGAAAAACGTGTTCTTTTCGATGGAAATTCATATATCTGTACTCCATGGTAGTGAATTTTCTTTAAACAAAAAATAGTTTGTCATTTTTTGAAGAGTTAGTATATGTTTTTAGGCCCAATACGGGCCTACGTCATCGAGTTTTGGACTTGTGATGATGAACAAATTCAGCTTTCAGATTAATTCTTCATGTTTTTGAGATAAAAAATGAAACACAATTGTGTTTTTAAAATCTCACAGTAGTACAATTGAAATGTGTCATCACGCAAGACAGCCAGATGGCCTGCTTTTTTACCACTTGACAACCGGAAGATTTACCCCCCTTTATGACCAGGCCATTTTTTGCCATACAGTACGGCTTTACTTTAACTGACAATTGCACGGTTGTGCGATGCTGTACCGAAAAAAAATTCCTTTTTTTCTACAAATAGAGCTTTCTTTTGGTGGTATTAGATCACCTCTGCGTTTATTTAACAAAAAACAAAACAAAAATAACATTTTTAAAAAAAAAACTTTTTTTTTTCTTTTTTTTAGCAGAAAGTAAAAAAATAACAAAACATAGAAAAAAATGTACAAAATCTAATTTCTTTATTTCTTTATCCATTTAGGTTAATATATATTCTGCCACATATTTTTGGTAAAAAAAATCCCAATACATTGATTGGTTTGCGCAAATGTTATAACGTGTACAAACTATGGGATTTATTTGTGGAATTTTTATTTATTTATTTTTACTAGTAACAGCGGCGATCAGAGACTTATAGCGGAAGTGCGATATTGTGGCAGACAAATTGGACACTAATTTACACTTTTTGAGGACCAGTGACACTAATACAGTGGTTAGTGCTAAAAATATGCAATGTCACTGTACTAATGACACTGGCTAGGAAGGGGGTAACATCAGGGGCTATTAAAGGGTTAACTGTATACCTAGCCAGTGCTTGTGTACTGTGTGTGAGGTGCTTTAACTAGGGGAAGGCATTGATTTGTGTTCCTACTTTGCAGGAACACAGGATCAATCCCTTCCCTACTCACAGACCGGCGATCTGTCTTATTTACATAGGCAGATTGCCGTCCTGGCTCTCTGCCTAATGATCCACGTGTGCCGGCGGACATGGAGTCTGTATTACCCGCAGATCAGCTCCCGCTGTGTATAATCACAGCGGGACGGAGGTCACAGGCGGTGCCTATGCCTTGCCGCTGTATATGTAAGTTTTACGGTCGGCAATCGGTTAATTTATGTCCTCTAGAAGTCATAGCTTCTACAGTTATCATTACCAATGACAAAGCAGTTATGTAAAAACTTTTAGACACAAGAACAGTACTGGAACAAGCTCCTCCGGAACCCTGAGTGCAGTTCACTAAGTGTTTCCCCAACCCCAGTTCTGAGATGAATTGTGATTGGCTTGGGGTGTAGGAATAACAGGGAAGAAAGGGAGAATGAGTAAAGAATTAGAAAGGGGTTAAATAGAATAAACATTTAATTGTTTTCTTTTATAAAACTGTGCATTTGCTGGAACTGACATATGTGCCTAATAAATGAAGCCTGCAAGTTCTATTTGCAGGCTCTTTTTATAGGAGGGCAGGCAAGTCCCCTGCATATGTGTTGCCCTGGCTCCGCAGTGGTTTGCAAACTTGACATGGCTTTCATAAGCTTTTTGGAGGCCAAAGCCTTCATGAAAATTCCACAGATTTTACTAGATAACTTTCTTGTACAACCATATTGTATTACAATATATTTGTTCCTTGACTCCAAATTCATGTAGTAAGAACCTACCAATCTTTTGGTCATGGCTTGACTTTTTTGGACAGCTAATATCAGCAGGTTAAGTGTTGGCACAGTGAATGGGGGTCTGTCCTTTAGGGCAGTTCCAGTATTTAAAGGAATTGCCAGTAGAATCAGTTTGGGGTCTGACATGTTGAGGCTTCAAGAAGTTGGGCAAATTTACAAGGCACTGACCCCTAAAACAGTTTGCTGTTGTACCCAAGCACAAGAAATGGTAGGATCAATCTTACCGATAGGTTTTTCCAACAGTAGGCACATGGTCAAAACAAGCAGGGTGTTACAGGACCTAGAGGACTGTGGAGCGATGCCAGAATGTGATGTATTCCATACACTGCTGTAATGGAGGTTTCAGAACTAGGAAGTGCCAAAACAAGTGACTAATTTCAACTGTGATCCTTAACCGGAGCTCAGTTTCCTTGGACTTTGTTATATTACTTTTCTGTGAAGTTACATATTATTTCTTAAGGTTGCGCACTGGTCCTGCTACCTTGTAGTTCCTGTATTCCTTCATGCTGAGCACTGGTCATGCTACCTTGTAGTTCCTGTATTCCTTCATGCTGAGCACTGGTCCTACAACCTTGTAGTTGTCCTGCTATACTGTAGCTGAAAAGCTTTGCTCTAGTGACAGATATTTAGGTGCAGGGTGTTACATTTCAACTGCAAGCACCCATGCACCCTCCCCTCCACCTACCCTTAACCTGTCCCTTTACCTAACCTTAAATCTTACTCTAACTTGCAAAAAAATTACTTCTCTCAGTCCACAGCCTGAGTGTAAAATAAAAATGAAGTTCCGGCTGCTATGATCGCCCCATCTCCAGGGCTGTCATCCGCAGACGCACCTAGTCACTGACCCTGCACTGCTCGATTTCCAGGTTGAATGATGCTCAGTCACCCAACTCACTTCCTCTGAGCCCAGGGAATCAAGGTTCAACTTGTAAAGTGTGGCACAATTTTATTACGTAGCACCACTCTCTAGCATTTAGGATCATCTCATCCCCTATTAAATCTATCAGATAAGTAGACCAAAGGCCAACTGAAGGAGCTCACACAGGATCCTGAATGCTCATGTTGCTCATTGTGAAGCAGTAGCTTAGCAGTGTCAGCCTGCAAAGGAAGTCCTGTTAATGACAGTCTCTGTGTGAGAACGTTTGCAACAGATTTAACTTCTTATTGGGAGATAATATGCACGCTCTGGATTTTTACAAAACCAAATTTTACCTACCTTCTTTGGAATTGCACCAATATAATCAGATTACTTCTTACCAAACTTGAAGACTAATCGTCTTATTTTTGTCACTATATGAGAGCTCTTGCAAAACTAGAGACCTGGAGAAGGGCCATATTTCAATATGATATGGTCAGATTGTAGGCTTCCTTATATGGAGCACTGGAGAAGGAGACCCTAATATAACCTTAGACCCACCAGAGTGACAGGACATTACTGTAAGCACGGTTCTTGTGGAATTTAACTACAAAACTCCATTGAAATTTATATGGTCCCAACTAGGATAGCAAAGTGAGCTTGCAAGTTTTTTGCTAGTTTTGTTCCTGAAGTTGTTTAACAAAAATTAAACTGGATCATGAATAACGATAAACTACCATACATCCTCCACAATAACCATTGCAACCATTGATACAATATCTGTTGGTGTACGATTGAGGCTTGGGAGGCACCACCATGGCTGCTCTAGATACTCCTTTTTCCACCCGTATCTTTTTCTTTCTCCTTGATTAGACTGATATGTTGCCTGTAATCTCCTATTAATGTTATTTACATATAGTTAACATGAGTGCTATAATATACTTTTCTAAGAGACCTCACCTTCGTCCCTTGTTTGGAAATTACACTGGTGTTAGCAGCGGCTTACACAAAGATGTTTCGTAATAATTTTATTTTTGTGATGTGACATTACACATTTTTATATTATCTATATTTATCATATACATGCTGCTGATCATCTGTTTTACTGATGTGTCTTCGATACCCTACTGATTGTATGGTGACTGTTGGGCTCGACCCCTAGAGGGGCCATTGAGTATATGCCCAAGTCTCCCTTGCTAGTACAGAGGCTGCCAGTCATAAGCACAGCTCCATACACACCAACATTATAGGCTCAGTCTAGGGGATGTGTTCAGAATTTATCGCTGATTGAAAACAGAAGAGGTGATGAGGATACTCCAAAACGATCAATAAGAGAACAAACTTCTAGCAAAAATCCTTATAGTTGCAGATACACATGAAGGTCTTATTCACACAGACCACAGTAGGTCTTACTCACATATCCCAGGAGCTGACTTCCCCCTATCATCCACAGGTATTACTTGGTGAGAGATAAAATATCACCAGCACACCAAGGATCTCCAGAGCGGGTCCTAAGCTTTAATCAGCGATCACATCGTTACAGCAGATTGCAGCATTTCAGAGCCACACAGGACCCCTTCATCAGGCATGTGACGAGCACCCACTTATATGCACAGCCATTTCTACAGGTAACGTGAGTTGGGAATAGTCCGTTGGAACTTCTTCAAACCAGGACTCCAGGACATTGCCTTATAGAAACAATTCTTTAGAAATCTTCTCAAGGCACTCAGCTCAGCGCCTGCTGATGCCCAGAGCGCAATCCTTGTAAGGTATAGCTGCCTCCAGACCCTTCTGGGTACCTTCTTCCAGGGATTGGATGATGCATAATATTTATACTGATATTTATACTGAACATTTGACTCTCCCTGCCCTATATTCTGGAGGCCTCTTCCAGAAGCAGGTGAGAGAAATCAAACACCCAGCTGTAACACTATGCAATTTTACCGTTTTGCAGAACGTTTTCTTTTTTTTGCCACAAGATGGCAGTGTCCTACAACTTAGTTATCACACAACTCGCATAGAAATGCTGGGGACCCTGGGACTTGTATGTTGTAAGCAGGAATCTTTCATCCAGATTAGCTGAAGCTGAACTTCACCACCCATGAGGACTTGCGAAGGGGGGGAGTGTAACGGAACCACGACTCACATTGTGCTTGTGTACTTCCGTCAGTATACCGCTTCCTCCCAGTCTTGAGCATAGATATCAAATATCCTAGCCGCCCCCATACAAAGCTAGCCGACAATTTAGCTTCAGTGGTGGGATTCAGCCGGTTCGCACCGGTTCTGTGGAACCTGTTACTAACATTTAACAAGTTCGCAGAACCGGTGTGCAAGCTGGAGATCCAGGCGGCAATTCGAAATTTCCCGACTGTGTGCTCAGCTGGCTTCTCCATTCATCGCCGCTCAGCAACGTCTCCTCCCCAGCCAGAGTCCCGCCCCCACCCCCGAGTCGGCTGCCGTGCAAATGATGCATACACACAGGTGCTGTGTATGAGGAAAACACAACAGAAGCCCTAGGAGAGCCGGAGGACACAGCAGACTTGTCTGCAAGGCCAGCCCCCCTCCTCACCCCTGTCATACACAGGTCGCCCTCGGAGTCTGAGCTATGCTGCTGATCAGCCATCCGTGCTGCTGCTGGAGGGAGCCAAGCCAAGGTGACCGAGGATGAGTGAGCTGCAGCTTGGGAATGGTGAGTGAGATGACCCTATATTCCCCACACTCCATCCCATCCCCCACTCTATCTCCCCTGGGAACAGGGACCCCTTCTCCCCTGGGGACAGGGACCCCTTCTCCCCTGGGGAGAGGGACCCCTTCTCCCCTAGGAACAGGGACTCCTTCTCCCCTGGGGACAGGGACCCCTTCTTTTCTGGGGACAGGGACCCCTTCTCCCCTGGGAACAGGGACCCCTTCTCTCTTGGGGGACAGGGACCCCTTCTCTCCTGGGGGTCCCTTCTCCGTGGCTATCTCCCACTAGGAATTATTTCCCTACAAGGATTCCCAGGGGCCCTACTGCTGCCCGACAGGGATGATGAGACCCCTGAGGTGGTGAAACTCACACAAATCAATTTTTTTCATAATTTTAGGCCAATTTGTTTTCTGCTACGTATTTTTGTTTAAAAAAAAAAAAATCGCAATAAGCGTATTTTGATTGGTTTGTGCAAAAGTTATCGCATCTACTAACTACTGGAAAGATTTATGTCATTTTGATTATTTATTACTAGTAATGGTGGCGATCTGCGATTTTTAGTGAGAATGCAACATTGCGGCGGACAGATCGGACCCCTAACTGACATTAGATAAAAAAAAATTACACCATGCTTGAAAGTCGGAACTGGTTACTAAAATTTTTGAATCCCACTACTGCTTAGCTTGTACAAGTTTTGGAACCTTCTCTTTTATTGAACAGTCACACAGAATTTATATAGAAACAATATGTGAGTTTGTTAACAAATAACAATGGGAGAGACAGGCTTAACAGAATACACATCACACCTTAATACACAGACAATAGGAAAGGACCACCAGTGACAGACTGTCACATTTGAAGTAATCCAAACCATATTCTCATTCCATGTCCATTAATTATCTGTCTTTCACTCCCAGTGACGGTGAGTACCATCACAGGGAGTATTTACAAAGGGAAAAGCCCGGGAACATGGGAGAGGCCAGACGCGAGAGAGAAAGAGCCGAGTGGATCTACGTGGGCCCAGGCTGGATCAAGCTAAGCCAGGACGTTACAGAGCCACCAGAGAGAGCTGATCATCCTGAGGAGGCAGGTTAGCGGAATCTGCAGGCTGGCAGACCAGGTCATTGCCATCTACAATGCCCTACAAGAGGAATGACAAAACGGGCCCCCCCCCCTCCAAACAGAAGGTCATTGTTTCACCCGGCTACGCTGTGAGATCACTACACAATGCTGTCATAGCATTCAAGCCTGTTTGCATACATTTTCTAGAGTCTATAACCTTAAAAAAAGTGAATTGCTAGAGTCTAGAACCGTTTATAGTACATAAATATATATATCTATATATTTAGACACAGACGCTATAACCCATCCAGTATTGCAGTCTAATCTCCTTACTGCCTTTATCAACAATGCCTTCAGGATACCAGGTTTCACTTGTTTGTTTCCCTGCTAAGCAGGAATTATACACGCGCTCCACTTTAGATTTGAGCTATCCAAGGAAGAAATTAGCTTTCCAAGTGCTGGTTACCATTTAAAGGGACCCACTTCAGCCCAAATCTGTTTTCCCCTTCTTCCTACCAAAGCAATCACTGTTACCATCTGACCTCCCTGAAGTGACTCTTCACCTTACTAGTGTTTATTAAAGGGGACTACATTTCTATTGTGCATCAGCGTAAGGGCCCCAACTAGCCGGTAGAAGAGTTCTTCATGTGCTTGGGTGTTAAACCCTGACTCTTTCCACTGAAAACCTGCAAGTGAGCTAGCCCAGTTTGCACTTTCTCATCTTATTCTCTCACTTGGAGAAAGTTTCTCGGTTTGGGGGCTCACATTTAAATCTTCAATCCAGCAGGGCGGGTGGGTGTGGCCTAAAGTGGTACTGCAATGTGTTATACAGTATTGCCTTTGCCCGTTGTTGTTTTGGAATTTGAAAGACTCAACCAATTGTTTTCTTTTGCGTGTTTTGCAATTTCTGTGACATTAATACACTTTAAAAATTGTGTACATGTTTATCCTTTGTGTGACAGCTAGGGAGTCACCTGGCCAAGGTATTTTGGTTGTGTCAGCAGGGGCAACACTCTGCTTGGGACTCAGTAGTGAACAGGGTACCAAGAATACTCAGTGGCTCCTGTGGGGGATAGCGCTACACAGCTATGAAACTCTGAACAGACAAAAATATTAGGTCACTGCTCCACTGAATTATTGAAGCCAAAAACTAAATTTAGCCTAGTAGCCTATAGAGGAGGGTACTAGAAATGTATATTTTTCTTTAGATTATACTTGTTCTCAAAAATATCAATAAAACCATATAACTATTATAAATATAACTTCCTATGGCTTGTCTGAACAAACAGCTGCTACAGTGCGTTCTCTTTAGAACCTTTTGCCATTGGTTCATCCTCTATGAAACATTTGTAAAATAAAGATTTTTATAAAAACAGTATTAATGTCATAATAGTAATAATATCAGGTATAATAGTAATATCAGATATAATATATCAGCTTAAAAGCATTTATACAAAAATAAAGAAAAAAAGGTTACTTACATAGAACTTTCCGTGTACAGATGGTTGGTAGATGTCATTAAAAGAGCATGATTTATATGAACATTTAGAGAAGTTGAAAATGTTCTTCATGGCCATCTGACACCCAGAAGGATCTCCTGTACCCTCCACGGTAATGTTGGCTCCTATGTTACTGGGAGATGTTGACACACAGGGGCTATTGTAGACAGAGGACAGGGTGACGATGGCAGTGTATCCTTTTGGATAGCATGGATGTATGACATTCCCACTGCTCGTATTCTAAATAATGAAAAAAAGTCCACAATTTCAGCTTTATTTTATATGTAAAGGACGACACCAACACAACTTCTAAAAACAGCTTTTTAAAGCAAACATTCTACATTCAAGCAAGGCAAAGCAACAGATTTCTCTACCACTTATGGACTGCCCTCCCCAGTTTTACGTCGCTACTTTGACATTAAATACGGGGGTTATGGCAGCAGATAGCTGCCATAACCCCGGTATTTTTTTCACAGGGCGAGCGGTCCTCTTTTACATAAAAGTGGTCCCAGCGGTGGATTCTCCACGCGTCACTTTTTTGGGCGGCGGGAGAGGTGGCCCCCTCCCGCCGCTTCCCGGTCATTTTCTCCGCTTAACGGAGCCGTCGATAGCTCAACTCTATGGCCTTGGAGGACCGGAGCAACATCATACGTCGCTTCCTCCCAACGGCCTTAAAGGAACCATTTTTTTTCATGATGATTTTTTTTTTTTTGCTTTTTAGTGTAGATGTGAGATCTGAGGTCTTTTTGACCCCAGATCTCACATTAAAGAGGACCTGTCCTGCTTATTTCTATTACAAGGGATGTTTACATTGCTTGTAATAGGAATAAAAGGGATCAAAAACATTTTTTTAAGGGGACAGTGTAAAAAATAAAAGGGAAAATAAATAGGAGAAAAAAAAAAAAGTAAAGCGCCCCGTCCCTCCGAGCTCATGCGCAGAAAGAAGCGAACACATACGCAAGTCGTGCCCGCATCTGTAAACGGTGTTCAAATCACACATGTGAGGTATCGCCACAACCGTTGAGCGAGAGCAATACTTCTAGCCCTAGACCCCGTCTAACGCTAGACTGGTAACCTGTAGAATTTTTTAAAGCATCGCCTAAAGCATCGCCTATGGAGATTTTTAAGTACCAATGTTTGTTGCCGTTCCACGAGGGTACACAATTTAGAAGCATGACATGTTGGGTATCTATTTACTCGGCGTAACATTATCTTTTACATTATAGAAAAAAATTGGGCTAACTTTACTGTTTTCTTATTTTTTAATTCAAAAAAGTGTATTTTTTTTCAAAAACATTGCGTTTGTAAGACCGCTGCACAAATACGGTGTGAAAAAGTTCTTGCACTAGAATTATTGCTCTCACTCTAATGTTCGGGGGGATACCTCACATGTGTGGTTTGAAATCCGGGCATGACCTACATATACGTTTGCTTCCTCGTGTAAGCACAAGGGGATGGAGGCGCTTTAATTTTTTTTTTTTTTATTGTTTATTATATATTTTTACACTTTACCTTTAATTTTTTTTTTATCACTTTTATTCCTATTACAAGGAATGTAAACATCTCTTGTAATAGGAATAGGGCATGACAGGTCCACGGCCAGCTCTATGGTAAACTTCCGCCACCAGCTGATTTATTCTCTGGCTTGCCGATTGAATAAGCAAGCTGGTAGAAGCACCGGAGCACGGCGGGGGATGGGATGGACATCCCCCTCCCACCGCCTGTAAAAGCAATCAAAAAGCTGCTATGAGTGCTTTTACTTTGCAGGGAATCATCTACAGCTGCAGGCATCAGATATCTTCACTCAAAGTCCAGGACGTCATATGACGTACTACAGTATGGAAGTGGTTAAATACGGTCAAACAAACCCTGAGCATATGCCACAGTCCTTTTACACCCCCCTGATTGTTTTGATGCACAAAGTATATCTAAATCCAAAAACAACCTTCCATGGGGTTACTGCATTTGTTTTCTTTTTCAAGCTATGTATTGTTCAGCAAGTACAGAAAAATACCAGTTCCTGCCAGAAATGCAGTTACCTTGCAACTTCCTGTGTACAAAAAAATTTCAAACAATGTTACCAGTCTTCTTAGGCACCTTTGGTAGACTATAGAACACCTTCCCCTGTATGCAATATAGATGAGGACTAGGGATGATCAAACTTTTCAAAAGTTCGGTTCGGCCAGAACATCCGAACTACCCGAAAGTTCGGCCCGGATTTCAGAACCCCATTGAAATCAATGGGACCCGAACTTCGGTAATCAAAAAACACAATTTTGAAGCCCTAAAACCCAATAAATGCCCCTAAAAAGTGCCTAGGGTTCTGGGTCATACCCCAGGGACTATTAATCACACAAAAAAAAAGTTCTTAAAAATTGTCATTTTTGATAGAGAGGCAATTATTGGAAAAATTAAAAAAAATAAAAAATAAAAAAATTTCTTTGGATTTAGTATCTGGGGGGGGGGGGGGGTCTAAAAAGTGTACCTGTGAAGTTTCAGCTCTGTAGCATGTCCAGAACCAGAAAAAAAGATAATTTTTCAGTAGAGCAGGGATGGTGGGACCCTCCTTTTACACCTATATGATCTTTTTTTGGGGGTTCTGGACATGCTACAGAGCTGAAACTTCACAGGTACACCTTTTAGACCCCCCCCCCCCAGACACAAAATCACACAAAAAAAAAGTTCTTAAAAATTGTCATTTTTGATAGAGAGACAATTATTGAAAAAAATAAAAAAAATTATTTGGATTTAGTGTCTGGGGGGTCTAAAAATTGTACCTGTGGAGTTTCAGCTCTGTAGCATGTCCAGAACCCCCCAAAATTAGCATTTTCTTATAACTTTTATTAGAACAGGAATACGGCTTCTCTACAGCGTTTTTTCTTGCATTTATCGGGCATTTTTGGAGGCAGGCATGACTTTTTTTGGATTAGTGTCTGGGGGGGGGGGGTCTGTACCCCCTATACACATGTTCAGATGTCATGTCTGACTCCAAACATGTGCTCAAAAAAGCACTAGCAACGCCTGCAGCCAAAAATGCTGGTGGCGGCGAAGCCATATCCCTGCAGTGAAAGTGACACAGCGGTCACCCTGATATGGAAGGGTTCGGTCACCCTGCCATAGCAGTCACTGTCAGTTCACCCTACACTACATTACGGTCACCCTGATATGGAAGGGTTCGGTCACCCTGCCATAGCAGTCAGTTAACCCTACACTACATTACGGTCACCCTGACACTTCATACTTTCCCTACAGAAACTAAATTTTCTAAGCTAACTAAAGTGTAAAGGAGCACTCTAACTACACTAGATATTCCTTTCCTTACACTAATAAATGCTAAATGACACTTTTAAAGTAAAATTAGCAGAACTGCTTCCACTCTCTTCCATGTTCTGTATAACAATGCTAGGAATTTGGCGGGGGCTATCTTATATACTGGGGGGCGTATTCACTAATGATTGGCCTAGGGACCCCCTAGTCACTCCAATCACATTCCTAGCATTCTTCTGCCCCTCAATTGGCTTTTGCTAATGGTTCTGGTCCAATCACAGGCTTTTAAAGGCCATTTCCTGAACCATTGCATTTTGGTTGGTTCTGGTTGCCGAATTCCGAACTTTTTGGGCAAAAAGTTCTAAATTCGGCCGAACCTCGAACACCCAATGTTCGGGCTGAACCGATGGTCGACCTGAACCGTTCGATCATCCCTAATGAGGACAGGGAGAGACGTTTGTAGTGCAAATTAGCAGAGCAGCCTAGGGTGACAACGCTGCTACTCCATAGTTACAGTACAGCAAATGAGCGTTGTTGTCCTAGGACAGGAAGTTAATTACTAGCGGGATCACCAAGTAAAAATTTAAAAAAGCTTGAAAAATTAAGACTAATCCAGCCATCACATTGAAAGTCGGGTCCGCTGCAGTTTATTACATTTTTGTTTTTTCCTTTATATACACTTAACTGCAATTATTGATTTTTCCAATAAAGTCAAGCTAGGCCCATCCCCTCCCACCTTTGAAGTCTGCTTGGTGGGTGGCTTCACTGAATTTGAGGAATCTCAAATCATCATAGCATTAATCAAGTATAAATGATATAATCATCCTATGATTTTAGAATATTGGGCATATTTTACATGGATATATGCATTTCTCACCTCTATGAGGTACACAAGGAGTCTCTTCATTGCCTGATCCTGGCCATAGCAGAGGTAGCTGTGCGTGTAAATAGTGTAATCAAAACCGTAGAGTCTGAAAAACATCTCCGTGCTATTGTCTTCAATGTCACCGGATGGATGAAAAGTCATTTGGGTAGAGGCTCCTCCGAGATCCATGGCTCCAAACAACTCTGCTTTCTGGGGATGTATCCAGCTGTCTATGTATGAACGCTGGGTCCAAAGGAGCACATGGGCAATAAAGTAAAGAGCAACAAAAACAAAAAGTTTAATTAAATGGAGATTTATGAAATACTTTTATAAAATATGTGCTAAAGACACCAAAAATGACTTTCAACTAACTTTTTATTAATAACCCATAATATGTAGATATTAAAAGATTTTCGAACGTTTCCCGTTACATTTTTCTTTTTTAATATTTTATGTATCAATTTTTTTTTGTTTTACTCCTATTGCATTATATGAAAGAATGCTTGTGTACTCCGAAACTCCAAAGACATGCTGGTAGATTAATTGGTCCTATTATTGTATGTATATGTATGAATGGGAGTTACTTTAGATTGTAAGCTCGAGGGCAGGGACTGATGTAATGTATAATAAAAATATGTAAAGCGCTGCGTAAATTTGTCCGATTATTTCCTACTCTATTAGCTTTTAGACGATCCCTGAAAACCCTCCTTTTCAGAGAAACCTATCCTACCCACACCTAACAACTATACTTCCATTTTCTCCATTAGCTCATCCCCCACAGTTATTGCCTTTTGTTTCACTTAACCCTCCCTTCTAGATTGTAAGCTCTAACGAGCAGGGCCGTCCAATTCCTCCTGTTTTGAATTGTATTGTAACTGTATTGTCTTCCCTTATATTGTAAAGTGCTGCGCATACTGTTGGCGCTATATAAATCCTGTATAATATTAACCACTTTACGTCCGCTCACATTGCTGCTACTGCAGCAATGTGGCTCGTTATCGTCCAGCGACGTAGACCTACTTCGCTGGACTCCTCCCCTTGTGGGCGGCGCGTGCGCGCCACCGGAGGCTCGCTCCCGCTGTGTTCAGTCACAGCGGGAGTCGGGCCAGGGGAGGAGCAATGTGGAGATCCGCCCGCTTGTGTAAACAAAGTGGGTGGATCTCCTAAGTGACAGGCAGTGACAGATTGCAGGGTTCAGCATAGCTGAACCCGCGATCTGTCCCTGTGTCACTCAGTCACCTCCCCCCACACATGTCAGTAAGCACCAGGCATGCATTAACCCCCTCCCTCTCCAATAAAATTAACCCCTTCCCTGCCAGTGTCATTTTTACAGTAACAGTGCATATTTATAGCACTGATTACTGTAGTAATGTCACTGGTACCCCCAAAAGTGTCAAAAATGTCAGTCAAGGGTCCGATCTGTCCGCCGCAATGTCGCAGTCCCACGAAAAAAATCGCAGATCGCCGCCATTAAAAAAAAAAAACACCAAAAATGACAAATATTTCCCTTAGTTAGTAAACGCAATAACTTTTGCGCAAACCAATCAAAATACGCTTATTGCAATTTTTTTTACCAAAAATATGTAGCAGAAAATAAATTGGCCAAAAATGATAAAAAATTTTGATTTTTACATTTTTTGGGGGGAATTTCATATAAAAAAATGTGAAAAATATTGTTCTTTTTTCAAAATTTTCGCTCTTTTTTTGTTTATAGCGCAAAAAGTAAAGGTGATCCAATACCACCAAAAGAAAGCTCTGTTTGTGGGAAAAAAAGGACTTAAATGTTGTTTGGGTACGGCGTTGCATGGCCGCGCAATTGTCAGTTAAAGTCGCACAGTGCTGAATCGCAAAAAGTGGCCTGGACGTAAGACAGCAAAATCCTCCGGTGGTAAAGTGGTTAATAATAAATTAATATTTTGTATTACCATTTTCAGCCAGCAGATATCAAGCTCTTTACAAGTATTTTTATAATAAGTTTGTAAGTTTTATAATGCAAAAGGACTTCCTGTTAGAGGGTGGCTACATTCAATCTCCATGGCCCCACTGTATGTAGGAACATGGCCACCCTTTCCTGGTTACTTATGAGATGGACTAGAGAAGATAAACCATGAACTGTGGGATGTGGTGCACATGACCACAACACTAATGTGCACTGCTCATTCTAAACAAATATAAGCGAGGGTGAGAAAAGAAAAAAAGGGAGGAGGTTCAGGGGCTCACTGAGGATGTTAAAAGGTGGCATAAAAAACAAAGTAAGAAAATTAGATACAGGATCGTTAAGTAGTGGCTGTGTATGGATCATTTTTGGAGAAAAAGGATGCTTAATGTCACTTGAGCCCACACAAAAGCCTGAGCAAAGATGGAAGAAGTTGAAGACGTCTCTACTGACCTGTATGAAGGTACCCAGAAGATAATTCACGGTGACCCAGCCAAATGACCCTTCCTCCATGCCATTTAGTATCCTTGCTCCCTGGAAATCCACTGGATACTGCCTGAGTGTTTCTGACACTGCGTCAAGGATGAGATGAGTTTTGGTCTCATTCTGCAGCCTGCAAAAATAGATTTAGGCCACACATGAACAACTTATTTGCAGAGAAGGTTTGGGTTTTAGATCTTTGTAGGGACTCTGCAATTTATACAGACTAACCAGCTCACATTCTCACCCCATAATTACATGTTTGGATACCATTGCGATTAAGTTGGCCAAAGATGGTTCGAAACTCAGGCAGTTCAGCGGGGACTGGCCGAGATTCAAACCATGTATGGGCAGACTGACTGTTTGATCGATCAACTTGGGTACAGGTAGCTCTTATAGCCTCTAGAAGTAAGCACAGTGTTCTCCCAGAGGTGACGATTCCACCCACCAGAAGAAAGCAATGGCTCAGTGGGAGGGATTCCCCTATCAACACTGACTGTGATCATTGATGGGTGAATTGAGTGATTTTGCAGGTTTAGGAAACTCTCACTAGGGGGGGAACCTCTGGGTGAGTCTAGGATGGAAAAGGACTTGGGGGTACTGGTAGACAACAAGCTTGGCAGTGGCATGCAATGCCAAGCCGCCGCAAGCAAAGCCAACAGAATACTGGGATGTATAAAAAAGGGGATTCACTCCAGAAATAAAGAGATTATTCTCCCACTCTACAAGACTCTGGTCCGGCCACATCTGGAGTATGCTGTCCAGTTCTGGGCACCGGTCCTCAGGAAGGATGTGCTGGAATTGGAGAAAGTCCAGAGAAGGGCAACAAAAATAATTAGGGGAATGAAGGACATCAGCTATGAGGAAAGACTACAAGCACTGAACCTTTTCTCTCTGGAGAAAAGACGATTGAGGGGGGATATGATATCAATGTACAAATACTGTACTGGTGACCCGAGCATAAGGAACAAACTATTCAGAGAAAGGAGATACAATAAGACACGTGGCCACTCACTAAAACTAGAGGAAAGGCGGTTTAACCTTAAAGTGCGTAAGGGGTTCTTCACTGTAAGAGCAGTAAGGATGTGGAATTCTCTTCCACAAGCAGTCGTATCAGCAGGGAGCATCGATAGTTTCAAAAAACTAGTAGATGTAAACCTTAAAGACCACAACATACAGGGGTATACAATGTACGGTTAAAAGCAAACACACACACCCATCATGGGTTGAACTGGATGGACTGATGTCTTTTTTCAACCTTACTAACTATGTAACTATGTAACTATGTAAGGAAAGACAATCGTTCCATCTATGGCTGGCTTTAGAGGTCACCTTGGCACCTGTATGCAATACCTGTATATGACAACAGAGCTCAAAAGCTCAGGTTGTCATTTACAAATGTAGGACCCTCCTAGATAGATGCAGGACTTACAATTTAGTTTCCATGTTGTAGTCAGTGTGGCTGTAATTCTTTATAAAAGTAAAGCATAGTTTGCTCACTGTACTTAGTGAAGCTGTGATTATTTAGTTAGGTCTGCTCAGTGTGCTCAGCTGCTGCCAGACTGGTTTAATTGCTCCCTCTGCATCTAGAGAACTTGCGACGATTCTGGATGATTGGAGCTATGCAGATGGCAGCATGCATATTGATAAAGCCATGGCTTATACCAGAGAGGCAGGCAGGCACTGATGGCATGCTGGGAGACTGTATATATTCTGTGAGTACACTAAGCTCAGGTTCCCTTTTCCCAGAGTGGATTGGTCCAGCCTAGAGGGGCACGCTGCCCTTCCCAGGCATTGCTGAAATGTCTGCTGTCATGAGGCCTCAGGTGGGCGACCCTGGGACTAAAGAAAGCTGCTGCAGCTCCTACGGGAGTAGCGCTACAAAAAAGGAACCAAATAAGTCAGCAGTGAGGTCACCATAAGTAGCAGATATCTACAGAAACCACAGGACCGTGAACCACTCACTGAATGAGCCATTGATGGGGACTTTCATTCTGCAGTGTCTTCATGAGAGAGGGAAAAATGCCTTGATCATGAAGCTGGTGATGGAGCAACTCATTTGCAGCTGAGTGTTCTATTTGCACATATTTATAAAGTGTATGTAAACTATAAATTTCTCCTATTTGCTTCCTTTTGATCTGTTAATCCAGACAAAAATCTTGTGAGCCGATATCTTCCAGTACTATTTGCCACTGGCCTTTAGAAGTTAGCATTGTTCCCTTCCATCTCTATGGACTGCAAAACACCTCCATGTTATGATAAGTGAGGGAGATATTATGTAGTTATAACAAAGGTTAGTAGCTCTAACACACTCCCTGTCCTTGGGTGACGCTACTCAGTAAGGTTGTGTCCCTAGGAGACGAAGCAAGCTAAAGTGGATCTAAAACCAGCAGGATAATGCACCATGTCACAAAGTTCAAATGATCTCAAACTGGTTTCTAGAGCATGATAATGAGGTCACTGTACTCTTATGGCTTCCGCAGTCACCAGATCTCAATCCAATAGAGCACCTTTGGGATGTGGTGGAACAGGAAATTTGCATCATGGATGTGCAGCCGACAAATTTGCACCACCTGCGTGAAGCTATCATGTCAATATGGACCAAAGTATCTGAGGAACATTTCCAAAACCTTGTTGAATCTATGCCATGAAGAATTAAGGTATTTCAGAAGGCAAAAGGGGGTCCAACCCGGTACTAGCAAGGTGTACCTAGTTGGGTGGCCGGTGAGTGTTATATATATTCAGTTGGTTTCTGGCCTAGGCCAAAGTCTTGTGTTTTTCTTTCATCTCAAGGAAGGGCTTTTGTCAGCTAAGAACATCATCCTGCCCCTCATGCCTGAGCAGATGGATTTCAGGGAGCAAAATACTATATGTATCACCTAATCTTACTGAAGATGGGCGCAGCTAGAAAGGCTACGGAAGGTTTTTAAAAGTGATTTCTCCCAAAAAAAATAAATACATTTTGGAGACATGAATGTATGGGTTAGTTTTCTTTGAATATTAAAAATAAAATAAAATACATTTTCAGTTTGTGGTGTTCAGATATGGTTTAGTCAAACGTTAAATGATGTATTAGTGACAGAGTTGCTTTATTTTGTATCTTTTATATCTGCCTGAAGTGCTCTTTTTTTTTTTGGATAGAGTGGGAAAAAATTAAAGCCTTGCTAAATTAGTTTTTTACTGTCTGCATATCATATATAAAAAAAAATAAAAAAAAGAAAAGTTTTGTCTTGACATTATTTTCTTCACTAAGCGAATAATGGCAGTGTCATTTGCTATCAGTAAAGTTGTTACTGTTGTCACCAGATGCCTACATAAAGATAAGGTTTATATCTTGGTGTCCATCAGTTGTGAACCAGCCAAGATTTGAACCGTCTATGGCCGACTTTAGAAGACATTTTTATGTGTTCTGTTTATAGGTGTGTATTTCTAAAGATTAATTCTTGGATTATTCCAAAATGTAAAGAATTAGTAAAATTGCATACTTGAGTCGGGCTTGAACCACTTGCTGTCCTAGGCAAATTTGTAAAAGTTTTGCACACATGCACGTTCAACTCATTTTGCTAATAAATTACATAGAACCCCCTGAAAGCAGAGGTTCTGGAGAATAAAATTGTGTCTGCTGCAATTTTTTATGTTAAATATTGTCCGATTCAAGAGAAACTTGCTGACACTTTCGGCCCGTGTGTGCACCAGCCTATCACACAGAAGCCAGCTGAACGGTCAGCTTCTGTCGAATGGGCATGCTGGAAAACCAGCATTTGATCAGCATCCAATAGGCGTTTGCAGACATGGGCTATGAGCGGGGGGGGGGGGGCAATCTGGGAAGATCGCTGTACTAACCTTGGATAGTTAGTACAGCGGCTCCTCTCTAGCTCCTCAGTTATTTTCTGCTCAGCCCACTGGGTTAAACAAAATTTTAAAAAACTGATAGTGTGTACAAAGCATAAAAGTGATACTTTACAGGTTTTCATTGTAGTGCCGGTTCACACTGATGCGGCTGCGCCGATCGCATGTAATGTCGGAGCGCACTGCTCTGTGATCGGCTGTGCGGTGCGGGTTTAGCCATACACTTTGTATGGCTAAATTCGCACAGCACCCGCAGCAAAGACGCACAGGACCCTTTTTTGCAGCCGCATCAGGATCGGATCGCACATCGGTTCACACTTGTGCGATCCGATCCTTTGCGAACTGCAAGATCGCACTGCGATATGCGATCAAACTGGGGGTGTCGTTAAGATTACATTGACACCCCCAGCGTTTTGCATATGGCAGTGTGAACTGCCGGGGGTGCGTTTGCGATGCGGGAACAGGCTGCGAATTCGCAGCCTTCCCGCATCGCATAAGTGTGAACCGAGCCTTAGAGTTATTTCCAAATGATGGTCGTAGAATTAAAGCTGTTACTTCACATGTGTGGTACAATGCCTGTTTATATGTGCATGCAGGACCTACATGCGTGTTTGCATTTGCATTTTTTGGTAGGGGGGTGCTTTTATATATTTTTTTTTTTTCACTAACTTTTTTTGATTAAAATGCATTTTTTAGACTTTTTATTTTTTAACTTTGTTACTATCAAGTGCATACAGTATTTATGTATGGAGGTCAGCAAATGGTTAAAGTTGATCTCCAGGGAGGATAAAGTTTCCTCGCAGAGGGGCTGCCCCCATAGAACAAGGAATAAATGCTCATTTAGGTCTAGGGTGCACAAAAAGCACTTTAACTTACCTGATCCTCCACCCCACCAGCAGCCAATGCTCTCTTCTCCCCTACACTTTAGCAGTGGATTGTCCCTTGAAATGGCATCCTCAAGCTAGTACACAGCTATGGGCTCTGTATTGGTTTTGATGACATCAGAGGACATCCTACCGCACAGCAGAGAAAGGCTGATGGGACCAGTCATACAGAGAAGCATTCAGGAGCTGAGGATCAGGTATGCAAATGGCCTTTCTTCTTCCTCCTATTTTTCTTTTCTCCAACGTTGAATTTTTAACTAGCAGAAGGCACCCACAATAATAATAATAATAAAAAAAAAGAGACTGATCATTTCTTCCATGTGTCAGTCTATTGGTCAAGAAGAGTTATATTTTAACTTGAGATTCAATTTAAACAGCATAAAGAAGCATTCTTCTCAGTTTCAGTGGCCTCATATTACGTGATCCCAGCTAATTCTGGTCTTAACTGAGAATATATAAAAAAAAAAATCAGTTTTTATCTGCTCTTTTTTTTTTTTTTATTAAAAGATAATTTCCACCTTGTAAGCAGATTGTTCAATTATCTGGGGTCAAATATGACTAATATTCCTAACAAACCACCAAGGACATCACCGAGATCTCAACGTAATCGCTCAGTATCTGCAAGGGATCGGGGACAAAAGTGATGATATTGATTAATCCATTACTGATGTGATCCATTGCAATTAAGATAAAGTGTGACTAAGTAGACCAGCCTTTCACAACCTTTTCAACACAGAGGAACCCTTGAAAAAGTTTCCAATCTCAGGGAACCCCTGCTAAAAATGTCTTTATCTACAACTCATTATACATTTGGGTGATGATCAGTGGGAAGAATGCCCCTTACACTTGTAGTCATTGGGAAGAACTACCCCCTTACAGATAGTTCAACAGATTAATGGTGTTGGCAGGGTCTTATCTGAGAGGCAAACATTTCTCATTGCTCAAGGAACCCCTAGCAACCTCTGGAGGAACCCTAGGATTCCACAAAACCCTGGTTGAGAAACCCTGAAGTAGACTAAGGCAGGCCATACACGGTGCACGTTTCTTTCCGGCAGCCATGCGTTGCAGGGAGGAAATTTGGACGATTCCCCCATCGACACAGACACTGCTGACAGGGCAGTCAGCAATTGTGTTCTCCCTGGCTTGGGCAAGGGGGGTAGCCATCTCCGCCAGGAGAAGACAGTGGTTATTGCTAGCGGCTATAACAAGTTGATGGATCAACTTGGTACATTCAGCTTGCCCATTAACGGTTCAAATCTCAGCCAGTCCCTGCTGAAGCGGCCGAGATTCGAAACGTGTATGGCCGGGCCTAAACAACACATACATATGCTGTATGTATGAGGTGTGTCTAAAAAGTTTGATGAATGGTCAGATATCTCAACAGCAACATGGGCACGCACATGATTATCCAGAGAAAGGTCGAGAATCACCACCTAGCGTGGAGTACACGTGACCGCCAGGGCAAACCTGCTGCAGGTAGTTGAATGTAGTCAGTGTGAGAGGTAGGGTCACAGTGCAATGGAGCAATGAGTGAACATCAAGGTCTGCTACAAATTGGGGAAAAAAGCAAAGAAGACGCATGTAATGTTGGTGCAAGTGTATGGGACGGAAGCTGCAAGGAGAAAATGTGTTTACGACTGGATTAAATGCTTTTGCAAACGGAAGGAAACGAGGATGAGCCGTGTTTGGGTCGGCCGCTGACAAGCAAAACCCCAGACATGATCGAGTGAGTGCGACAAATGCTGGCACGAGATCAAGAACGAGATTGAGAACTCTACCATTGATGGCGGAGGAATTGGGCATTAGCAAGGACATGGTGCGCACCATCATCCGCGATGATTTGGCTAAGTATAAAATCTGTTTCCGGTTTGTGCTGCACAAGGTGAGAGAAGACAGATGGAAACCTCTGGAGATTTCATTACTATGTGTCACCAGGATCCATTCTTTCTGCAAACCATCGTCACAGGGGATGAGACCTGGTACTACCAGTTCAATCTGGAATAGTAGCAATGGTAGAAAGGTGTTCACTGTCTTCCCCGTGCCCGAAAAAAAGATTCACCTAAAAAAGTCCAAGGTCAAGACAACGTTAACCACTTCAGCCCCGGAAGAATTTACCCCCTTAATGACCAGGCCATTTTTTGCGATTCGGCACTGCATTACTTTAACGGATAATTGCACGGTCGTGCAACGCTGTACCCAAATAAAATTGATGTCCTTTTTTTCCCACAAATAGAGCTTTCTTTTGGTGGTATTTGATCACCTCTGCGGTTTTTAGATTTTGCGCTATACACAAAAAAAGAGTGACAATTTTGAAAAAAAGGCCATATTTTTTATTATCTGCTATACAACATTCCCAATAAAAAAATGTTTAAAAATTAAAATTTTATGGGTTTAGGCCAATTTGTATTCTGCTACATATTTTTGGTAAAAAAAAAATCCCATTTTAATTAGTTTGCGCAAAAGTTATAGCATATACAAACTACGGGATACATTTTTGGACTCTTTATTTATTTTTATTTTTTTATTAGTAATGGTGTTGATCTGCGATTTTTAGCGGGACTGTGACATTGCGGCGGACAGATCGGACCTCTAACATTTTTTACACTTTTTGGGGACCAGTGACACTAATACAGCAATCAGTGCTAAATAATATGCACTGTTACTGTATAAATGACACCGGCAGGGAAGGGGTTAATACTGGGGGTGATCAAAGGAGTTAAATGTATGCCTATGTGCTTACTCACTGTGTGTGTGTGTGTGTGGAATGGGGGGGGGGGGGGTCTGTGACAGGCACAGAGAGATTGCGGTTTCAGCTTAGCTGAAACTGCTGATCTGTCCCTGCCTGTCAGAGAAGATCCGCCTGCTTTGTTTAAATAAGCAGGCGGGTCTTCTCTCCATTTCCCAGACGACTGTGGGAGGAAGGCGGTGATCGCCACCTCTCCTGCCGTGGCCCGCCTCCCACTGTGTCTAAACACAGCGGGAGCACGGCTCCAGTGGCGCGCAGGCGCCACCGAAACCACATGCACTCCAGTCGGTAGTACTACGTGACTGGACGCAGCCGAGCCGCCCTGCCACAGTAAAAAGCCGGCGGGCGGTCATCAAGTGGTTAAATGCCGTCTTCAACAACGATGGCATCATCCATAAGGAATTTGTTACTGTGGGTGAAACCGGGAACACCGCATTCTACGAGGACGTTTTGAAACAGTTGCTACGATGCATCCGCCGTGTTCGGCCAGAGTTGCACAGGACTGGACAGTGGATGTTGCTGCATGGTAACGGGCCTGCTCACTGTGTGATCTGTGTGTGCTAATTCTGGAATCAGCACAGCGTACCTATTCTCGATCATCCACCGTACTCCTCTGATCTGGCGCCTGCATAGCTCTGTTTCCCCTCCTGAAGAACGTCATGAAAGGCCCACGTTTTGCGGATGTGGCGGCAATCCAAGAATTTGTGACATCGGTTCTGTGACTGATTACTGCGGCAGGTCAGCTCTGTCCCGCAAAACGACGCACCTGTACGTCACTTCCTGAGACAGCTAGTGGGGGCACGCGCGCCACCGGAGGCGTGCACATGCGCAGATTGGCCACAGGGGGAGCTCCCGCGAACGCTCCCCATGGAGACAGAACGGCGATGTAAATACGGCAGACCCCTGTTCTGTCAGTGATGAACACAGGGATCCTGTGTTCCTCCTAAATACGAACACATGTCTCTGTGTCTATCCAGCAAGTCCATCCCCCACACAGTTAGAAAGCACCCCCTAGGGACACATTTAACCCTTTGTTTACCCATGGTGTTAACCCCTTCCCTGCCAGTGTCATAGTACAGTAACAGTGCATTATTTTAGCACTGAGTACTGTAGTAATGTCACTGGTTCCCCCAAAAGTGTCAAGAGTGTCAGTTATGTGTCCGATCTGTCCATTAAAAATCGTTGATCGCTGCTATTACTAGTAAAAAATAAATAAAAATGACAAATCTTTCCCCTAGTTTGTAGACACGATAACTTTTGCAGAAACCAATCAATATACACGTATTTTGTTTTTACCAAAAATATATAGCAGAATACATATTGGCCTAAAATGATAAAAAAAAAAAAAAATGTGATTTTTACATTTCTTTTATTGGGAATGTTTTATAGCAGTAAGTAAAAAATATTGTTTCCTTTCTAGCATGGTCGCTCCTTATTGGCTCATATATAATATATATAATATAAAAATAAAGGTGATCAAATACCAGCAAAAGAAAGCTCTATTTGTGGGGAAAAAATGACATCAATTCTATTTGGGTACAGTGTCGCACGACCGCGCAATTGTCAGTTAAAGTAACAGTGCCGTATCACAAAAAATGGCCTGGTCATTAAGGGGGTAAAACCTTCTGGCCCAGAAGTGGTTAATGTGTTGAGCCAGCAGCACTGGGGTTGTGGTATCAAACTATACCACAAATTTCAATTTTTGGATGTATATAAGCATTGAATATCCTCTTTGTTGTAGTTGTATATTTTTTTACCTTTTGTATACAGCACTGGGGGTGCACTTACCTGCTTTATAGGAAATAGAATATGTGAATTCTGACATTGAATGTCACATATAAAAGAATGCACGGTTTCTTTTTCTTTTTTTTCCCCAGCGCACTGTTTCTAAGCTGTGTCTATAGCTAGGAGTGAGCTGAACTTTGCATCAGACTGGAGAAGAGGAAGGGCACAGGGATCTTAGAACCAAGACTGGTGGATTTTCCTGTCCTGTCACAGTCACCATTACCTCAGAGAGAGGATGGCGGCCATCTTAAACAGTCAGCGACAATCCCAGAGTGAGTTGTCAGGGTCACCCGAGACCATCATTACCTCAGGGAGAGGAGGGCAGCCATCGTTAACAATCAGCAAAGCTGTCAGTTTCACCCGCAGTCACCATTACCTCAGAAAGGGGACGGCAGCCATCTTTAACGATTAGTATTAATTCCAGAGTGAGTTTTCAGTCACACCCAATAGCCACCATTACCTCAGAAAGGGGACGGCAGCCATCTTAAACAATTCATAATAATCCCAGAGTGAGTTGTCAGTCACACCTGTGGCCAGTATTACCTCAGAAAGGGGACGGTAGCCATCTTTAAAAGTCAGCCACACCTCAGAGACATTGTCAGTTTCCACCTGCAGCCACCATTACCTCAGGGAGAGGAGAGCAGGCATGTTAAACAGTCAAAGCTGTCAGTTTTACTTCTGGACACCATTACCTCAGAAAAAGGACAGCGGCCATCTTAAACGGTCAGTGAGAATCCCAGAAAGGGTTGTCGGCCTCACCAGTGGCTGACATTGCAGCGAGGAGTGTTTGGTGGTAATTTCTTGAAGGGAGTTGGATATTATGTTTCTGTAAGGGAGTTGGATATTCTGTTTCTGTATGTGGCTCTCAGTGGTTAGGGTGAGGACTCTCAACATGTCAAGGCAAATTTTGCCAATCATCACTTGCAGTCTCTACATCTCATGTTGGTCCCTCCGCTATTAGGACCAGTGAATAATGATTAATGAGAGAGGGTTGTCAAACCGCATTTACACAAATTACAGAAACAGATATTGCTATATCACATGTCCTAGGTACAGGGGTCTTTAAACTATGGCCCTCCAGTTGTTTAGGAACTACAAATCCCATCATGCCTAGTCATATCTGTGAATGTCAGAGTTTTACAATGCCTCATGGGATGTGTAGTTCCGCAACAGCTGGAGGACCGTAGTTTGAGGATCCCTATCCTAGGACATCAAAAATAAATAATTCTTCCTGCTCTCTCCTCCCGTTTGAGCTTGTTTCAGTCTATCTTCACCTATCAGTTTTTCCATTTTTTTTCTAAAGTATCACCTCACAAACATCTTTAGAAGGATTGATGGACCTCACCAAGATTCACCACTTGTTAGATTTGGGAGAAACATTTCGAGCCAAGCAAAAGTTTGGCCCGAACAATGTCCATTCGCCCATTCAGTAAACACCTGCATTTGTAGGGCTCAGTGGCATCAAATGGGGACAAGGTGCTTTGGAGTGTGGGGTGGGGGGGGGGGGGGATGTTGAGGGCATGTGGCCTGGTAAGGTTCAGGGGGGGGGGGGGTTGGGGGCACAAGTTACTCCTGACCTGCCAGGCTGCATGTTCGGATAAGGGTCTGGTATGGCTTCTTGGGGGGGGGGGGGACTCCCACGTGTTTTTTTTTTTTAAAACATTTTTGTATTGCCGGCAATTTTAATGTAATCTTTTTTATTTTTTAACCACTTAAGCCCCGGAAGATTTTACCCCCTTCCTGACCAGGGCCTATTTTGCAACAATTGCGCAGTCGTGCGACGCTGTACCTAAACGAATTTGACGTCCTTTTTTTCCCACAAACAGAGCTTTCTTTTGGTGGTATTTGATCACCTGTGCGATTTTTTGATCATGCGCTATAAACAAAAAAAGAGCGTCAATTTTGCAAAAAACAACAATATTTTTCACATTTTTTATATGAAATTCCCCCCAAAAAAAAAATGTAAAAATCAAAAATTTTTAACATTTTAGGCCAATTTGTTTTATGCTACATATGTTTGGTAAAAAAAAAAATCGCAAAAAGCGTATTTTGATTGGTTTGCGCAAAAGTTATTGCGTTTACTAACTAAGGGAAAGATTTTTGTCATTTTTGTTGTTTTTTTTTTAACGAGTAATGGCGACGATCTGCGATTTTTTTTGTGGGACTGCGACATTGCGGCGGACAGATCGGACCCTTGACTGACATTTTTGACACTTTTGGGGTTACCAGTGACATTACTACAGTTATCAGTGCTATACATATGCACTGTTACTGTAAAAATGACACTGGCAGGGAAGGGGTTAACTTTTTTTTGAGAGGGAGGGGTTAAGTGTGTCCCTAGGGGCGTGATTCTAACTGTGATTGGATGTGGCTACTGGTGTAAAAACAGAGATCAACGGTCCTACATAGCAGAACCGTGTGATCTCCATTCTTACACAGGGAAGAATGACAGGCGGCTTTGTTTACATTAGTCGCCTGCCTTTCTCCCGGTGTAACGGACAATCGCGAGTGCCCGGCGGACATTGGGTCCGCCAGGCACACGCGCGGGGGGGGGGGGGGTCTGTGACCGAGCGGGAGCGTGCCTCTGGCGGCGTGCGCTCGCTCCCTAGAGCCTCACAGGCTAGCGACGTAGTCCTACGTCGCTTTGCCTGTGAGGGGCTGACCGCCGCAGTAAATAGTCGTGCGGCGATCGGCAAGTGGTTAATAAATGTCAGTTTTGCTGCAGCAGGTTCTATACACGGTAGAGATGCGCCACTTTACAGGCAGACTATGGCCCCTTTCACACGATCGGACCGTGATTTTCAGGCGGACCCAGTCGGGCCACCCATTCTCCTTCATGGGGAAGCGTCCGTTGACACCCGCCTAGCATCAAATCTGACAAGATCTGCTGAAAACAGACAAATGGTGATACGTTTGTCATCCGTCCAGTGGGTCAGATCAGATGAAAATGGACAGGCTGTCTGTTTTCATCTGCTCTCCCCAAAGAGAAGAGGAGAGGAGAGGTCCATCTCTGCATAGTCAAAATGGCACTATAATTAAAGGATTTTTCTATTTTTATTGTTTCACTTTAAGCATCAATAAAATCACTACTCCTTTAAAAACAATCTTTTTCAAAAAATAAGCCTTCAAAATGGGGACTTTTGATTTTTCAATTTCGGGTCCCATAGACTTTAATAGGGGGCGGGGTTTGCGTCCAAACTTTTGCAATGTTCGAGAGCTCTGGCGCAAACCGAACCGGGGGGTGTTCAGCCCAACTCTAGCACTTGTGCACCATCAACGAAGGGCCCCAGCTAAGCTAGAAAAAAAAAATCCCAAAACAAAAAGAAAAGTTACAGATTGGGGACAATCTCCTTGTCTTTTTATTAGCACTTGTCTCACTGTTTTATTAAAGATCATTACAAAGTTACATAGTTAGAGAGGTTGAAAAATGACACCATTCCATCCAGTTCAACCTATGATGAGTGTGTGAGTTTGCTGTCAATAGTACATTGTATACCCCTGTGTGTTGTGGTCATTATGGTGCCCATCTAATAGTTTTTTTAAACTATCGATGTTCCCTGCTGATACCACTGCTTGTGGAAGAGAATTCCACGTCCTTACCGCTCTGACAGTAAAGAACCCTTTACGCAGTTTAAGGTTAAACCGCTTCTCTTCTAAATTTAGTGAATGGCAAGGTGTCTTTAAATTCCCTTCCGCTGAAAGTTTGTCCTATGCTAGGGTTGCCAGTATGGTATTTGTACATGGATATCCTATCTCCTCTCAAGCTTCTCTTCTCCAGAGAGAATAAGTTCAATGCTTGTAGTCTTTCCTCATAGCTGAAGTCCTCCATTCCATTTATTAGCTTTGTTGCCCTTCTCTGGACTCTCTCCAGTTCCAGCACATCCTTCCAGAGGTCCGGTGCCGAGAACTGAACGACATACTCAAGATGCAGCCAGACCAGTGTCTTGTAGAGTGGGAGAATTATTGTTTTATTTCCGGAGTGAATCCCCTTCTTTATACATGCCAGTATTATGTTGGCTTGCCATTTCTGAGCTTGTCGCTTACCAGGACCCTCAGGTCCTTTTCCATCTTCGATTCCCCCAAAGGTTCTTCCCCTGCCATATTTCTGGCACCCAAATGCATTACCTTACATTTTTTAAACCTCATTTGCCATGTAGATGCCCACCCCAATATTTTGTTCAAGTCTTCTTGTAAGGTTTCCACATCCTGTGTAGAAGTTTTGTCCTGCTTAATTTAGTGTCGTCTGCAAATACTGAGATTGTGCTGTTTATCCCATCCTCTAGATCATTTATTAAACAGGATTGGTCCCAGGACAGATCCTTGGGGGACCCCACTTTCCACACCAGACCATTCAGAGTACTTGCCATTTATCACCACCCTCTGGACTCGCCCCTAAGCTAGTTTTCAATCCAGGTACTAACCTATGGTCCATACCTACTAGGTACCTTAGTTTATACAGTAATCATTTTTTGGGGAACTGTTTAAAATGCCTTTGCAAAGTCCAGATAAACTAAGGCCTGTGGATGTGGTGTATCTAGATGGCAGCTCACTTCTTCATAGAAGATTAATAGATTGGTCTGGCAAGAACAATTCTTCATAAATCAATGCCGATTACTACTAATGATACCGTTTTTATTACTAAAATCTTGTATATAATCCCTTATCATCCCTTTCAATAGTTTGCAGACTTTTGATGTTAGGCTAACCGGCCTGTAGTTTCCAAGGATATATCTTGGCCCTTTTTTAAATATTGGTGCCACGTTGGCTTTTCTCCAATCAGCTGGTACCATTCCCATCAGTAGACTGTCCATAAAAATTAGAAACAATGGTCTGGCTATCACCTGGCTCAGTTCCTTAAGGACCCTTGGGTGTAAGCCACCTGGTCCTGGTAACTTATTTATGTTAGGTTTTTCAAGTCTAGCTCTTTCTTCTGTTAACCATGAGGGTGCTTCCTGTGATGTGTTATTAACATTAATACTAACACTACAGTCTAGGTTACTGTATCCCCGTTTCTTTTGTGAAGACTGAGGAAAAAAACATGTTCGGAACCTTTGCCTTCTCTCTGTCCTTTATAGGCAGATTCCCTTCATCATCCTTTTTGGGGCCAATATGTTCTGTTCTTACAGTTTATATACTTAAATAATTTCTTGGGGTTTTTTTTTTACTCTCTTCTGCTATGTGCCTTTCGTGTTCTATCTTAGCCACCTTGATTGCGCTCTTACATTTCTTATTGCATTCTTTGTAGTGTTGGAATGCTGCTACCCCTCAGCCTTGTATTTTTTGAAGACCTTTTCTTTTGTTTTTATATGCATTTTTACGTTGGAGTTTAGCTACCCAGGGTTTATTTTAAGTCTTTTAAACTTATTCCCTGTTGGAATGCACTGGCCAATACCTTTATTTAGTATGTTCTTAAAGCACTCCCATTTTTCCTCAGTGTTCTTTGTTCCTAGGATTCTATGCCATTTAATATTGTCTAGCAAAGCGCGTAGTTCAGAGAAGTTGACTCTTTTAAAATTCAGTGTCCTTGTATTACCTTTGTGTTTCCTAATTCTGTGATTTATACTGAAACTTATTGACCTATGGTCACTGTTTCCTATGTTGCCCTGTATTTCTACATCCACAATCAGGTCTGTATTATTTGTAATCAGTAGGTCTGGTAACACATTGTTTCTCATTGATGGATTCACCATCTGACCCATTAAATTGTCCTGCAACACATTTAGAAAATGGTGAGCCTTAGAGGAATGCGTGCTCCCTTCTGCCCAGTCTATATAAATAGGTCCTGCAAAACATTTAGAAAATGGTGAGCCTTCGAGGAATGCGTGTTTCCTTCTGCCCAGTCTTTATACCTGGATAATTAAAATCCTCCATTATAATGGCATTTCCCATCCTTGCCGCCATTCCAAGCTGTGATAGGAGGTTGGGGGGCCTATAGCATACTACCAATATTACTTTCCCTATAGTATTATCACTTTCAAGCTCTACCCTTAAGGATTCCACTTCTTCCCTAGCTCCATGAGTGACATTGCCCCTCATATTCACTCGCACATCGTTCTTGATATACAGGCATATCCCTCCCTCTTTTTTACCCTCCATATCTCTGGGACAAAGGGAATAACCCTGAATGGTTGCCAGCTGTAATGTTCCGGTACCTTTGGTACCCTAAATTACACTTTCCACAAGTGTATGCGCCCCACCATTTACTTTTGGAAAAGGTGCGCATACACCTTTAAGACTGGAGCTGTCATCACCCAGTGCCGGACTAGATGGCTATTTAAGGCGTCGGTTCTCACTCACATGTGTTCGTTCAAACACCCTTATCTGGATGCTAACCTTGCTTGAAGCTTCCATGCTTGCAAGCTTACTTCGCTGACGGAACCTCGCTGCACTGATCCCTGTATCCCGCTACTGGATCATCCGCCTCTCCTGAACCACCCTTCGGCTGTATCGCTAATAGTGCCAAGTACCCCGCAGGGGATTTCTCTATAAACTTATACTAAGCTTACACTATCTAGCTCTGCATAGTAAAGACTGTTTATCACATCTGCATAAACTAGATTGCTAGCTCTTGAGACTACTGCTACTTTCCTGCACTGGGTTGATCTCTTTTGTATGTCCACCTGCTATCCTATCATCTGCTATCATACAACATTGCTCAACCTTCCTGCATCCATCTGCTACTGTCTCACCTTCAAGTGTCTATCACCTACCACCTCCACTCTACCTATCCCTCAACCTTCATCATTGTGTTACCACATACATAAAGTCACTCTAGGAACCAGCTTGCTAATTGTGTGTATTTACTGGCTGAAATAAGACCTTCCACACATGATGAGTCATTGAGGTTGGGAATGGTATCTCAGCATATCTCTTACATGACTGCTGACGTGGAACTATTTCTGCAGCTGAAAATCCACACCATATAAGAAACGCAGAAGCGTTACACCAGCCAATCATGAGAGCTGTAAAACCAAGTCTCTGAAATTCCCACAAAATCAAAATCCTCCTTACATTAACAGCTCCAGTTCTCCCATCTTGTTTGCTAGGCTTCTAGTATTGGTATACAAAACCTCGTAATTTTGTCTGGTTGTATACTATATCCTTGTAAGATGTTATGAGGCTGCGCTTTGGATTTGTCAACTTACCTACCATGGGTTTTCAATCTCTTTTCACCCTATCACCAATGCCCCAAATATTGCCTGCTGAACCTTGTTCCCCGCTGGCTAGCTTTACATCTGGACCCTCCCCCATCATTGTTTTATATATCAAAGCCCTTCAGGCAACTTTTGTTTAACAGGGCCATCCGAGTCTCAGAGGTAGCTTAGCTCTCTGAAGTTTTAACACTCTTGTAGCTACTCTGTTTGGACTCTGGTGATCCTGTTACAAGTCAGGTGATAAACACGGTGTAAATCAGGGCCCGGTCACCTAGTGAAAAATCTCCAAGTCTGCATCATGACTGCATTGCATAGTAGTACAATTTTTTAAAGGTCATTATTCTAACTACAGCTGTTGTAATAGTGACTTATCCCTTGCTGCAACCTTTATGCCTGGCCTGCATATGCAGATACAATGACTGCAGACAGTCTTTATCAGATAGCTGAACTCACCAAATACCTTTTCAAATCCACAAAGATCTTTATTGAATACAGCAGATTACAGCAAATAACAAGATAGCAGATGATTGAAAGGAGGTATTTACAGGTCAAAACAAGGTAATGATGTGTTCCTGGATGCGAGCAGATTACATGAAGCCTAGAGTGAAGTGCCCATCTTCACTCCCACAAGACAGTGTCAAGGAAATAGAAATACATCTCAAAAAATGGGCAGAACACAGAAAAGAAAGACAGTAAAAGATGGTGCAATGACCAAAATGACCACAAGATGACAGTATAATAACCAACTATACAGAGGCCAAATAAACAATGGCCTAAAGCGTTTGTGTACCATATTTTGTTTTTTTTTACCTACAGGTAAGCCTATAATAAGGCTTACTTGTAGGTAAAATTAATATCTCCTAAACCTACACTGTTTAGTAGATATTCACCCTGCATGCAGCTGCTGACGTCAGCAGCACATGCGGCATTTCGTGTCGGAACTTCAGAGCTTCTTGTCAGAACTGAGGGCTCCCGCGTGCATGCGTGGGAGTAACGTAATCGCTGCTCCAGCCACTCACAGCGACAGAGCCCGCAAACCGGGAGGAAACGCCGGGGGAACAGGTTAGCTCCCTCAGCGGTGACCGGGCGCTGCTGCAGGGGCTTTGTTCTAAGGTAAGTATTTCATAATGTGCTAGTATGCAATGCATACTGGCACATACTATTGTCCTGTATGTTTTTTGTTTTCCATGGGTATACAAATGCTTTAAGGAAATTAACTACATAGGTTTTGAGTTCACAGGAATATTAACATTAATCATGGCTAAGCATTATAATATATTTTCTCACAAGTGAAACAGCACAGTCATGACTCTTGTTGTATAACCTTGTCTTTGTTGACACACTTACCTTCAATACACTCAAGAGCATTTTAAACTTGTGCGGTTTGTTTGTGTAAAGGGTGCGTCAGAGTGGTGGAGGTATTACACCACTTAATTTAGTGAACACAGAAAAATTCCAGAGAGATTAACTAGGGGCTCCTGTGGGGGATGTGCTGCATACTGTATATTGCTGCATTTATCAGTTTCCACCTGCACCCACCATTACTTTAGGGAGAGAACATCTAAGAATGTCATAACAGGATCATTTAAAGTGTTACTAAACCCGGACCCTGCATTCATTATATCTGGCCCCACACAGAACATGGAAATGCAATTATTTTAGTAAATATAAACTGCTAAATACCTTTTCTCATCAGCAGTATATAGCAGTCTTGTGACTTCTATCAGTGCCTGGTTAATACTTCAGGAGGAGTTTTCATACTGCACTGGCTGTCCTATCAGGATGCAGGACCCCTGACCCTCTGTCTGAACAGTGCTGATTGGCCCTGTGCTGATCACATGCACTCTCCCAAAAAGAAAAGAAGGGGAGGATCAGAGAAGCCAGGATGAAGCAGCCTTTTTACACAATGCAGAGGATTTACCCTTTAGGTTCCACAGTGAGTATAACAAGCATGCTTTACTGCATATACAGACTACTTTTCAAGTTGAAGGCTTAGTAACACTTTAACCTAATTAGTTGTTGCAGATATGGATGGATGCTTTTTGCTCCATCAGGGGTTTTTTGACCCCTGTGAAAAAAAACAAAAAAAAACACCTGTGCTCTTGCCCAAAATATAGTGCTAATACACTGACAAAGATATATGGTACCAGTCCACCTGTCTCTCTTCTGTCAGTAAACTTTTAATCCTGGAACACATCTGCTGGAGATACCTTTTTGCTGCCTCTCACACAGAAAACCTGATACAAAAAAACCCCAGTACTAAATTGTTTCTCACAGCCACATAGGTGTGCGCAGCCTATTGCATTGGGGTGTGCACCCCGAAGCTCCAACACACAACGCCTTTCTCTGCAGTCTTAGCTGCACGGGACAGTGAATAAATGGGAAGTGATCTGTGCTGAGCGGCTTCCTGTTTATTTACAAACTGAAGCATAGTAAACATAGTTTACTATGCTTCAGTTATGAATGATCACAGGGAGTGTGTTCACTGTGTTCATTTAGAAAAGGAAGGCATCAGTAAATTACATTTACTAGCCCCTTCCCCCGCTCTCTATCCTAAAACATCCCTGTAGTTGCCGGAGGGAGAGATGAGAAGGGAAGCCAGCAGCACTGCGGGGCTGAGTAGGAGAGCCAACAGGGGGGGCCCAGGCAGTAGTGGCAATTGGCACTGCACATAGTGCTTAGGGTGTGCCCAGGCACACCTGGCTCATCCCCTGCGCCCACCTATGCACAGCCACCAATGATATTCACATTTGTGTATAAAATTGGTGGCACAGGCGGCGCAAGGAAGACACCACAGTTTAGGTAGTACACTCCTACTGCCCTCCCAATAATCCTAAAAATAGAGCTACCAGCCGCAAAATAAAAACACGACAGAGGGGTCGGCCTAAACCTTTTCCCACAACAAAAATGAAGTTACACTTTAGCATTGCTCAAAACACGGACTGTAGCATTGTTATTAGACATCAGCGACACATGCAGTCATTTTCCAGGATGCTGCAGGATTCTGCTTCAATTTTAGTTGCTATTTGTGCAGTGTAACAACTATATATTATATCAGCAATAGCAGACTCACTTCAGTAACCTCATACCCGCTGTTGCTCCCAGTAACACTGTAGTCTCCCTGTGTTGTTGTGAGGGGATTTTAGAAAGCGCCGTATCCATGCAGGACTTCAACGCCTCTCCGGCCTGGGCTGGATTGTCAGCATACGAAGAAAGCCCTGAACCTGTTGAAATAGGACAATACATTGATATTAAAACGGTTTGCGTTATGCAACATATGAAGTAGTGTACCTGTCTTGCACACACATTGTGGAAGTTATTTTATAAGCTCTACCAGTCTTTTAGAGATTGCAGTTTATTAATTAGTTTAGTAGAGGCTTTGAAACTTAACAACAAAATACAAACATCCTGCATATGGTATGTAGAATCAGGGCTGGATTTATTATAATGGAACCCATGGTTGGTATTTTTTCCCAGAGTTATAGGAAATGGATAGTTTTAGCCTGATTTTTTTGTCTGGGTTGTCGAGAACATTTTTTAGAGCACATAAGGATTACTCAACACAAGTGTGGGATGTGCCAATGCTCTAGGGCCCTTTGGGACATAGGGTCGATTTATAATAGATGTTGGTTGTGCCTCAAGTGCTTCCTTCACTCCCTGTCTGGTTGGAATAGAGAAATGTAGGATGCGTTTTCCATTTGTCTTGACACTATTTGGATTGCTATTTGGGGGTGTTCTCTGTCTACAAAGACCATCCATTCGTCCATTCATCCATATATCTGACCAGTCAATCCTTGCAAATGGTGGCATGAAGTTTCAGGAGATTCATTTTATTGGTTGAACTGTAAGGACGTGTCTTTTTTCGACCTATGTAACTAGGCACTCTTTGAATTACTCTATGTAGCACAGTTAGACCTTCTCGGAACATTAGATATTCACATATCATTCTATTACAAATCCTAAATGATGGAGCCAAGCAAATCTTTGCTAATGCCCTAAAGGCCAAATGCAAATCCAGAACCGTTAGCATATAGTACAAAAATATAGCCTAATTTTAGTTCTTCCAACCTGAATACAGCAGTCTTAGGCTTTCTGACCATAGTCAGTGCAGTGTATTGAAACTATGGATCTATAAATTACAGATTGGGACCCAACAAGACAGTATATCCATACAGGTTATGGTGAAAGGGACTAAAGCTGTGGTGCCCAAGGTGCAGCCTGCTGGGCTGGGTCCACCACCTGTCCACCTTGCTGAGTGGGAGCAGGGTGGCAGGCGGTGAAACTCTGATCCAGCCCTCAGCACTGACAGGTGGAGTTATCTAATCTATGCCTGACCGTACAATAAACGTGGTCTCACACTGCACTAGTGACCACCAATGCAGGGAGGGTTGTTATAATAAGGGGGGGGGGGGGGGACATTTTAATACCACTGACTACCAATGCAGGGGATTGGTTGGGTTATGTTTCACTTCCACTGAACCCCAATACTGTGTGGAGGGGGGGTTCAATTCCACTGCCACTGACCACTAACACAGGCCGGGGAGTTCAGTTTCAGCACTGTCACTGACCATCAAATAATGGGGTGGGTTAAATAGCACTACTACTGAGCACCAGTGCAGGAGGGGGGTTAACAGCACTGCTACTAACCCCAATACTGGGTGTTACGGTGGCCACTGACACCAATGTTGGGGATTATTAATATGGTCTCTGACATCAATGTTGAGAGATACAGTATTATTGCGTTCACTGTCAATACTGTTTTTTTTTTTTTAAATGCAGCCACTGACACCAATGATGATGCTAACTTTCTCCTGAGTTTTTACTGTGGCGCAAACAATGCAGCAGGGCCAACATTTCTGGGCTTTGAGGTACATTTAAGTCCATTCATCGCAATGCACAAAAATACATTGACATTGTGTGGTCTTCTGAAAGTGTTAGGGGGCCATAAGTGAGGCCCTTTATTTTCAAGTTGACCATTATTGGACTACTTTGACTACAGGAATCGTAAAGGCCTCCATCTGAAACACTGTGTAGCACAGTAAAGCTTATTCAATGTATTCATTCTATCACAAATCTATAAAAAAAAAAAAAAAAGGTTATTCCTCCTCATGGATATTATTGCGTTTTTATGTAACTGATATGAGTTTGGATACATGTGTTGTTCATCCTGAATGGGCTTTGAGCATCATCAGATATCATTGAAACTGACTAGCTCTGTAAAAAAACAGTACTCTCAGGGCCCTTTCACACGGGCGTTCCGTATGTCCGTATATCACCCCATCCGTTTGCGGATGATATACGGACATAATGCATGTCTATGGGATTGCGGATGTCAGCAGATGACCATCCGCTGACATCCGATTTTTGTCCTTTCAGTTCTGTTCCGTTTTTTGGAACGGAACAGAACCCTATTTTTCTTCCGTTTAAAAAACGGGACGCATGCAAAATCGGATGTCAGCAGTGTCATCCGCTAACATCCGCAATCCTCATAGACATACATTATGTCCGTATATCATCCGCAAACGGATGGGATGATATGTGGACATACAGAGTGGATGACACAAGTATCATCCGCTCCGTGAAAAAAAAAAAAAGTGCCGGAGCGGATCGCAATGCGGTCCGCTCCGTGTGAAAGAGCCCTTAAAGTTTTAATTAAAGTGAAATTATATTCCCACTAGCCATGCATTAACCCAAAACAAACATATTAAAATATAAATGAATCAGTGTCATAAACATAACTATGTAAAATGAACAAAAGTCCAAAAACGTGCACTGCAATAAATCAATTAATTAGTTCCATAAAGTCCACAGTGTAATCAGGGAATTAAGTGATCTTTGGTGTTAAAATCCCATGCTGAGTAATTGGTCACCGCAAAATCCACCACCGTTTTGAATCTACACCCTTCATCTAGGCAACTCACCCCATACTAATTCCCATCAGATTCTTCATGGTTAGGGCCCAATGCGCATAATAATAAATCAATGTAGCAAAATCAAGGAATCCTCCTCAGACTGCTCCTGCGTGTCACCTCTTCCTCTCTCAGATGTTTATGTAGCAGGGGAAAAAGAGTCCACTAATGCAATACAGCGCATATAGTTATCTAGAGGGTGAGGGTTCGAGGTATTCCTTCAGTCCTTACCACCAAGGAATACCTTGGACCCTCTAGATAATTATATGCGCTAATACTGTTTTATCCTATGAGTGCAATTATATTGGGCTTGACTTAAACCACTTTACCACCGGAGGATTTTCCTGCTAAAAGACCAGGGGGTTTTTTGCGATTTTTTACTGCGTGACTTTAACGGACAATTGCGCGGTCGTGCGACGCTGTACCTAAACGAATTTCACGTCCTTTTTTTCCCACAAACAGAGCTTTCTTTTGGTGGTATTTGATCACCTGTGCGATTTTTTGATCACGCGCTATAAACAAAGAAAGAGCGTAATTTTTGCAAAAACAACAATATTTTTCACTTTTTTTTATATGAAATTCCCCCCCAAAAAAATGTAAAAATCAAAATTTTTTAACATTTTCGGCCAATTTGTTTTACACTACCTATGTTTGGTAAAAAAAAATCGCAAAAAGCGTATTTTGATTGGTTTGCGCAAAAGTTATCGCGTTTACTAACAAAGGGAAAGATTTTTGTCATTTTTGGTGTTTTTTTTTTAACGAGTAATGGCGGCGATCTGCGATTTTTTTTGCGGTACTGCGACATTGCGGCGGACAGATCGGACCCTTGACTGACATTTTTGACACTTTTGGGGGTACCAGTGACATTACTGCAGTAATCAGTGCTATATATATGCACTGTTACTGCAAAAATGACACTGGCAGGGAAGGGGTTAACAGTATTGGACAGGGAGGGGTTAAGTGTGTCCTAGGGGCGTGATTCTAACTGTGCAGGGACAGGTCTACTAGTGTAAAAACAAAGATCAACAGTTCTACATAGTAGAACTGTCTGATCTTCACTTTTACACAGGGAGAACTGACAGGCGGCTTGTTTACATAAGCCGCTCTGTCTTTCTCCCGCTGTACCGGCGATCGTAGTGTGACCGGCGGACATCGGGTCCGCTAGTCACACTCCCGCACTCCTCCGTGAACGAGCCGAGGCGGGCGCGCGCCTCAGCGGGCGCGCGCCCGCCCGCTATTGGCTCTAGAAGGAGTGACAGGCGAGCGACGTAGACCTACGTCACTCTGCCTGGCCGGGGCCGACTGCCGCAGTAAATATACTGTGCGCAGTCGGCAACCGGTTAATTAATAACTAAGGTCAAACTGTATTGCACTAGTGGACTTTTTTTTTCCTTACATATACATCTGAGAGAGGAAGAGGTGGCACGCAGGAGCAGTCTGAGGAGGATTCCTTGATTTTGCCACATTGATTTATTACCGTATATACTCGAGTATAAGCCGACCCGAGTATAAGCCGAGGCCCTTACTTTTACCACAAAAAGATGGGAAAAATGATTGACTCGAGTATAAGCCTAGGGTGAGAATGCAGGGCGGCGGGCATGGTGCAGGAGAATGCAGGGGGCGGCGGGCATGGTACAGGAGAATGCAGGGTACTGGCATGGTACAGGAGAATGCAGGGTGACTGGCATGGTACAAGAGAATGCAGGGTGACTGGCATGGTGCAGGAGAATGCAGGGTGGCTGGCATGGTGCAAGAGAATGCAGGGTGGCTGGCATGGTGCAGGAGAATGCAGGGTGGCTGGCATGGTGCAAGAGAATGCAGGGTGGCTGGCAGGGTACAGGAGAATGCAGGGTACTGGCATGGTGCAGGAAAATGCAGGGTACTGGCATGGTGCAGGAAAATGCAGGGTACTGGCATGGTGCAGGAAAATGCAGGGTACTGGCATGGTGCAGGAAAATGCAGGGTACTGGCATAGTACAGGAGAATGCAGGGTACTGGCATGGTACAGGAGAATGCAGGGTACTGGCATGGTACAGGAGAATGCAGGGTACTGGCATGGTACAGGAGAATGCAGGGTGACTGGCATGGTACAGGAGAATGCAGGGTGACTGGCATGGTGCAGGAGAATGCAGGGTGACTGGCATGGTACAAGAGGATCCGGGGTTGTGGGCATACTACAGGAGATGCAGTGCTGTGGGCATGGTACAGGTGGACCATGCCCGCAGCACTGCATCCCTTGTAGTATGCCCGCAGCCCTGCATAATGGCAGGTAGTGCAGCAGTTTCCCTTACCTGTTCCAGAGGCGCCTTCATTTTAAAAATGGCGCCGCCTGGCGCTGACACGTCATTGCGCACGCGCCGCCGCCGCTCGTATACTTTCGGCTAGTCCCGGCCTCTCCCGAGCGGCGGCGGCGCATGCGCAATGTCATGTATGCGCCGGGCTGCGCCATTTTTAAAGCTCAAGCACGTCGGAGAGGCCGGGAACATTTTTTTTTTTCTTGACTCGAGTATAAGCCGAGGGGGACGTTTTCAGCACAAAAAAATGTGCTGAAAAACTCGGCTTATACTCGAGTATATACGGTAAGTGCATTGGGCCCTAACCATGAAGATGGTGGGCATTAGTATGGGGTGAGTTGCCTAGATGAAGGGTGTGGATTCACAACGGTGGTGAATTTTGCAATGATCCATTACTCAGCATGGGATTTAACACCAAAGATCACTTAATTCCCTGATTACACGGTGGACGATTTGCCACTAATTAATTGATTTATTGCAGTGCACATTTTTGGACTTTTGATCATTTATACATAGTTATATGTTTATGACACTGATTCATTTATATTTTAATATGTGTGTTTTGGGTTAATGCACGGCTAGTGGGAATAAAATTTCACTTTAATTGTTGATCTGGTTTAAAGCCGCAGCACTGTATATGTGTGTTCATAATATTTGAACACCATTTATTGGAGTACATTTTTTTTCTCACTGTGGTGTACTCATAATTATTAGTGCGAGAGTTTTCCTTTATATTTATATTAGTACTCTTAAAGTACTTTAAATAATTCTTCACTTCACAATGCCTCCATCATGAAAGGAGGTGTTGAAAAATCTTCAACAGGGACCCAGACAACAAAAAAACCCAACATGTGTTTTAGCCTTCCTCCAAGCTTCCATCAAGTGATTGAATCCCTTTGAGACTTCTCCTGTCTTCCTGTCCAGTCATCACTGGGAAAGGAAGTTTAGAAAAACTCTATTAGAACAACAGAAAGCCGTATAATCTTGCAAGGTTTTTTCAAATCTAACTAATAATGTAAAAAAACAAGCAAAAAAAAACGGTGTCAATACAGTAAAATTTTATACCCGGGGGGCGTGGCTAGGTCATGGCGGTGTGAGGACGTTTTCTTATGGTGCTCCCGCTCCCTGGCCTCCCTGATCGGCTTTAAATGCACATTTACCGGCTGTCATGAGCTCTTACAAACGGAGGAAGACTAAATCTGCCAAACCTGCTCCCCGGGTGACTTCCTCGGCTCCGATCCGTCCGTTTTTTCAGGAATCACCGGCTCCGGCACTCCGGGCGCTCGCACGGAGTCCACGTGGGGACTCCGATCCGGCCGCTGCCTCTTCCTCCCCGGCTCCCTCGCATTCCATGGCCTCCCCGACTCCTCCGCGGATGTCCCAGTCCTCTCTTACCGGGGACTCAGGGGAGGACAGAGACATTTGGACATTGCTGCGATCCCTCCCCACCAAAATGGACATGGAGGCCCTGGTGGCTCAGGTCACGGAACAACACCGGAGGGACTTCCAGGCTCTGTCGGGAGAGGTGACCCAGGTGAAGGAGCGGGTGGCGTCTGGGGAGTCCGCTATTGGTGATCTACAGGCTCGGGTAACCCAACTGGAGCGGACCCAGGCGGCCCACACGGACATTCTTGCAGAGCACCAGCTTGCTATGGAGGACATTGAAAATCGGAGCCGTCGGAATAATCTGCGGCTCCGCGGACTTCCTGAAGCTACGAGTCACGAGGACCTGCTTGAGACGGTCCGGGCCATACTTACCAGGATACTCCCGTCAGAACCCCCGGTGGTGTTGGAGTTTGACCGGATTCATCGGGCCCTAGGCCCCAAGCCGCAGGATGCTGATAGGCCCAGAGACGTGATTTGCCGCCTTCACCGTTATGCGGTCAAGGAGCAGGTACTGAGAGCTGCTTGGACGGCGGGCCCTCTGGACTTCGATGGGGCTACGATCCATATATTCCCAGATGTCTCGCGGGGGACCCTGACACGTAGGGCTATGCTAAAGCCCCTCCTGGAACGTCTCCGTGGTCAAGACGCTACTTATAGATGGGGCTTCCCCCTTCAGCTGGTAGTCCGCAAAAATGGATCGACATTTGTCCTTCGTAGGCACTCTGATCTCCAGGCTCTATTCCGGTTTGCAGATTTGACTCCGATGGCGATCCCGGACTGGTTGGCGAGGCTCCCGGAGCGTGACGCTCGGTCCCCTGGTGGTGGGCCGTCGCGGTCGGGTTCCGCTGGTCGGCGCCGTCAGCGCCGTGCCCCCGGGCTGAGCTCCTCCAACTTTTCAGTGGCCTCCCCGGAGGACTAAGCCCGGACTGCCTTGGAACTGTGAGTAACCTTCTGGCCCCCTCCCTTGCTCCCAATGATCTCCCCTCCAGTTCCCCCGCTTCTGCCCCCGCTTCTGACTGAGCTGCTATGTTTCCCTTGCTTGGCCCTACCCGATGTCCGCAATGGTTCTGACTAAACCCCCTCATGGGCCCTGTGGACTCATCCCGTGTTCTTCTCCCCTGTCCTTGCTGGGCGGGTGCCCTGTTCCGCTACCCGGGCGGCCCCCTTCTCAGGATTGGAACTACGGCCCCCGCATCGCCCCGGGTGCTGCAGTGGGAGCTCCTGTCGCATTTGGCTACGCGGGTGCCCTGCTGGAGTGCGCTGTGTGATGGAAGATGTTGCCCCTGCCGGATGGCGAGATGCTTGCATGCCTCTACCTGTGTCTTATGCTATTGTACCATTTGTAATGTGATTACTGCATGTGGCTCAACATATACAGTATATTGATGGCTCGGGGTGTGCTCGTGGGGTTTCCCCCTAGTTTCCTTCCCGGCGGTGCCATGGCCGGACTGGGCCTGTAACGGGCGGTGGATTAGACGGGGTGCTGCTCTCCTATCCATGCTGGATGGTGCTGCATGTTTAGCTGGGGGTCTATGGTTCCCCTTTAGTTCCGGCATGGCGCCGCCAACTCACCCCCCGTCCCCCCTTCTCCTTCTTGCCCCCCCTTCCCTCCCCCACCATTTTCCCCTTGCCCTCCCCTTCCCCCTCCTCTCCCACCCTCCCTTTTCCCCTCTTCCCCCTCCTCCCTTCCCCCCCCTCGCTTCCCCTTCCCCCCCCTTTCTCCTCCATTTCCCCCTTTTCCCCTCCCCTTCCTCTTCTCCCCCCTCCCCCTCTCCCCCCCTCCCCCTCTCCCCTCCCTCCCCCTCTCCCCTCCCTCCCCTTTTCCTCTCCCCTCCCTCCCCCTCTCCCTCTCCCCTCCCTCCCCCTCTCCCCTCCCTTCCCCTCTCCCTGCTCCTCGTTTTCCCTTTTTCTCCCCCTTTCTTTTACCCCCCCCCAGGGTGTGGTGTTATCTGTGAGGGGTGGTGGGGTGCTCCCCCCTTCTCTCCGATGCCACTGATCCAGAGGGAGACGTCCGGGTGAAAGGCGAGCACGGACTCTGGAGTTTCTGCCTTGCGTACCAAGGGAATGGATGATTTTGCTCTTTGCGGGGGGCGGGGGGAGGGTTTCCTCTCCTGTTCTGGGGCTCAGACTGTTGCACTATGTTACTAATTTTTGTGTTTTTTTTACGCTTGGGCTGTTGGTATTTATAGCTGGTTGTTAATGCATGTTATTATGATATCTGTGGGCCGGTTTGGGGGGCCGGGGAGCGGTCACCTTCCTCTCTCGGTTAGTGGCTCTCCTCGTTCCCCACGTAGGGTGATCCCTGGGTACCCGTCCATTTTCCCCTGCTTGCGGGGGTGGTGGGCTGGGCTCTTGGGTCCTTTGAGATTTACTTCTCTCTTGTGCTTCGGCACCTTAGTATTTTGTAGTTAGGCGCCTGTGTTGCGCCCTTTTTCTTTTCTCTTTATCTCCTTTTTCCCTTCACCTTTTCCTTCCCCTCTACCTCCCTACTGCTCTCCCCCCCCCTTTTTTTTTTTTTTTTTTTTCTCCTCCCTCTCCCCCCTCTCCTTACCTCTCCCTCCTCCCCTCCTCTGGGTCTTTAGTTTTTGACCGGTGGGCTGGACCCGTTGGTTGGGGGAGATATGGCCGCCCCCCGCCCTGACCCGATCCGTTTGGTCTCCTTAAATGCGAAGGGGCTCAATACCCCTGAGAAGCGCTCCATTGTTCTGTCGGAACTCCATCGTCTCCGTGCTCATGTTGGTTTTCTGCAGGAAACGCATTTCAAGTTGGGCAAGATTCCCAAATTGGGAAACAGGCGTTTTCCTACGGTCTACCATGGCTGCTCCTCTGATTCCAAGACGAAAGGGGTTAGCATCTTGATTCATTGTAATGCTCCTTGGCAGCTCTCGGATGTGTGGAATGACGAGTCTGGCAGGGCCCTTTTTGTGAAGGGCCAGTTGGGGTCCATCCCTGTTACCTTGGTGAATCTCTACCTGCCCAATACGAACCAAATTTCCTATATGGACTCAGTACTTTCTAAGCTGGCAGACTTCGCTACGGGACAGATTCTTATGGGTGGGGATTTTAATTTGGCTCTGGAACCACTGGTGGACACCTCTAGGGGTTCCTCCCAGCTGTCCTATGCTGCTCTGCGTCGCTTCAAGCAGTTGATTCATGCTTTTCGCCTGGTAGATCCGTGGCGGGTTCTTCATCCCCGGGATAGGGATTATACCTTCTTCTCCCCCCCGCACGACTCATATTCGCGTATTGACTTTTTTCTGTTGCCACAGTCCTTGCTGTCCAGGGTCTCCGCTGCCTCCATTGGTTCTATTGCCATTTCGGACCACGCTCCCGTTCTCCTCGACTTAGACCTGCGTTCCCCTGAGCTGTCACAGTGGCAGTGGAGGCTTAATGACACCCTTCTCCAGGATCCTGCTATTCTGGGGGAACTCGGTACGGAATTAAGGAACTTTTTCGCATCCAATGCCACGACTGACAGCTCACCCATGATGGTCTGGGAGGCCCATAAGAGCTATATGCGCGGGGTCCTGATCAAGCTCGGGTCGCGGAGAAAGAAGGAAAGGAGTGCCCAGATGTCTGCCCTCCTGGCGAAAATTGGCAACCTAGAGAGGGTTCACAAACGGTCGCAAGCAATTACGGTCCTCCAGGAGCTCATTGTTCTTCGCGATCAGCTCCGTGATCTGGTCCTCTTCCAGGCCAAGGCCACCCTGGCTAAATGTCGCCGAGCTTTTTATGAGCACGGGGACAAGTGTGGGAAATTACTGGCCAGAGCGCTGCGACAGCAGAGATCTAGGGCGTTTATCCCAGAGATCTCTACCTCTGCTGGCCGTACGGTCCAGTCAACGACGGCCATAGCTGAGGCTTTTCGCCTGTACTATTCCTCCTTGTACAATCTGTCCTCTGACCCCTCGCCGACATCACGTGACGCTAGGATCCGGGAGATTCGATCGTATCTCTCGGCCTCCGGCCTCCCCACCCTTTCTCCGGAGGATGTGGAGGAGTTGGACGCACCTCTACGCTCGGGTGAACTCACTGCAGCCCTGGGGGGCATGCAACCCGGGAAAGCGCCTGGTCCGGATGGGTACACCCTTGCGTACTACAAGTGCTTTGCTGAGGTCCTCTCGCCACATTTTTTATCCGCATACAATGCGGCTGGCGAGTTGGCGACCCTGCCAGTGGATTCCTTGCGCGCTCATATCACCGTCTTAGCCAAGGAGGGCAAGGACCCGCTGCTGTGTGCTAGCTACAGGCCGATTTCCCTTCTAAATATCGACCTGAAACTCTTCACCAAAATCCTAGCTTCCAGACTGGCTCCCCTGCTCCCGAGCTTGATCCACGATGATCAAGTGGGTTTTGTTACTGCCCGGGAGGCTAGGGATAATACCGCCAAGGCTATTGACCTCATCCATTATGCTAATAGCCGCCGAATCCCAATGCTGGTCCTGTCGACGGACGCCGAAAAGGCGTTCGATCGGGTGAACTGGGACTTTCTTCTGGCTACCATGGCACATGTGGGCCTGGGGAGGCGCCAGTTGTCCTGGATCAAGGCCATCTATTCCAGGCCCTCGGCTAGGGTGAAGGTCAATGGGTCTCTTTCGGACTCCCTCGACATAGCAAATGGCACTCGTCAGGGGTGCCCACTTTCCCCGTTGATTTTTGTTCTCGCTCTGGAACCTTTTTTGAGGACTGTGAGGGCGAATGTGGATGTGGCCGGACTATCGGTGAGTGCAAGTGAGTCGCCTAAAGTGGCGGCATACGCGGACGATCTTCTCTTCTTCCTGACACGACCTCTCACTTCCCTTCCGAATCTCTTGCGGGAATTTCGGGTTTATGAGTCATTGTCGTTTTACAAAATCAACCAATCGAAGTCTGAGGCACTAGCGGTGGGTCTGCCGACTTCTTTGTCGTCTCTACTGAAAGCGGACTTTCCCTTTAAATGGGGCCTGTCTCACATTAAGTACCTGGGGATATCTCTCCCGAGTTGCCCGGAGAAAGTCTTCGACTGTAATTTCCCACCTCTTTTGACTCGTATAAAGCAGGATCTGGAGGGGTGGCGCCAAGGGACTTTTTCCTGGTTTGGACGTTGCAATATCATTAAGATGAACATCATGCCCCGCCTCTTGTATGTGCTTCAGGCACTGCCCATTAAGGTTCCGTCCTCCTTCCTCAGAAGGGTGAACAGGGTGTTTCGGGAGTTCCTGTGGCGTAGGGGCTCCCCCCGCTTGGCGCTGCGGGTGCTCCGGTTGCCTAAATTGAGTGGGGGAATGGCGATGCCTGACGCAGTCCTCTACTATGAGGCGTGTCATCTTTCTCGCATAGTCGACTGGTACCGCCATGGTCCCATGAAGCAATGGGTCCGACTTGAACGTATGTCCGTACGGACTCCCCTGGAATCCGCTCTCTGGAGCTCGGACCCTGTCCCCAGGGAATTGGATGCCCATCCGACCATAGGATCCACGCTGGCGGTGGGTAGACGCCTGTGCCACAATGGCCAATTGGCGCCCTTTCCTTCGCCTCTCCTCCCAGTGATTGATAACCCGGCCTTCGGGCCCGGGGTAGATCAGCCCGGTTTTAGATCTTTGAAGACCGCTGGGATTTACCAGGCCCGGCACTTTGTGAGGGATGGGGCTTGGATCTCGCGCTCTCACGTGAATACCACGGCGCCCTTTGCCTCCCTGTCCTTTTGGCAACGGATCCAGCTTATTCATTTTCTACAAGCTCTTCCTTCGGCGTCTCTGTTCTCGAGACGCCTCACATATTTTGCAGATTTGTGCTCTGACACCTCCCCTCTTCGCCACACGGTCTCCCTGGTCTACCGGGCACTGGCCTCACCGGACGAATCTTACCGTCCCCCATTTATTGCCAAATGGGAAAGAGACCTGAATGTATCTTTTACGGACCATCAGGTTGAGAGAATTTTATTTTTCACTTACAAGACCTCCCGCTGCTCGCGGTATCAGGAGGTGGGCTACAAGTGCTTAACCCGCTGGCACTATACCCCAGTTAGACTTCATCGAATGTTTCCGGCCTGCCCGGATGTCTGTTGGCGATGTGGGGAGGAGGCTGGCACCTACCTACATGTTTTCTGGTCATGTTCCAGATTACAATCTTTCTGGTCGGAGGTCTTACGAATTACTAGGAAATTTACAGACCATTCCCTCACCTTGGACCCAGCCCTCTTCCTCCTTCATCACCATGAATATCCGAGAGCGTCCTATCGGAAATCAATTCTACCACTTCTGTTCACGGCAGCTAAAAGCTGCATCCCTCCGCTCTGGAAGCAGACGCAGCCTCCTACGGTAGCTATGTGGCTCCGCAAGGTTTCTTGCCTCAATGAAATGGAAGATCTAGTAGCCACTGAGCACGGTTCACGAGACAAGTTCCTGAAACGCTGGTTCTACTGGCATGAATTTAAATATACTTCAGAATACACGGAGTTGATTTCCTGCTGATGGTTGATGGGCGGGGGCCGGCCGGCCGCCCCCCACCCCCCTCTTTGGTTCTTCCCTGACCCCTTCCTCTCTCACCCTGGTCCCCTTCCTCCCCCTCTTTCTTTCTTTATCTACTTTCCATAGCTCCTTCTTCTCTATCTAGGCTATAGACATACCGTCTATAGGTGTTTTCATCCTCTGTACCGTTTCTGGGCATTAGCTATTCTACTACGGGCTCCCTGTAAGGTCGTTCAGTCGTTTTCCTGGAGTAACGCAGTTCGACGCCCCTTTGGGGGAAGTACTGCCAGTGGACCCTCGGGTGTTTGCCGCGGCATTCTGGGGCGCTTGGGGGGGGCCTCCCTTCCCCGGTAGCCGGCCATGAGATGGATGCCGGTGGGGGGGGGGGGGGGTCTACCTGAAGGTGTCCTGAGATTTTCTCTGTTCACTATTCGGTTCTAGAAGTTTAGACCGTGGGCTTCACGGAGGGTTTACATTCTGTTTCTGATGTGCTTTATGGACGACTTAGTGCTACGTTAAAAAATTTTGAAATGCTGCCTGTATTGTTTATAATTTGTTATCTGCTCACCACACCTGAAATTTGATTGTACCTGTTGTTGGTATATGGTATGCTTGGATGTTCTCTTTCTAATAAAGAAAAATTTGAAAAAAAAAAATTTTATACCCCCTATGCATTATATACCTTCCTACCTGCACCTTGTGTTTTTTCACCTTCATAATCTGATGCGCATTGATCAAGGAGTTTCATTGCGTCATTTGTTGCCCTGTGTGCACAGCCTATAGTAGAGTAAATCTTCACATTCTGGCGTCAGAAGTTTCTGTTTGAGTAGAAACCTACTGCACAGGTTAATGCATGACCTCTGTCTGTAGTAGGAGAACTGAGACTTCCTGTGAAGAAGCTACATCTTTCACATTCCATGGGCCTCTTAACCACTTGTTGACCATATAACTTACATATACAGTGGCATTGCTGCACAGGATCACGTATCTACTATGCAATCCTGCACTTTTAAAACTGGGGACACATGCGTGCCACCGGCGGCCCACTTCCGCTGTTTATACACAGCGGAAGCGGATCGGTTGGTACCCCGGACTTGATGCCCACTAGCACCCGCTGATCCTTCAGTACTGAGGGAGACTGGCGGTCTACCTATGTAAAAAAGGCAAATTGCCGTTCTGTAAGTAGGGAAGGCATGAAAGTAGAAACAAGGATCCATGTCTCCCCGTAGTGAAAGCACCTCCTATAGTTCACAGAAACACAGGCTAGGCACACAGTTAACCCTTTGATCGACCCTGATGTTAACCCTTTCCCAGCCAGTGTGATTAGTACAGTGACAGTGCTTTTTTTTTTAGCACTGATCACTGTATTAGTGTCACTGGTCCCCAAAAAGTGTCAAAAGTGTCAGATAGTGTCCAACTGTCTTCCACAATATCCCGCTAGAAGCCGCTGATTAACGCCATTACTAGTAAAAAAAATAATAAAATCCCATAGTTTGTAGATACTACAACTTTTATGCTTATTGGGATTGATTTTAGTTTACGAAACATATGTAGCAGAATATGCAAAAAAGGTGTTATAGAATATTAAAACTGGAAAAATATATCTAAAACACTAGCAGCGCTAGAAATAGGACAAATGTAACTTCCACAAGAGTCCTTCAAAGCAATGATGCACAGTCCAATCTGAGATACCCTATGTCACATAAAGTCCATCACTAAGGGTAAGGGAGTGAGGGATCTTGGCTCGTCCACCAGACTTCCACCACCGACCTGTGCTCCCCCCTATTCTTAAAACTCACCAGATTGCAGGTGAAAAAGATCCTTCAAAATATCGACCAATCAAAGGATATAAGACTCCAGATTCGGACTGCTACCTCTCTCCTTCCAACGTTACTCCATTCACAATAACATGTAAACGAACAGAGTAGGGGCAACAATAGTGTAATTCTGCATAAAATTTATTCAAGAAAAAAAAGACACACATTGAGCCCCTCTCCCACAGGTCGGTGGTGGAAGTCTGGTGGACGAGCCAAGATCCCTCACTCCCTTACCCTTAGTGATGGACTTTATGTGACATAGGGTATCTCAGATTGGACTGTGCATCATTGCTTTGAAGGACTCTTGTGGAAGTTACATTTGTCCTATTTCTAGCGCTGCTAGTGTTTTAGATATATTTTTCCAGTTTTAATATTCTATAACACCTTTTTTGCATATTTGTTATTTTATAGCAGCTGCTTAGACTTTGTGTCAGTATTTTTTGAGCGCAAGTTGCCTTCTTTAAATAAGTTTTGAGCGCAGGGTGAGTGGGTATATGCCGTAGGTTCTCCTTATCAAACATATTCCTCACTCCTGGTGTTTATATGTAGCAGAATACATATTGACTTAAATAGATGAAGAAATTTGATTTTTTACTGGATGTGTTTTATAGCAAAAAGTAAAAAATATTGTTTTTTATTCAAATTTGTCGTTTTTTTTTGGTTTATAGCGCAAAAAAAAAAAAAAAAAACGCAGAGGTGATCAAATACCACCAAAAGAAAGCTGTATTTGTGGGAAAAAAAGGACATACATTTAATTTGCGTACAGCGTTGCACGACTGGTAAATTGTCAGTTAAAGTAACACAGTGCACCATAATAATTAATACAGGCAGGTGGCACCCTTTTGTTATCTGTATTGTTCTGTACACCTGACATTTGTTTATTTACTGTGTTTTGTTTTTTTTTGTTTTTACACCTATGCATCTGTTCTGTTCTCTCTCTGAACTGAAACTTAATAAAATATTTGCAAAAAAAAAAAAAAAGTAACCCAGTGCCGTATTGCAAAAAACGGTCTGGTCATGAAGGAGGTTAAATCTTCTGGAGGGCAAGTGGATATGCAAAGCTATTGATTCTTAGTATTTGCACAGTGACAGATGGATCAATACATATTTTAATATTCAAAATGTAATATAAAATAATATAATATATAATTTAATATAATATGATAAAAGGGTAAATGTATCTGAAACTTATATATATATATATTTTTTTTTTTTAACAGAGATGTTCTGGAGGGCAAGCGGTTAAGTCTAGTGCTCTGCAGGTGAGAGCTAAATAGTAATTAGATCTGACACAGATAGACCAATCAAAAGAGCTCAGTACACAGTGTTTTATATCATTTGCACTCTGACATTTGTGCAGCAACTGAGGAAATGGCGAGTTATACATTGGATGCCGTGTGACCTGGAATAAGTTGCTTGTCCCTACAGCAAATCAGGACAGGCTAGCTGAAGCAATATATGGACATAGGCGGATTTATGAGCCTCTGTAACCACAGCATGTGAGCTCATCATTACAAGGTAAGGCAATCAGATTCCACAGAGACTAACTAGAGAATACCTAGTTAAAGCAATCCAAACATTTGAAAGTGTACAACGTCCCAAGCTGAAATCTGGGAAACGGAAAAAAAAATAGCATTGCACTGCTGATTTTAGCCTAGGGAAGCAGGAAAAGGGACCTTTACTGCAGTGCTGTAGTTTCCCTTTAATTGGCTTTAGTTTCCAGCTGAAGGCATGCCTCAGGCTTTCCTCTGATAACTGTCCCAGATCAACACTGTTAATCAATGATGTTTAAAGGTCTGGGAAAGGCAAATATTGACAGGGCCGGCTACACTGGGATGGCTGCCAGGCCTACTGTAAACTGCCAGTGCATGAGTTGGGTGCCCTGGGCATACAGGAGAGGGTATCACTTCCTACACACAGGAGATATCCCAGAAGAGTATATATCAGCTGAGAGATTCCAACTTCTTTGTTTACATTCCTGCTAATTCTGGACATGGTTCTGGCTGCTGCTAATATGCTCTATGACACAGTCCAGTGCAAAGTGTAGGAATCAGCTGGATGAACTGTAGAGGTATTGCAAAGAACCCTGATAAGATACCATTAGGCTTTGTAAACTACATACCACTTATGTACGATCACTGCCGTGAGCTGAACTATAAGGCTTCATTTACATGGGCACTGAAGACTGTGCAGCATGAATGAGGATTTTGTTTACATATTTGGAGGAGCTTAGAGCTGCGTGCAGGCAGCCTGTGTTGTTTAATGGTGACGCAGAAGACGTACAGACACAGCCAGGTTTTACAGGCGTACAGGGGTGGGTGTTAGGGTTGCCACCTCATCCCTTTAAAACCAAACCCATATTAATTACCCAGGTTCTGTGGCTGATAAGAGTGGTAACTAAACTCACTTGGTGTCTTAACTGCATTCAATTATTAGCCTCAGAAAAAAAAAAGCAAAAATTCATATGTGCTCTGGGTTAAAGGGATAAGGTTGCAACCCTAGTGGGTGTGTGGCCCTGACCGTGCACCTGTCCCTGCGTACCTGTCAAACTGAGCAAAGTCCATACAACCACTGCATCTCCATTCAATAACTCATTCATGCTGTACAGGTCTCAATACCTATATTCAGGCCTTTTTTTTTCAGCGGGAACGTGGGGGAACGCAGTTCCGGCACCTCCAGGACTAAATGTATGTAATGGCAAGAGGTACTGAGGTGTGCTGGGGGGTCTACTGATGCTGGCTGCTGGGGGATATATTGTAACAGGAGGGAATCTATCTTTGCATGGGGGTCTATTGTTGCGGAGGGGGTCTTATGTTGCTAGGGGGTCAGTTGTTGCTGGGAGGGATCTACTGTTAAGGGAGAGATCTCATGATGCTGGCTGCTGGAGGGCCTATTTATGCTGACTGCTGGAGGGTCTGTTGATGTTGGCTGCTGGGGGATCTGTTGTTGCCGAGGTGGTATTTTGTTGCAGGGGGTCCATTGTTGCTGGGGGGGTCTATTGTTTTGAGTAGGATCTGCTGTTGGTGGGGAGAGGCATGCCTATTCATTCAGGGGGGGGGGGCTATTGTTGCTGGTGGGGTCTGATGTTGCTGGGGGTCCATTATTGCTGGCGGTAGGGGAACTATTTTATTACCTTTCCAGTTATCAATAACAAATTCCATAAAAATTGCACCACAAAATTCTACTTGGTTCTGTGGTCTCTAAAAGGGGTGGTACTGGGAGGTGGAAACAAGGGATGGTGATCCAAGGTGGGTAGTGGGCAGAGACAAGGGATGAGTCAGAAGGGGGAGTTCCTGGACCGGTCCTCTGAGAAAAAAAGCCCTGCCTATATTAATGAAGCCTGAGGCCCCATTTACACCTGAGCATCAAAGCTCAAAAACATTCAACATCAAAAATTCCATGCACTTCAATGATGGCTATGCGCTTATGAGCACTCAAGGGCCTATACCTTGACACCTGTCGTTCCAAAAGCTACTTTTATGACAGAAATTTGCATTTTTGGCTCCAAAAACTTGAATGGTAATGCCAGAATCTAGCATTTTTTTCCAGGAGTTTAGCCTGTAATGCTTTCCATTAGCCAGAACGATCACACCTGAAGATTAAAGCAGAACTCCACCCAAAAAGAGTGCTTTAAGGACTTGCCCCGCTCCTCTTGCAGAATTGGCACTTTTGAGTGCAGTCTTCTGGGACACTGACAGGTCCCAGAAGACTGCATCCACCAATCCATTTTGCGCCACGCGACTCGTGCGTGCTGTCACAGCCGGGTGCCCATAGTGAAGATTCTGGCGCCGCTAAGGGAGGACGGAGGATAAAGACGGCTGGGGTGAGCTCATCTCTGGATCGTGGAAAAGGTAAGTGGCTGTTTTTTAAAAGTCAGCCAGCTACACTTTTTTATAGCTGCTGACTTATTTTTTTTATAGATGCCTGGAGCTCCACTTTAAATCCACATGTAAAGCACTTAAGGCAGAGCTCCACCCAAAAGAGAAAGCTCAGTTTGCTTCCTTCCCCCCCCCTCTGCTGCCACATTTGGCACCTTTCAGGGGGAAGCGGGTACTTTTTTTGGCTTCCGATGGGGACACTTGTGCGGGCTCGCTCCTGAGCCCCGCTGTCTGCACCCATAGACACAGACAGCGGGGCAAGGCCCCCCCATCACAGTTTGACAGCAGCAGGGGCCAATGGCTCCCACTGCTATCAACCTGCCCTGTGAGGAGGGACAGAGCTGGAAGAGCCACGGCTCTCATGCAGAGGGCTGGATGACGATGGGGCTTAGGTAAGTATAAGGTTGGGGGGGGGGGGGGAGATACCTGGCACAGAAGGTTTTTTTTACCTTAATGCATAAAATGGCTTTATAATTATTACAGCTAACTGAAGGCTGTCCATGGAGAGGTCAGTTTTGGAATAAATATTTGATCATTTACTTACAGCTGAATTCCAAGGAACTGAGAAAATGACCCTTCTCTCACCGCAAGGTTTCACGCTTTCACTGCCAGTGCCACTTTTTACATTTTTTGCACACATGTGTAAAAAAGTCACTTAGGCCAAAAGATTACATAAAACCCCTCAAAAACATTATATATTTTCTAAAAGCAGAGAATAAAATAGTGCTAGTTCCAATTTTCTATATAACCCGATATTAGCGCAACAAAATTTCAGTAGTAAATTAACTTTAGGGTACAAAAAGAAATCATATTACCCAATATTTAAGTAAAATTTAAAAGATAAGGCTGCCCCGAGTAAATAGATACCCAACATGTCAAGCTTTAAAATCTTGTGCTCATGAAATGGTGAAAAACTTCAGTACATTATATTTTCCATAGGTGATGCATTAAAATCCCCTACAGGTCAAAAGTTTAGAGTTAAAGATTAACTCCAGTTTTGTTGAGAAAAACGTAACCTTCCCCGGGGTGATCTAGGTACATTGCAAGGCTTTTAACAAACGTAGTAGCAAATTCCTACCTTTTGTTATTCTAGAGAAATAGCTGTTTGTCTGTGTCCATGTGATAAATGAATCTGTATGGGAGTGGTTTATAATTGCTGCACCTGCAACCTGCACCTGAAAATTACTGTCTGCATCCCTTTAGACATGGTTTCCTATGGGAATATCTAAACGAAAATGACATTTTTGTTGCAGGGGAGGCTCAAAATCTATTTTGTATCCTAATGCATACTTCTGGGAAAATCAGTTAGCCAATCACACAAGCGGGAAATCGCATACTTGGGGGCGTTCCGTACACCATCTGTTTACAGAATGCCTCCAGGCTGCCATATTGCATTTTACATAAAATTACAGAGCAGCAGATTTAAAAAGGAAAGAAACATTTTAATAACATTCAATTACAATATGACTTGTGTCGCAATTGTATACGCTAGATTATTTATTTTTTGTTTTGGCCAATTTTTCCCCCCGAAAGTGGTGTTACCCTTTAACTGTGAATAATGGGCACTGCATGAGTGGCAGTATGTAATGTGTAGCGCAATATGTAACGTGTAGTGCAGGCAACATTTTTGTGCGTAGGCACCCCCAATGGGTGCATTTAAGTTTCTATGTACACGTGTGTGTGTGTGGGGGGAGGGGGGGGCGGACAAAAAGTCTCCTGATGCATTTTTTTTTTAATATAATCAGATTTTATTGATTTCAGTAGAATACAAAAGGAACAATATAAGCCTTCTCAAAGGGCATATAACAAAATGCATGCTATTAAGAGTACAAGATCCACTCAATAGTATACATAGATAGACTAAGTCAGAGTCCCTGCAACTGTCATCTCTTCTGCAGTTTGCAGAAACACATACGTAAACCAACAACACAAAGCAACGTATCCAGCATTCAGCCTCCATAATGGCATTCCATTCCCTTTTCCAATCAGATATGGTTGGGCAGGTAGACTGTTTCCAAAATCCGAGTATCAAGGTCTTTGCGGCATTTAACAAATGAGGAATTACACTCCTTTTATTGGTCTTCAAAGAGGGTGGTACCCCATGGAAAATGAGATGAAAAGGAGAATTTGTGATTGCTCTAAGGGATAGTTTTTTAATCCATGGGAACAATTGCTTCCCAAAATAATTCTAATCTTAGGGCATGACCACCAGATGTGAAGGAATGTGCCTCTGATTACATCCTGATGCATTTTTTGGTGACAGGTTCTCTTTAACTGTTTGCTGACCAGCCGCCATAGTTTTACTGCGGCTGGTTGGCTCTGTCCCGCAAAACGACATACCTGTACGTCACTTCGTGGGACCGCTAGCACCTATTGGCCACAGGGGAAGCCAATCAGCAGGTCTGGCGGCCGTGATTGCCGCTGAGCACCCACGAATGCTCCTTGTGCAGACAGAACGGCGCTCTGCCATTGTAAACACCCCAGACGGCTGTTCTTTCAGTTATGAACACTGGCATCCCGTGTTCCTCTTATTTAGGAACACAGGTCTGTGTTCATATAGCAAGCCCACCCCCTCTCCACAGTTAGAAAGCACCCCCTAGGGACACATTTAACCCTTTGATCGCCCCTGGTGTTAACCCCTTCCCTGCCAGTGTCATTAGTATAGTAACAGTGCAAAATTTTAGCACTGATTACTGTATTAATCCTTAACAGTAAATTGCTGTGCTTGATTAAAAAACAAATATACAACTTCAAGTAGCAGCCAGCACAATAAGTTGTTAAATCACAACCAATGAACAAAATATGGTAAAGAAGTATGCAGCGCTATAATAAATGACTATAATAATAAATAGTCCATATAGAAAACCTAAAATCAATAATAATAATGTGAATCTCATGCAAAAAGCAGATTCCCCTAGATCTTTGATAAAGAGAGGAAATCACCAGTGATCAGTCGCTTAAAAGCACAATCCAAAGTGATGGAAAGAAAGCTTATAGCCGGTATATGTCACTGCAGAAGGAGCCTTCACCAACACCAATATGTGCAGCAGCTTACCAGAAACAATTGATCCCCATAACAGAGACCAACTGTAGCATCTACTAACACTGGAAAAATCCATAGTATGTAAGATGACAATCACTCCCAACGGACACAATCTCTCCAGACCGAAAGATCGCAGAAGATGTGAAGCAGTACTGCGCTTTGCTGTCGCTCCTTAATGTTTAATTGCTGCTGCTGCACACAAGGCTCTGCGATGACTTCGCTATTTCTGACTGAAGCTCTCTCACTGTGGCATTAAAGGGAGCTAGGTGGTAATGTAGTAATGCCACTGGTCCCTCCCCAAAAGAGTCAAAAATGTCAGTTAGGGGGGCGTGTCTGGACGTCTGCCGGGCGGCCGGTCGTGCTGAGTGAGAGCTCCTGCCTTGCCGCCGTGGAATCCCTCGCCATTCACCTCAATTCCCTGGATTCCAGGCGTCACCCTACACCATCAGGTGCAGCACTCCACACTGCAGCGGCACACCCCAGTATTAGGGGTGCCGGAGCACGAACCGCCTCCATCTGGAGTCTGCAGCCTACCACCGCCACCTGCGCATCCGCCGCGGCCTGCTGCCGCGGGACTCGGAGCTGCCATCCGGATATACGGTAGACGGCCTGCGTCTGGCATAACACCCCGTGGCATCCTGACTCAACACCCTTCCTCTGCCAAGGGGCGGCACCTACCTCCTGGGGACACGGGATAGGCGATTCGGGGCCTCCCTCCCTATCCCGGCCGCCATCTTGTCCCGGGCCTCGCACCCACCACAGGCCCCTGCAGGCCCTATCGTGCTTGAACACGTACACCCCTGGACTTTGCACACCCCGTTGCCCCGCTCAGCCCAGCCAGGGAGGTTTATTGCTCCACACTGTGACCTGTGGCAGGATTGCTCTTCACGGTACAACTGAGGCCTACAAAGGGACCCAGCCACATTTTCTTGTTGTCTCCCTCCCCTGCATCTCCGGCCATAAGACTGTGTGCTACTTCCCCACCTGCCTCCCCTCCACATCTGACGGTCATCCCCCTTGCGGCATGCTGGCACAGACGTGAGGAGGACCTTTGTCTTATTGTGCCTAGGGGCTCCATCACCACTCCACTCTCTGTGCAGGACATTATTTCTGGGCTCCACCAACTTTGCATACATAGTCTAGGATTACAAGCTCTTGTTTACATTGACTTTGCAGCCCTGTGTGTGCCCTACTGCACTGACAGCTTGCTCACTCTACACTACCCGTACCTCTTCATTGCTGCCCGTTTTGCATAGGCTTGGTGCCGGGAGGTGGCACAACGATGGCGGAGTGAGGACGCTTCTCATGGAACTCTGCTCAGGTTAGAACCGGGATCGCATACCTGCGATACTGACTTGACACTTTCTCTTCACATGCCAGGTGACCGGAGCACCCTACAACCACAGGGGGAGGACAATAGCCGTGGTATTGCCCATTACTTTGTTCGCCAACAGCCCTTCCTTCCCGCAACTCAGCAGACCAAGATGGCGCCCCCCCTGCACGGCAGGCCAGCCGGCCAAGAAGTTGTCCGTCACACAGCTCGGGTATTGAACAGTCTGCTGGCTGCGGGGCGGACTCTCTGATTATGTCCCCTGCTTTCCCTGAACTGGCCTCTCCCCCGGGTCCCTCCACCACTGCCTCTGCGCAGCCTGATCACATCCTTCGGGGGCTGCTGGCTGACTTGCCCACCAGGCGGGACATGCAGGAACTAGCGGCATCCATAGTTAATGCCCTGTCTAAAGACCTACAGGGCGTTCGTGCCCAGGTGGAATCTGTTGAGGAGAGGGTGGCTGAACTAGAGAAAACGTCCAGTTCCACGGAGGCCAGCCTATCAGCCCTGGAATCCGATCAACAGGCCATGCGGCAACACTTTATTGAAGTTCAATTGCGGTTTTATGACTCTGAAAACTGTAGCAGGCACAATAACCTGTGGCTAAGGGGGATCCCTGAGGCTACAGCGGGCCCTGACCTCCGCTCCACAGTAGTGGCCATCCTCAATCAACTTTTGGGCAGACCGCCAGCAGAGGCCCTGGAGCTGGATCGTGTACATAGGGTCCAGGGCGCCCGCGCTCCCGCTGAGGCTCGGGGAGATTCGGGTCAAGCTCCCCCGCTCCGTGATGTTCTCTGTAGAGTGCATTTTTTCACCATGAAGGAGGAGATCCTGCGCCAGGCTTGGTCCAAGTGTCCATTGGATTTTGACGGGACCCAAATTTATTTTATTTATTTTAATTTTTCTGTGGCCCTTATTGGAGGCTGTGCGCTCTGCCAAAGCCACATACCGGTGGAGTCACCCCTTTCACTTCAGTCAAGAAACAGAGCACGACTTCTATCTACGCTCACCGGATCAACTGCCGGCCCTGTTTGCTTTTCTAAACAAGCCTGCTGTGTCTGTTCCTGACTGGCATGATTTTCTTCTTCCTCCCGAGGCCTTTACAGCGCCATCCGAAGGTTCAAGAAGACCCAGGAGGCTGGACCAACCATCCTTGTTTTCCTGCCAGCAGTTCCGGGGGTCTGTGCTGGCCTCGTTATTTTGTATCTGTTGATGATCTGCTGTTCTGTTGCGTGTTGTGGTGGTTGCTGCGACCTCCCTGGGTGGCGCTGACTCCCATTGGGCTGCTGGCGGGTCCCAGCGCCTGCCATGGCGTGTCCGCACTGGCCGCTTGTTGCTGGGGTTATCCTCCTGTGTTTAGTGGAGCCCCCTCTCCTTCACGCCCTCCACCCCTCTCACCCAGCTGCTGGACCCCCATGCCGTTGCTACATGCGCCGGCCCCTGTGCCTCCATGGGCCGCAGTCAGGCTGGTCTCACTTTCACTTCCACACCCTGGGCCTTGGGGCGTGCGGCCGTGGCGATTGGGGTGCTGGGCCGGGGATTGGTATGCCCCTTCTGGGGGGCCTGCGGGGGCGGGCTTGGTCTAATGGAATGATCTTCCCTGTTTATGCAGGTTTGATTTTTTATGCTCTGTTCCCCCACCGTGTTCACCCTGGCGGGGGTTTTTTGCGGTCCTATGGTTCCTGACCTGATGCATCTCCGGTTTTGCTCTGTTTTTAGTCTTTTGGTGTTTTTCTTGCTCTCCTATTGACACCCCCCTTGATAGGGCGATCTCCCTACCTGGTCATTCTGCTTGGACGTCCGGCTAGGGACCCTTTACGCTGGTTTGCTTTTAGTATATTCTTCTTTTTCTCCTTCACTCTCTCCTGCCACCCCCTTTTCCTCCCTCTGCCCCCCTGTTCTCCTCTTTCTCCTTTCTCCCATTCCACGGAACTTTGCTCGTGGGCTGTCGGGCTTCTCCGGGCCGGCCCCCCTCATTGCCCCTCCCCCGTTGCCTGGGGTGTCCCTACTGTCCCCGTGTTTTGCCTCTCCTTTGGGGACCCTGAAGGTTACCTCCCTCAATGCGAGAGGCCTGAATGTCCCTGAAAAGCGCTCCCGTCTCCTGGCGGACTTGCGCTGCTCCAGGACACAAGGTGCCTTCCTCCAAGAAACCCATTTTCGTGCCGACCATGTCCCTAGGCTTTCTAATGAGACTTTTCTGTGGTGTACCACAGTTCCTCTCCCATTTCTAAAGCGAAGGGTGTCAGTATCCTTATAGTCAAGTCTGTCCCCAGGGCCCTAGGTGCGGTGCGCTCGGATGACCAGGGCCGCTTTCTTTTTTTTAGGTGACGGATCCTGGATGTCCAGGTCACGTTGGCTAATGTCTATTTTCCCAATTCTGGCCATGTGCCGCTTCTACGGGACATCCTCCCGATTCTTCTGGATTTTACCGAGGGGTTGCTTATCTTCGGGGGTGACCTCAACTTTGCGATGGAACCCCACCTAGATGTGTCGAGAGGCGCCTCCCATCTGTCCTATGCCTGCTTCAAGTCTGAGCTAGCTCTCCTCCACTTGACTGACCCATGGCGGCTACTGCATCCGGAAGACCGTGACTACACCTATTATTCTCAGGTCCACCAGACCTACTCCCGCCTGAACTATCTTTTGCTTCCGCATAGGGACCGATACATATGACTATCCACTTGGACCCTTCTCACCCTGGCCCCCCTTCTTGGCGCCTCAATAAATCTCTTCTGCAAATCGTCAGATACTTGTGCCGCCCTACGGCCGGCGCTCTGATTTTTTTGCCACCAATACTGGATCCGTGGGTAACCCCTTGGTGGTATAGGAGGCAAGACAGTGGCTAAGGGGTTACTCATACGGGTGGGGGCCCATCTGAAACGAGAGTGTGCCAAGCTTACGGATGACCTGTTTTCTCGCATGCGGGTGCTGGAGTGTTCCCATAAGGCTTCCCTGGCTCACTCTACGTACCGGGAACTGGTGAAGGTGCGGGAGGAACTCCACTCCCACTTATTCCATAAAACGAAACACAAATTGGCCTAGGCTCGCAGATCTCTATTCAAGTTCTCGAACAAACTCGGTGCGATGTTGGTTCGAGCGCTCAGGGGCCCTCGCCCCAGGACCTTCATCGTCTCCCTCATTTCGGCGGGTGGTGTGAAGCTGACCTCCTTCTGGGACATGGCTGCGGAATTCTGTAGCTTCTTCCAGCGAGTTTATGGTATTGGGGTGGGTGTGGACGCGGTGGCTACCTCCCCAACCGCTATGGCTATTCACTCCTATGTCACGGAGTCGGGCATGCTGTTTCTGCCTCTGGGGATATCGGAGGAACTGGAGGCCCCCATCCTGGTAGAGGACTTGGACTTTGCGCTGGCCCAATCTAAACCTGGAAAGGCACTGGGGCCGGATGGCTTCACTCCGCCTTATTAGAAGACCTTTCACGACATTCTCTTCCCCCACTTGCTGGCTGCTCTTAATGCAATCAAAGACGGTCACTCCTTCCTGACTGACTCGCTTCGGGCTCATATCTCCCTGATCCCTAAGGAGGGGAAAGGACCTGTCCCGATGCTGTAACTATCGCCCTATAGCACTTCTCAATGCGGACCTGAAATTGTTCGTGAAAATCTTGGCCAACAGGCTTATACATCATATCCCGTCTTTGATCCACACTGACCAAGTGGGATTTTTCCCTCTCAGGGAGCCGTGGGATAACACCATCCGGGTCCTCAATTTGATTCATGCTGCCAGGTCTACCAAAACCCCCCTTCTCCTGCTATCCATGGATGCGGAGAAGGCTTTTGATAGGGTCAACTGGCGTGGTTGGGGACCGTAGACCCTCCATTGGACTTTTGGGGGGGGGGTCTCCAGCTTCGGCATTTCCTCCGGGGGGCCCTCCACCTCCCAGGTATCTCTCGACCACTGACCTACCTGGAGTGGATCTGCCACAGATGGGAACCGACGCGGCACACCCTGTCGCTTATGTGGCGCTGAACAGTCCCCCCGCTGACTTTTACCCCCCATTTCTTGCCCACTGGGAATCTGACCTCTACCACTTTCACGAAAACCCAAAGAGACAAGATTCTTCTCTTTGCACATAAATCCTCTATTGCCACTAAGATCCAGGAACCGGGATACAAGGTCCTCACGCGATGGTATAGGGTGCCATCTTTCTTGCATCGTTGTTTCCCACAGGTTTCGGATAAATGCTGGCGCTGTAATGACGCCACGGGGACGATGTTCCATTTTTTTGGGGAATGTCCACTGGTGAAACCGTTTTGACAAGCGGTGGCCGGTGTTATTAAACAACCTACTAACGTGGACATGGCGGATGATCCTGCAGCATGTTTACTGCACCTCACCAGACGGCCCGTTAAAAAATACAAGTCCTCTCTTACTATTCAGCTTTTAAATGCTGCCAAAGCCTGCATCCCCCTCTACTGGAGATCACCTGCACCCACGAGGTCTTTATGATTTTCTATGGTGAAGGAGCTTCGGGACATGGAAGACTTGTCGGCTACTCTGCATAATCAGAACCAGGCTTTTCGGGACAAATGGAGACCGTGGGACTACTTCACATGTACAGACACCTACCTGTGAGAGCTCTCTGTCTCGGTCTCTGGCTAGGGCTCGGGGGGTATGGGCCGGGGGACCGGGTCTCGCCAGTCCCTTCAGCTTCCTCCCCGCTTCCTTCCTCCCTTCTTCCTTCCCTCTTGTGCTTTTCTCCTCTGCACCCTGTGGTTCCTGCCACCTTCCCCCTACTCTCCCATCTGTATGTATCCCCACTTTCTCTCTGGGGTCTTCTGTAGCTTATATCTCAACTGCTTGTTCATCCCCCGACTGACACTCACAAGTTTTGTATAACTGAGGTTGTTTACTTATCCCCCAATCCGTCAACCCTTGTTTAATTTGATATGTCAGTTACTATGCACGTCCGGGAGGGGTTTGACCCCACCTTTCCGGTCCAGTTGACCATGTTCATCCTACAACTAATGTAACCTTTTTCAAAACAATGTTTATGATGCTGTTGTCTGATTGCACTGTTTCATTTTTTCCTGATGTGACTTACCGCAAGGGTCCTTTCAGACGGCCGCTCCGCTGCTTAAGTCCGCTGCGGGACTTTTTTTTTTTCACGGAGCGGATGACATTTGTTTCATCCGCTCCGTGTGCCCGCATATCATCCCATCCGTTTGCGGATGATATGCGGACATAATGTAAGTATATGGCATTGCGGATGTCAGCGGATGACACCGCTGACATCCGATTTTCCTTCCTTTCCGTTTTTTACACGGATGAAAAAATAGGGTTCTGTTCCATTCGAAAAAACGGATGGGATGATTTGCGGACACACGGAGCGGCCGTGTGAAAGGACCCAAACTCTGTTTGTAATGCAACCTCTTCTTAAATAAAGAAATAAAAAAAAAATGTCAGGTGTCTGATCTGTCCACCGCAATGTTGCAGTCCTGCTAAAAATCGCTGATCGCCGCCATTACTAGTAAAATAAATAAATAAAATAAAAATGACAAATCTTTCCCCTAGTTTGTAGATGCAATAACTTTTGCGCAAACCAATCAATATACACTTATTGGGATTTTTTTTAAACTAAAATATGTAGCAGCATACAAATTGGCCTAAAATGATGAAAACATTTGTTAATTTTTTTTTTTTTTTTATTGGGAATGTTATATAGCAGAAAGTAAAAAATATTTATTTTTTTCAGAATTGTCACTCTTTCGGTTTATGGCGCAAAATAAATAAATAAATAAAAAAAATAAAAAAATTGCAGAGGTTATTAAATACAATGAAAAGCTCCATTTGTGGGGGAAAAAAATACATCAATTTTATTTGGGTACATCGTCGCACGAACTCGTAATTGTCAGTTAAAGTAACGCAGTGCCGTATCACAAAAAATGCCCTGGTCACTAAGGGGGTAAATCCTTCCAGTCCAGAAGTGGTTAATGAGACCCTTGATGTCTCACCTGTCCATAAATGAATCTAATGCAGTACAGATCCCACTCTATTAGTTTCTTCCTCAGCCATACAAGCTGGTGACAGTGACACCAGGACCCGGAAGTGACATATTATGCTGTATGTACGGCAGACGGCAGTGGCACTAAAAGTGTTAAATGCTCCTTTATGCCTAGGGTACCAGGAAAAAAGGACTTATGTTTTCCGTACTCTCCCAGCAGTTGAAGTATACCTCTTCACTCCGACACACCAGGTTGCTGATGGGCCCCTGGCACTCAGAGTTACAGTGCAGGACTGTTTGTCCAGTGTTGTTGCATCGAAGGAGGAGCCTGAGGAAGCGAGGGAGAAGATTAAAAAAAAGCTCATGAGCTTTTCTAATTGGGTAGCTCTTGCTTTTCCATGTTTTGGAAGACAGCCATATTAATAATATTATTCAGGATTTATATAGGGCCAACAGTTTATGCAGCACTTTGCAACATATTGTCACAATGCGGTAATGTGTGCTGTGGAGTTATTCGTTGTGCACTGCATAAGGTCAGTTACACTACCCTGTGTTGCCATGAGTTGAATTACTGAAAAAGGGTCAATATCAAAATGAGCTGGCTGTCTTTTGGAGGAAGAGTACCACTGTTTTCAACTTGAATAAAATCTTTGAAACAAAGGGATCTTAACAGAACCTCACATCTATCCAACATCAGAACACCATCCACCTTGCCCTGAAATCATCCATATGTACACATACTCAGGAATCCAATTATAAATTAATAACGTGTTGGTACCTCACCCCGTCTGTTCTCTGTAAATACTTTCCAGGGGCTTCCGACCGTTGCTGGAGATGACATGAGGAGCAGGAGACTTTGGTTCACATTTTCTGGTCTTGTCCAAAACCTTAACAATACTGTTCAGAGGTGGAGAAAATCTCTCAACAATTTAACAATTACCCAATACCGGAGGATCCTGCCTTCGTTTTGCTCCACTGCTCACAAATTCCGCTTAAGACATAAGAAATCAGTTCTTCGTCACATGATCAATTCCGCCAAAGCTTGTATTACTCTGTGCTGGAAAGACCCTAATCCTCCTTCCATCGCTATGTGACTTAATAGAGTCAGGAGTTTTAATGATTTGGAGGAGCTGATGCTTAGTGCCCAAAATAGGAGAGCGCAATATACTAAAACATGGACATATTGGAACATGTTTGTGTATTTGGATGAAAGAAAGACCCTCTTGGAGAGCTACTCTGGAGAATGAAGTCCTCCCGTCCTTCTTGCCAATGCACATGTGCACGCCATCACCCTGGGCCCTCCCCCCCCCTTTTGTTTTATTTTTTTATTTTTATTTCTTCCTTCACCCTTTTCCTTCTGTTTTCTAAAACCTTCTTTTTTGGGATCTCCACGCATCCTTTAGTTTCGTTGTTCTCATTCTTTTCCCCTCTATTTTTGGAAGTAATAAATTTGTGTATTCTTGATGTCACAATATTGTGCATTTTATGTATCTTGTTGTAAACTATAATACTGCTTTGAATCGTCTGCTTTTTGTGTGAGATATTGTTCCTATTCTGTGGAGCATTGATTTAAAAAAAAAGAATTTGAAAAAAAAAAATAAATCTTTGAAACTAATTTTACATAATATAAATATAAATGTAGCCGGGTCACGTGGCTGGCATTGTTCAAACTGTTATTTGTTATTAAAGTTCTTCAAAGAGAGTGACTTTGGAGTTATGGGAGATGTAGTCCGGGCGGAGCCAGGATCATAGACTGCTGTAAGAGAGACTCTTTTCCCAGGGAGCAATGGGACACGCGGAGCTTGCTGGGAGTGTCTTTATAAAGGGGGCCGGGATCATTTTCTCGCTCTCTTGCCTCGAGGACAGCGCACTGGAAGGAAGGGAAAGAGCTTCTGCCGATCGTAGGAGGATAGCGCTCAGGTGTGCACTTGTAATAGAAAAATACAAATATGACCTCAGAAAATGGTCTTTGTAATGGGCCTCAAAAGTTAAATGAACTCATACAATAAAAAATATTAAATGAAGATACTTTCAAACCGGACTCTGGAGCCTCTGGATATCCTAGGGAGCCGTGGGAATCCCTGGTGGTAATTATGGGACTCGCAATGACATCAGGTGACTCAGATAGAAAAAGATTCTCCCTGATGGAAGGCTGGAACTTCCGATGGTAGTGGCTCGCACGGTTCTGTGTGCAGCCGCTACACTGAACCGTTGCCAATGCGTAGTTGAAAGCCGAGTCCTGAGTGCGGACAGGAAGTGACGCCTGGATGACGTCACCGGAAGTAGCCGGAAATGATGCCGAATGTTCCAGAGTGCTGAACTAAACCTAAATTCTTGGTTGGGAATTCAGGATCTACTACCTTGGCAACATTTGCATTACCTTTGATTCTGTTTGTATACTCTTGTTAATTTCTAAAGTCAAAAGCAGTAAACTGATTCTTCACTGCCATACTTGTGGTCTCAATTATTCCGAATGACAGAAAAAAGTGTCAGTTGGGTTGGAACAGGCCCAGGGTTGAAGAAGTGAAGAGGATACCCATGCAATAAGCCACCCCCTTGGGGGCAGGGCTACATAAAATTAAATGGGCATATATAATTTTGAGCAGCTGGTATTATACCTCAATATGGCTTCATACACTAAGGGGATACTTGTGTGTACATTTGTGCGAAGGGCTGTCTTTGCCCACATGGGATGGAGAGGTAAAATTTTTATAGGACTTCCACCAATCACAGACAGCATAGAGATTCTTTGGGACTTTTTCCCAAGAGAAGTACAGCCAATCAGGGTGCAATAACGCTGGATGTTGTACAGGTGCAGCTGAAGGTGTACAAGCCTTTTTGAAAGAAGTGGACAAATGCAGCCAAAATGTTAGTAGTCCTCAACCTGCTTAGGTTCTTCAGTTCCGAGGTATCCCATGCCCCTATCCCCATCCAAGTTTATCCTAATAAACCAACAAGCCCCTAGACTGCTTTATGAGCCAGAGAGAGACTGACAAAAAAGCTGTGCGCCTGGCTGTGTGCACTAAGGGGAGGCAATAGGCCCAAACTGCCATCGACTCTCTAGGGGGTGCACTACAGTTAGTTGAGCTGGAGCATGTCCAAATATGATATCCCCACATTTTGTTTTTATGATGGCTAATCTGCTGGAATGAAAGATACGTTTTTGTCTTGAACTACGCGTGATCTGATTGGCTGACCCATGGCACAGATTATATTTTTGGAGAGCTTATTCTCCTGATGCCTGCTTGAATCGGTTCTGACAGCATTGGAGTCCACCAATTTCGGTAAGCGCATTCAACCAACTGTGTGGGTGACGGATATGTAATTTCTTGAATGGACCTTCAGGGTTTTTCCTATCAATATTCAAGTTAAAACACCCGTGGACTTTTACGTTTAATGATAAACTCACTTGAGTGACTTTTGCTGTTCACTGTATGTATATGTATATATATATATATATATATATACTGTGACAGGAAGTCAGGTAAATCTGTGTATGTAGTCACAGACAGGAGATACATTTCCACCTGGTTTAGAAAATTCACCAATTACTATAGGGTGTCGGCTGCAGAGCTAGCCAGGAGGACGTTGAACAGACTTCAGCTGTTCAGAATGAGGAAATGAAGGCCTCTATAATTTGTCCAGAGGAAGTCTAAGGATTGCTGCCTCCTGACGCTGTGTGGGCATGGGGAGAGGAGGACAGTCAGATGTGTGCCCCCTGAAAGCTGTGTGAGCATGGGGAAGACCTCCTGAAGCGATATGGCTGAGGAGGGTAACAAGTGTGAAGACTACTCGAAGGGAGGTCTTGGATCGTTTCTATGTGAAAAGAAACCAATGGACATTTCCTGTGTGAAGGGGAAATTAATTAAGACTGAAGACTACTCAAGGTGAGGTCTTGAACTATTTCTATGTGGAAGAAATAAATGAACTGTTTGCTATGTGAATAGACAAGCAAAGGGACATGTTCAATGTGAAGAGGACAAGGGACATGTTCAATGGACATTTGTTATGTGAAGAAAAAACATGGACTATTGAGTGTCTGCTGTAGGATCAGTAAAGTTTGCTCCAACAGTAGGTTGGAGACAGACTCCGTAGATAGGTTCCTGTATGTGAGAAGGTAGCCGCCCACAGTGGCAAGGATTTATTTTATTTATGTTTATTTTGAATTATGCTGTTTTTGGAGCTTGCACTTGTGTGAAGAAAATTGCAAGAATAAAACCTTACACTGTTGTTTTCAACCACTTCTCGGCTATCTCCCTGTGTAACGAACCCCCCCAAGGGGTCATCCACGCCTACCACCGAGCTAATCTCTCACAATACATACATACACACACATATACACACACATACATAAATACACACACACTGCTGGATGTGCTGGAACCGGATAGAGTCCAGAGAAGGGCAACAAAAATAATTAGGGGAATGGAGGACATTAGAGAAAGAGGAAAGGCGGTTTAACCTTAAAATACATAGGGGGTTCTTCACTGTAAGAGCAGTAAGGATGTGGAATTCTCTTCCACAAGCAGTCGTATCAGCAGGGAGCATCGATAGTTTCAAAAAACTATTAGATGGGCACCTTAAAGACCACAACATACAGGGGTATACAATGTACGGTTAACAGCAAACACACACGCACATCATAGGTTGAACTGGATGGACGGATGTCTTTTTTCGACCTCACTAACTAAGTAACTATGTAACTGACGTTAAAAAGTTTGGGGTCACTTAGAAATTTTCTTATTTTTGAAAGAAAAGCACTGTTTTTTTTCAATGAAGATAACATTAAATTAATCAGAAATACAGTCTAGACATTGTTAATGTGGTAAATGACTATTCTAGCTGGAAACGGCTGATTTTTAATGGAATATCTACATACGTAGAGGTCCATTTCCAGCAACCATCACTCCTGTGTTCTAATGGTACATTGTGTTAGCTAATCGTGTTAAAAGGCTAATTGATGATTACAAAACCCTTGTGCAATTATGTTCGCATAGCTGAAAACTGTTGTGCTGATTAGAGAAGCTATAAAACTGGCCTTCCTTTGAGCTAGTTGAGTATCTGGAACATCAGCATTTGTGTGTTTGAATATACTCTCAAAATGGCCAGAAAAAGATAACTTTCTTCTGAAACTTGACAGTCTATTCTTGTTCTGAGAAATGAAGGCTATTCCATGTGAGAAATTGCCAAGACACTGAAGATTCCCTACAACGGTGTGTACTACTCCCTTCAGAGAACAGCACAAACGGGCTCTAATCAGAATATAAAGAGAATTGGGAGGCAGAACTAAGCAAGAGGACAAGTACATTAGAGTCTCTAGTTTGAGAAATAGACGCCTCACCGGTCCTCAACTGGCAGCTTGAATAAATGGTAACCGCAAAATGCCAGCCTCAATGTCCACAGTAAAGAGGCAACCCTGGGATGCTGGCCTTCTGGGCAAAGTGGAAAAGAAAAAGCCATATCTGAGACTGGCCCATAAAAAGGAAAAGATTAAGATGGGCAAAAGAACACAGACATTGGACAGAGGAAAATTGGAAAAAAGTGTTATGGACAGATGAATCTAAGTTTGAGGTGTTTGGATCACACAGAAGAACCTTTGTGAGACACAGAACAACTGAACAGATGCTGGAGGAGTGCATGACACCATCTGTCAAGCATGAAAGTAATTTGATGGTCTGGGGCTGCTTGGGTGCTGGTAAAGTGGGAGATTTGTACAAGGTAAAAGGGATTTTGAATAGCAAAGGCTTCACTCCATTTTGAAATTCCATGCCATACCCTGTGGACAGGGCTTGATTGGAGCCAATTTCCTCCTACAACAGGACAATGACCCAAAGCACACTTCCAAACTTTGCAAGAACCATTTAGGGAAGAAGCAGTCAGCTGGTATTCTGTCTGTAATGGAGTGGCCAGCGCAGTCACCAGATCTCAACCCTATTGAGCTGTTGTGGGAGCAGCTTGACAGTATGGTACGTAATAAGTGCCCATCAAGCCAATCCAACTTGTGGGAGGTGCTTCAGGAAGCGTGGGGTGAAATTTCTTCAGATTACCTCAACAAATTGACAGCTAGAATGCCAAAGGTCTGCAAGGCTGTAATTGCTGCAAATGGAGAATTCTTTGATGAAAGCAAAGTTTGAAGGACAGAATTATTTTTCAAATAAAAATCATTATTTCTAACCTCCTAAATGTCTTGACTATATTTACTATTCGTTTTGCAACTCATTTGATGAATAAATTTTTTTTATTTTTTTGGAAAACATGAAATTGTCTGGGTGACCCCAAACTTTTGAACGGTAGTGTATTTTTATATATTATATACACACTGTTTATTTGTACTACATATGAGTTTGGCATTTTAATATGTGGATATGAGTATTGCTTTACATTATATTAGCACAAGTCACTTTATATCACAAATCTTAGCGCAGCACGTTCTTCTTTTATATTATACAATGTTGTCGCATTGCAATGCCTGCAGCTATTCATTGTAGTTGTTATAGCGCAGTATAATATTGTAATCTGCTGTTCGATATGGGAACGCTGTGCAAGAGCACAATGTCCCTTATTTTCTGTGGTCAGTGTAACCACATCCCCCACCCATCCCTCCTTATTTAAATTACATTGGCTTCCCCAGCCAGCCAATCCTCCTCCATGAAGCTGCAATGATGTGATGCCCTGCTCTGTACACACCCACCCATAGGTCCATGAACCGCTCTAAAATGAAAAGTGATCAAGACATGCCCGGAGCTTGAAGGAAATGAGCATAGGGCATACATGACAGGGTGGAAGGAAAACCAGGCACTAGGGGTTAAATTAGTTGTTGGAATATGAGAGGTCAGGACTCTTACCTTATTGGCAGAGCAGACGAGGTGATAAGGGGGGGGGGGGAGGAGAGAAAGTAGTTGGAGGGGAGGAGTGAAGGGGCTTCACTTGCAGACTGGAGATCATAGGAGAAATGTCTCTCCCACCCGCCTAGGTGATGCTGTTTTCTGTCATTCTGCTAAGGAGGTCGGACGTTGGCGGTTGGGGTCCTTGAAGAGGGTGCAAAACATGGTGTCGAATGATAAAATGGTGGGACCCATCTCAGGTATGGAGCCCTATGGTCAGTCTGGTTCAGTCTAGATCATGGGTGTCCAACCTTTTGGCTTCTCTGGGCCACATTGAGTGTAGAGAAATTTTCTCGGGCCGCATATAAAATATATACTATAGTTAAGGTATACAAGTAATAAAACGCCGTAACACCCTTCCCCCGCTGCCGACCCCCCCAGCACTAATTTAACACAACTAGAGGATGATCCCTTCCGAGGCAGCCTCTGCCTATAGTTAGTTGGAAGCTGCTGTGGCCATGCCCCTGACCCGACTTCCTTCCTCCCCAGCAAAAAAAAAAATTGTCTGGGGGCAGTGGGCCGCATTGCCTGTGGTTCTGGGCCGCATGCGGCCCCCGGGCCGCAGGTTGGACATGCCTGGTCTAGATCAACTAGGTAGTGTAAGGTGGTAGGGGTCTGTGGTCAGTTGGAATAGTCCTTGAGGCGCTGTTTTGGCAGCTGGGGACAGAACCTAACTTAATGGTACCACAGACTCCATGGTTGTGGGAGATGGTATTGTCAAGGATCTGCAACCATTCTTTGATCTGTATTGGTTTGACTTATGTTTTTCTGTTATTTATGGTTTTGTTTAATAAAAGGCCGAACCGGCCATTTAATCCCAATGCTGAGTTAGTATTGTCATTTAAAAGGTAAAGAGGGTGGTGTTGGGTACTGATCCAGGTAATATGGTTAAACAGGTGGGATCTGAACTACCCTAGTCATGTAACCTGCACTTTGCAAGCTGGAAAATAATTGGCAAGTTTTTTTTTTTTTTTTTTAATATAAAGATGGATTTATAAAAAGCATATATTTAGGTTATAACATTTTTTTATGAGATAACTGAACAACTATTTTAAAGCCCCGTTCACATCTAGCGATTTAGGATAGAGGGTGGAATCGCTGCAATTCTGCCCATGATTCCAGATTGCACTGCAATTCTGGCAAAACGCAGCATGCATGTTTGGGTGGCATTCACCTAAACGCGGTGCAGTTTTGCAGTAATAAATCATGCTGCAATAATGGCAAAACCACATTGCACAAAGCTTGTCACCATAAAAAGGAGCAGGAGCTTCTTCTGAGTGAGCTTCACGTGGCGTGACAATCGTGGAAAACCGCACTGCATTTAGGGGCCATTGAAAACTAATGGTGCCTGAACACGCATGCTGAGTTTTGTCAGCATTGCGGTGTGATTTGAAATTCTGATGATTCCAAATAGCTAGATGTGAACGGGGTCTAACTATGCAGCTATAACTACAGCACATGCCAGTATAACCAAATCATGATTTTGAGTTTAAAAAGTACCTCTGTCTTGCAATATGAAAAAACTTCTTCTCTAGAACCTCAATCCTAGCCTAGACTCCCTCATGATTTTATACTTTTCAAGCTGCAGGATCTCCCCATCACAGGCAAACCCAACCAAGAACTTCTCGGATTTTCTCCCTTTTGGTCACGTTATCAGTTAGCATTGTTTTCAGTTCTGTGAACTAAAGAGCATCTTCCCCCCCCCCCCCGATATGGAAATAAGAGGGCAATGTGTTTTCTGTCCTGTGACAATGCTGTGACTCTCCATGGGATGGTGACTGAGCATTGTCACCCGAGGACAGAAGCGTGTTACAGGCAGGATCACTGGATGAAAATAAAAGGAAAAGCCTGAAAAAGAAAAAACGAATGCAGCTGACACATGTAAGGACTGGTAAGCTGCAATATTACATTTCTTGTTCCTCAGTTTAGATAGGGTTTATGAAAACAAAGAAAATAAAGGGAGCTACATAATCTCATTTACTACTTATCTGTACAGAGAACACCCAGCAAATAAATGCTTCTATTGATCTGCAGGCTGTAAGAACACACAGATGTATAAGCTCCATATGACATCTGTTCCGTACATGAAACACAAACTGACTTTAATAAAACCTAATAGCAAATTTTCACTGCACCTGAGTACCATAAACCAAAAAGCATATTCAATAAATTTTCTGTATTCAAAGCGAATTCCCCCATCTACCCATGTCATTATTTTGTTGAGAAATCACTTTGAAAACAAACCCCTAGCATTTCTGGCTGTGGCCATCTTGAGTAAGGGCAGATGATTCATGTAGCATTTACTTCCTGGAATCCATCTGCCCTTAGCTCACACGTGCAGGCAAGAGGCCGTGCCTCGCTGAGAAAATTCTTCCTCCTCTCCTGAAGACCCCTGGGATGTATGGCATCATTTGCCTAGGCAAGAAACCGGGAAGTAACTGAAGAAATGTAAAAATGACTAATTACCAGTTAGTAGCAGCATGAGGATTAAAAATAATCGATGTTGACTGGGGGAGTGAATTTCTACTTTAAGAACTCAAGTCAACTGTCCTAACCCTCCAGTGTTGCCACTGATTGAAATTGACTAATCATATTACTGTATTACCTTGTACCATGATTATGGTCTTGCATATTTACAACTGTATTATTCATGGGTACTCTCACATTTTGGGGGCTACATATTGAGCATTACTGGTTCCACCAATAAATTTACGATGCAATTTACATTGGTTCCTTTTCTCTTACTTTATTTTTACCCTTACTTTAGTAGCTGGTCACACCTCAAAGTCCCAAGCTTTTAATTGTTTTTGTTTTTGCTTATATGCAATTAGGGATGGAGACTCTGTTGGCCATGAGTCTCATATAAAGTCCCAAACTCCTTTCCCCACACCTAAAAGTTCCTGGCACAGCCAACTGGCATTTTCAAAAGATACAAAATTCCAGTTTAATTGCAAGTTTCAGTATTTTGGCTGCAAACAAGCACCATATGCAATTTAGGCATCCCTGTCATCCCTTAGGATTTCAGGCTCCCTGCCAGCTTGCTGCCTCAGTTCTTCGAGAGCACCTCCGGCCACTGGGGAGACACAAGTATTAATCATACTAACCTCCATCCTCTGACTGTCTTATGTTAAGACTTTTTCGGGTGGGTATCGGTGCTGTCCTGAAACACTACTGGAAAAGACGTTACCAGTAAGTAACTCTATTTTTCCCTAATCGTCTTTCAGGACAGGCACCTTTGAGAGGATAAGCAAGTACTTACTCATGGTGGGACTACCGCTTGAAGGACCTTTTTGACAAAAAGCCTGATCTTTAGCGGACAGTAGGTCCAGTCTGTAGTGTTTGGTAAATGTTCCATAACTGGACCAAGTTGCAGCCCGACAGATCTGTTCTGGGGTAGCACCAGCTCTTTTCGCTTGAGAAGTCGCCATAGCTCTAGTGGAATGTGCCCTAATACCTATAGGGGCCTCCCTCCCACAGGAAATGTAGGCCTGGCTAATGGCTAACCAAATCCATCTTGCTAAGGAACGTCTGGATGCCTTAGTACCTATTAGTGCCAGAAAATAGAACAAAAAGAGAATCGGATTTCTTAAATTCCTTTGTACAAGCTATGTATTGAAGGACAAATCTTCTAACGTCTAACTTATGAAAATGTATTTCCTGTTCCCTCACAGGATTTGAACAGAAAGTTGGCAAAACTATTTCTTGGTCTCTATGAAATTTTGAGACCACCTTAGGTAAGAAAGCCTTGAAAATAATATGATCCTAAAAAATCTGCAAGAAGGGAGCTCTAATAAAAAGAGCTTCGAGTTCACTAACCCTCCTTGCGGTAGTGATTGCTACCAAAAAAACAGTCTTGAGGGTTAAAAATTTTACCTCACAAGACGTAATAGGTATAAATGACTCTCCTAGGAGAGCTTGTAGGATCACTGATAGGTCCCATATAGGGAACGGAAGATTGCTCACCGGTCTCTGCCTATTTACAGCTTTAAAGAAACAAATTACCCAGGGATTATTGGCCAAGGACATTTCTAGGAAGACACTTATCGCGAAACCTGGCTTTTTAGGGTGCTGATGGCTAGGCCTTTATCTGCACCAGCCTGAAGAAATTCCAGTACGGTTACTGGGCTACTTATATTCAAGGAGCTTTTCTCGCACCAGTGTTTGAAACATTTCCACGTTTTAAGATAAATGGACCGCGTTTCTTTCTTTCTGCTTTTAAGCAAAGTCACCACCAGCTGATCTGAACACCCTTTGTTTTTCTTTCTTTTTTTTTTATAAATTCAATGTTTATTAGGAGAGAAAAAAGGCATACAATACAGGCAAGATCAACAGTACAGGTCCATATATAAGATTATAGACAAAAGAATAGAGAAAAAAAAAACAAAACAACTCAGGGAGTACTACCAATCACATTACACATTACCACATATTGAAAAGGCATTGTAGAAAACATCAGGAAAAAATACTACAGGAGGTTAGACCCCCGGACAGGCCCCATCCCCTACCGGCATCCATCACATGGCTGGGGTACGGAGGTGGAGAGAGACAATCCGGGTGGACCAGTCCCCCCGCAGACGACCAGAGGAGGTATGGGTATGTGCGCCCAAGAGTAGAGTGAGTAGTTGCCCCCTTCTTCTCCTGTCTTCTTTTTATATGCAGAAAAAAGGGAAAGGCCCACAGAGGGAGAGGGAAGGGGGGGGGGGGGACAAGAGAGGGGGGAAGAAAGAAAGAAAGGAAGAAGAAGGGGATGAAGGGGGGGGGGGGAGATGGCCACCCGGTCCGTGGAAAGCAAGCTAGGCCACCAAAGTTTTGTATTCTGCGGAAAAACTGAACTCATGCCAATAGTACCATCTTTTGAGGAACTTCTCCCTAGTGCCCCGGTCGGTAGCCACAAGATCCTCCATTTCGTTGATGCTTGCCACTTTCCGCAGCCACATAGCCACTGTGGGAGGTTGTGACTGTTTCCAGAGAAGAGGAATACAGCTCTTGGCCACTGTGAAAAGAAGCGGTAGGATCGATTTTCTATAGGACGCTCGTGGAAAACTATTGTGGTGAAGAAGGAAAAGAGCAGGGCTCAAGGTGAGAGCATGGTCTAAACTTTTGTGCAATGCAGAGAACCTCAGCCCAAAAGGGCTGCAGACGGCTGCAAAAGGGCTGCAGGTGGCTGAACCCTTTGTTTTTCAACAGCTCTTCCTCAGAAACCAGGCTGCTAGATTCCAGCGTTCCACCTGTGGGCAGAGTACTGGGCCCTGATAAAGAAGGTCCTTCCATGCTGGTAGAATCCAAGGGGGTTCTACTGCTAATTCTTTCAGGGCCGAGAACCATGGTCTCCTGGGCCAGTGTGGTGCTATGAGGATTAGGATGGTATCCTCTTCCCGAAATTTCTTCAGGACTGCCGGTATTAACACCGGCGGGGGAAAGGCATAACACTTGGGGAATGCCCAAGTTTGATCGAGGGCATCTACTCCGAGCGCTCCGTCCCATCTGTTCAGGGAGAAGAAGAGTCGTGATTTCGCATTCTGCCGAGAAGCAAACAGATCTATCTCCGGCATTCCCCATTTCTGAGTGATGCAGCTGAATACTTCTTGAGAGTCCACTCGCCTTCCCTTAAAGTTTTCCTGCTCAGGAAGTTTGCCAACTGGTTCAGTTATCCTTTCAAGTGAACCGCTGAGAGGGAGAGAACCTGGGCTTCGGCCCACTGAAGGATTCCCTCCATCACAGCCCACAGGGATCTGCTCCTTGTTCCCCCTTGTCCTTGTTCTCCTAGTGACTCCCTACTAGTTGAGGGTACCACTGGTGGGGGTGGGGCAGGATCTTGTTGAATCAGCTGGGGGGAACTCTGAGGGAGTTGAAAACTTGAAAATAAATCTTTAAAGGATTGAAAGGTGCTAGAGAACTCCTTGACCGAAGCAGCAAGATCTGTATTCTTTTCTTCCTCGTGCTCCCTGACTAAGCTGTCTAAACAATCCTTGCAGAGAGCTTTTGGCCAGGAATTCCCCATTGTAGACTAGCCTTCCATGATGGGCATTTATTCCTAGAGCTATGAGGTGACCTGGATTTTTCCAAGGTCTTACTCTGAAATACAAAAGGACAGAGACTAAACATCACAGTCCCCTTGCTAAAGCAAACCCCTTTAGGTAGTGTTACTAGGGATGACCACCGCCAAGATCACCAGTGTACCCCACTAAAAAAAAAAAACCTTTCCACCCCCTGAAGCCACACAAGGGGAAAGCAAAAGCACCATGGAGCTAGGAGGGAGAGGTAAAAGAACACCACCCCAGGGTTCCTTACCTTTGCTGGCTTCCCCAGGACCGACATCTTCCTGGGGTGGCTTGCCGTAGTATCAGGAAGCTGTCCCCCAGCTTGCGATGCACCAGTCAGTTCGTCCGGCCCGCTCTCCTTTACGCGACCCGGAAGCCACGACCTCTGACGGTGGAAGTGCCTGCCTCCACCTGACATGACGTCACCCATCGTCTGGCCCAGCCGCTCCAAGGCGACCGCAAAGCGGGAGGCGGGCTTCACTTCCACCCAACGCTCTCCCCAAACGTGGAGGACAGGACCCCCAGCCCATGAACTCCACTGAGCTGGACTGGGGTGACGCCGCACGGCTTGCAGGTGAGTGGGTCCTCCATCTTGCGGCCCATGTTCCTGCACTGCAGCTGCCTTTGAGAGAGCCTGGCTCCCTTCTGGAAAGATAGCCCCAGCCCCCTGGCTGTTCAGCTTTTAGGCTCCTGGACGGTGTCTCCCCACCAGAGGAAACACCAGAATTGAGGCAGCAAGCTGGCAGGGAGCTTAAAATCCAAAGGATTGGCGCGGTGTTTCCTGAGAAGGGAGGAGCAGGTTCTCTCAAAGGTGCCTGTCATGAAAGACAATTAAAGGGAAAAACATATTGGTGTAGCACCCTACAGGTAGGTGCTAGGTAAATGTATAGTGGGCCTTGTATGCCCAACAGCAGGGCTGTGATTTATTTAGTTAGGGTGTCAGGGCTTCCAGATGTGCCTGCTGAGGGGAGAAGTATCCTCACTGGCTCCTGTGAGAGGCTTCTCATAGGGCAGTGTGGGAATCTTGTAACTTCCCCAGTGAGCTTGTAACTACCCCAGAAGGCAGATTATGCTGCAAAGGATTCTGGGAGTGGGTATAAGTTTGGGGGAAGTACGTGACCGGGTGTCTTTGGCGGGAGCAGAGTCCCAGGAGGGAGAGTGCGGCTGTCTCTTCTCCTGTCTGAGGAGGTGGATGTCTTGGGGTGTTGCCTGAGAATCCAGAGAGCGTTGAGCTGAGCTGAGGGGATCCGGTGTGCCGAGAGCCTGCGGAGCCTGAGAGGGGTCCAGTCCCAGGAAAGCCTACACAGGTTGTGAGTACTGCGGATTGCCCCTGGGCGTCTGCCAGAGTCAGAGAAACCACTCCAGAAGAGGTTCTGGGATCCAGTGCCAGCTAGCTGAAAGGGGGTACCTAGGTTGAGGACCCTGAAGTTACAGAGGGGGTACATAGTCAGTGAACCCCCAAAGAGTTCAAGGTTAAAGGGGGCACTTGCATATGGGCCCTGAATTGGACAGAGTGTGACAGTTGAGAGTTGCAGCTTTACAGAAAGCTACAGTGTACTACCTCAAGCCAGTGCAAGGAGGGAGGGGAGTATTCAGTAACTTTGCAGTACAGCAGTGTCAGTAATTCTACAATTCACAGTCTTGGGTCTTCTGGACTTATTGTCAAGGATCCAGCACTTCTATCAAGCTACAGTGTGTTCTCAGTGTTAAGAAGCGTTGGATGGTGTCGGCCAGAGGCGTAACTAGAACTTTCAGGGCCCCGGTGCAAGAAACCATGAAGGGCCCCCTGGACCCCTGGCGCCCTTTAATCTAGTTGCGGGGCCCTTTATTACGGTCCCGCAGCGGGACCCTTTCACAAGTTCTGCAGTGGGCCCCCTTCCTGCCATCTTGGGGCCTCCCCACGGTGGTGGAATGCCAGGGCCCTGTCGCAAGTGTGACCTTTGCGATCCTGGAAATTCACCCACTGGTGTCAGTAGTTTTTTTTTTTGGTATTTTAATTGTATTATTTTTATCATTTTATTTAATTTTTTTTACAATGTCACTGACTATGACTCTGTCCATTCAGAAAAGGAAGGAGCTGTTAAATTACATATTTACCGACCCCTTCCTGGTTCTCTATTGTGACACATCCCCTGCAGGAGAGGGAAGGGAGCATTCTGAAGGGGGGGGGGGCAGCACAGAAGGGGGGGGACCAGGGAAGCACACAGGGGCCCAGAGACAGCAGAACACAAGTATACTGGATAGGAGAAGTGGCGGGGGGCAGCGTACAGAGGAACCAATCTCCTCCATTTTCCTCCTGCAGCTACAGAAGGAAAAAGGAGGACAGTGATTTCTCTACATGCTGCCCCTGCCGCCCCTCCTATTCAGGTGTACAGGGGAGCCACATGGGCCCCCTTGAGCATTGGGCCCGGTTCGATTGCAACCCCTGCAACCCCTGTAGTTACGCCCCTGGTGTCGGCTGGCGTCAAGGAAACGCCAACGGCATTTTTCTAGGATTAAGTCTCAAGTGCAATTAGTTAAACCTAAAAGAGGTATATCACTCATTCCCTTCTTACATCCCCTTTTCTACAAAACCAAGATGCCGGAGTCGTCCATGTCTCAGCTCTCACACCCAGGGTCGCAGCTCACATGGGCTGAAGAGGTAACCGGTAAAAATGGCAGACCCACATCAGGCCACAGGCCTGGAAAACCTGCTACATTTCTTTTTTTTTTTTTAACATAAATTTATATTGAAGTTTTACCGATATACAAATTAACAACATTGTCATGAACAGTATAGATATACATGTACAAAAATAAATACATCCATGAATCGTGTATGCAGAAACATAAGCATTAGTGGCAGACGTTCTAATACAGCATAAACTATTGAACCTGAGGAATAACCGAAAACACACAAGAAAACTAATCTGAAAGTACTTAAAATTTGACCAGCCGCCAGAGTCTGGAATGAATAGTCATAAAAGAGCAATACCTGCCCCCCCTTTTGGAGCACACAGTGGATAGGCATTCCTGGCGTAGTATCCTCGAGGTGGCGGGTTGCCACATCCCACCCTCTCTGTCCAGACACTATATATAGGACACAGAATGGACCCCTCACTACATACACTAACAAGGTGAACTATAACACCACACGGTCAGTGCATCTACGCTTCGGATGTAGCAACTAAAAAGGGGGTGTAACCAAAAGAAATGGGGAAGGGGGAGTGGGAAAGAGAAGGGGGGGATCAGGGGGCCCCACCAGATGATTTAAGGTATAATAAGAGCGAGGTCAACCGCAATAGTCCTTAAGATTTCCTTTTAAAACTTTACTCGGCTAGTAAATTAAACGTCAGGGGAAGTTAATAACCATCTTTGCCATTTGCTATGGAGTAAGGAGGCCTTGCGTTCCCTGTATGCTAAGACTTTTTCCATTTCGAATTGGAAGTTAACCTTGTGTTTGACTTCCCCCAAAGTGGGGGGACGGGGGGACGAGGACATTCCCGGAAGCAGGAAACAGTCACTGGCAGTCGGAATCCGGAGTGAAAAGCAAGATTCCTCTGAACTCCTCCTCCAGTAATGTTGTCCATGCAGTTATTGTGGCTAAGATTGTTGGGTACTGTGGTACTTTAACTTTACAGTCAATGCGCTAAGCTATAGCCAGAGCAGGGAGGTCATGCGTATCGGTGACAAAGCATTTCAATTTGGTTCCATAAATTGTCCTCCTGTGCGGAGAACCAATACTTAGCTTGACTCAGTATGGTAGCCAAGTAATATGCCCGCGCATTTGGAAGGCCGACGCCGCCGAATTTGTTTGAGTCATACAGTTTAGTCAAGGAGATTCTGGGTTTTTTACTGTTCCATATAAATTGTCTTAGTGTGGAGGCCAGTTTTTCAAAAAAACAATTAGGTATTGGTATCGTCAAGAGTCCTAAAATGGTATAAGAGTTTGGGGAGGACTTGAATTTTGTACGCCGCTATTCGGCCTTGCCAGGACATTTGAACCTTATGTGGGAAAATTTCCCACATTTGATCAAGCAATGGTAGATTGTTGCACTTATAGAGATTATAGCAATTGGTAAAGTCAATTGGATACCCAGGTACAAGGGAAACCGCTCTTAAGTATATCCAATTCACTCGCGGAGATGTTGATCGGCAATGTGGAACACTTACTCGTGTTAATCTTATACAGTGAAATACTACTAAAAGTCACTAGAAGTCGCTGCCAGTGAATCGGAGGGGTTCGTAAGAGTCAGTAGGATGTCATCCGCAAACAATCCCAGTTTATGTGTCCTTGGCCCAATGTGGATTCCCGTTACAATGGGATTTGTTCTGATGGCTTAAAAACATATTTCTTTTATTTTCAATATTGTAAGTAAGTAGCTCAAGGACAGGATTCAGGAGGGTAAGAAATAAGAATGACTCTTACAGTGAAACTGACAGCAGTGTACAGAAATAAGAAATTGACTCTTACAGTGAAACTGACAGCAGTGTACAGCAGCACAGATGTCGACATCTCACCCACACATCCCCTCCTGAGTCACAGTGACAGTCTCTCTCCATGCCAGGTGGTCCCTTCAGTCCATTTCAGTCCAGACAGCACTGACAGCCCTGCTCTCGGCTTGCCTTGCTCCTGTCCTGCAGACTCACACACGAGGCTTCAGCTGCTTGGCTCCCTTGCACCATGACATCACGTGACATGCTCAAGCACTGTATCCAGCAGACCCACCCCCCACGGCACCTCCCAAACACACTGTAGCAGGCACTCAGATAATCTCGCCAGCTCCGGACCTTTTCCTGTCACCAGGGCCGCTGATAGGGGGGGGACTTTTCCTGTCAACGGTCCTCTTGTAGGGGGCCCGAGTACAGAGGGGGGCCCACACAGGGAGGGGGATTAGTGATGGACCTCAATGGCAGAACTCTTCCTCCAGCAGTTGGTCTCTCTTCCTCGCCTGCTGCCAGCTTTTATCTGCTGAGAAAGACTGTCGTCTCTCACTAATACCCCTCCCTGTGTGCCCCCCCTCCCAGCACTGACCCTAATGTTAGCTCTGCTCCTAAATTTGTTATTTCTGTAACTTTATGTCTCTCCGTCTGTCTCTCTGATATGAGCTCCAACTGCCCAGCCTGTATATTTTATTAATCTCATCTTCATTTTTATTTATTAACTCAGTTTTGTCTTTTAGATTTAGCAGGAATTATGTGAGTTATGTTGTATTTGTGTCTGCTAATAATGATTTTATTGTATTTTTAGTGAAATATAGCTTTAATATTTTCTTAGGGGGGGGGGGGGCTGTCAGGTACTCTATACAGGGCCCTGTGGCAGCCCTGCCTGTTACTGGTATTTACTGGCAGGAGAAAAGGGCCCATTTTTTACTGGCTGCCAGTAAAAATACAGGCAACACTGTAAACCGCCTAATTTCAACCATATACCCTCTTTGCTGGACACAGCCTATGCCAGCTTTGGTTGTTCTGCCATCATTTATGTGGAGAAGTTTTTTTTTTTTTTTTTGGAGAAGTGGTCTGCTTGCAATTCTGCTTGAAGACAACTTGTCCATTAACCGCTTCTGGACCGGAAGATTTTCCCCCTTAATGACCAGGCCCTATTTTGCGATTCAGCACTGCGTTACTTTAACGGACAATTACGTGGGCGTGCGACGCTGTACCCAAATTAAATTTATTTCCTTTTTTTCCCACAAATAGAGCTTTCTTTTGGTGGTATTTGATCACCTCTGCGGTTTTTATTTTTAGCGTTTTAAACAAAAAAATAGCGACAATTTTGAAAAAAAAAAAAAAAAAAAACAATATTTTTTACTTTCTGCTATACAACATTCCCCCCCAAAAAAATGTAAAAATCAAAATTCAACATTTTAGGCCAATTTGTTCTCTGCTACATTTTTTTGGTAAAAAAAAATTGCAATAAGCGTATTTTGATTGGTCTGCACAAAAGTTATTGCGTCTATTAACTATGGGAAAGATTTATGTCATTTTTTATTTTTTTACTAGTAATGGCGGTGATCTGCAATTTTGTGGGGGACTGTGACACAGATCGGACCCCTAACTGACATTTTTGACACTATTGGGGGTATCAGTGACATTACTACAGTAATCAGTGCTAAAAATATTCACTGTTACTGTATTAATGACACTGACAGGGAAGGGGTTAACAGTATAGGTGATCAAGGGGTTAAATGTGTACCTAGGGGAGTGATTCTAACTGTGGGGGGGTGTGGCGTCTGAGATGACCATAGAGACCTGTGATCCTATATAGCAGGATCGCATGAGCTCTGCAATCATCCCAGGGAGAAGGACGGTCGGCTGTGTTTACAACAGCCGACCGTCCTCTCTCAGCGGGGAGCGATCGCGGGTATCAGGCGCCAATCAGAGCCTCCTGACGCACGCGCCGACTTCCCTGCTGAGGATCCGCACGCTCACCCCCTAGCTCCTCTCAGGCGAGCAACGTAGGTCTACGTCGTTTTGCCTGCCCGAGCCATCCTGCCGCAGTAAAAATGCGGCGGGTGGTCAGGAAGTGGTTAAGGCCTGTGACCAACTCCAGTTATAACTAAGCTTTCCCTTTTGGGCTGGGCTTATCCTTGTAAACGTGTTATAAAGAGAGGCAACCATAGGTTATATTCCAAGGAATAACTTGTTCTCTGCTTATCTTAGATTGGCACATTCCATCTGATAGATGACTAAAACAGGCTGACCCCTATAAAATATCGCAATTCAGTGAGTTTTGTGATAAAGGTTTATTGTTATGGGAAGTGGAAACCTCTGCATGTTTAAGGCAATCCAGCAGAAGGGTTAAAGAAGAAGCTTATTTATTGAGCCGTTATCCATCACGGTATTTAAAAAGGTGTGTTTTATTACAGACAATTAAAAGACTTCCTTTTTCCTGTAGGTAACCCTTACTGTCTGTTCGTAAAAGTGAATCATGCCAATGACATTGTTGAGATGACTACATATATGTGCTTGTTGTTGGGCAATTTTTACTGCGGCACACAAGCTCATGGAGGCTTCCATTGCTGGAATTTCATTCTGGATGTTCTATGTGCGCGGTCGTCATGCTGTCTCTCTGGTTTCCATATGATGACTAACTAGAGCCAGATATCTGCAAAAAGGGATGTCTAACTTTCTCTGACCTTCCTCATCTGCATACCTGTTGTGGGACAGTGAAAATACTGAAGCCAGGGGCTCAAAATGATTGCCAAGCTAGCTAGGCTTTCTTTTGGCGATATCTTGTAAAAAATGTTTATGCAATCCATACACAAAAACACTCCTTTTCCTACTTTGATGAGTGTTAATAAAAACCTGTGTTTAACCGGTTGCCGACTGCGCACAGTATATTTACTGCGGCAGTCGGCCCCGGCCAGGCAGAGTGACGTAGGTCTACGTCGCTCGCCTGTCACTCCTTCTAGAGCCAATAGCGGGCGGGCGCGCGCCCGCTGAGGCGCGCGCCCGCCTCGGCTTGTTCACGGAGGAGTGCGGGAGTGTGACTAGCGGACCCGATGTCCGCCGGTCACACTACAATCGCCGGTACAGCGGGAGAAAGACAGAGCGGCTTATGTAAACAAGCCGCCTGTCATTCTCCCCTGTGTAAAAGTGAAGATCAGACAGTTCTACTATGTAGAACTGTTGATCTTTGTTTTTACACTAGTAGACCTGTCCCTGCACAGTTAGAATCACACCCCTAGGACACACTTAACCCCTCCCTGTCCAATACTGTTAACCCCTTCCCTGCCAGTGTCATTTTTGCAGTAACAGTGCATATATATAGCACTGATTACTGCAGTAATGTCACTGGTACCCCCAAAAGTGTCAAAAATGTCAGTCAAGGGTCCGATCTGTCCGCCGCAATGTCGCAGTACCGCAAAAAAAATCGCAGATCGCCGCCATTACTCGTTAAAAAAAAAACACCAAAAATGACAAAAATCTTTCCCTTTGTTAGTAAACGCGATAACTTTTGCGCAAACCAATCAAAATACGCTTTTTGCGATTTTTTTTACCAAACATAGGTAGCGTAAAACAAATTGGCTGAAAATGTTAAAAAATTTTGATTTTTACATTGTTTTTTGGGGGAATTTCATATAAAAAAAGTGAAAAATATTGTTGTTTTTGCAAAAATTACGCTCTTTTTTTGTTTATAGCGCGTGATCAAAAAATCGCACAGGTGATCAAATACCACCAAAAGAAAGCTCTGTTTGTGGGAAAAAAAGGACGTGAAATTCGTTTAGGTACAGCGTCGCACGACCGCGCAATTGTCCGTTAAAATCACGCAGTAAAAAATCGCAAAAAAACCCCTGGTCTTTTAGCAGGAAAATCCTCCGGTGGTAAAGTGGTTAACTGTAGATTAAAAAAAAGGAATTTAATTTGATCTGGCATTTTTAAAAAGTACACTAACATTTTGATTTTGTTACAAATCATTGCAAGATTTACAATGTTGCACTTTTTTTAGGACAACATTTAAAATGAAAAAAAATAGCAAACAAAATAAAAAGTTTCCATAATAATATGTAGGAAAGTGGAAAAAAAAAAAATCAGCAGGCAGCAGGATAATAATAGCTAAGGGCCGGTTCACATTAGTGCGATCAGATATCGCATGTAATTTGGAGCGCACTGCTCCTAAATTACATGCGATCTCTGTGCGGTGCAAATTTCAGCCATACAGTCTGTATGGCTGAATACGCACCGCAATCGCACTAAACATGCACATGACCCTTTTTTTATCCGCAGCAGAATCGGATCGCATGGTGGTTCACACTAGTGCGATCCGATTCTGTGCCAACTTGCAGATCGCACTGCGATATGCGATCCGATCTGGGGGTGTTGTTAACTTCTAATTGACACCCCCTGCTTATCGCATATGGCAGTGTGAACTGCCAGGGGTGCGGATGCGATGCAGGAACATGCTGCATATTCGCAGCATTCCCGTGTCGCAGAAGTGTGAACTGGGACTTAGACTTATATCTGTGGTGGGCGGTCGTTATGTGGTTAATTATTTATTTATTTTTTACACTATTCATTTAAAAAAAAATGTTTTGATCACTTTTTTTGCTGTAACAAGGAATTTAAACATCCCTTGTGACAGTAATAGGCAGTGACAGCCCAAATCCCTCCTTTGCACTTAAAAGCATTCAAAACGCCAAGTTTGGCTGTTTCGAATACTGTTTTTTTTTAAAATCTGGTGCCTTTAAGGCTCCAGTACCAGGAAGTGATGTCATGACATCGCTTCTGGCTTTGTTCGGGTTTCCGGCCAGCTGGTGGACTTACGAGCTGGTCGCTTGGGTCTCCCAGTGGGACGGGAGACCCGGGTGAGCCGCGGGGGGGGGGGTGGATGATGTCCCCTCCCTCTCCTTGTGATGACAGCTGAACAAGCAGCTATTTAGCCACATTGGTTTTCATTACAAGAAAGCTGACCGTAGGCTCTAAACAACAGTACCGGGGTGGTGTCTCTAGCTGCAGGCATCACCCTGATACAACCCCCTGAAGCCGAGGCCTCATATTTCCGTTCCGTTGGTGCTAAGGGGTTAACAGACATCAAATGCAGACCGAATGAGTTGGCCAACCCTAACATCAAGGGCGATCAAGGGGTAAATATGTGCCTTACTATGTGTAAGGTTTGTAAAGTGTGCTGCTTTTTGCTCATGATCTCTCAGCTTCTCATCCCAAACTGACAGTTCGCTCTCTGCATTGCATGTCAACAGAGAGCTCTGGTCTGAAATGTACAGAGCCAATCAGTAGGTCCTGGCCGTAAATTATTGGCCGGGACTTGCTGACAGGCCAGGGGATATGCATGCGTGCACTCTAAAACTGGAAGTAGGCAATAGGCAGCAATGTACTAGTACTTCGCTTTGCCTACAGCAGCCACCCACAGTACAATGTGGTTACTTTGTATCTATCTTAAGTCTTTACAATGTTTAAGAACACTGTCAGAGGGTCAGTTTTTTGACAGCAGCTGGTATTGGGGCTCAGGCACACCAGCCCTTCATCACCTAGATAAGTGTGTTCATGTACAAATCAATGACAGACTGTCAGCAGCTGTTCACATGTATTCACACATGAAGCTATCAGCTCCAATTATAACCAAACAGCTGTCAGCCTGCCATTGCTTTGTACAGACTTCCTGCCCTCAGCTGATGGCAAACATTTGGACATAAGCGCTACAGGAATATGGTGACCTGGGCAGTGTATGGTTCTAATTGGCTGTGTGTGGAAGCTCTAATAGCTGCTTTACTTACACAGCAACATACACAATTGGGAACTGCCAGCAAATACAGTACAGGAATAGAATATGACATTTTTGTTTTTGAGTTTAGTTGGGATTTGGGTAATATGACATGAAAAAACTGATGAGTCGAGTAAGAATAGCTTTACCAATATGAAACGGTCCTTGTGGAGGAGCAGATAGTGCCACCCATTATACGCACCCAAAAAAACCTTAATTGTAGTACACAGGATGTGTGTAGTAGCCCTGTCCTTCTGCCACGCTGCCTCCCCTTCTTGTATTTGACGACCCACAAGACTAACCATCTATTACAAACAGTAATAGATAAAATCAAAGTTTTTATTAAAAACGACAAAGCAAACGTTTTAAAAGCTCAAGATTAAAAAGTATACATCATACAAATTACGTTGATACAATGCCTCCCTTAAATTGATGCCCATAGGTGTATAGACCCTATTGTTGATAGATGTTGAGTCCAACGACTTCTACGCATGCTTGGGGTATCTTTCATAACATATAGGTGAACTACCTCAACGTGTTTCGTGGGAAACCCCTGCATACTTAAAAGTGTTTGGTTTTACCTATTACTGTTTGTACTTTGGCACCTTAAGTCCATCTATTTTTTTGTATTATTACCTAAATTACCAGGATGTACTTCAGCAACCCCACTACTTGTCAATTACCCACAGATGTCAAGTGTTCTGAATCTTAAGACTTTTGATTGCTTTCTCCCTACTGTATTGGTAAATTGTCTCATTTGGTCCCAAGACCCACTCCATAGAAGCCATGGTTTCCATGCATTGCACTGATGGCCTGAATAATATTAGCCTGAAACAGCTGTATGCAGTTTGGAATGGATGGCTGTATGATATTAAGCTATATTTGCACTATACATCAGCAGTTCTGGATGTGCATCTGGCCAATAGGGCGTAAAGTAAAGACTTGCATGGCTCTCCCCACTATCCTGAAATGAGGAATATGCTCTTATTATCAAGATATGTGATGGGATGAGACATACAAGTACCTTCTCTTTTCAAAAGTATTTACCGTGAGGCTAACTACATTTTCTAGCTTGCTCTTGCAGCAGAAAAAGCTGGATGGTTGTTGGAAAGATCACAAGGATTGTTCTAAATAATGAGAATACCGTCAGGAAAGGAGTAAAGCATTAAAATGCAAAGTGCCGTACCTTCTAGCAGCCATTTAGAATTCATTGCATATTGGTCTGACCTCAGCGGAAAAATATTTCCATTAGTTGCAAGGTGAAAACATACTTTGCGTATAGGAGAAGCTATAATTATCCTTTACTTTTTCTTCACCACTGTTCCAGATAAGCTGAATAATACCCTATACTTCTAAGTATGAGAGAACACATGAGAAGCCTTTTGTATCCCTGCCCAACTTCATTTTCATGTCCAATTGGCTAAGACTCATAGCAAGTAACCAGAAATCTGGTGCTACCTAGCAATCATGGTGGTGAAAAGTGAAGGGAAGGTAAAAAGAGGATCCCTAAAGTCCCTCCTGAAAAAGAAAACATGTTACTTCTGGCAAAGTCCAGTTCCACTTCAAGTAAAATGTAAATGACGTACCTGGAACTTCACACATGTCGATCTGAGAGACAATCCCTGTGTCATTCTCCTTGTGTGCCGGCCACTGATAGACGTAGAGTGAAGTGTGGGATGAGCCAGCATCAAACACTACACCAAACTGCAAGAAAGAAGAACACTGCTTAGAGCTGCACACAGGTTTTTTACCTAATGCAGAGAATGCATTAACATAAGAAACTTCCACCTTTAGAACCACTTTAAAAAGGCCACTGTAATGCAAAATACTAAACTGTAATGCTTAATGCTGACCTCTAGACCAACCTTCAGTATTGCAGATGTACATGCTCCTCTCCTGTACTGAAACTGCTTGCTCTGATTTTACTGCACACTGTGAGCATCTATGTGGTCCCTGAGAGATATTTGATCCAGGGCTCCCATGTTTTGTTTCAGGTAATTTATCATATAAGATGGCTGAGAGTTTCTCTTTAACCATTATCAAGGAGAGTTTGGTCTTAACCATATCAAATGAGTTGGTGGGAGACTTCCAAGATCTGGCTATAGCTATACGTGCAACTATTAACACAAAGGAGATCAACCTCCTTACATGTCTCCGAGCCTCTAGAATTGGTTGGCCCAACAAAGCTTGTTGTTGGGTCTTTTTAAGATTTGTTCTGGTCAGCGAGTATATAAAATTGTGCACACAGGTCCAAAATCATCAAACATTTGGGCAGTCCCACCAAACATGAAGGAATGAGCCTTCCTGACTACAACCTCTAAAGCACAGAGATGAAGCACCAGGATTGCAAGAGGCCAACTCGTTGGGACCATATATAATCTGAGTACATTTTTGTAGTTAGCCTCCAAGATAGGTGTATTGATATACGATCTGGAAGCATGTCCCCTCTATCTTATACCAGTTGTCAAGTTCTAATTCCACATTCAGATCACTTTTCTACTTGGTCATTTACAGCTTGGTGGATTTTGACATTCGTATAGTGTAGATTGCTGAAAATAAACCTGATCATTTGTCACATGAACTACACAAGGCTTCTAAGGCGGTCCAGCTAGAGATATCTCCCTGATGTTGTAGAGAATGAAAAAAATGAGTCAGCAGTGTATAATACTGTAGCTCTGAATCTGGAAGTTGATGGTTTTCGCACAGAAACTGGAGCGAGAGAACACTTCCACCATTACATATATCAGCGATCCATTGAAATCTCTTGTTTGTCTACCATTTGAACGTTGTAGGAGTGAGACCCGGGGTGCGGCCTAAGATGGTAGGATGCATGAGGTACAGGCTCAATGAAAAGAGGGTGAGACACACAAAACAGTTGGCCTAGCCTTGGCCAGCAACCGCATCAGGTGGGCCTGGAGGCCCGCGGCCATAGACTGTGGACATCCAAGGCAGTAAAGCTTTTTGGGTATGAAAGTGCACTAATTGAGCTAGTTATTCTGCTTGAAAGTATTTTAGGAGGTCAGGGACCCCCAAGTCCCCTTTACTGTTAAGGTGATCTAAAGGCAAGAGCATGCCTCTTCTCTCCCCTTGGTGCATCCCAATCGGAATGAATGGCCTGGATTATATCTTTTATCCTCTGCGTTTGGTCCAATACCTGTCTGTGGGGTACAAACTCCACCTGGTTCAGGTGAATGTAGTTTAAGAGGAAGGAGTTGAATCTATTGTCTAGTATTTTAGTCATAATTTTCAAATCAACATTGATTATAAAGATATGGGCCTATAGTTGGCACAGTCGCCCTGGTCTTTGCCCGGTTTTGGAATTCCATGTATGAATGAAGGCCATGTTGTCATGAGGGGTAAACTATTGCCCTTTCCTAACTCATTGAAAAACAAACACAAGCCAGGGAGTCCTGTGAAGTAGCAGCGGGTGGAAGACAGAGCCTGCTGCTGCTTCACACAGAGTGGCTCCACAAGTGAGCAGGCGGAGCTGCATATAAGTTATGATTGCCTTTGTAGCCCCAGAAGAGGTTTTCATTGTTTGCACGCTTTTATCTGATGTAAGTAGCCTTCGTTTTATTAAAATTTATGGAAGGTTTTACACTATATCAGTTTTTTTTCTATGGGCACTAACCCATGGAGGAGAGAGGAGTGTAATAAAGGGAGCAGTAAACTGAAGTCTTCGTGTGATCTGTGATCTTCTCATTAACCCCTTAAGGATGAAGGAAGAGAGCAGTGTGCTGGAGGAAAATATATTCAAGCCCTTTTGCCTTCCTTTTAATTGAAGCAGAATTTCACCCAAAAGGGGAAGTTCTGCTTTCCCTCCTTACGAATATTTGAAGTGGTCTTTTTTCTGGGGGGGACCTGATTTTGACAGGTACCCGCTCCCACTTCTGGTCAGATTGATGCGACGAGCTGAGTGGAAGTTGGGGCCCCCCTCCTTTCCCCCCACAACCTCTTGGGACACATCACAGGTCCCAGGAGACTGCAGGACCAGCATAGTTCACGCAGTGGGCAGCTGGCTGTGAAGCCACAGTTGGCTGCCTACAGTTAAGATGTCTGTGCCTGCACCCGAAGTCCAGCAAAGAGCCATGCCGGGTGAGGTCATCGCTGGATCCTAGGATAAGTAAAGTGAGCTTTTCTATCGTATTTGTAGTAGCTGACTTTCAAATTTTTGTTTACAGGGTAAATAACCTCTTTAAGTAAGGCAATTATTTATGGTTAGCGCATAGTATTTACTCTTTAGGGTTGAAGGTGTCTCCAGTGGATTATCTACTTTTTTTAGTGGTGGAATGCATTTATGAGGGACTCACATCTATATTTTAACATGTGCACATGAATAAAATGGATTCGGTTGAAGTTAACCATCCTTAGGACGTTGTTATATATATTTGGAAACTGGTGAAAATACACTTTTAACCATTTGCGGACCACGCATCCTCAATGAATTGTGGAAGGGTGGCCAGCATAGGTAAAACTACGTACATCGCTGATTATACACAGCAGGAGCCTGTCAGCAAATCCAGGCCAATGATTCATGGCCAGGACTTGCTGATCAGCTGAGTACAATCAGAGACCAGAGCCCTGTGTTGACAATCAACACAGGGCTCTGTACAGAGGGAACAATCGCTGTGTTTCTTATCTCTGCAAAGCATAGATAAGAAACAAAGATCTGTAGTAAAAAGCAGCCAACATTACACATTGTTAGGCACACATTTAACCCCTTGATCATCCTATATGGTAACCCTTTCCCAGCCAGTGTCATTAGTACAGTGACAGTGTATAGTATTGGCACTGATCACTGTATTAGGGTCACTGGTGATATCGGTGGTAGTTAGTTCCTATCCCCCAGCGTCAGTTTTAGATTGCCTGCCACACTATCGCAGACCAATAATAGGTCAACGCCATAAGTAGTATATAAATAAAAACTCCAGTATATATATATATATATATATATATATACATACATACATACCATAGTTTGCACTTTCATGCAAATCTTTTTTTCTAATCAAAGACATGTAGCAGAATACATATTGGCAAAAATGTATGCAGAACATATACATACACACACATATATATATATACACACAGTATCTCAAAGTAAGTACATCCCTCACATTTTTGTAAATAATTTATTATATCTTTCCATGTGACAACACTGAAGAAATAACACTTTGCTATAATGTAAAGTAGTGAGTGTACAGCTTATATAACAGTGTACATTTGCTGTCCCCTCAAAATAACTCAATACACAATTTTCTTTTTTTTTTTATATGTTTTGGTTAAAGTTTTGGTCTTTTTTCGTTTATATCACAAAACATTAAAAAATACAGTGGTAATCAAATACCACCAGAAGAAAACTCTATTTGTGTGAAAAAAAATGGCATCAAACTTAATTCGGGTACAGCATTGTATGACTGCGCAATTACCAGTTAAAACTGCGCAGTGTCCAAAAGCAAATAATGGCATGGTCATAAGGGGGGGTAAAATCTTTCACAGCTAGTAGTTAAACACCAGGACGACTGTTATGTGGACACCATTTTTATTTTCATTTTTGTTTTGACTTTGCAATATTTTATATGTATTTGGTATATATTTGATTTATAGTATCCTTGACTGTCTTTTCATGTTCATTATCCAGATCACTGGGCTTCTGTTGGGTGTTTCTTCACTGAACATAATTATCATACATATTCGATCTTACACAATGGGCTGAAGAAGGCAATTGTGTGGAATGTACTTTTGTCTAAGAAAGATCACAAATGACGTTCACACAAAAACGAAAGTTATCAGAAAATTTTGCAGAATGAACATTTTACTGAATGTTTTGATATTTCTATTTTTACATCTTAAGACAATTCAATGTTAGATGACAATATGTACAATGAGGGAAAAAAGTATTTGATCCCCTGCTGATTTTGTACATTTGCCCACTGACAAAGAAATGATCAGTCTATAATTTTAATGGTAGATTTATTTTAACAGTGAGAGACAGAATAGACAGAACAACAAAAAAATCCAGAAAAACGCATTTCAAAAAAGTTATAAATTGATTTGCAGTATTTGACCACTTCGCAAAACATGACTTAGTACTTGGTGGAGAAACCACTTGTTGGCAATCAGAGGTCAGACGTTTCTTGGAGTTTGCACTAATCTCAGGAGGTAATTTGTCCCACTACTCTTTGCAGATCCTCTCCAAGTCATTAAGGTTTCGAGGCTGACGTTTGGTACCTCAAACCTTCGGCTGCCTCCACTTATTTTCTATGGGATTAGGGTCTGGAGACTGGCTTAGGCCATTCCAGGACTTTAATGTGCTTCTTCTTGAGCCACTCCTTTGTTGCCTTGGCCGTGTGTTTTAGATCATTGTCATGCTGGAATACCAATCCTATTTTCAATGCCCTGGCTGAGGAAAGGAGGTTCTCACCCAAGATTGGACAGAACATGGCCCCATCCATCATCCCTTTGACGCAGTGAAGTTGTCCCGTCCCCTTAGCAGAAGAACATCCCCAAAGCATTACATTTCAACCTCCATGTCTGGCAGTGGGGATGGTGTTCTTGGGGTCATAGTCAACATTCCTCCTCCTCCATTCATAGCGAGTTGAGTTGATGCCGAAGATCTTGATTTTGGTCTCATCTGCCTACAACACTTTCGCCCAGTTCTCCTCTGAATAATTCAGATGTTCATTAGAAAATTTCAGATAGGCCTGTACATGAGCTTTCTTGAGCAGTGGGCCCTTGCGGGCGCTGCAGGGTTTCAGTCCTTCATGGCATAGTATGTTACCAATAGTTTTCTTGGTGACTATGGTCCCAGCTGTCTTGAGGCCATTGACAAGATTCTCCTGTTTAGTTCTGGGCTGAATCCTCACCATTCTCATGATCACTGAAACTCCACGAGGGGAGATCTTGCATGGAGCCCCAAGCTGAGGGCGATTAACAGTTATTTTTTGTTTCTTTCGATTGCGAATAATCGCACCAGCTGTTGTCACCCTCTCATCAAGCTGCTTGGCGATGGTTTTGTAGCCCATTACAGCCTTGTGTAGGTCTACAATCCTGTCCCTGACATCCTTGGACAGCTCTTTGGTCTTGGCCATGGTGGAGAAATTGGAATCTGATTGATTGATTGCTTCTGTGGACAGGTGTCTTATAAACAAGTGAGAGGAAGAACAGGCGCCACTGTATTAAGCCGAAAAGTTTTATTGCATACAATCACATAATCACTTACACAGAGGTAAAAGCCAGTCCATGTAGCAACACCTCCCGCCGCACGATCCGGCCGTCCACCGGCCCGGAAGTGACGTCGTGGGAAGCTGGTCCAGCTTCCCACGACGTCACTTTCGGGCCGGTGGACGGCCGGATCGTGCGGCGGGAGGTGTTGCTACATGGACTGGCTTTTACCTCTGTGTAAGTGATTATGTGATTGTATGCAATAAAACTTTTCGGCTTAATACAGTGGCGCCTGTTCTTCCTCTCACTTCTGCCAGCGGAATTCCCGGAGTTTTCCCGCCAGTGCTGCCTTGTACCCGGCCATCCTGAACAGTTCACATCAAGAACCAGGAGACATCCCCTGCGCCCTCTTTTGCGGTGGACTCCCCCTCCTCTTGTTTGGTCAGAAGCGCCCAACACCCACTTTCTCTGGTGTCTTATAAACAGGTAACTCCCTTTAAGAATGCTCCTAATCTCAGATCGTTACCTGTATAGAAGACACCTGGGAGCCAGAAATCTTGCTAATTGATAGGAGATCAAATACTTATTTCACTCATTATGCAAATCAATGTATAACTTTTTTGAAATGCGTTTTTCTGGATGTTTTTGTTATTATTCTGTCTCTCACTGTTAAAATAAACCTACCATTAAAATTATAGACTGATAATTTCTTTGTCAGTGGGCAAACGTACAAAATCAGCAGGGGATCAAATACTTTTTTCCATTTACTGTACTGTATGTGGGTGTAGGCCCAGGGGTTGGGGAAAGACCCAAGGGGTAGGGACCCAAAGGGAAGACTCACACATACAATGGTTATGAAGGTGAACTGTATTGTTAACCATTCCAGTCACAACAACTGAGTCTCTTCAACAGTAATAACCGATCAGCAATACTCTCAATAGAAGACAAAACTCAAAGCTCAAGGCCGGCGGCATTTGTCACGAAGGAGGTAGGCAGGCAGATGCAGCAAGCACACAACCAAAAAAGTAGATGGCACTAATCCCTATACTGTCCATAGGCTAGGTTACTCTCCCTGTCAAGCAGGTTCCTTTCCCTAACTCCAGCACATGCAAAATGCATGCCAATCTCAATGGTCCAGGGCTTTCTATAAGCTCTGCCCTTACCAAAGATGGCTGCAGGGTTGCCTGGATGGCAGTGGCCAGTCAGACCACAGCCCACCCTTTGACCATGTGTGGCCCTAAGAGGAATGCACATTCTCCTTGCCCTCCCTTCTGCCTGCAAGGCAAGCACAGTGCCACCCATGTAGGAAGGTCAACTGCACCTGCCTACACAGTTAAATACATCTTTTAAATCTGTGAGCATCACATCAATGTAATCTGGCACTGCTACTGTGTATTTTGTGGAAAAATGTGTTTTTAGAGCAAAGATAGGTAACATAACTTAGTTAACCAACACACTTATTATGGTTGCAAAAAAAAAAAAAAAATATATATATATATATATATATATATATATATATATATAAGCCACCATATTACAGCGAGTGGAGATTGGTGACCCATAGTTTCACTTTATGCCATTTCAAGATCTCTCCTTGGATGTTCTTTGCATTTATCTTATGGACTTTATAATGTTTTAACATTTATAGTTATCAGTTTTGTGTTTGAATGATTATACACATTTATGGATTATTAAGGGGATTCACTATTGTTCCTATAATCGTATTTGCAGTCATAGGTTACTCCTTGAACTTTAGAGGTGGCAGGAGAGCACCACCATCCTTGCGCTACTGGTATTTAATGTAATTATTGCATTGAATTCCCCCTCTATTATATATTTTTTGTTAAGTAGTAGCACTTATTGGGTTTGTTTTTGCTCCTAAACGCATAGGGTTACTCATTATCCCTTTTTTAAGGTGTTGTGGGTATCTGTTTTACAATGTTATCTACAGGTTTATGGAGGAGGGCCTCCATAGGGTCCTTGTCAAATTGAGACATTTATAGGTGGTTTATACTACTGGAACAGGAGATGTCACTAGCAGGAAACCTTTTTGAGGAAAAACTTTATTAATAGAAGTGTGATTTGCAGTGAAGTGTACACTTTCATCTTGACTCCTTTTCTGGTATTTAGAATGTTGTACTGGTTGAAGTGAATCTTGCAGAGGTTGCATGTTAATTCCACCCAAAATTTAGGCTGGTCAGTTTGTTAGGATTTAAAGATTCTTTTAACCACTTACCTACAGTGCACTTTCACCCCCTTCCTGCCCAGACCGATTTTCAGCTTTCAGCGCTCTCACACTTTGACTAAGAATTACTCAGTCATGCAACACTGTACCCATTCAAAAATTGTGTCCTTTTTTTCACACAAATAGAGCTTTCTTTTGATGGTATTTAATCACTACTGGGTTTTTTATTTTTTGTGCTATAAATAAAAAAAGACTGAAAATATTGTGAAAAAACGCATTTTTCTTTGTTTCTGTCATAAAATTTTGCAAATTAGTAATTTTTCTTCACAAATTTTGGCCAAAATTTATACTGCTACTTATCTTTGGTAAAAATAACCCAAGTAAGTGTATATTATTTGGTCTTTGTGAAAGTTATAGAGTCCACAAGCTATGGTGCGAATCATTGAAAATTGATCACACTTGATCACACCTGATGTACTGAAGGCCTATCTCATTTCTTGAGACACTAAAAAGTCAGGAAAGTACAAATACCCCCCAAATGACCCCTTTTTGGAAAGTAGACATTCCAAGGTATTTAATAAGGGGCATGGTGAGTTTTTTGAAGTTGTCATTTTTTCCCACAATGCTTTGCAAAATGAAGATTTTTTTTTTTTTTTTTATTTTTTTTTACAAATTGCCGTATTAACAGGTTATTTCTCTCACACAGCACATGTATACTTGCAACTACACCCCAAAACACATTCTACTACTCCTTCTGAGTATGGCGATACCACATGTGTGAGACTTTTTCACAGCCTGGCCACATACAGAGGCCTAACATCCAACCAGCACCGTCCGGCATTCTAGGAGCACAAATTTCACATATAATTTCCTGACAACCTATCGTACTTTTGAAGGCCCTGGAGCACCAGGACAATGGAAACCCCTATAAAACGACCCCATTTTGGAAAGCAAACACCCCAACGTATAATTTTTGAGGCATAATGAGTCTTTTGAATATGTCATTTTTTTCCACAAGTTTTTGGAAAATGTGGAAAGAAAATGAAAACACATTTTTTTTTACACAAAGCTGTCCATTTATGCAATATTTCTAACACATAGCATGTACATAGCAAAAATTGCACCCCAAAATACATTCTGCTATTCCTCCTGAGTATGGCGATACCACATGTGTAACACTTTTTCACAGCCTGGCCACATACATAGGCCTAACATCCAAGTAGCGCTTTACACAAAGTTGTCCATTTATCCACTTTAAGACTGGGCCTATTTTTGACACTTGGTGTTTACAAGCTAAAATCATTTTTTTGCTAGAAAACTACTTGGAACCCCCAAACATTATATATTTTTTTTTAGCAGAGACCCTAGAGAATAAAATGGAGATCGTTGCAATATTTTTTATCACACCATATTTGCGCAGCAGTCTTCCAAATGCGATTTTTTGGAAAAAAAATCACTTTTTTGATCTAAAAAATAAGAAACCAGTAAATTTAGCAAATTTTTTTTCCATAATGTGAACGATAATGTTACGCCGAGTAATTAGATACCCAACATGTCATGCTTCAAAATTGCGCATGCTCACAGAATGGCGCCAAACATTGGTACTTAAAAATCCCCATAGGCAACATTTTAAAAATTTCTGCAGGTTACTAGCTTAGAGTTACAGAAGAGGTCTAGGGCTTAAATTATTGCTCTCGCTCTAACGATCGCGGCGATACCTCACATGTATGGTTTGAACACCGTTTACATATGTGGGCGGGACTTGCGTATGCGTTTGCTTCTGCGCGCGAGCTAACGGGGACAGGGCGCTTTAATTTTTTTTTTTTTTTTTTTTTCCTATTTATTTTATTTATTATTTTTTTATTTTTACACAGTTTAAAAAAAAAAAATGTTTTGATAATTTTTATTCCTATTACAAGGAATGTAAACATCCCTTGTAATAGAAATAGGCATGACAGGTCCTCTTTATTGTGAGATCTGGGGTCAAAAAGACCTCACACCTCACAACTACACTAAAAAAGAAAAAAAAAAAAAAAAATTGTTGAAAGAGGAAAAAAAAAAAAGCAAAAAAAAAAAGCGGCCCTTTAAACCGGTTGCTAGGCAACGTCTTTTGACGTAGCTCCGGTCCTCCAAGACCATAGAGTTGAGTGAGGGCCATCTTGCCCTCACTCGACTTCCTGTCTCTGAGGATCCGGGACCGGATAGTTTTCCCCGCTGCCGGCGGGTCCGGTAAGCTGGGAAAACGTCTGGGACGCGGCAGGAGGGGGGGGGGCACCTCTTCCCCTGCACCGTAAGGGTAATTCCGCGGCGAATCCGCCACTGGGACCACCCTTATCTGAAAGCCGACCGCCCGCCGTTTCAAAAAATACCGGGGTTATGGGGGCTATCTTCTGCCATAACCCCAGTATTTAGCTTTTAATGGCCGACGCATATAGTCGTTAGGCGGTCAGTAAGTGATTGCATGTATATGGCAAACAGGTGACGATGACTGATGGGGTGACAGGTGACGATGACTGATGGGGTGACAGGTGACGATGACGGATGGGGTGACAGGTGATGATGACTGATGGGGTGACAGGTGATGATGATTGATGAGGTGACAGGTGACGATGATTGATGAGGTGACAGATGACAATCACTGACCGGGTGACATGTGACGATGATTGATGGGGTGACAAGTGACGATCACTGATGGGGTGTCAAGTGACGATGATTGATAGGGTGACAGATGACGGTGACTGATGGGGTGACAGGTGACGATGACTGATGGGGTGACAGGTTACGATGACTGATGGGGTGACAGATGACGATGACTGATGGGGTGACAGGTGACGGTGATTGATGGGGTGACAGGTGACGGGGCGATGGTCACTGATGGGTGACAGGTGACGGGCGATGGTGCACGGCGGTACTGATGGCAGTCTCTGGTGACCGGTGAACTTTAGGCTACATTCACATGTGAGCGTAGCGATCACGGGCAGAATCACTGCGATTCTGCCCGTGATCCAGAAATCATTGCAAATGGCGGGACGCCTGTGCGTTGCCCGCTGTGCGATGTTGCTGCGATTTCCGCCTGCCGAATCGCGGTAACATCACGCAAACAACGCATGACGCCCCAAAGAAACTCTTGTACTTTTTTGGGCGTCATGCGATGTTTGCGCGATGTTACTGCGATTCGGCAGGCGGAAATGGCGGCAACATCGCACAGCGTTTGGGGTGCTATTGCAAATCACGGGCAACGCACAGGCGTCCCGCAATTTGCAATGATTTCCGGATCGCGGGCAGAATCGCGGTGATTTTGCCCGCGATCGCTGCGCTCACATGTGAACGTTATGGGTGTCAATTTCTGGGCACTGATGAGGTGACTGTTGGGTGACAGGTGACATTGGGGGGGGCTGAGGACTGTGTGGGGGGACCTTTATTACTGTGATTTTAGTGTGATTTTACTTTGTGACATGTGTACAGAGCAGTAACTCACTATTTCTAGCTCTTCTCCCCTCATACTGGAAACTGTATGAGGAGAGAAGAGCTAGTAACAGTGAGTTACTGCTCTGTGTTTACATTTTGTGATCGGCTGTGAATGGATTCACAGCCGATCACATAGTAAACAGTCACTGTCAGTGACTGTTTACTACCGCCGGTGACAGCTGTGTTCCTACGGAACACAGTGCCACCGACATGACCGCGCTGCGCGCTCCCGATCGCGCATGCGCGGTCATCTCCCGGCCGCCTCCATTGTGATCGGCTGTGTCATTGGAACACAGCCGATCACGTGGGAAACAGCCATGCCTATTGGCTGTTTCCCCCCTGCCGGTGACCGGCTGTGTCCCGGGGACACACCGACACCGGCAGTGCACGGCGGCGCGCCCGCGATCGCGCGCCTGCCGTGCTTGAATGGGCGGACGTCATATGACGTCCGCCCAGGATAATAGCCGCACCGTCCCGCCGTCATATGACGGCGGGCGGGCGGTAAGTGGTTAATGAGACAATTTTAGGGTGGCTTGCTTTTAGTAATTTCTGCTTTGGACATGGTTGATAGGGATACCTTTTAGGCTGTAATTGTCTAGACCAGGGGTGGGGAACCTACAGTTTGGGGGCCGTATGCGGCCCCCGAAGTCATCTGGTCCGGCCCCCCATGCAGCTGAGTCTGTGTCTCTCAGCTGATCTGTCAGAATGGAGCTGATGCTTCCTGTATAGTGTCTGCTCCATTATGACAGTCTGAGTGAGTCACAGGTGGAGTGATATCAAATGCACTCCGCCTGTGACCAATACAGGAAACCTCACCTCTTCCAGCCAGAGCCAGCAGTACTCATAGCAGTACCAGCCAGAACCAGCAGTACCCACAGCAGAACCAGCAGTACCCACAGCAGTACCAGCCAGAGTCAGCAGTACCTACAGCACAGTACCAGCCAGCAGTACCAGCCTGAGCCAGCAGTACCCACAGCAGTACCCGCCCGAGCCAGTAGTACCAGCCAGCAGTACCCACAGCACACTACCAGCCATCAGTACCAGCCTGAGCCAGCAGTACCTACAGCACAGTACCAGCCTGAGTCAGCAGTACCAGCCTGAGCCAGCAGTACCCACAGCAGTATCAGCCTGAGCCAGCAGTACCCACAGCAGTACCAGCCAGCAGTACTCACAGCACAGTAAAAGCCAGTAGTACCAGCCTGAGCCAGCAGTACCCACAGTAGTACCAGTGCGACGAGCCAGAACCGCAGGGGCGACACGTGAGGTGCACGGTGGGCCGATGAGAGACAGCAATAATACAGTTCATCGGTTTACTCACGGTTAGCAGAAAGCCTCCCTGGGCTGGTCGCACAGTGAAGAGGAAGACAGCACGAAATCCTCCGGGGCACGCTCTGTGATAGGGAAACGCCAGCCAAGATGGTGGTTGAGGTGCCCATGATGACAGGGGTGTTTAGAGTGCTTGTGGTGGCTGGGTCCCTTGATGGTATTTGTCGTGACGCCAGTACCGTTAATGGTGGTACAACCAGTTGTAGTAGCAATAGTGAAGAATGAGGTAGACAGTGGTAGGATACAACTCACAACTTTTACTGTGACTGGTTTTGATTGCAGTACAAACATCCAGATAGAATACAGTCTCTGGGTAAATAGAGGAATTCTGCTTATCCACTGTTAATAGGTTTTGGTAGGTCTTGTCTCAGGCTGTGGTTCAGTATAATGCTTACTTGTTCCTGGTCCCTTTAGAATCCAGTGAAATTTGGTGAGGTTGCCAGTGGCTAAGGAAATCCTTCACCTTTATTCTCAAAGGTCTTGCTGCCGTTTGGTGGCTTTTACCCTTTGATTTAAGCAGTTCCAATTTGTCCCTTCTTAGGACTGACCTTCACTAACCTCTACATTCTGCATTCTTCTCTGTACACTCACTTCCTGAACTGAACACTGACCACAGATAAACCTGAGCTGGGATAGATATCCCAAAGTGGTGCTATCCCCATCTTGTGGTGGGAAGTATGAAGCACACTTGACCAGCCTATGAACAGGGATTAAACAGGTGTAGCAATGCACATGCAAAATATAGCAATGACAAAGTAGTAATACATTTGCAGTTCCCACATGTCCGAGTGGGATGCTGCATACCCCCATGGTAAAACGTGTGTCGACCTCGACACATTTTTGACTCGATGTTGTGTCTTCCTGTAAGATATAAGAGAAAGGGAAAAGCATGCATGCATAGGAAATAACAACATAACCCCATTCTTGTACTTCTTGTATCTGCAAGTAAAATGGGTTAGGCAAACATATCTCAGGCAACAACGAAATGTGTCAAAAAGGTGACAAAAAGGGGTGTAGTTTTTCCTCTGAAGACTGGTGATGTATGGCAAAACCAGAATAGTCCATGATGAGATGGAAAAAGGAAAAACAAAACAAAAATAACATCTCAGGAGGCTCACAGGGTATGAGTCCGTTCCCTGGGCACAGGAAAATGTCAACAGAAGAATATCACGGAGGCTCAGGTACGTGAAAGTCTATCTCCGGGTGCAGGCTTGAACGTTGCAAAACAGTAGGTAAGTAGTCCTTTAAAAAAGTCCTTTAAAGGAAATGAACATGATATCACAAGTAAGTCTTCTTCTCACTCTGGAACTTCAGACGATGTAAGGATGCACTCAACGATGAGATGGCAGGGCTGGTAGTTGTCTTCTCGGCTGCTGGTGTAGGAAATCCTTAAAACGGACAGGTGGTTGTCCTCTTGTAGTCCTGTCGGATCTTCGTAGTGGCTGAGTTTCTACAGGTCTTGTTTCAAGGGAATTTGGTGTCTCTTGAGGTGTAGTAGACACTTCTTGAGATAGCTCCTCTGGTTGAAGTGTGGTTGTATTGGTCTTGGCAGGCACTAAGATATTGAGCCATGGTGTAAGGAACCATTGTAAAGGATCAGAGTCTAATAATGCTTTTCCAAAAGACTGTAGTGGACCCTCTGAATCAGATGATTTTGTAGGCTCTGGTTCTATGGATTGAGTTTCCTCTTGGACAGCTTCTTCTTGAAGAGTTTCTTCTTGAGTACTTTCCTTGAGACATAACTTAAGGCGATTGCGATGTACTACACGTGATTTGTTTTCTTTAGTGATCTCATAAGTATGAGTTTCTGGATTGAGAATAGCTGTAATGGTGTAAGGTTCTCTCTCCCATTTGCTATCTAACTTGCTGGTGCGATGGTCATTTTTTAACCATACATGGTCACCAATTTTGAGAGGTTCTGCTTTGGCAGATTGGTTATAATCTTTTTGTTGCTTTTCATGAGCATGTTCCATGCGATGTTGAACAATTTCTTGTGCATCAATTAAACGTCTTTGGTGTTCACTCACCCAATCAGTCTTTGGTAGAGGGTTGATTGCATCAGGCACTTGTACGCCCAAAGTATGGTCAGCAGGTAGTTTACCTTGTCGGCCAAACATGAGATAGTAAGGTGTATACCCAGTAGAACAGTGAATGGTGTTATTGTAGGTGTACATCAATTGAGGCAATAGAGTAGGCCAATCACTTCTTGTAGCAGGCGGTACTGCTCTTAACATCTCAATTAAAGTTTGGTTCATTTTCTCACAAAGTCCATTCCCTTGGGGATGGTAGGCTGTGGTCCTGATTTTCTGACAATTGTGAAGTGTACACAGTTCTTTGAAGAGTTGCGACTCAAAGGCAGATCCCTGATCTGTAAGGATTTTTTCTGGGCATCCATATGGCAATAGGAAATGTTTCCAGAAGGCATCTGCAGTGGTCTTAGCGGTCAAGTCCTTGACAGGTACGGCTACAACAAATTTGGTATAATGATCAATGATGGTCATGGCGTATGTGTAACCTGAGCGACTTGGTTCCAGCTTCACATGGTCAATTGCAACTATTTCTAGCGGTGTTTGGCTTACAATGGGATGTAAGGGTGCTTTTTGGTCATGTTTTTCATTTCTTCCAACAGCACAGGTGGAACATTCTCGACACCACTTTTCAATGTCTCCTCTCATCCCAATCCAATAGAATCTTCTACGGATGGTAGCTTCTGTCTTCTGCACGCCAAAGTGTCCTGATTGGTCATGATACATTTCAAGAATGATTCTTGCATCTCGGCGTGGTATTAAGATTTGGTATAGACGATCCCAGGTAATTGGGTCTAAAGTTCTTCTTAATAGTAGGCCCTTCTGTAGGAAGAGATGTTTTCTGTGTCTCCAAAGTTTTGACAATTCTGGATCAGCATTTCTTCTGCGAATTCTTTCAGGTGTTCTTCCGCTGGTGAAGAAATCTTGCAGTTCTCCCAACACTCTGCTTTCATTTTGCAGCTTGATCCACCTTTCTTTGTCCTCTTGGGATCTTGGATCCACTTGTTGTTGAAGGTTAAGAACTTTTCTTCCTTTGATGGTGATAATGTCTTGTTGGGCAAAATTTTTGTAAAAAGCTGGCATTTCTACCTCTTCCCAAACCTCTTCCTGTGTAGTAGGGTCTTCTTGGGTAGGCAGACGGGATAATGCATCCGCATTTTCATTTGCTTTTCCTGTTCTGTATTTTATGGTGAAATCGTAGTTAGCTAGGCGTGAGGCCCATCTTTGTTCCAATGCTCCCAACTTGGCAGTATTAAGATGTGCTAGCGGGTTGTTATCTGTGAAGGCCACAAATGGTGTTGCGGCAAGGTAATCTTTAAATTTTTCTGTAACAGCCCACACGAGTGCTAGGAATTCCAATTTGAAGGAACTATAGTTTTGGTCGTTTCTTTCAGTACCTCTAAGAGATCTACTAGCGTAGGAAATAACTCTTTCTTTACCTTCTTGTACTTGTGACAGGACAGCTCCCAGACCTTTCTTACTAGCATCTGTGTAAAGATGAAATGGCTGCTGGTAATCTGGATAGCCTAGGATTGGTGGTTCTGTTAACTTCTTCTTCAGGAGCTGGAAGGCAATTTCTCTTTCTGTGTTCCATTCAACTGGTATTGGAGACTTTTGGTACCTCTTAGGATGTCCTCTCAGAAGTTCTAATATTGGCCCCGCAATTTGGGCAAAATGAGGAATAAAGAGCCTGTAGTATCCTGCGAAACTGAGAAAACTCCTCACTTCTTTCACTGTAGTAGGAGTAGGCCAATTTCGGACTGCCGCTATCTTCTCTGGATCCGGTTTAACACCTTCAGAGCTTACAATATGCCCTAAGTATTTCACTTCTGACTTCAGTAGATAGCACTTAGATGGTTTGACTTTGAGTCCATGTTTAATGAGGATTTGAAAAACTTCGGCCAAATGTTTCAAGTGATCTTCATAAGATTTGGAGTAGATGATGACATCGTCTAAGTACAACAGGACGGTTTCAAAATTTTTGTGTCCTAAACAACGTTCCATTAATCTTTGAAAAGTTCCGGGCGCATTGCAAAGTCCAAAAGGCATGCAGTTGAACTCAAATAGGCCCATAGGGGTGGTAAATGCAGTCTTCTCACGATCTTCAGGTGCCATTGGTACTTGCCAGTATCCACTTGTTAAATCAAGGGTAGAGAAGTAGGCTGAAGATCCTAAAGCTGTCAAAGATTCCTCTATGCGTGGTAAAGGGTAAGCATCCTTGTGGGTGATTTGGTTAATTTTTCTGTAATCCACACAGAATCTGATGTTACCATCCTTTTTACGGACAAGGACTAGAGGTGCAGCCCATGGACTATGGCTGTCTCTAATGACATTGGAGTCCTTCATCTCTTGGATCATTTGCTTTACGGATTGGTACATAGTTGGTGGTATAGGCCGATATCGTTCCTTGATCGGTGGGTGTGAACCTGTAGGGATGGAGTGCTTGATGATATCCACTTCTCCATAGTCTGTAGAATGCTTACTGAAGGCATGGTGAAGCTCCTTCACAATTTTTAGTACTCCTTCAATTTGGTTTGCTGGTGTGGAAGCATCTCCCACATGAAGTTCTTTCCACCAGGATGTGTTCACATGTTGGTCCTGTGGGTTCTGTCTCTTGGTAATTTGCTCTGTGGTAGCTGTAGCCACACTGATGACATCTTGAAAAGTGACTTGGATTAGCTGTGCAATAGGACGGTGTTTTGTTAGTGTTACACTGCTATCACTCAAGTTTAGGAGTCGTATAGGCACTTTACCTTCAGAGACGGTTACTAGGCTCCTTGCAGCTCTAACTAGAGGATAGTCTTCCAAAACAACAGGCTCTACCAGGGCTTGGTAGTCTTGACCTTGAATTCCGACTACAGCTCGGCACCACAAGAGAGTTTCGGTGTTGGGTTTGAGGATCACAGGTTGCTTATCCCGGATGCGGGCACAGCAAATTTCTCCTTTTTCGTTGGTGAATCTCTGTTGCGCATTTAGTACACGGATGGTTTGTTGGATCACCTTCTTAGAATCAGGAGAGGCAGTAGGCACTAACTGGTGCAAGGCTTCTAGCATCTCAACATAACAGTTCCTGAGGACATTCATTCCTAGGACTATTGGAGGGTTAGGATTATTGTCTCTGACTCGTACCACAATAAGGCCTTGTCGAGGTAGTGTAGTTCCTCCTACTTGGATGGTAGGTTCCCAATAACCATGGACTGGTATGGGTTTGCCGTTACTGGCTATGAGACTCAGCCAGGATTCTGGAGGCTGGGTAAGCTGATTTTGATCCCAGTATTTTTCAAAGGCTGCTTGTTGGATGGTGGTGACTTGGGATCCGGTGTCAACTAGGGCAACAAAAGGAACTCCATTTATTTGAAGTGCCACTTCAGGACGGGATCCTACGTATCTTGGCATCGAGTGGGGATCTTCTGGACCTATTGGTTCACCTCCCGAGGGGTGGTCTTTGGCCTCGGGGGTTTCCCTGTTTAACCGCCAGCAGGTTGCTTCTGTATGGCCTGGCTTGTGACAGTATGTGCAGATAGGCCGCTTAGGGGTACTAGTGCGGTCAGGGGGGCGTCCGCCAGAATTTCTGGAATCAGTCTCTCTATAATTAGAGGGGAAGAGTCTTCTGGACACAGGTTTCTCATCCTCTAGCATTAATGGTTTCTCCCATTGTTCCAACTTTTGGTGGACTTTCTCCAGACTTTTAGTCAGGAAATGGACTTGCTCAGTCAAAGCAGCAACTGTGTCAGGAACTGGAGCTTGGGTTGCCTGACTGACTATAGGTAAAGACTTTGCAGGGGTAACCAGCTGTGATACAGGCACTTCAACAGATCTAACAGGTTCTGTTGGTGGGTTTTTTCCCAGTATGCTGATAGCTAATTCTTTGAAATCTAAGAAGGTAGCTCTTGGATGTTGGGCGGCTAACATTCTTAGTTGGCTCTTTAGATTGTCTGTATTGACGCCTTCAATAAATTGTTCTTTCAGGGTTTTGTCCTGATTCTCTGCCTCACGGGGGTCTACTTGGACAACAGCTCTAAGGGCTTCCTGCAAAGATAATGCAAAGTCTCTGAGTGACTCACCAGATTGCTGTTTCTTGCTGAAGAACCTCATCTTGACCTCTGACATGGTTCTGGGTTCAAAGGTGGTGTAGAGACGTTCAAAAATCTGCTCCATGGTCTTTCTTTCTGAGCTCGGCCAAGATTTCACTTCTCTGAGCGCAGCTCCTTCCAATTGCGCAAGAAGAATCTCCATCTGTTGCTCTGAGGATACAGGGTACAATCTGAACACAGCAAGAATTTTTTCTTTAAAGTCCATTAAAGTATGAATTTCTCCAGAATATCGTGGGAACCATGGGGCCCCAAAATAATAAGGCATGGTTAAAGGCATTAAACTTGGTGCTGCAGCGGTTGGTATTGTACTGGGACCGACTGTGGCTGATGCAGGGGGTCCGCTGAGGTCAGGCTGCACGTCATCTTCCTGCACAGACATGGTAACAGCAGGTGAATTATAGTTAGGCAAGTCAAATGCGTTTTTAGACACTTTTTGTGCGGCGTTGCTATGGGTGACCGCTGCCTTGCGGGTGTATGGCCCTTTAAGAATTTAATGTTGGCTGAATACAATGCTGCAGTAACATTGATTTTGGGTCTCTGGCAGAGTTCCTGCTATTAGTGCTGCTTATAGTTAGTAGAGGCAAATGACAGGTTGCAATTACTGCTCGGACGGCAAGCAATGCGATTATTTTCTCTTCTGCTCGCATGCAAAGTCTCGCGACTTCTGGGGCGTGCGCTTGTCACACTCTCCTCCCAGGATTGACACAGCAAAGGTAAGGCGGGCTGGCCGGACAATTTTGCATAAATGGGTGGCACCAAACTTTCCCGCTCTTCAGGGGGTGTCACAAACTAATTCACAGTGATGGCACAGACATTTTTGAACAAGAAGGCCTCCGGCAGCCATTTTAAGTGAATAGAAACAGTCAATTCAAATACAGCAAGCAGTTTTGTTGACACACAAATGTCTGATTTCCTCTCTTTGGATGCTGCGATTTTGATGCTGATAACTGGGATAACACTTCCATGCGACTTTGAAACAGTTTAAACAGTTCTGTGGCCCCACACAGCATGCAATAAGTAAACAGTCTCTCAATAAAGCAAAGGGGCTTATTCTGATGCAACAGTCTTTTAGATAAGGCGCAGGGGTTAATATCCTGTTCGTGACGCCAAATTTTTATGCGACGAGCCAGAACCGCAGGGGCGACACGTGAGGTGCACGGTGGGCCGATGAGAGACAGCAATAATACAGTTCATCGGTTTACTCACGGTTAGCAGAAAGCCTCCCTGGGCTGGTCGCACAGTGAAGAGGAAGACAGCACGAAATCCTCCGGGGCACGCTCTGTGATAGGGAAACGCCAGCCAAGATGGTGGTTGAGGTGCCCATGATGACAGGGGTGTTTAGAGTGCTTGTGGTGGCTGGGTCCCTTGATGGTATTTGTCGTGACGCCAGTACCGTTAATGGTGGTACAACCAGTTGTAGTAGCAATAGTGAAGAATGAGGTAGACAGTGGTAGGATACAACTCACAACTTTTACTGTGACTGGTTTTGATTGCAGTACAAACATCCAGATAGAATACAGTCTCTGGGTAAATAGAGGAATTCTGCTTATCCACTGTTAATAGGTTTTGGTAGGTCTTGTCTCAGGCTGTGGTTCAGTATAATGCTTACTTGTTCCTGGTCCCTTTAGAATCCAGTGAAATTTGGTGAGGTTGCCAGTGGCTAAGGAAATCCTTCACCTTTATTCTCAAAGGTCTTGCTGCCGTTTGGTGGCTTTTACCCTTTGATTTAAGCAGTTCCAATTTGTCCCTTCTTAGGACTGACCTTCACTAACCTCTACATTCTGCATTCTTCTCTGTACACTCACTTCCTGAACTGAACACTGACCACAGATAAACCTGAGCTGGGATAGATATCCCAAAGTGGTGCTATCCCCATCTTGTGGTGGGAAGTATGAAGCACACTTGACCAGCCTATGAACAGGGATTAAACAGGTGTAGCAATGCACATGCAAAATATAGCAATGACAAAGTAGTAATACATTTGCAGTTCCCACATGTCCGAGTGGGATGCTGCACCAGCCAGCTGTACCCACCATCAGTACCAGCCAGCTATACCCACCAGCAGTACACGCCTGCAGTTCTTTTCAAAACTTACCACAAAAAAGTCGACTGCACTCTAGACTGACCCAAAGTCAGTAGCAATATCATCAATACCATCTAACATCACACACCTCACCAAATAGAAGCAGTTGCAGCCATCACATTAAGGGGTGAGTTAATTAAATGTTTGACCAAATATAACAGGCTATTTTTTAAGGTGATAATTTTGTACGGCCCCCAAATGATTTTATAAATGCCCAAATGGCCCTTGGCAGAAAAAAGGTTCCCCACCCCTGGTCTAGACCCTAGCATGATAAATGCTAAGAATGATTTATAATGTTGGGAAAAATGTATCATTTTAAAACTGTCATTTTATCTGTAAATTCAAACTCAGTACCTAGAATGCTACAATGTTACCCATGTCCATAAAATATACACTGAATGTTTTGGATGTCCCAGCACCAGGAAGCATGTTACAAACAGGAGGTGCTGGAACATTTAAAAAGGTGGACTTGAACACCAAAAACTCCCAGACGCTCAGAGCCAGGAATTATGGCAGGGAGATCTCACTGTTCGTATCCAAAACATAAAGCTGGTCATAGATGGATCTAAATTTGACCGGTTCAGCACGGACCAGCCAAATGTTGATCTGTGTTTGGCTATCCTTGTTCGACAGAAGATGATCGTTAGATCTACTTCTGTCAAACAGAAATGTTCAAAAACCCTTGTTAGTTAGAGGTTGCAGACACTTAGGGCTGCTGTTTGAAATCACAGGGTCCCATACAGCTTACCTAACAGGGTTTCCATCCCTCCCAAAAATATCAACTTATATTTTCGCTAAAATGCCATGGCTGCGATGATATGCTTTGCAGTCATGGCAGAAATGACACCCTCCTTGAACAGGACACATTCAAGTGAATACAATACATGGAAAGCAGAACATGAGGAGGAAATATGCTTTGGTGAAATATCAGTGGTCTAAACAGAACCCTTATGTCTCACTTTTGAGACGGAGAAAGGAACGGAGTCCAGATTCCTCAATCCCTTTTCCTGAATTTTCCCTTTTTGAATGAATGGGACGTGCTCTGTGCTGAGCAGCTTTCTGTTCATTCACAAAGTGAAGTATAGTAAACAGTTACTGGACGGTGGGTAGACGGGGGTGATATAAGAACCGATCCCCCAAAGCCAACAGGGGAGTCCACAAGAGTCACAAAGCACAGCTGGTCATCATGCTTTGAAGGTTCTTGCCCCCCTTTGAACTGATGGGGCTTGGCCCAGTACAGGAGGGCTAGCTATACTGCCTTATTAGCGACATTTCTGACTGTGGAGAAGACCCACTGTCAGAATGCAATCTCCCAGCAGGGAGAATTCCTTTATCCACAAGGTCTATATAGTAATAGTATAAAACAGTACTATCAATGTGCATGCTTACTGAGTATTGCAACATTAATTTAGATTATATTTGATATGACTTTCACCTATTTTACTTGCTATATTTTTAGGATTGTATTTCATATATATATAGACTTATGAGATACTTTCATAGCCATCGGTATGAAAGTAACACACAGCAATAATCGTAATATAAACACCTAAAAAATATATTTATAGGTATACAAAATCCCTAATAGCTGTTAGTCACTGGTTCCGACATGTCATAAAACCAATAAAATGATGCCAGGCTTTGAATGCCATAAAATTCCAGGCAAAGCTCTGTCATAAACTTCATGTTTCCCTAGATATACTGCACATGTGATGTGTGCATAATCAGCTTACGGCAAGTTCATTTTTGGCAAACAGTTTTTAACATCATCATTAAGCTGTAGTCTAGTCTTTTTATGTGATTTTCCATTTGCAAGAGATCAGCCTAATGCAATTATTCTCATCATCCATGAATGTTTAGAAGGCTTTGGTTCTATCTCCAGTTTGTATTTATGCATGTTGGCCCTTGGCAGTAGAGATGTGCACAACAGAATTTGTTTCATAAATTCGGTATTTCTGAATCGATTTGAATTTTGGTAGACGGCTATATTTTGTTTTCTCCATTCTATTCTATTCTTTTTCATCATTCTATTATTTTCTATTCTATAAAGCAGCAGTAGGAATCATCAACTTATTTCACTTTTATACCTTACTGTATTTATTGCAATAGGTTTCCATTTCGAGTTCAAATTCATTTTCCAGTTCAAATTGGGGTAATTTTGTTTTCTTAGAATTTATTTTGCATTTGTTGAAAATTTGTTACTCTTGTGTTTCAGAAAATCGGATACATTCGAATCTTTGAATAACGAACATTTCATCCAAATATCGATTCATAACGAAACTAATTGCACATATCTACTTGGCAGTAATATTATATATGCAGGCTATTCTTCCTGTTTTTATAGTATAACTGTTCTACTCTCTGGAAGGAGATCTGCCAGAAATATCTGTCTGAAAACAGTGAAATCTGAACAACCTCTAATAACATGAAACACCCACAATGCTCCTGGTAGCAAGAGATATTTTCCCTAGCTTTACTAAATAGAAGACTATGCTTTTTGGTTTTATTCATGGCAAGAAAGGAGTATTTTTAATTTGAAATAATTTAGTACTATTTGCCTTGTTAAAGCAGGACTAAACCTTTCTATCCTTTACAGTAAATAAAGTTGCCATCTTAGCCTCCGTTTGATCTGCTGTTGCCATGGTGCTGCACATGCAATCAGTTATAATACCAGGCATTTGATGAGTTATTATTCGATGGGTTTCTTTCCGCTTTAAATCATGTTATGTGATTTAGTAAGTTATGTGATAGTAATGAAAATATGGCACAGAATATATAAGCATGAAAGTGCATAACCTAGTTTGTAGATTATCCCTATAATGGTTGCTACAATTACTCCTGTGTCCCTGATCAACAGGTGGTGGTGGTAAAATGTCAGCAAATAACATTTTACGACACCCTTTGACCTGATAAACTGTATTGTTCCCAAATAAATAATGTCTAAGTACATATAGTATGTACATACCTTTCTGATCATTAATCTAATAGCTTTATGAGTTTGTTCTAAAAATAGAACAGAATTCTTAAAGCGGTAGTAAACTCTAATGACCAAAAAAAAAAAAAAACCCTGCAAGACAAAGGCATAATGAGCTAGTATGCATCGCATACTAGCTCATTATGAATTACTTACCTTAGAACGAAGCCCTGACACGGACCCCCAGACACCGCTGTGGGAGCGGACATGATCCCACAGCGTCTCTCGGGGTTCCGCAGCTCCGGCGCTGTGAGTGGCCGGAGCCGCGATGACGTCACTCCCGCGTATGCGCGCAGGGGTAATTTTCCGGCAATTCCCGGCAAGGAACTCTGACCTTCAGAGCGCATGCGCCGCACTCGTCAGCGGCTGCATGCAGTGGTAATAGCTCCTAAACCGTGCAAGTTTAGGAGATATTAATTGTACCTACAGGTAAGCCTTATTATAGGCTTACCTGTAGTTAAAAGTCAAAAATGGTATACTACCGCTTTAAGAAAAAAAACATATAGGAACCATCTTAAAAAAATATATTTTACTCATGTTCTAGCATATGCCGATATGTCTACATGTGTATTTGAGCAAAACATGGTTTAGTGCAGCAGAGGTGGTTATTAAACACTCACTGTGCCTTGCTCTCACCTACCTCTAAAATTAGAGGTAGCCAGTGCCCAAAGTTGTAGCTGGAAAATCAGATCTCTAGCTGTTACCTTGCAGGCACTGTCTCTGAAACCACAGATGGAGTGAGATAGGGAAGAAGCCATTGCTCTTGCTCATTGACTTGTGTGTGCAAATTTCAGCTTTAGCTATTGAAATCTGTGATCACGGTAGCGAAGGAGAACCTGGTAAGTGGCTGAGAGCTCCACTGATTGGACTTTTTTTTTCTATTTTTTCACTCCTGACCATAATGCACAAATAAAAGAAAATACACCAATCAGTCATAAACTTTATGACCACCCACCTATAAAATTGTGTAGATCCCCTTTGCCGTCAAAATAGTCCTGACACGTTGAGCCATGGAAGCCGCTAGACTTCTGAAGGCATGCTGTGGTATGCTTCAAGCCATCAGTAACAGATTATTTATGCACTGTAAGCTGTGGGACCTCCATGGATTGGACTAGTTTTTCCCCATTACATCCCACAGATGCTTGATTGTATTAAGATTTGGAGGCCAAGTAAACACCTCAAACTCATTGTTGTGTTCCTCAAATAATTTTTGAACCATTTTTGCAGTGTGGCAGGGTGCATTATCCTGTGGAAAAGAGGTCACTTCCATCAGAGAATACCCCATATACCGCGTTCATCTCTTCCCCAGGTGTGACGCACGTTCCCAGCCATCCAAATGATAGAAAAAGTATCAGACCTGGTCACCTTCCTCTATTGAAGTAAACCATGCTCACATTTACCATGTGTACCTAATGTGATTAATAGTATTATCAAAATAACTCAATGTGATGAGCAAAATTAATGAACATTCCACCAGTGTGATGTACATAAAACACCAATTCAGCACAAATGTGCTTTTAAAAATGCTGTGATGAACAGTCCATTGATGAAAAACAAGTTGAGCAGGACTTCCGCGATACCTCATTTCTGTCAGTTGAAACGCAGGTGGAACGCACTGGGATCCAGGTGTCTGGTGAAGAGCTTGTACCCCACTGCTGGTTTTTATTCCCTGTAATAGGGGTGGATAGGTTCTGATGAGTGTGTTGTGCATCTGTATGTTGGTGGAAAGGAAACACTTCACTTTGGTGGATAAGCATCACATTCCTATTTGGATTTATTTGGGCTGGTTTTTCATCACTGGACTGTGGATAGCAAATTTAAAAGCACATTTATGTTAAATTGGTGTTTTTTTGCACTATTCACATCACACTGGTGGAATGTTTTTTTTTTTTTATGAATCTTTTTATTACATTTTATAACCAACAAAACACACAAAGAAAATTCAAAAAGAACAATCACATTATCAACATAATCACTATCTAATGAAAAATATAAGAAGAAAAAAGAAGAAAAAAAAGGGGGGGGATTTTTCTCACCGTTTCTCAACAACTTAACATAGGCTGGTCCATCAACTGATAATCACCGCTATAAAAACTATTCTCGTCTATGCCCTGAGATATTGACATATCACTGTTATAAGTATAATGCCTAAACTGGTGGAATGTTAATTAAGGCTGGGTTCACATATGTTAGAGATTTAGAGTTTAAATATTTTAAATGATAAAAGTCTCTGAAATACATATGAATGTTATAATGTAATATGTTCATTTTGAAGGTTACTTCAATATGTCTTTGTCAAGGACAGAGAAGCAATTTTGCTATGTATGTATTTCTATTCTGAGTTTCTGTTAGTATGTTGGGTGGAGTTATGCGTCTTACTATAGACTCAAACCATATATGCAAGCGTGGGTGTTTCTTTTATATTAAGAATTACTACCTTCTTGGGACACACGTTTTGCAGACATACTCTTTACATTTAGTATAAAAGAAAACGATCTACAGATCAAGCGGAGATCAAGCAGAGATGCGAAAAGAACATCCTACACTCTGAAGACATGTAACGCCTCTCTCCTTTTACGTGTAAGGCCCGGTTCACACTGGGGCGATCCGACTGGGGGGGGGAGACCTTCGAGGTCGCGGTGCGAGCAGCGCGCCGCAACCTCGGAGCGGCCGGCGCGGACTTCATAACATTGAAGTCTATGGCGGTCGCCTCCAGGTCGCCCCAAAGAAGCTCCGGACCCTTTTTCTAAGTTGGAGCGACTTGTGTCGCTCCTATTAGAACGGGTCCGCAGCTTCCCTTTGGAAGGCGACCTACGGCGACCTGTGAGGCGACCAGGTCGCCTCACAGGTCGCCTTAGTGTGAACGGGGACTTAAACCTTTGTTTTGTTCTGTTTCATATGTTTTGCTTTACTTTAAGAAAAACAACTTGATGAATCAGGCCCACATTTTTGCCTGAATTTGGACCTGAAATGAATCCAAAGATGCACAGGCCCCCTGTGCAATGCGCTCCGTGGCTGCCCTAGAGATGTGTGAACCAGCTCCATTGAGAGCCAGGCACAATCTCCTGTCATGCGAATTGGATGCAGAGAAACCCGCATCCAATTTGCATAAGTGTGAACCCAGCCTAAGTTTGCTTATCACATTGGGTTATTTTGATGTTAATACTAATATTCACATTAGGTAGGTACACATGGTAATTGTGAGTGCGGTTTACTTCAATCTACCATCCATTAGGCTGTTATGTGTCTTAAAACGAGCGGGTCCTACAATAATGCACAATATACAGGAATTTGTATTTATCATCCACTAATCAATTTTAGTATTTATTATAACTATATATTTTCTTTTTTTTTTTAGGCTTTACATTTTTCACCTATTTGGTCTGAAGGTCATCGTTTGTGCAGGTGTAGGATCCTGTATAGGTCCTATATTTTATCACCTTCTTTCATTGCTCTGTGGTCCAGTTCTAATGCTCATGTGTCCCTTGTAGGGGCTTTTTGACTGTGGACATGGGTCAGCATGGGCATTGTGACCTGTCTGTGGCTATGCTGCTCCATACACAACAGCGATACCCATTTTTTTTTTCTTTCACCACATCAACTTCAGGGACATGTTCACTTGCTGCCTAATATATCCCACCCACTTTCAGATAGCATTGTAAAAGATATTCAATGTCATTCACTTTTCTTGTCAGTGGTCCTAAAGTTATTGGTGATTGGTGTGTATGCAAAACCACAAAAAACATTCTGCAAGCGAGGGCCTTCCAGGAATTCAAACCAAAAGCCAACAATTTTAGGGCTTCCTGCTTAACAGGATTACTTTTACAGGAGTTTTTTTTCAGAATCACACAGATATAAAAGTAAATATTCATCCTCTTGGTTTTTTGGTCTGAATTTCCCTTGACCTTGTCCAAGTGCTTATATGTAATGCCAGCCAATCTGGACAAGAGCTCCTCGTGTATTTGCACATGGTTTGTCTCTTGAGGGAGCACTGACTGATCTGAGACTACTCTCTTGTGAGTGAGCAGCACCCACCTGTCTCCAGTCCGTCATTTCTGAAAAGGCCTATTTCTCCAGTTGTGTAAAACTGTGATTTGCAGCGCTGCTTAAATTGGTTTATAAATATATCAAAAATTCATATAAAATAATAGAATAATGAAATACTTCATATAAATTAAATAAATAATACAATACATAAAACTCATAAAGTGCTGTAGTATTGGTGAAAATAAATATATGGCTCAGTGTCCATTATATCATCGTGTTGCCGTGATGAATCTTTTCACTTGAAATCATACAGGTGCTAAAGTGCTTGATTTGTGCTTTGTTCGGGGTCTCCCCCTTTGATTATCTACTCACCGCTAGATGGTAGTTTTCAGGCATGTAAGGATAGTTTTGCCCTGCTTCTCCACTTGATGTGTAATTAATTCTGTGAGTATTGATTCCTCCCCGATGTCCTCATGAAAAGAAAGTCATTCATGGTGAAGATCGTTTAAAAAGGGGGGTGTTTATTGGAAAAACAATGGGAATATACTCACAAACATAGTACAATATCATGCAAAAAAATGAATGAATGAAGAGAGCGGCTCGGCGGCTGACTGCTCCCGCAGCATCCACTACACCGGCCGGAGGTCACGTGATACGCTCGACCAATCACTAGACGCGTTTCGATGTGTAACACATCGTCCTCTGTAGCTGACTTGCAGAGCGTGCCACTGTGTTAAATATGTTAGGATGGCCACTCGGTTTACAAACCAGACACAAACCAAATACAAAGTAGGAGTGGCCATCCTAACATATTTAACACAGTGGCACGCTCTGCAAGTCAGCTACAGAGGACGATGTGTTACACATCGAAACGCGTCTAGTGATTGGTCGAGCGTATCACGTGACCTCCGGCCGGTGTAGTGGATGCTGCGGGAGCAGTCAGCCGCCGAGCCGCTCTCTTCATTCATTCATTTTTTTGCATGATATTGTACTATGTTTGTGAGTATATTCCCATTGTTTTTCCAATAAACACCCCCCTTTTTAAACGATCTTCACCATGAATGACTTTCTTTTCATGAGGACATCGGGGAGGAATCAATACTCACAGAATTAATTACACATCAAGTGGAGAAGCAGGGCAAAACTATCCTTACATGCCTGAAAACTACCATCTAGCGGTGAGTAGATAATCAAAGGGGGAGACCCCGAACAAAGCACAAATCAAGCACTTTAGCACCTGTATGATTTCAAGTGAAAAGATTCATCACGGCAACACGATGATATAATGGACACTGAGCCATATATTTATTTTCACCAATACTACAGCACTTTATGAGTTTTATGTATTGTATTATTTATTTAATTTATATGAAGTATTTCATTATTCTATTATTTTATATGAATTTTTGATATATTTATAAACCAATTTAAGCAGCGCTGCAAATCACAGTTTTACACATTTTAAAAGAGCACCCAGCACTTTTACACTGCAGCTAGCAGCTTTTTTACACATTCCACTAGTATATTGTTGCACTTAAGCACTTTTCCATAAGCGCAGGGTCCTCTCAGTCTCACTATTTCTCCAGTTGCCAACTGTATCTTAAGGGCTCATGCACACTGCAGCTCAAAAAAAACCTGCTTTTACAGGCATTTGAGCTTTTTTTTCAGCTTAAGAAGCTTAAACCTTTTGGACTCTTTTGCACATTTTATTGAGCTTCTTTAAGCTCCTTATGAGCATAAGCGTTTTCTTCCATAAACCCTTCACTCGACTAATTTTTATTTGTGTGTGATTGAGCTTCTTTGAGCTTTTTCATGCTCTTTCATGCTTTTTTGCTAATTTTTGTGCATTTTTGGACACTTAGGCGTCTATTCTGCTCGAAAGCCCCTCTCAAAAACACGAGTTTGGTGGGGGGTTTTTTTTTCTGCCTGTAAGAGCATATATCTGTAAACTCCTGAAAAAGCCATAGTGTGCATAGACCATGCATGTAAACTCCTGAAAAAGCCGTAGTATGCATGGACACAATGGCTAACATGGGAGGGAAGTTTCCAGGCAGAAAAAAGGAGATCTCAAAAGCTGCAGTGTGCAAGAGCACTTACACAGTGGTAGACTTTGTCGCAGCTGCTTACTCTACTGGATCTACTTTTATCACCTTTTCTGATGAATTCTACAAATTCTGCCCTCCCTGTAAATCTGCAACTCCTGTCTTGCCTCTTACCTTGTTAGGTGACGGCTGATATGTGTTTCGGATGTCCACTAGGCAGAGTATAAGTGCGATTACACCAGACACAGTAGAGATAACAATTAGACATGCTACTGCCAGACCCTTACGATTTCTACACTGCATTGACCTAGGAGAGAAAAGACAAGCATAAGAGGCACACACACAGGAGGAAAAATATTGAGGTTACAAGCTGAGCAAATGGAAAATGATGCCTTTGTTCAACTCCTGCTACTTGCTGCTAACTCCAAGTGCCAACAGTATAAAGTGATATTAAACCATCATTTCTTTGAGCGCTTTAAATACTTGCTTATGTTCCAGTTTAAAGTGAAACTTAAAGTATAACTAAAGTCACATTTTTTTTTTCAGTTTTGGATAGAGTGGAGAGGGACTAAAATGCTTGTCAGTTTTTATTGCTGTCTGTGCCTTCGTTAAGGAGATTCACCCTCTCTATTTTACTGTTTATGATTAAAAGTGAAAGTAAATCCCAAATTTTGGGTTGTCCCCAGAAGTAATAGTGAGGAAATCTTCCAATGGGGACACTAGGGGTCCCCAAGGAATTCCCGTATTTTGCAGGGACTGCCTCTCACTTTCTGTTTGGTTATGGGACAGGAAGTGAAGGAAAATCTCGGCAATAGGACACAGATGGAGAAAAGAATCTGACAGGGGTTATAACCCTCCCATGCTCTATCCAAAATGGAAAAAAAAAAAAACACTGTTCAGCCCCCCCTTATACTTACCTGAGGCCAATCTCGATCCAGCACTGTGCCCAAGGACCATTGGCTCCTGCTGCTTTCAATTACAGCCTGCGAGAATGGAGCTGGGGTGCGGGACCGAGCTGTGTGCGTCAACAGACATACAGAGCCTGGCTTGGGATCGAGCCCACACAAGTGCCTCCATAGCAAGCCGCTCGAAAAGGCGAGGAGCTGGGAGCGCCGGTGGGGGACCCTAGGAGAGGAGGATTAGGGCTCCTCTGTGCAAAACTAGGTAAGTATGACGTGTTACTTAAGAAAAAAATAATCCTTTATGATCACTTTCACGTAGAATCTGAGTGAACATGTTCCATTTCTGGGTAGAAGGGGGAAGTGTTAGAATGGTTCTGGTGTACACATTATACAGTATGCTGGGCATACATACTTCCTTAATGAGCAACAAAGCCTTTACTGCAGATGTGCCCTTTTACTTTCAGTGTTTACGTGGGCTATTACGAAATCAACTTGTAATTGTACAATAGAAAAATAATAAAACAAGTCCTGCCTTTATTGACATAGTGAATTACGCACCGCTGTACACAACATTTTTCACAGAAACATCTTTGTTAACTTATACGCAGGGCCGGCCTTAGGTGTTCAGGCGCCCTGTGCGAGCTAATCCTGTGGCGCCCCCCCCCCCCCCGCCCATCTTCACCCCTCGCCCCCCTGGTCACCTAAACATTCACAAAGAGGAAAAAAATATTTGTAACAAATAATTACATACATACATACATACATTACATACATACATTACATGCATACATTACATAACATACATTACATACATACATTACATGCCCATCTTCACCCCTCGCCCCCCTGGTCACCTAAACATACACAAAGAGGAAAAAAATATTTGTAACAAATAATTACATACATACATACATACATGCATACATTACATTACATACATTACATTACATGCATACATTACATAACATACATTACATTACATGCATACATTACATAACATACATTACATGCATACATTACATTACAAATAATTACATGCATACATTACATACATTACATGCATACATTACATAACATTTATTACATACATACATTACATTACATGCATACATTACATGAAATGCATACATTACATACATATACATTACATACATGCATTACATACATGTATGTAACTGTACCATTACCGATGCAATTATGTAGTAAAAATATTATTTTTAAGTATTGTATTATTTTCTTGTATTTTAATTCTTTTTTTTTTTTTCCTTTTGTTAAGACAAGTGACAGTCCCTTATATCCTCCCCTTCAATAAAATAGAAGGTATTTAGCCTAATTTGTCTGAAAAAATAGATATAGCACGACACAGGCAGGCAGCAGCAGTGACACTGTGACTTACCTGTTCTGTGGACGGTGGCTACTGGCTTTGCATTTAAAAATGGCGCCTCCCGAGTCCCGGCGCTTAGACGCCACTGCGCATGCGCCTGCGCCGTCTGCCCGAGAATACCCGAGCGTGTTCCGAGCGTGTTCGGGGACCCGAGCAGCGGCGCCTGCGCAGTGTGCCTTTCGGGAGCTGGCAGCAGCCATTTTTTTTTTTCAGGTGCCGATCCCGATCCGATGCTCTTAGCTCTTCACCCAGTCCCAGGGCAGGGGGACCTGGCAGTGCCTGCTGCTACTACTAGTTCGGACTCCACTCCACTGATCATGTGAGTAAGCTGTCTGCAACTCACAGTCTGCGAGCTGTGATGGCCGCACGGCGCCCCTGTTGCCCATGGCGCCCCGTGCGGCCGCACAGCTTGCACACCCCAAAGGCCGGCCCTGCTTATACGTTAACATGGAATAGTAAAAACAAGCTTAGCCACTTTTCTACCAGAAACATTTTTCCCCATTTTTGCACATGTGAAAAAAAAATGCACATTTTAGGCCTGAAAACCCCCAAACATTCTATGTTTTTTGAAAGTAGAAACCCTGGAGAATTAAATAGTGGTAGTTGCAATTTTTTTTTTTTTTTGTCACATTTTAATTAGCGCTTGTTAAAAAAAAAAAAAAAAAACACATTAGGGTTATTTTAGGACAAAATTTTGTTTTGGGCGTAAACTAGAGATGAGGTTGCGACGAGTAAAAAGATTCAACATGTCAAGCCTTAAATTTCCACACACCTATGAATCGGTGACAAACTGGTACCCAAAGTTGTCAATATGTATCACTTTAAAAGCCTTTACGGGTTATAATTTTAAAGTTAACCATAAATTATGGTCCTAAATTTAATTTTCTCACTTGGAGGTTTGCAATGATATGTAACATGTATTGTGCAATTGTTTTCACATGCTGGTACCAGCAGAAAAAACTATACCCTGGCACGTTCGGAGGGGTTGAGACACATTCAAGTGAACGAGGCCACGTCGCAACCTCCCCACCTACAAGTATGTATGCGGTTACAGTACAGTGATGTGACAAAATGTAGCCTCCTCCCTCCTCACTGCTTGTCACACACGTCTGAAAAGCAAACCATGGCTATAATTCATACGCTAGACCACTAAACCTGAACAAGAAACTTTTTTTATGAGTCAATGCAGATTCCTAACCTTGATAATCTAATATTTTCAATTATGACTCCATGGGAGGCTATACCCCCCCACATACACAATACTAGCAAAAGTATTGGGACGCCTGTCTTAACACGCACATGAACTTTAATGGCATCCCAGTCTTAGTCTGTAGGGTTCAATATTGAGTTGGCCCACCCTTTGCAGCTATAACAGCTTCAACTCTTCTGTGAAGGCTGTCCACAAGGTTTAGGAGTGTGTCTATGGGAATGTTTGACCATTCTTCCTGAAGCACATTTGTGAGCTCAGGTACTGATGTGGACTAGAAGGCCTGGCTTGCAGTCTCTGCTCTAATTGATGCCAAAGGTGTTCTATCAGGTTGAGTGGAGGGGGTGTTATGGTTGTTTTTCAGGGGTTGGGCTTGGCCCCTTAGTTGAAGGGAACTCTTAGGGCGTCAGCATACTTAGATATTTTGGACAAATTTCATGCTCCCAACTTGTGGGAACAGGCTGGGGATGGCCCTTCCTGTTCCAACAAGACTGTGTCCCAGTGCACAAAGCAAGGACCATAAAGACATGGATGAGCGCGTTTGGGGTGGAGGACCTTGACTGGCCTGCATAGAGTCCTGACCTCAACCCGATAGAACACCTTTGGGATGAATTAGAACAGGAGTGTCCAAACATTTTTCAAAGAGGGCCAGATTTGATGAAGTGATGAAGTGAACATGCGTGAGGGCAGACCATTTTGCCTGATATTCTTTGGACCATTAAAACTAAATGCAAATTAACTATTTTATGCATACTTCACATTTCGTCTCATGGTTGACAAATGTAAACAGGTGATAAATCTCTCTGCCTTTCATATCTGAAGGCCAGATGAAAAAAAAAAAAAATCCAGGAAGCTGAAATATATGTCAGTAACATTATAAAGTATATTGCATATTATTGGTAATAAAGGTTGTCTGTCAACTCTTAACCACTTAAGCCCCAGCCCTATTTCGGACACTTTTTGTTTACAAGTTAAAACCAGTATTTTTTCCTAGAAAACTACTTAGAACCCCCAAACATTATATATATTTTTTTAGCAAAGACTCTGGAGAATAAAATGTCGGTCATTGCAAAATTTTTTGTCATGCGGTATTTGCGCAGCGGTCTTTAAAACGCCATTTTTTGGGAAAAAATTTGAAAAATCACATTTCACTGCATTTAAAAAATACTAGGTTAGCCCATTTTTTTTGTATATTGTGAAAGATGATGTCACGCCGAGTAAATAGATACCCAACATGTTACGGTTTAAAATTGCGCCCCCCCGTGGGATGGCGACAAACTACGGTCAATAGAGATCTCAATCTGCGACGTTTTAAATTTATTTAACGGTTACCAGTTTAGAGATAGAGTGTAGCTCTTTTTTTTAAATTAAATCTGATCACTTTTATTGCTGATCAAAAAAAATCTGATCACTTTTATTGCTGTCACAAGCAATGTAAACATCCCTTGTGACACCAATATGTAGTGACAGGTACACTTTATGGAGGGATCGAGGGTCTAAAAGACCCTAGACCCCTCCACTACACTTCCCTGTATGCAAAACGCCGAAAACGGCGTTTTTGCATACAGCCGTTTTTCAAATCTGCCGCCTTTTGCAGCACAGTAACCCGGAAGTGACGTCATGGACGCCGCCTCCGGGTTACGTCATCGGAGACCCGATCGATGCCGTTTCCGGCATTCATCGGGACTCCATCCAGCCGGCGGACGTGCCGACTGGGTGCTCGGGGCTCCCGGTGGGACGTCCCTTCCCGCCCCCCGGGTAACGATCGAGCGGCTCCCGAGCCGCATCAGTCGTTACCGACGGGAAGCCGACCGTCGGCTTCAAACCACGGTACCGGGATGATGTCTCTAGCTAGAGGCATCATCCCGGTATAAGCCCGCAAAGTTTACCGACGTAGCCCTACGTCGATATGCGGTAAGTGGTTAAGTTAAAAAAATATGAACAGGAACATAACGCTAAGTATACATGTTGTGTCCAAATATATTTATAACTGATTTAGACTAACTGACATTAACTGAGATTTTACAATGTATTCATCTCAATTGGGAGCATGCTCCCTAATCAGTTACACAAGGGTTAACCACATATAAGCTCTATATGAACCCACCGATGATGATGATAAATAAATGTGGCGCTAGTATGACAGGACCAGCGCCCTCTCCATTATAATTGGCATAACACCTGGGGGTGAAGCAGCAGCTGTGTGGGAACAAAACACCAGGAGGGATGTTCAAAAGTATCAGTCACACAAGGGTTAACCACATATACTGTAAGCGCTATATGAACCCACTGATGATGATTAATGACAGCAATAATAATAGTCATGAATGATGCCAATGTAGTAAATAGAACATTGAAAAGTTGTCAGGACAATCATATGAGAAGCAGGCACTCCTCACGCTCCCCTGCACTGGGTCACCGCGCATGCCGCTCACCACCAGCGGCTCTATAGCGGTTCAAGCCTCGTTTTGGTCATCCTTTCTCCAGAGTCTGACGTCACTCTCGGGTCCCCTTTCCGGTCGGCATTCATTGTGGGTGATCGGCGCGACCACAGACAGCGATCCTTTTTGCCTCCTACATTGTGTGACACCCTTTTCCACCCTTCCCTGTCCACGATTGAGGCATTCAGTTATTTCCTCACAGATAAGCAAGCCACAACTGTCCGCACTGCTGCATTGTTCCTGGCTGGTTTTATGCCTTCACACACACTGGATGGTCAGCAAGCTGAGTTTTTAACCCTTTATTTTGGCTTCACCATTGCAGATCCAGCGGGGGTCATTGTACAAGGTGTACTGCTGTTTTATACATACATGGAACGGATTTTCAATAAAAATTTTCAATGTTCTATTTACTACAGTGGCATCATTCATGACTATTATTGCTGCCATTGGCATCATTCATGACTATTATTGCTGCCATCCTTAATCATCATCGGTGGGTTCATATAGCACTTATATGCGGTTAACCCTTGTGTGACTGATTAAGGAGCAAGCATGCTCCGAATTGAGATGAATACATTGTAAAATCTCAGTTAGTGCCAGTTCACACTATTGCGATCACAGACATCGCATATGATTCGGAGCGCACTGCTCCTAAAATCACACGCGAGGTCTGTGCGGTGCGAGTTCAGCCATACAGTTTTGTATGGCTGAATTCGCACCGCAATCGCAGTGAACTCGCACAGGACCCTTTTTTTGGTCCGCAGAAGAATTGGATCGCATGGTGGTTCACACCAGTGCGATCCGATTCCTGTGCGAACTGTCAGATCGCACTGCGATATGCGATCTGATCTGGGGGTGTCGTTAACTTTAAATTGATACCCCCAGTGTGAACTGCCTGTGCTGCGGATGCGATTCGGGAACACACAGTATATTCGCAGTGTTCCCGCATCGCAATAGTGTGAACCCGCACCAAATGTCAGTTGGACACAACATGTATACTTGGTGTTATGTTCCTGTTCATATTTTTTGAACTTAAAAGTTGACAGACAACCTTTATTACCAATAGTATGTAATGTACTTTACAATCTTCCTGACATATATTTCAGCTTCCTGGATTTTTTTTTTTTTTTCATCTGGCCTTCAGATATGAAAGGCAGAGTGATTTAACACCTGTTTAGATTTGTCATCCATGTGATGAAATGAAAAGTATGCCCTTTGCTATAAACTTTGCATAAAATAGTTAATTTGCATTTAATTTGAACGGTCCAAAGAATGTCAGGCAAAATGGTCTGCCCTCACGCATGTTCACTTCATCAAATCTGGCCCTCTTTAAAAACGTTTGGACACTCCTGCCTTAAAAGGTGGAGGGGAGTCCTAAGTCCCTTTTTCTGTCTGTTTAATCCCCTGATATCTCACCAAAGCCCCCCAACAGGGCTAATTAAAAAGAAAAATTAATAATAATAATTAAAAAAAAACAACCTTAAATATTAAAAATAAAATTGTAAGAACATTTTTTTACTGTCCACTGCTCCAACCCCCAAAAAGCATTGTGAAAAAAAAAAATTAAAAAAACATTACTGACACCATCCATTGCTCTATTGACATGGCCCTACTGACACTGTCCACTGACAAACTGTAAAAAATACAAAATAAAATAATAAAAGCATAAAAATACTGACACCGTCCACAACCCTTCTGACGTTGTTCAACTGTCTACTTCCGCACCCCACAAAGCACCTTGAAAAAAATAAAAAACTCTGACACTGCATTGTTCTACCGACACCATCTACTGCCCTACTGACACCGTCCACTGACAAACTGTAAAAAATACAAAATAAAATAATAAAAGCATAAAAATACTGACACCGTCCACAACCCTTCTGACACTGTTCAACTGTCTACTTCCCCATCCCCCCAAAAAGCACCTTGAAAAAAAATAAAAAACTCTGACACTGTGCATTGTTCTACTGCCCTACTGACACCATCCACTGGCCCCCAAAAAGCATCACATTTTTTAGTATTTAAAATAAAACAATGTAAAAAAATAACAAAAATAAAAATAATAATGAACTACTGACACCGCCCACTGCCACCATCCAGCACATTTTTCCCACTGCTGCACACTCCACACTTCTCCTGCACATATTACCTGCTGTCATACACTCTGCACTCCTCTCCTGCACATACCACCCACCACTATACACTCCGAACTTCTCTCCTGCACATACTACCCACCACTGTACACCCCATTCTCTTCTCCTGCACATACTACCCATCGCCATACACTACATACTCCTCTCCTGCACAAACTACCCACCGCCATACACTCCACACTCCTCTTCTTCACATATTACCCACTGCCATACACTGCACACTCCTCTCCTGCACAAACTACCCACCGCCATACACTCCATACTCCTCTTCTTCACATATTACCCACTGCCATACACTCCACACTCCTCTCCTGCACAAACTACCCACCGCCATACACTCCATACTCCTCTTCTTCACATATTACCCACTGCCATACACTCCACACTCCTCTCCTGCACATATTGCCCACCGCCATGCACTCCACACTCCTCTTCTTCACATATTACCCACTTCCATACTCTCCACACTCCTCTCCTGCACATATTGCCCACTGCCATACACTCCACACCCCTCCCCTGCACATATTGCCCACCGCTGTACACTTTGCACTGTACATTCCCTATTCACCATTAACACATTCTGCACTATGCAAGTCATCTCAGACTACCCCCACTCCCTTTAAGCCATGCCCAATATTTAAGCGCCATATTTCTTTCTTTATCAATGCCTAGGGCCCACTTTTGATCATTCTATGCAGTAAGGTAAAACATATTCTGCATGCGGCTTCCCCCTGCAGCACCCCTAAATACATACCAGAGCCCGAGGGGCAGGGCCAAACCCTGTTCTGTGTGTCTTATGGACACACCGAGCAAAGCTCGAGAGCGAGCATGCATGAGTGCCCCCTTAGCAAGTGGCTTGCTATGGGGGCACTCACCAGGGATGTGGAGCCCATAACGCCAGTGGGGGGGTACCCTACAACAGGAGGATAAGGGCTGCTCTGTGCAAAACCATTGCACAGAGCAGGTAAGTAACATGTAACATGTTTGTTTAAAAAAAAAAAATACACACACACTCACTTTACAATTAGCACCTACCTAAACCTAATATCTTTATACTACTTACATTTTAACTTGCATAGAACATGAAGAATTATTAGAAAATAGGAGTTGAGGCAAGGTTCATACCATGTACAGTGGGACTGCTGTTCCAGCACAGTCCCACCACATGTACAAGTAAAACATCTCGTCTCCTATATGTCTAGTTCAAACCACTAGGACCAGACAGGGTGATGCGTCAGCACCACTGCGCTAATTTCGGTCCCACTGAAAACCAGCATTGCAATGAATGAGCCCTAACTGTTCATCTAAAATGTTTTTATATAATTTACAACCAAATAAATTTTTATTGCTTTGGAGGACAGTCTGACCATTATCAAAGCAATAAAACAGATTGACCAATCAATACTGATCTTTACTACTCTGACATCACTAACTAATAAAAAAAAAAAATGATTTGTTTGCTGTACACTTCTGCAGTTTGCCAATAAAAATAAATAAAAAAATGACCCTATTTATTGTTCAATTCACTATACCCGATCGTCCAGGTATAGGTGGAAGTTGTTGAAATAAAATGCTATAAAAAGGTATTTAAGCCATGGAAACCCTTAGGAAATAGAGGTCCTTAGACGTCCCAACTCTACTACTGTCTTCCTCCAACAGCTGTTTTTTATAGTAATGCAACATTTCTAAAAAAAAGCTAATGGGGAGAGCTATACCCATAAGGGACCACAACCGCTGGGTGGACTGGCACATTCCGATGCACAGCTATCCCTATTGCGGTCCCTATAAAATGTAAAACATTAGTGGGCGATTTAGCCTGTATACAGCCACCTTACGTTGAGAAATCACATTTTGGTGGACTGATCCTTTAATTCAGCCTGTTTGTGAAACATCCCAGCACCTGACAAATGATCTTACCCGTCCTGGTTAGTGTCAGCCACAGCCCAGAGAGGTTTCCTCTGCCAGTCTCTCTTCCTTGCAGGTCAAGGTGCATTGTGTGCGATGTCACTGTGTGCACAATGAAGAGTTCACAGCCCCTCCTCCTCTACAGGTGTCCAATCACATGAAGGTGGAAGTATGCCAAACCTGGTCATTGGCACTCAACTATCTAAACACTGAACTAAACTCCAGCCCTCTACACAAATCAGACATCTTTATTCTCAGCCTCAGATTCCACTGTGCTCACAGCTATCCTGTAAAGGTAGTCTGAAATAAAATGAAATAAACCTCATTGAGATGCCATATGGCAAATTGCAGTTTAGGAAACACCTATCCTATCCATGGATCCATCTACATGCTTTGGTCTCACTTTCTATGTTTTTTACAAAAGTGGTAGTTCGATATGGCAGCCACAAGTCTATGTGGCATGGACACGGAACAGTTGCCACTTATCCACTGTATTTTCTGCCACTGTATTGCTAAAGACACTATTTCAAGGTTAAAGCAATCCCCATGATTAAGCTCTGAGGGGCGGAGCGGAACGTGTTTGGGCATGGCCTGGTTGACGTTCATGCTGAGGTTGCAACTAACACATTGATCGGAGGGATTGTCCAGATGTGCAGCTAAAGGGAGACCTCTCTCGCATACCCAAGGTTAACCACTTTAGCCCCAGAAGGATTTCCCCCCTTAATTACCAGGCCATTTTTTGCGATTCTGCACTGTGTTACTTTAACGGACAATTGCGCGGTCGTACAACGCTGTACCCAAATAAAATTGCTGTCCTTTTTCCCCCACACAAATAGAGCTTTCTTTTGCTGGTATTTGATCACCTGTGTGATTTTTTTTTTTTATTTATTGCGCTATACAAAAAAAAAAACGCAATAAGCCTAGTTAGATTGGTTTGCGCAAAAGTTATCGCGTCTACAAACAAGGCTAAAGATTAAATTTTTTTATTTATATATTTATTTATTTTTTTACTAGTAATGGCAGCGATCTGCGATTTTTAGCGGAACTGCGACATTGTGGCGGACAGATCGAACCCCTAACTGACATTTGACACTTTTGGGGGGACCAGTGACATTACTACAGTAATCAGTGCTAAAAATATGCACTGTTACTGTACTAATGACACTGGCAGGGAAGGGGTTAACCTAGGGGTGATCAAAGGGTTAAATGTGAGCCTAGGGGGAGTGTTTTCTAACTGTGGGAGGATGGGCTTGTGAAATGATCATAGAGACCTGTGATCCTTTTAATCCTGATAATTTCAGAGAGAACAACGGTCAGCTGTGTTTACAACAGCTGACTGTCCTCTCTCAGCAGGTAGCGATCGCGGATGCCCAGCGGCAATCGGGCCACCGGTCCCGTGGATCGGCATCCCTGCTGCCTAGTGGGGACGGGAGCGCGCCACCATGCGCTCGCCCCCAGCACCACTCCCGCAATTGATGTACATCTACGTCGTTTCGCGCAGCCGAGCCAGCCTGCTGGAGAGTAAATATGCGGCGGGTGGTCGACATGTGGTGTAAGTGTTTGTTACCCCAACATTTCATATTTCCGATATTTGTCTGTTACCATGTACTTGTGTTTTAAATGTTTGTTTTTGCATTGCTTTCTTTGTGCGAAAGTCCTGGTGATCTCAAATTGACCAGTCTAGGCATAGGAGCACATCCATCCCAGCATGCCAGATTTCTGGCTGTGCTAGCAGCACATACAAGGGCATAGGAGCGGCGCCATCTAAGTGCAGCAGTTTTTAAGCTTTTGGTTAATAACTGCTGCACTTAGATGGCGCTGCTCTTTTCTTGTATCTTCACCAGAGTTCCTTATATCTCTTTAGGAGCCAGCAGGCACTAAGCAAAGCACCCCTTGATTTTTAAAGCATATTTGTGTCGCAATTGTATACTCTAATATTTTTTCTTTATTTGCTATTTTTTCCCACATGCATGCGAATTTACCATTTAAGGACTGTCATTTGTACTTTACAGATGTTGTTATCTCTTTGATCATTTAAAATTCTGACACAACCCACACCAGCCTCCCCTGGGTGCGCCAAATACCCTCCTGATGTTTGTGCTAGGAGCACAGCTTGCCTGTCCTCCAATGGTCAGACTTGTGCTGGCACACATCCCTGCACAGTCATCCACTGGGGATATCAATGTATTGCTTTCTCTGCCTCTGTTGACACACCCACCTGCAGTCTTCACTCCGATCACTAAGACAGCCCCCCCCCCCCCAATACAGTTGAGAACAGAGGGTAAAAAATAGTGTATTTATTATATATATATGCCGTGCATACATATACACACACACTTGAACACACAATTGTGCTCTTAAGTTTACATACCCTGGCAGAATTTTTGATTTCTTGGCCATATGAATGACAACACAAAAACTTTCCTTTCACTCATGGTTAGCGTTTGGCTGAAGCCATTTTATCAATCAACTGTGTTTACTCTTTAAATCATAATGACAACAGAAACTACCCAAACGACCCTGATCAAAAGTTTACATACCCCAGTTCTTAATACCGTGTATTGCCCCCTTTAACATCAATGACAGCTTGAAGTCTTTTGTGGTATTTGTGGATGAGGCTCTTTATCTTCTCAGATGGTAAATCTGCCCATTCTTCCTGGCAAAAAGCCTCCAGTTCCTGTAAATTCTTGGGTTGTCTTGCATGAACTGCATGTTTGAGATCTCCCCAGAGTGGCTCAAAAATATTGAGGTCAGGAGATTGAGATGGTCACTCCAGAACCTTCACTTTATTCTGCTGTAGCCAATGACAAGTCGACTTGGCCTTGTGTTTAGGATCATTGTCATGTTGGAATGTCCAAGTACACCCCATGCACAGCTTCCGGGCTGATGAATGAAATATTTCCACCAGTATTTTTTGATAACATACTGCATTCATCTTGCCATCAATTCTGACCAAATTTCCTGTGCCTTTGTAGCTCACACATCCCCAAAACATCAGCAATCCACCTCCGTGTTTCACAGTAGGAATGGTGTACCTTTCATTAAAGGCCTTGTTGACTCCTATCCAAATGTAGCGTTTATGGTTGTGGCCAAAAAGCTTAATTTTGGTCTCATCACTCCAAATGATTTTGTACCAAAGGTTTGAGGCTTGTCTCTGTGCTGTTTGGCGTATTGTAAGGGGGATACTTTGTGGCATTTGCGTAGTAATAGCTTTCTTCTGGCGACTCGACCATGCAGCCCATCTTTCTTCAAGTGCCTCCTTATTGTGCATCTTGAAAAAGCCACACCACATGTTTTCAGAGAGTCCTATATTTTACCTGAAGTTATTTGTGGGTTTTTCTTTGCATCCCAAAAATTTTTCCTGACAGCTGTGGCTGAAATTTTAGTTGGTCTACCTGACCGTGGTTTGGTTTCAACAGAACCCCTCATTTTCCACTTCTTGATTAGAGTTTGAACACTGCTGATTTGCATTCTCAATTCCCTGAATATCTTTTTATATCCCTTTCCTGTTTTTTACAGTTCAATTACCTTTTCCCACAGATCCTTTGACAATTCTTTTGCTTTCCCCTTGACTCAGAATCCAGAAATGTCAGTGCAGCACTGGATGAAAGATGCAATGGTCTGTCAGGAGTCCAGAAACCCATTGACCTTTTATACACACACACTAATTACAAGCAAACAGATCACCGGTGAGGATGGTTAACTTTAATAGCCATTCAAACCCCTTTCTGAGCTTTTTGGCCAACTTGTGTGCATGTTATCAGGCCAAAATCACCAGGGTATGTAAACTTTTGATCAGGGTCATTTGGGTAGTTTCTTTTGTCATTATGATTTAAAAAGAGCAAAACACAGTTCATTGATAAAATGGCTTCTGCCAAACACTAACCATGAGTGAAAGAAAAGATTTTGTGTTATCATTCATATTCTCGGAAAAATGGCCAAGAAATCATAAATTCTGCCAGGGTATGTAAACTTATGAGCACGTGTGTGTGTGTGTGTGTGTATATATATATATATATATATATATATATATATATATATATATATATATATATATATATATATATATATATATAACTGTAGCACTGCCCCTTAGAGTACTGCTGAAAATTGCGTTTTCTGCATTCCCCTGGGTTACCCGTAGCAACAGTCTGTAGAAACGTATCACTTTAGATGTTTGGCTCAGACAATGAACAGTCCAGGGGATTTGGTTTTTGTGTTTTATTTAGAACTGGAGTGGTCTTCTTCCTGGGCAGACCCCTGGCAAGCTTCCCGTTACTCACGGACACTGTTTTTCCCAAGGTTGCTCTGCCTTCAACTCCGCTTGTCAGCATCCACTGGACCTCCTGGCTCAGCACCACACTTCTGGCTCATTAGGCCGACCGCCTGTGAACACCTTCCATACAGACAGAAGGAGAGACATCCGTCACCCTCCTCCTGGGACCTGGCTTCCTGCCGCAAGACACCCTGTCACATGTGCCCTTGGCTTTTATAACATATCCCAGGATGCACCACTATTTGTGCCAACCCACTGGGATAGTTACAAAAGCCTGTGTGTCACTGGCTAGGTTTCCTCCACTGTCCAACAGGCTCCCTTATTGGATACAGTGGGGACACTCCCTCAGCCGAGATGGATCACACATGGACACATGTAAAAGGCATAACTACCGATCAGGCTCCCCTGATAAGCAGATGGAGCAGACTATGGTTTACTTGCTGCTCTCCTGTTAAGCAGGCAGAGCCAACTATCATAAGCTAATCGGAACATGGCTTGCTTTTCAGAGGTGTGGCAATTTAGCCACACATGTAAACTTAGCCATACTCCAATGGTTGCCTCGACAGAATGACCGAAGCCAAGTCCCTGCAACCAGCCTCGTCTTTCTGACTGTATTTCTTCCAATCACAGAACAGGATCTTTCTGCTATACTATGGCAGGACATTGTCAACCTCTCCTTCTAACAAATGCCAATTGCCAGCTAACATGCTGATACTTTAGATTAACTACTTTGGGTCATCTAACTGACATATAAATGGAGCCAAACAGCCAGGCAAGTAGCATTTTTAGAAATATGATCAGCAATGCCATCCTCCATATGTTTCCTGTAAAAGTGCATTCTAATTTGGGCTAGACTGTACTCTACATAGGATACACTATCTGCTGTTGTGTAAATGGCGTGGTTGGCAGAAATCTATCTTGGACAGTAAGATTTTCTCCATGAATGGGTTAAGATTTACTGACTACAGCAGAATACAGATGAAACAATAGCAGACTTGTGACAGTATTATTATTGTACAAACAAAGTACCTTAGTTCCCAATATACCTGTCTGCAGCAGCAATTTCATGTTCCCTTCTTGTCTAACCGTATTAAAAAGTTAATCTATCATGTTGGCGTGTACTGAAAACACTGGGGCATATTATTCCTTAGAGTGGATAGAAACCGTACCCTGGTGACAAGAAGTTTGCTAAAGCACTGTGTTTCATAAACAATTGCCATGTTTTTTTTCCTATAAAGTACTGTTTTCACCTTTTTGGTTTCATCCCGTTGCCCGCTCAGCATAATGCTGCTGATCCGCTTCCAGTTTTTTCAGCCACCTCTTATTTATATGTGCCCGCTCTAGTGTAAGCACTACTATTGACCCATTCCAACAGATGGTAATTGTGTTAATACAAGGACATACGTATGTGGCCATGTATAGGGGAACAAACCACAGGCTGTTGGGACAATATATAGGCAGTTGTTTGAATACATTGACAATAAATTTAGGCAGCATGCTGGTAACGGTGATCAGATCTGACATTAGAAATCATGGGGCCCCGTGCAGCCTACCCGACAGCTCCCCATGCAGCCTACCTGACAGCCCCCCATTACGAAAATTGTAAATTTTTACCAATTTTTATCTGATTTTATCCAACCCCCCTCTGTTATGGGTGGGGTTGTTGAATGAAATATCAGGGGTCTAACCAGACTCCTGACATCTCTCCTTTGAGGCAGAGAAGGGAGTTGAGGACACCGATTCTTCGGTTCCTTTCTCTGTAGCCTCAGTTGCACTGAAAATTAATGAACAGAAGACAGAGGCTCCTGTTCATTCATAAATTGAAGCATAGTAAACCCAGTTTACTATGCTCAGTTATGGACACAGCTGGCGGGAGAGAAGCTGGTGGCGCTGCTGGGTGATGAGAGGGGGGCCCCAGGCACACAGGGGGGAATCAGATGTGTGCAGCCCAGGGAGGGGGAATCTGTGCGGTGGGGCAGGGGGACAATTATAGAACAATGCTCTGTGTATGTCTCTCTCCCTCCAGCAACTGAAAGCCAGAGAGAGGGAGAAGGGGAAAAATTGGCTTTCAGCTGCTGGAGGGAGAGACACAGACACAGTGCATGGTTCTGTAATTGTCTCATCGTCCCACCGATTCCCCTGCTGCCAGGGCCACCCTGTGTGCCCAGGCCCCCTACATGGGGACCAGTGGTACCCTCGTATCCACGGCCCTGATGATGACATTGTGTGGGCAAGACTAAATCTAGCCATGCAATTGTTTAAGAACATTTGTTTGATTGTCGAAATGGTTAGCGGGGTCAAATCATTGACAGTGACAAGAAAATGTGAAGGATCAGGATGGAAAATTTTTCTTGAACAAATTTCTAACAGTGTGTAGCACCCTTCTAGTAGGTGCTAGAGAGAAAGTATAGTTTGAGCTCTATCTGCTTACCAGAGGAGCTGCAGGTAAATCTTTATTGTTCTCTGCCTACCAGAGAGCTGGATCTGTTAGTGAGGTCTGCTCATTAAGCTCAGAGTGCAACTCATTCTGTCTAGAGTGTTGCACACTGGTCCAATAGGGAGGCATATTGGACAGTGAGAGGAAACCTGATGAACGGGTGCATGGGCTTTTGATACAGTCCTGATGACTGGCAGAGGGAAAGTTGCCTCGGTGCATGTTGGTGTAGCACCCTTCTAGGTAGGTGCGTGTGAGAGAATATAGTTTGACTCGGTCTGCCTATCAGAGGAGCAGCTGGGAAATCTATATTGCTTTCTGCCTACCAGAGAGCAGGATCTGTAAGTTAGGTCTGCTCAGTGTGTGATTAATTGGGTCTAGATAGTGTTTTCACACTGGTCCAATAGAGAGGCATGTTTGACAGTGGGAGGAAACCTGACTAATGAGTACAGAGGTCTTCATACAGTCCCAGTGATTGGTAGAGACTGGCTGTCTCAGTGCATTATGGGATGCTGTATAAAAGCCAGAAGCACATGTGCTGCGTGGTCTTTGACTGGTGAGCAGAGTTCCGGAGGGAGGGTGGCGGCTGCCTCCTCCTCTGTAGCAGTGGCATGTGGTCACAGGCAGTCGGCCTGGGGACCAGAGGAAAGGAACTGAACCCAGAGGTCCAGGAGAACTGACTGGAGGAGTAGAGACACTGGAGACCCTCAAAAAACAGTATAGTGAGTACAGCGGATCATGTCTAGGGGCCTGACCTGAGGGGGGGCCAACCCGGGGTAGGATAGTCAGAGCACGGGTGTCAGTCTGTGGAGTGAAAGGGGATACTAGGCAGGTATCCTGAAGATAATCTACCCAAGTTGTCTGTACAGAGACTTAACTAAAGTCATCTAGTGGCAAGGTGAATCTGCAGCCGGGCTGCATCTTCAGACAGTAATCCTCATTCATTGTGAATAGTTTGATCTGGAGTATCCTATTCTTCCCTTCTCCCATCCCTATTTAAAAGAAAACACCAAAAACAACTACATACCCCTGGACTGATATTGACTGAGTGTAACGCTCCTGCGTTTTATGTATGGTGTGGATTTTCAGCTGCAGAAATATTCCACTTCAGTAGTCATGTAGAGAAACGCTGAGATACCATTCCTAACTCCCAATGACTCATCATGTGTGGAGGATCTCAATTCAGCAAGTAAATACACACACTCAATAAGATGTTTCCTAGAGTGGCTTATGTATATAGTAACACAGTGATGATAGGCTGAAGAGACAGGTTGGGTAGAGATGGTAGATGACAGACACTTGAAAGGAAATGTTCTTGAAAGTAAGATAGTAGCAGATGAGATGCAGATAGGTTTAGCAATCATGTATGGTAGCAGATGACAGAGTAGCAGGTGGACATACAAGAGAGATCAACCCAGTGCAAGAACAGGTGGTAGTAGGCTCAAGAGCTAGCAATCTTAGATAATGCAGATGTAGTAATAGTCCTTAGTATGCAGAGCTAGATAGTGTAAGCTTTAGTATGAAAGTTATAGAGGTTTCCCCTACGGGGTACTTATCACTAATAGCAATGTAGCAGAGGAGAGGTTCGGCAAGAGCGGATGATCCGGTAGCGGGATACAGGGATCAGCGCAGCGTGTTTCCGACAGCGAGGTAAGCTTGCAAGCATGAGAGCTTCAAGACAGGTTAGCATCAAGGCACAAAGCAGTTTGAACGAACACATGTGAGTGAGAGCCGGCGATCTAAATAGCCATCAGTCCGGCGCTCAGTGATGACAGCATCAGTCTTAAAGGTGTATGCGCACCTTACCAAAAGAGAATGGTGGGGCGCATACACTTATGAAAGAGTAATTAGGGTATCCAAAGGTACCAGAACATTACACTGAGCCAAGAAGTTAAGTGTTAATCTGTGAATGCCAGCGTTGCTAACGGTAACCCAGAGGGAACCAGCAGTCCTCAAGGGGGCAGTGCTACATTGGGATACTGTATAAAAGCCAGGAGCACATGTTTTGTTGAGGTGCGGAGTCCCAGAGAAGGGGGTGGCTGAATCCTCCTCTGTAGAGGTGCAGTGCAGTCTCAGGGGGTCGTCCTGACAGCCGGAAGAGTAGCACAGAGGAGCTGAACCCAGAGGTCCAGGGAAGCTGACTGAGAGGGGAGACACTGGAGGATCTGTCTCTGCAGTACAGTGAGTACAGAAACTCTTTTCAAGGGGCCTGACCTGAGGGGGGCCACCCCTACTTCTAGGATAGCCAGTGGAAGGGTGGCAGTGTGGATTACCAGCCTGGCTCTTCCTGGTCACTTAAAGTAGTTCTGAAGATAGAAGTCCTCATTTATGTGAATAGTTCAGTTGGTGTATCCCACTATTCCTTTCTCCTATCCCAATTATAAAACAAACAAAAAACCAACACTAGACTGTTTATTTTTGGGAAGAGCCAACAGGAGCAAGGAGGGATTCAAGAACTCTACTTATAACTGTGTTGGTAACCAGGGGAGCCCGCGGAATTAAAGGGTAACACCACTGTCGGAGGGAAAAAAAAAATAGCAAAAACACAATATAGCATATACAATTCATATTGTAATTGAATGTTATTAAAAATTACCTTTCCTTTTCAATCTGCAACTGTTGTAATTTTCTGAAAATGCAATGCAATATGCAATAAGCTGTTCTGTACACAGAATGTGTACTGACCACACCCCAGAAACATTTCCTGCTTGTGTGATTGGCTCACTGATTTTCCCAGAAGTCTGTACTAAGATACAAGCCCCTGCAACAAAAATTTCATTTTTGGTGAGATACTCCCAAAATAAATGTCTAAAGGGATGCAGACCCAGCAGATTTCCTCAGAGCCCTGCAGCGGCCACAGCTAACAGATAATTATAAAACCACTCCCATTAGACCTACTGAGCACAGGAGAACAGAGGAACAAACAATGATTTCTTCAGAATAACAAAAGGTAGGAATCTGCAACAAAGTTTGTTAAAATCCATGTAATGTACAGAGATCACCCAGAGGGCAATTTTTTTTTTCTCAACAAAAGTGGATTATGCTTTAATATCCAGCAGTCCCTTCGGGGGCAGTGCTACAGGTGAATATGGGTTTTATTCAGAAAGTCCATTTACTCCAAAATTGAATGCTAAAAACAAAATACATTTTTGATGTACTTTTTGTACAAACTACATTCATCAAGTCATCCAATGTCCTGAGTAATTATTTACAATTTCTATGTTAGAAAATTCACTGGTGTATGGCTAGCTTTAGGCTGTTCATACACCTTTTTGTTTAAAGAATGCTCGTTCAATTTTCTAAACACTAGTGGGGTCAAATTGACGTTTGTTTTTGACTATAGCAGCAAGAAAGTTTGAAGGAGGAGGATGGAAAACCTCTCAAGCTAAACTAATTTTTAACAGTATAGGTTTTCCATTTGGAAAATTATATTAATTCCAAAATTTAATGTTAAAAGCAAACTAAATTTTGAAGTACTTAACGATATTTAATAAGTCATTGAATCTACTAAGAATTTTCATACGAATATTCATATGTACGGCCAGCTTAACAGTCATGACAGTACATGGGCAACATGCTGGCATTAATGGCAATATATGGGAAACAAATATTGTCAGTTGTGGGACAAAATGTGGGCAGTGCTCTGCCAATCATGGCACTGCATAGGCACAACATTGGCATCCAGGATATTACATGGGGCATTATGGCAATAATTGGGCAACACAATAGCTATGGTGATAATTCAGGGGCAGCAAAAATAAGTAATGCACTGATTATGGTAGCAATACATGGGCAACCCAATGCCAATTGGTAAAATATGTGAACAATATGTTGGAGATACAACAGCTTTAAGCTTATTACAGATAAACTGCAGTTCAAAAATAGGACAGTAGATGTCGCTAATGCTAATTGATATGCTATGCATTTTCTATGATGTGTATTTCCTGTACACTGCACTGAACTTGTTGGTTATCTCTTCCTGTCTGTGTTATTATTACAAATGAGAAGGTGACATCTTTGATTTCTGTGTTATGTTCCAATAAAGAAGCCAGTTCCTGTTTACTCCACAATGTCTGATCTAAATGGACTCCGCTGCACCCAGTGATCGCACTCTGCAACAGGTTATGGGCCCAGGATCCGGATAAAGATCGACATAAGGAAGGTTTCCAGTGACATCTCCATAGACAAGTAAGACTGTTTATATATGAAGGAGGGAAAAATGTCTGGAAACTCAGAACTTAAACTCTCAGTGGCCAAGCTGAACAATGACAATTATCAGCTATGGAAGTTTAAAGTGGAAATGCTATTATCTAGAGATGACTTGTGGGAGGTTACCACCACAGAGAGGCCACAGGACAATAATCAGGACTGGGACAAGAAAAACAGACAGGCACGGGCCACCATAAGCTTACTAGTGGAGGATGATCAGCTCATACATATACGCCATGAGGACACAGCGAAAGGCATGTGAGACATTCTAAATAGACTGCATGAAAGATCCAGTTTAAACAGCAAGCTGTTTCTACTGCGGAAACTTTACAAAATGAGACTTAGCAGAGAACAGGACATGCAGGCGCATATAAATGCAATGCTGGAAGTGATTGCGCAACTCAGATCAATCGGGGAGAATATAAAAGACAGCCACGCTGCAGCTATGTTGTTATGCAGTTTGCCCGATACATATACTGCACTGATCAATGCACTGGAGACACGACCTTAGACAGATCTGACACTAGCATTTGTAAAAACCAGGCTCATAGATGAGTATCAGAGAAGAAAGGAATTAGTGCATGACTCCACAGAAACCGACACCAGAACCGCTCTTAAAGCTACAGACGCAAGGTTACACAGGAAAGAGACCAGAGTGTGTTTCAGATGTCACAAACAGGGACACATAAAGAAAGACTGTACTATATGGAAAGCAGAGCAAATAAGACAGCGTCCCTCTTATGCTAAACAAAAGGTCAAAGCCATAATCAATGATTCATGGGAAGGAAACTGGAATGCCACATTTAAAGTGACAGGCAACAATAACTGTCAAGGCTGGTGCATCGATTCGGGGGCAATCAGTCACATGACAAGTGATAGAAGTTTTTTCACAGAACTTGATCTGAACACCAAAGAAACTATTTATCTTGCAGATGGAAGCAAAATACATGCAGAAGGATATGGGCATGGAACCCTTGTATGCCCTGATGATGCAGGACACAATCTAGCCATACCAGTGAAAGATGTACTTTATGTTCCTAATCTAGAAGGAGGACTCTTATCTGTGAAGCGTCTAACAGCCAGAGGACTCACTGTAACATTCCAAGGTGACAAGTGTTCAATCCTAAACGGCAACCAGACAATAGCAAGTGCCAAGCTGGATGATCATCTATATCAGTGGTCCTCAACCCTGGTCCTCAGGGCCCACTAACAGGCCACGTTTGCAAGATAACTGAAATACATCCCAGGTGATATAATTTGCTGCTCAGTGATTGCAGTACTCTAGTCTGCATCTCCCCAAGGTAATACTTAAAATCTGGCCTGTTAGTGGGCCCTGAGGACCGGAGTTGAGGACCACTGATCTATATCACCTCGACACAGTGAAGGAAAAGGTGAGACTATGTACACACAAGCACAATGACTGTATACATATATGGCACAGACGTCTAGGTCACAGACACCCAGAATGCATACAGGAACTACAGAGGAGGAATCTGACAAGGGATCTAACAATATCCCCTTGTCCAGTCACTGTTAAGTGTGAATGTTGCATTAAATCCAAAGCTACAAGAGCAACACTTCCCAAAGTCAGTCAGAAGAGCGCTTCAAGACCACTTGACTTAGTTCACAGTGACGTGTGTGGTCCCCTAAACCCACCTACACCTGGAGGCAAAAGGTACATAGTGACTTTCATAGATGACTATTCAAGATACACAGTCACCTACCTAATGCAACACAAGAGTGAAGTTTTTGACAAATTAAAAGACTATATAATAAAGACCAGTAACAAGTTTCAGAGGAAGCCTCTCATACTTCGGAGTGACAATGGAGGTGAATTCACAGGATATAAGATACAAGAGTACTTAAAACAGAATGGAATAGAACATCAAAAGACAGTCCCATATACACCAGAACAAAATGGAGTAGCTGAAAGAAAGAACAGAACTCTGACTGAAATGATCAGATGTATGCTGACAGACTCTGGACTACCACAAAAATACTGGGATGAAGCATCTATGACAGCTACATATTTGCAGAACAGACTTCTTTCCAGAACAATAGAGAAAACTCCATATGAACTTTGGCACAATGAGAAGCCAAATGTAAAACACCTAAGAGTTTTTGGATGCAAAGCATTCATCTACATACCTGAAGAAAAATGCACCAAACTCCAAAACAGAGCATTTGAAGGTATCTTCGTTGGATACAGTGACAATGTCAAAGGTTACAGAATCCTTGATCCCAAAACAGACAAGGTTACCATTAGCAACAGCATAACTTTTGTTGAAGATTTTAGAGACAATGTAATGACTACAGTAGAAGAAAGAATAGAAGAGAAAACTGACATTGACCAGCCTATCTCCATAACTTCTGAACAAACAGTTGAAGTGAGTGCAGACTCTACCAGTACTGAAGAGCAGACACAAGAAGGCTCAGACACAAAACCAAGACGCTCAACAAGAGAAAACAAAGGTAAACCACCTGTACGTCTCTCATACAAAGCAAGTACTGACAGTATCAACGAACCTGCAACCTGGCAAGAAATATCTCAGCTTTCAGAACAAGAAGCACGTAAATGGATAAATGCCGCTGATGAAGAAATAAAATCCATGCATGACACTAAAACATGGACACTTACAGAACTACCACCCGGAAGGAAAGCCATAGGCTGTAAATGGACTTTTAACCACTTAAGCCCCAGCCCTATTTCGGACACTTTTTGTTTACAAGTTTAAATCAGTATTTTTTCCTAGAAAACTACTTAGAACCCCCAAACATTATATATATTTTTTTAGCAAAGACTCTGGAGAATAAAATGTCGGTCATTGTAATATTTTTTATCACGCGGTATTTGCGCAGCGGTCTTTAAAGCGCCATTTTTTTGGAAAATTTTTGAAAAATCACATTTCACTAATTTTAAAAAATACTAAACAGTAAAGTTAGCACATTTTTTTTGTATATTGTGAAAGAACATGTCACGCCGAGTAAATAGATACCCAACATGTTACGGTTTAAAATTGCGCCCCCCCGTGGGATCGCGACAAACTACGGTCAATAGAGATCTCAATCTGCGACGCTTTAAATTTATTTAACGGTTACCAGTTTTGAGTTAGAGTGTAGCTCTTTTTTTAAAATTATTGCCCACGCTCTGGCGATCGCGGCGATACCTCACATGTGTGGTTTGAACAGCGATTTCATTTGCGGCTCGACTTCCGTATACGTTTTTTTTTGTGCGCGAGCTAACGGTGATGGGGGCGGCTAAATTTTTTTTTTTTTCCCATTTATTTTATTTATTTTTTTAACTTTATTAAAGTTTTAAAAAAAAAAAAAAAATCTGATCACTTTTATTGCTGTCACAAGCAATGTAAACATCCCTTGTGACACCAATATGTAGTGACAGGTACACTTTATGGAGGGATCGAGGGTCTAAAAGACCCTAGACCCCTCCACTACACTTCCCTGTATGCAAAACGCAGAAAACGGCATTTTTGCATACAGACGTTTTTCAAATTTGCCGCCTTTTGCAGCACAGTAACCCGGAAGTGACGTCATGGACGCCGCCTCCGGGTTACGTCATCGGAGACCCGATTGATGCCGTTTCCGGCATTCATCGGGACTCCATCCAGCCGGCGGACGTGCCGGCTGGGTGCTCGGGGCTCCCGATGGAACGGGAGCCCCGGGCAAAGCCACGGAAGGCGGCGGGAGGGGGGGGACGTCCCCTCCCGCCCCCCGGGTACCGATCGAGCGGCTCCCGAGCCGCATCGGTCGTTACCGACGGAAAGCCAACCGTCGGCTCTAAACCACGGTACCGGAATGGTGCCTCTAGCTAGAGGCATCATCCCGGTACACTACCGCAAAGTTTACCGACGTAGACCTACGTTAGTATGCGGTAAGTGGTTAAAGTGAAATATAATGCATATGCCACAATTGAACGATACAAAGCAAGGCTAGTAGCCAAGGGCTATTCTCAAAAATACGGAGAGCACTATGATGAGACATTTGCACTCGTAGTCAAGCACACTACAATACGGACTTTACTGACAGTAGCCGTCACAAGGAAAATGCAAGTGAAACATTTTGATGTGAAAACCGCGTTTCTACATGGCGAGCTAACAGAAGAAATTTACATGGAACAGCCACCAGGGTTCAAAGATGAACAAAGGCCAGACCTTGTTTGCAAACTTCGCAGGAGTATATATGGACTAAAGCAAGCAGCCAGAGCGTGGAATATAAAAATAAATGAAGTGCTTACACATCAAAACTTTCTGAGGAGTAAAGCGGACCCCTGCTTATACACAAATAATTTGGCAGGCAGATGGGTCTATATGCTTATTTATGTGGATGATATCCTGATTTGCTTTGAGCAAGAAGGGGATGAAGCAGAAATCCTAGAAAAACTAAATCAGAACTTCAACACCAAAGATCTTGGCAACATAAAGACTTACCTTGGCATCCAGATGGAGAGAGAGGAAGATGGCAGCTTTCATCTGAACCAAAGACACAAAATACAAGAAATAATTGAAACATTTGGAATGGAAGACGCCAAACCAGTAAAGTCTCCAATGGAAACCAACTACCTAAAGGAGATGAATTGCCAAGATAACCAATTACCTACTAATACTCAATACAGGAAGGCAATAGGGAAATTGCTGTATCTTACCACTGCTACAAGGCCGGACATTGCAGCAACTGTTGGAATCCTATGCAGAAAGGTTTCGATGCCAAGTCAAAAGGACTGGAATGCTGTAAAGCGAATCATTCGCTATCTTAAAGGGACTTTGCATTACAAGTTAAAGTTGGACTGCTGTATTTGTCCCCATTGTCTTCTCCAAACTATCCCGGATTTACCAGGACCATCCTGGGATTTACCTGAAATCCCAGTGTCCCGCAAATCTGGGCTGAATCCCTCACCAGAACCCAGTGTCGGAATACCACTTGTCAGTGTGCACTGTGCTGCAGTTGAGACTCACTCAGTCCCCCCACCTCCCCCGCCACTCAACCACCAGCCAGTTCGCCGCCCACTCTACAGAATGGAAGAGGAGAGAAGGCTAGATCTTCTCCACCTCCTCCCCATGTCCCCTGTGTCTATGTACCCTGGTGTTTAGCCAATCCTGTGGCTATAAAGAGGTTGTGTGGACAGGAATTTAGAAGCAGTGCACACAATGTCACTGCTTGAGCCTCTGGAGACCAGCCAGCCTCGGGTGAGTAAACTCTCACTTCTCTCTCTTCCTTCCATCTAGTCCTCCCTTCCATGTGTCGTAGTGATCCTTCCTGCCTTCCATGTGCCATAGTAATCTCTCCTTCCTGCCTTCCATGTACCATAGTGATCCCCCCTTCCTTTCTTCCATATACCATAGTAATCCTTCCTTCCATATAACAGGGATCCTTCCCTCTCTCCAATCTCTCTCCCTAAGGGTTGGTTCACACTGGAGAATCCAACTTGTGGCACAACAATTAAACCATATTTTATAGGTACAAGGAAGCCAAGGTTATGTTTAAAGTGTAACTCCACTTTTGTTGAGGAAAAAAAAAAAAATCTTTCCCCTCCGGGTGATTTTAACAGACTTTGTTGCAGATTACTACCTTTGGTTAGTCTGAATAAATCATTGTTTGTTCCTCTGTGCTGAGTGGGTCTAATGGGAGTGGTTCCATAATTATCCATCAGCTGTGGCAGCTGCAGAGCACTAATGAGGAAATCTGCTGGGCCTGCATCCCTTTAGACGTGTTCCTATTGGGAGTATCTCACCAAAAATTAGATTTTTGTTGCAGGGGATGCCTGAAATCTGACTTGTATCTGAAGCCTCGTACACACAATCAGAATATCGAACGATCTGTCATCCGTTTGTTGCATGCTAGTCTCATGTCGAAAGTGAAGTTACTTTCATACGAAAATTCCTGTACGACAGAATTCTACTTCAGAAGTGATGTCATGTGTTGAATTGTTTTGTATGTGTTCTTTCGTTTCTGAGCATGCCTAGTCTTGCTCTTACGATTTTTTTCGGACAAAAACTGTACTAATTAAATGAAAAAATCGGACGTTGTGTTGACGTACGATAAAAATATAATAGCCTGAACATCCAGTTTTTGTCGTCCGAAAATTCGGAATCGGCTGTCGAAAGCACTATACTAACAATCCGAAAATCGGCAGATTGTTCGTCGGACAAATTTTTCCTTCCGATTTTCGTATCGTGTGTAGGGGCCTTTAGGCAGACTTCTGGGAAAATTGGTGAGCCAATCACAGAAGCAGGAAATGATGTTTCTGAGGTGTGATCAGTGCACATTCTGTATACAGAACAGCCCCAGGTAGCCATATTGCATTTTCAGAAAATTACAACAGCTGCAAATTGAAAAGGAAAGTTATTTTTAATCACATTCAATCACAATATGATTTGTGTCGCAACTGTATACGCTATATTGTTTTTTCTTTGTTTGCTATTTTTTCCCCCACGAAAGTGGAGTTACCCTTTAAGGTAGGCTCATACAAAGCAATCAAAGCATATTTTATAGGTACAAAGAAAGCTGGGTTTGGTTTAACCACATACCTTAAGCCCGTTCCACCATTAAGACTTTAGCCACATTCACATTTTTGCAGTGGCACTCTACGTGTGCCACAGTGTGCTTCCTCCCTCAATTGTCCCTCCATTCTGAACTTCAAAAGGTATGCTAGTATGCAGGTCACCTGCTGAAAAATGGAACCCTCCACAGGCAGCTCAACTCTCCAGTTAGACAGCAGTTTGATCCAGCATAGTTTTAGTTCTTAAAAATGCAGTACATGGTATGTTCACCAGTCAATAGAGGTGATCCACACCACTTTTGCTGCTCTAAAAATCTTGCTTTATTATGAGAACCAGTGTACAAGTCACAAGTACAGTGAATTGACACCTTTCAGCCTACATGACTAATCATAACAGTGTATGTTCACTGGTCATTGGAAGTGTAAAGAGACAATATTCTCAGTCTTGGGCTTACTATGAAGGCTAGCAGCTCACATAGAGAACAAGGAAGGGCTCTATCTAAATAACTAAACTAAAATAACTAGCTCCAACAGACAGGGAAGGTAGGGTATACCATTAAGACCTCATATGCACATTTAAATGTTTTTCTCCTGGAGGTTTCTCCCAAGTAGTGTTTTTTCAAGTGCGTTTAGGTGCATTTGGGAGCGTCAAGCGCTTGGGCGTTTATTCATTTTATTGTCCAGAATATTAATTTATTCTTGCTGTTGAAATAAAAAAAAACTGCTTGAATGCTAAAAGCTCCTAGTGTTAACGTCCGTCGGGCGTTTAAGCTTAACCACTTGCTGACCGCCTCCTGTATATTTACTACGGCACGCAGCAGCTTACAGGCAAAGTGATATAGTGACGTAGCCTGAAGGGGGTAAGCGCGCGCCTCTGGAGGCGCGCTCCCGCCCCTGCTCGTTCCCTGCCTAGCCAGCGCGTGTGACCGGCAGCTACGATGGCCGCCGGTCACTCGCAAACTACCGCAGGAGAGGGAGAAAGACAGACGGCTGATGTAAACACAGCAGTCTGTCATTCTCCCTGAAGTAGGCACAGAGGCTATGCTATATAGGAACCATTGTCTCTGTGGTAACTTCACTAGCCATGCCCCCTAACAGTTAGAATCACACCCCTAGGGACACACTTAAACCCTTGATCACCAATAAAGTTAACCCCTTCCCTGCCAGTGTCATTTTTACAGTAGCAGTGCATATTTATAGCACTGATTACTGTAGTAATGTCACTGGTACCCCCAAAAGTGTCAAAAATGTCAGTCAGGGGTCCAATCTGTCCGCCGCAAAGTCACAGTCCCACAAAAAAAAAAAATCGCAGATCGCGATTTTTTTAGTTAAAAAAAAAATAAAAATGACAAATCTTTCCCGTAGTTAGTAAACGCAATAACTTTTGCGCAAACCAATCAAGAAATGCTTATTGAGATTTTTTTTTTCACCTAAAATTTTAAATTTTGATTTTTACATTTTTTTTTGAGAATTTCATATACAAATTGTGAAAAATATTTTTATTTTTTTCAAAATTGTCGCTCTTTTTTTGTTTATAGCGCAAAAAAAAAAAAAAAAAAAAAAATCGCACAGGTGATCAAATACCACCAAAAACCACCAAAATAAAGCTCTGTTTGTGGGGAAAAAAAGGACGTCAATTTCGTTTGGGTACAGCGTCGCACGGCCGCGCATTTGTCCGTTACAGTCACGCATTCCCGATTCGCAAAATAGGGCCTGGTCTTTGAGCAGCCAAATCTTCTGGGGGTGAAGTGGTTAAAAGCTCCTATGAGTGATGTTTTTTTTTCTGGCTCTAAACTCCTTTAAACGTCTATAGTGTGCATGGATGCCTAGGCTAACAGAGGGGAGTTTACTTGCAAAGAAAAATAAATAAAAAGCTCAATCCCGCTGTAGAAGCAGTTTTTTTTTTAGCTGGAGTGTGCATGAGGCCTAACAAATATTGAAAAAAGGTGTATTAACACTGAATTGACACTAGATGTCAGCAACAAGACAGATATGTACAGAAATCCAATGCAACAGTGAGCACCTTAGTGGCAATAAAAGTTTCCTGACAGACTCCATGGCAGCATACGTTCGGGTAGGCCCCGCCTCCTATCCTACCTCATAGGACCCCACTCCCATAAATCTTTGCTCCCTTTCAGCATCAGTGTTCTTTTTTCGTCCTCCTCATACATACGGTTTTATGTTCCTACTGTTTCAGTCCTATACCTGGAAGCAGAATGGGTCGTGGAGCCTCCGCTAAGCCCTGGCTATTAGCAGGGTATGGAGGGGGCAATAGAAGAGACGCTCAGCAGGAGCTCTGTGGTCTGGTCGAGAGAGCCCAGCTAGGTGGCCTAATTTTGCCCGAAGATACAGTCCGGTGGTGCGCCTCTGGGACCCTTCTCTGCTCGGGCAGGGTGGTAAGCCCTGTTATGGGACCTTTCCTTTGTTTATTCTCACTGTTTCTTTGTTACTTGTATGCTATTCTCATGTGTCAAGGCGTCGACAGGCCGTTTTTACTCACTGTTTGGTGTTTTGGCGGGTTTTTCCATTCTTCAGTCCGCCGTATTGTTTCTTGCTTGCATCTTGTCCGGTGGCTCCCGGTCCCGCCGTGGCCGCGATCGCGGCCGCCGCTTCTGGGTTGCGCGGCGCTTCTGCGCATGCGCGATAGCCGCCGGGCACTGGATTTGGTGCGCATGCGCGGGAGTGACGCGTGACGTCACTTGCGCATGCGCGGCAGCGATCGGCGGCCGCGAGGCGGCATATTTAAAGCCCTTAGTATGTCAGAGCTGGTGGGAAGGTCGGCACATACATACAGCCTCCCCCAGACTCTGACTGTCGTTCTTAAAGGTAATAAACGATTTTAAAAGGCTTATTGGCGGTTTTGCTTGGGGTAAGGCTTAGCTCTATATGTATTCTTTTTTTTGCTTAGCTGTGAAGAGTTTCTTCGCCCCTTCTGTTGTATCGATCATGGACGCGTCTCCGCCCCCTAGTGGCCAGCCCGCTCATACCAGGTATGTGCTGGGCATTTAGGGGGGGGGGGGTCTGTGTGTTTCTCTTATATATCGCTACATGTGTCTGTCTCCAGCTCTTCCAGGTCTGATCACCAGCCTAGCGCACGCAGCGAAGACAGACATTCAAAATCGCATCACCGGCACTCCTCATCTAGGTCCAGGCGCAGCTCCCCCCATAATAGGGGATGTGATGGCAAATCTTCTGGTTCAACACATCATAGCCGTTCAGAGCACCTGCACGGGAAGAAATGCTGGGGATGTGGTACCATAGTAACAGATGGCTCCTCTCTGTGTAAACCCTGTTATACCCAAGCCACGGGTGAAAGGGAAAATTCGGACCATCATATTGAGGAGGTGGTGCGCAGAGTCCTCAAAGACTCTCTAGCTGAGTTACAGAAGCCAAGTACTTCTGCAGGGCCATCCCGCTCTCCGGAAAGAGATCTTCTGGTTCAGGATCCTTTTGAGTCCTCCCAACCCAGCCATCCTTCTATCCTTCCGTCAGAGTCCGAATCTGATTCAGATGACTCCGGTTCAGGATTTGAGTTCAGCCTTGTCTCCCCTCTAGTGAAGGCGGTGAGAGAAGCCCTTGAATGGGAAGAACCAGCTGTCTCCTCCCCGAAACAACTAAAATATTTCAAGCAGCTATGCAAAGAGCGCTTGGACTTTCCATTTCTAGGGGAGCTGGGAGATATAATTTCAGAAGAGTGGAGCAAAGTGGAAAGGGAAAATTCCCTGACCACAAAAATGGCGAAGTTGTATCCATTTAAACAAGAAAAGGTGAAGTACCTGGAATCTTCCCCAAGTGTGGATGCAGCTGTGATGCGTTTGGTCAAGCATGTCACCCTTCCAATGGAGGATACAGCCTCATTTAGGGATCCGTTGGATAGGAGGATCGACGCCGACCTTAAACGAGCATACCTTTCAGCTGGCATGGCCTGTAAGTCAGCTTTGGCTTTGGCTACAATTTCAAAAGCCATGGAAGTCTGGATTAATGCCCTCGAGGGCACTCTTGGAGGAGTTTCGGAAGAAGTGCTCCAGAGCTCCCCAATCCAGGAGCTGAAGATGGCTGTGGGCTTCCTGGGGGAGGCGTCTCTAGACACCATTCGCCTTTTGGCTCGAGTTATGCTGGCTTCTGTTACGGCTAAACGCGCCCTTTGGCTTAGGCCTTGGGTTGCTGATGCTGCTTCCAAACAGGCATGGTGCCGGATTCCCTTTGAGGGTTCTTCCCTCTTTGGGAACAAATTGGATGCAGCCATAACTCGGGCCACGGGTGGAAAATCTGGGTTCCTCCCTCAGGATAAACGCCCAGGCGCTCAGAAGCGCTCTTTCCCAAGAAGACAAACCACCAATCGTTCCAGGGAAGCACGCAGCTACAGACCAGGCAAGTCCTACGGAAGAGGTTGGAAGTCAAGGCAATCCACCTTCCAGAAAGGCTCAAAAGGCTCTTTCGTCTGGTGACCGGGAGACCACCAAATCCTTTTCAGGTTGGGCCCGTCCAGGCCTTCCCGGAAGGCGCCAGGTTGCTCCAATTTCGGGATGTCTGGGCGGCCTCGATCCAGGATCCCTGGGTGTTAAATATCGTGTCCCAGGGGCATTCGTGGGCGTTCGACAACGTTCCCAAACCCAGGTTTGTCGCAACCTCACTTCCTCCTTCGGCAGAAAAAAAGAAGGTTCTTCTCGCTTACGTGGACACCTTACTGGCTCAGCGAGCTGTTGTGCCAGTTCCCGATGCAGAACAAGGTTTGGGAGTCTATTCACCTCTGTTCCTCGTCCAGAAAAAGAACGGCACCTGGCGCCCGGTAATAGACCTTACATATCTCAACAGGTCTATCCATCAAGAAAGGTTCAAAATGGAGTCCCTAGTCACAATACAGCATTCGATTCTCCCAGGAGATTGGTTGGCATCGATCGACCTAAAAGATGCGTACTTCCACGTTCCTGTGGCAAGAGAGTACCATCAGTTCCTCCGGTTTGCTGTAGGTCATGCTCACATGCAATTTACGTGTCTTCCCTTCGGGCTCTCAACTTCGCCTCGCACGTTCTCCAAGACCTTGCTGGCGGTTGTGGCTCTCATCAGGACCAGAGGTGTCAGATTGCATCATTATCTGGACGATCTCCTCCTTCTGTCTCAGGACAGACTTCAGTTACTCTCGCATCTGGAGCAGGTGATCTCTACGCTTCAGGAATTCGGCTGGATTCTGAATCTAGAAAAGAGCCATCTGGTGCCTACGCAGTCGCTGGTGTTTCTCGGGGTACTGTTCAACACGGTGAAGTGCACCATTTCCCTGCCAGAAGAGAAAATTCCAGTAGTCCAGAGCAGGGTGGCTCTCGCTCTCGCTGCCTCTCGTCTCACTGCTCGTCAGTGTATAAAGGTAGTAGGGACGCTCGTAGCCACCTCACCCATGGTGAAGTGGGCTATGTGGAAACTGAGACCCTTCCAGAAGGGGTTTCTCCAACAATGGACGACGGAGAACTTGTCACAAGTTATTCACCTGACCCCTTTCATGAAGGGGTGCCTTCCCTGGTGGTTACGCCGTACAAATCTGACCAACTGCCACTCAATCGCTCCAATTTCCTGGATTACGATAACCTCCGATGCCAGCAGTACCGGTTGAGGAACCCACTGTCTGTCAGAAGTGGCACAGGGCAGATGGAACTTTCCCGGTCACGGAGTGGTGTCCAACATTCTAGAACTACGAGCTGCCCTCAAAGCCCTTCAGGCTTTTCACCATCTAACGCAAGGGGCCTCAGTGCTGCTAAGGATGGACAACACCACGGCAGTGGCTTATATCAAGAGGCAGGGAGGAACGCGCAGCATGTCTCTCCTCCAAGAAACAGAGCCGATTATGACATGGGCTCAGCATCATCTGGCCAATCTTTCAGCGGTCTTTGTTCCGGGAGTGTTGAATGTGGAAGCAGCCTTCCTATCCCGTTTCCAACTAGACAACAACGAGTGGTCCCTCCATCAGGAGGTGTTCAACTGGGTCCTGTCCCTGGGGTTTTCGCCAGAAGTGGATCTGTTTGCGAGTCCACGCAACAAGAAGCTTCGGAAGTACTACACGAGGTTCAGAGATCCTCGAGCCTTCGGAGTGGATGCCCTCATGGACAGATGGAACTTCCAGTCTGCTTATGCTTTTCCACCAGTACCAATAGTACTCCAATTCCTGCGGAGACTGAAGATGGAGGAAGTAGAGATCGTAGCAATAATTCCCTTATGGCCCAACAGGCCCTGGTTTCCCCTGCTGTCCCTTCTCAGCTTCAGGGATCCAATCCCTCTACCTCTCAGGTCGGACCTTCTATCTCAGGGTCCTACTCTGCACCCATGCCCTGCACGTCTGCACCTCAGGGCTTGGTTCTTGAGAGGGGGAGGTTGGAGGCTCTCAGATGTCCAGAAGAGGTGATCCCGACTCTCATGAGTTCAAGAAGAGCTAGCACCAACAGGGTATATGAAAGGATATGGGCTAGGTTCATGAGTCATCAAGCCCAGAGGTCAGGTCCAGTAGGTACACCTACTATTCAGCAGATTCTAAGTTTCTTGCAATCTGGTCTGGATCTGTCCCTCTCGGTTAGTTCTCTCCGGGTGCAAGTCTCCGCCATTTCAGCCTTCACCGGAATTCAGTGGGCAAGTCATCATCTGATTCAGCAATTTTTTAAGGGCGCAGTCAGGCTCAGGCCTCAGAGAAGACCGAGATTTCCAAAATGGGATCTTCCATTAGTTTTGGACTTTTTCTCTTCAAAGGAAGTTGCCTCCATGTCAATCAAGGAACTTACGTTGAAGACAGCATTTTTGGTGGCCATTACCTCCGCTAAGAGGGTCTCTGAGATACACAATTTAGGTCACAAAGAGCCTTTTCTGACCTTCTTTCAAGACAGAGTGGTCCTAATCCCTATGCTGGGGTCAAATCCAAAAGTGACCTCTGTCTTCCACGAAAATGCTGAGATAGTTCTTCCCACCTTCAGAACTGATGAGGAATCTTCAGTCCATCCTCTAGACGTGGGCAACACTCTAAGTCAATGTTTGGAGGCCACATCCTCCTTCCGCCAATCGGATTTCCTTTTTGTTCTTCTCCATGGCAAAAAGAAAGGAATGCGTGCCTCTTCTAGAGCAGTGGCTGCGTGGATCGTTCAGGCTATCCAATGGGCGTATAGAGCAAAGGGCTTGGCTCCTCCAGAGGCGATTACAGCTCACTCTACAAGAAGCGTCGCTACGTCTTGGGCAGCTTCCAAACACGTCGCGCCTGACGTGATCTGCAAAGCAGCATCCTGGTCATCTGTCAATACCTTCCTTTCCCATTATTGTATTGAACCTGCTGCTTTATCTTCCGTTAATTTTGGCGTTCAAGTCTTGTCAGTTGACAGTGCCAATTAAAGTTTTCTTTGTTCAGCATCTTCCCACCCGGGAGTGTATAGCGAGTTATTTCCCGAACGTATGCTGCCATGGAGTCTGTCAGGAAAACGGAAAATTGATATCAAATACTTACCGTAATTTTCCTTTCCTGATGGACTCCATGGCGGCAGGAGTCCCCTCCCAATTCCTGAGTAGGCTAGTTACAGAACACTGATGCTGAAAGGGAGCAAAGATTTATGGGAGTGGGGTCCTATGAGGTAGGAGAGGAGGCGGGGCCTATCCGAACGTATGCTGCCATGGAGTCCATCAGGAAAGGTAAATTATTAATATTAAGTATTTGATATCAATTTTCCGTTCTCTGAAAATTCTTGTTATTGCTTACAGAAATATCTGTCTTGGCTTGGCTAGTCTTAAGCTTGCCATACACTAGCGGAAAAATCGTTCAAACTCATTTTCCAAAAACGGAAAATCGGCTGTGAGAGCAGACGATCGTGCCATTGTGTAATGACCGAATTTTGGATAAATCGTTCAATGGACATAAATTAATCTGTTTTTCGTTCCGTTTGTCACATAAGTGTAATGCAAACAGTTCGGGTTAGAAACACATTAACCTTTCAATTTATCGTTCGTTCGGCAGAATTTTCCAAACTGTTCCTTTGATTTTTCGGCTCTGAAAAGTTAAAACTGATTTTCTATTTGCGTCCATTAACTGGACGAAAAATTAACGAACGGACCAAATGACAGATTTTCGAATGATTTTTCGGCTAGTGTATGGCTAGCATTACTCTTCATCCATGAGAACAGAAAGGCATTTAAGTTTAACTGTAGGCAATTTTTTTTTGTATGGCTGTGTCCCCCCAAATAGGGAGACTCACTTTCCCGAAGGAGTCCATTTATAAAAGGTTTGTTGGATGAATATGACAAGCATTTGCCCATCTTTCAATAATTCCGACCATATTTTTCTTTGTACATTGAATTCCTATGTTTTTCAGCTCCATCTCTAGTGCCTATAATGCTGCATTTTTCTGACTGCGTTATTTCAGGAAAAACTCTGCATTATGGTCATTGTATTAAGCAAAATATGGTCAAAATTCATTAAAGATGGGCAAATGCTTGTCATGCTCGTTCAACAATTGTTTCATAAATAGACCCCTTTATGTCCTTATCCCTAATGTTGCCAAAGTTACAGGATAGGATGTGAATGGGTAAATCCCACTAATGAGATACAGATGGCAAAAAAAAGAAAATTGAAAAATACATTTTTGCATTAGATACAAGTGCATCTCATAAAATCATGAAAAAGTTTATTTATTTCAGTAATTCAATTCAAAAAGTGAAACTCATTTTAGTGACATATTTCAAGCATTTTCTCTTTTACTTTTGTTGATTATGGCTTACAGCTAGTGAAAACCCAAAATTCAGTATCTCAGAAAATTATATAAGACTAATAAAAAAAAAAAGGATTTTTAATACATAAATGTTGGCTTACTAAAAAGTATGTCCAGGTACAGTATAGTATGCAGTCAATACTTGGTTGGGGGCTCCTTTTGCATGAATTACATCAGCGCGGCATGGCATGGAGGAGATCAGCCTGTGGCACTGCTGAGGTGTTATGGAAGCCCAGGTAGATTTAATATTGGCCTTCAGCTTGTCTGCATTGTTGGGTCTGGGGTCTCTCATCTTCCTCTTGACAATACCCCACAGATTCTCTATGGGGTTTAGGTCAGGCGAGTTTGCTGGCCAATCAAGCACAGTGATAGCATGATCATTAAACCAGGTATTGGTACTTTTGGCAGTGTGGGCAGGTGCTGGAAAATTAAATCGGCATCTCCGTAAAGCTGGTCAGCAGAGGGAAGCATAAAGTGCTCTAGAATTTACTAGTAGAGGGCTGCGCTGACTTTGAACTTGATAAAGCATAATGGACCAACACCAGCAGATGATATGGCTCCCCAAATCATCACTGGCTGGGGTGATTTGGGGAGCCATGTCATCTGCTGGTGTTGGTCCACTGTGTTTTATCAAGTCCAAAGTCTGCAAAGCCCTCTACTAGGAAAAGTCAGTTCTGCCGGCAAGGTAATATAATGTGCTGGTATGCATCGCATACTAGCACATTATGAAAGACTTCCCTTGCAATAAAGCTCTTCAGCGTTGCGCTGCCATCACTGTTTGGGCCTCTATCGTCACCCATTTTATTGACTGAGCCAGGATGTCATAACTCCCGCATGTGCACGAGAGTCACAGCACAGAGCATGAGTATGCCGTACAGCTCATGCGCCAGTGATGTCACCAGCTGACAAACAAGTGAATATCTCCTAAACAGTGCACGTTTAGGAGATATTACTTTTACCTGCAGGTGTTACCAGTAGGTAAAAGTCACAAAGCGGGGTATTCCACCGGTTTACCGGTAAATGGCATGGCAATTGTGAGGCGTTTTTCCAGCATTTGGTGAACAGGCACAACACTGCTAAGGTGTGAATGGAGCCTTTGGACTGGGGTTTTTTTTTTCTTAATACTTTGACTACAAGGATGTAGATCAGCTTGAAGATTCCGATTTTGTAATAACCACAAAGGCTAAAGTAAATATTGACAGACATTGTTGTTCTGTGGAATTCTGGGGTTTTTAATACACTATTGCCATCTTCTGGCATATTACAGTTACTGCCAATTTATGAAAGGGACTGAGGTCTAATTAAAAAAAAAAAAAACACACACACAAATAGAAAACTTCCATATATATGCTATCTTATACTAGTAGTTGTTCCAGAGGAAGGCCAAAAACCAATGATCCAATGGAGATAAAAAAAAAATGTCTTCTTGATCTCCCCCCAAGAGGCAGATATTCCCTGGATCAACTACCTCTGGTGGCATTATTTCTAAAATATAGTAACTAGTTCTATTTTCTATGTTTAGGAATGCATCTAGCTCTTTTTTAAAATCAACTGAGCTGGCCAGAACTAGTTCTTCATGGAGTCTATTTTACTTTACTCTTAGGGCTCTTTCACACGGGCGGTCCGATCAGATCCGCCTGTCAGTTTTTTAGGCGGATCTGATCGGATCCTCCATGCAGCTCTATGAGGCAGCGGGTGTCAGCGGAGACACCTCCGCTGACACCCGCTGCCATCCGCATCCGATCCTGTGCTGAAATCTGGACGGATGGAAACCCTATTTTTCCATCCGTTCAGTAATCGGAGCGGAGCGGATCTGATGAGAGCGGACAAGCGGTCCGCTCTCATCCGATCCCCCATAGAGGGCAGCGGGTGCTGAGACACCTCCCTCTCCGCTCTGCAAGCGGAGACGGAGCTGTCATCCGCCGGCTCAGCGGGGATCGCGGATCGATCCCCGCTGAGCAACACGGATCCGCCTACGGAGGCGGACCGTGTGAAAGAGCCCTTAATGTGAAGAAGCCTTTCCGTATGTGGAGGCTGGATCGTTTTTTCCTCCAAACATAGCCCCCTTGTCCTTTGTGGTGAATGTAAAGCGGAGCTCCACCCAAAAGGGGAAGCTCCGCTTGTTTCCTTCCTCCACCCCTCTGCTGCCACATTTAGCACCTTTTTGGGGGGTTGACTTTCCTTTAAAGTGAACACCACCACCAAGTTCACTATATGGACCCCTTATGTATTTGTACATGTTGATCATATCCCCCCTAAATTCAGTTCCTTTGATATCTCATCATAGCTGAGCTCTTCCGTGCCTCTTATCAGTTTGGTTGCCCTTCTCTGCACTTTCTCCAGTTACCCGATATCCCTTTTAAGAACTGGTGCCCAAAACTGAACTGCATATTCCAGATGAGGTCTTACTAATAATTTGTACAGGGGCAAAATTATATCTCTCTCTTTCAAGTCCATACCTCTCTTAAAGCGGAAGTAAACTCTGCAGTCCCTATGGTGCTTTTCATCTTTTTCGTCTTCAGGGATAAGGGGCGCCATCTTCAGTACGGTTTTCTGAGTCCACTTAGAATATAATTTCTGCCCTTTCATGTTTCCCTTTGCCATAATCTCGCGCATGTGTGATCCGACGTTACTACAGCAACCAAACGCCGCCACTCTTAGCCGACCATTTTTTTTTTTCAATACTTTATTTAAAGATAACCAGGGCTTTTTTTCAGCTGGAACTTGGTGGAACTCAGTTCCACCACCTCTGGCTAAGGCCCTCTGCTCACCACTATCACTTGTAAACACAGAAGTCCAGGTTCTGTGTTTATCAGTGACAGTTTGTCTCCCAACGGCTCCTACAGATCTGATTTTACCATTCCAACTGACAATCAGTCCTACTGGGTCTGGGGACCGATCATTATAGTCTCTAGTAAAGGGGATTTAATTTAGCAGCCCTATGTACTCCTCGGAGTAGAAAAATTTGTGCCAGTAAAACCATTTTGAAAAATTTCTTGTAAATGCCTCTCTCGGTGGCCACCAAATCATTCATTGCATTGATTTCTGCTACTTTTTTCAAACAGACGGCTACAGACGGTGGCGTGTCAGGCTTCCAAAAAAGTGGGATGCAGCTGTTCACCGCTGTTATCAGAAGAGGTAAGATGGATTGTCTATAGATCTTATTAGAAAATCTGTGGTGATGCAGAAGGAACAAAACGCAGGATCTCTTGGAAGTTTTTGGGTTAGGCGGCACGACAAAAAGATGTGAAGGAGAGAACCGGAATCCTCTCCACACCTCCACCAAATAGCAGTGGCAGCTGGTGCTCAAAAGTTTGGCGCGAACAGAAAAATGTAATAGGCATTGCTTTGCGGCAAAAAACGCTGTAAAAAATTGCGGGACTTTGAGGTCACAAAAGTGTGAAAGGGGCCTTCAGTAATCAATGTATAGTGTGCCCATTTCAATGCAGAGTGACCAGCATGCCCCCTTTCAATACAGAGTGACCAGCATGCCGTGCCCCCCTTCAATGCAGAGAGACCAGCATGCCCCATTTCAATGCAGAGAGATCATAGTGCCCCCTTTCAATGCAGAATGACCAGCGTGCCCCCTTTCAATGCAGAATGACCAGCATGCCCCCTTCAATGCAGAATGACCAGCGTTCCGCGCCCCCTTCAATGCAGAGAGACCAGCGTGCCCCCTTTCAATGCAGAGAGACAAGCGTGCCCCCTTTCAATGCAGAGAGACCAGCGTGCCCCCTTTCAATGCAGAGAGACCAGCGTGCCCCCTTTCAATGCAGAGAGACCAGAGTGCCCCCTTTCAATGCATAGAGACCAGTGTGCCCCCTTTCAATGCAGAGAGACCAGCGTGCCCCCTTTCAATGCAGAATGACCAGAGTGCCGTGCCCCCCTTCAATGCAGAGAGAACAGCGTGCCCCCTTTCAATGCAGAATGACAAGCGTGCCCCCTTTCAATGCAGAATGACCAGCGTGCCGTGCCCCCCTTCATTGCAGAGAGACCAGCGTGCCCCCTTTCAATGCAGAATGACCAGCGTGCCCCCTTTCAATGCAGAGTGACCAGCATGCCCCCTTTCAATGCAGAGTGACCAGCATGCCCCCTTTCAATGCAGAGTGACCAGCATGCTGTGCCCCCCTTCAATGCAGAGAGAACAGCGTGCCCCCTTTCAATGCAGAATGACCAGCGTGCCCCCTTTCAATGCAGAATGACCAGCGTGCCGTGCCCCCCTTCAATGCAGAGAGACCAGTGTGCCCCCTTTCAATGCAGAATGACCAGCGTGCCCCCTTTCAATGCAGAGTGACCAGCGTGCCCCCTTTCAATGCAGAGTGACCAGCATGCCCCCTTTCAATGCAGAGTGACCAGCATGCTGTGCCCCCCTTCAATGCAGAATGACCAGCGTGCCCCCTTTCAATGCAGAATGACCAGCATGCCCCTTTTCAATGCAGAATGACCAGCGTGCCCACTTTCAATGCAGAATGACCAGCGTGCCCCCTTTCAATGCAGAATGACCAGCGTACCCCCTTTCAATGCAGAATGACCAGCGTGCCCCCTTTCAATGCAGAGAGACCATTGTGCCCCCCTTTCAATGCAGAGAGACCAGCGTGCCGTGCCCCCCCCCCCCCCCCGAGACCAGTGCACTTACCTGCAGTGGCGGCTTCTCCTCAGTCCCCCGGCGTCTCCTCGAGTCCTCCCACCTCTGATTGGCCAGGAGGAGGATCCATGTGACAATAGCGAATTTTCATTCGCTATTGTCACACAATGGGTGGGCTCGGGGGGCACTGCTCTGCGCCCCCAGGTCCACCCTTTTCTGAAGCCTATTAGAGCCTCTGGCTCTAATCAGGTGACTCAGAAAAAAAACCTAATTGAGCTCCATGCGTCCGGCGCCCCGCATGTAGATTAGGGGGCCGGACGCATGGATAGGGGGGGTGGCGCCCCTGCGCCCCCAACGCACCAGCCGCCACTGCCAAATAGCCGACCTCTGTTCTATTTACTTAGCTGTTCTGGGTATGTTTGCCTGTCAGTCCTGCTGCAACTGATCGCCACTCTAGAATGCAGTACGATTGCCAAGGTTTACTCCCAATGTGACGTCACGCTCTAACATGGGGAGTACCAGGAAGTTGGGAAAGTGAAGTCTTACAAGATTTAATAGCTGTGCCACTGGGAGAGGAAATCCCATTCACAGCATCCTGTCAGGGGACGGACTGCACACAGAGTGTGCTGTTAATCAAGGGAAGGGAAGCGCATGCGCTGGTGACGTCATGCTTTGCCCAGGATGTTCCTGTGAAAGCCGAGATAGCTGACACTTGAACTCGAAGAGAACTGACTGATAAAGGCAGATCCAGGCCAGATTGTAGAAAACTCAAAATGTGTTGAACCTTTGGAGTGCCTTGCACATCCATATTTCCGGAGATATGAGACATGAACTTCTTCCATATCCTTTCGTAGACTCTATTTGTTCCAGCTCTTCTCGCATTCAACAGTGTGGAGATAGCTCCACTTGGACACCCTTGTGCCTCCAGCCTTTCCCTTTCAAAAACCAGGCCATCAGGTGCAGATGGGCCGGGCAAGGGTGTAGCACCGTTCCCTGAGACAGGAGATCCTGCCTGGAAGGTAGTGGGACTGGCTCGCGAAAGCTCAGCTGTAGCAGCATTGGAAAACAGGGCCTGTTCGGCCAATATGGGGCTATCACAAGAGCCTCCACTTCTTCCGACCTGAGTCTCGTCAGGAATCGAAGGAGGACTGGAACTGGTGGGAAGGCGTAAGCCTTGTGAAACCTCCACTCGTGCAATACTTCTCCAACTTGAAGTTGCACGGGGAAGCGAACAGATCCACTTCCGGAAAGGAACCCTAGGGATTTTAGCCACTGAAACACATCGGCATGAAGACTCCACTCGTTGTCCATGGAGACTCGTGATAGAAAATCCGCCTGGATGTTCTGTGTCCCTGGCAGAAAAACCGCAGTGAGGTTGGATAAGTATTTCTGAGCCCAGACCATTATTGGCTCGACTTCTCTCAATAAAGAGTGACTGCGAGTTCCCCCTTGACGCTTTATATACGACACTGCCGTCGTATTGTCCAGCCTCAGGAGGACAGATGTTCCTACTGTAAGGTGATGAAATGCTTGGAGAGCTCGAAACGCTGCTCGAAGCTACAGGATGTTCAAAACTTCCCTGTGTAACCGAGGATTCCATTTGCCCTGGGCTATCTCTGATAGGCAGTGAGCGCCCCAACCTGTGTTGCTTGCGTCCATGGTTATCGTGACCCAAGAGATGGGAAGGATAGAATGGCAATTGAGTAGATTCCTCTTCTGCAACCACCACAGGAGACTGTGCCGCATTACTGGGGAAATCCAAATCAGATGATCCATGTCGCCTGGGCACCATTGGCGAAGAAATCCTGTTTGAAAAGGACGCATCCTCCATTGAGCCCATTTCAACATAGGTGTCGTGGCCACCATAGTACCTATTATTTTGAGGCACTGTGAGACCCGGAGATGAGATGTTGACATGGCCAGCTGTACTCTGTCTCTGATAATCAGGATTTTCTCTAGAGGCAAGGTGATGGTGAGACCCGGAGATGAGATGTTGACATGGCCAGCTGTACTCTGTCTCAGATAATCAGGATTTTCTCTAGAGGCAAGGAGATGGTGCCCTTGACTGTATTGAATTGAGCCCTGAGAAAGATAAGTGCCTGTGTGGGCTCCAGATGGCTCTTTTCCAAGTTTAGCAACCAGCCGAACTCGAGAAGAGTCGCCGTGACTAGATCTCTGTGAACCAGGAGTTGCTCTCGATCTTGCGACAGAAGTAGTAAGTTGTCTAAATAATGGTGAAGACGCACTCCCTTGATTCTGATCAGGGCTACCACAGCCAATAAGAGTTTTGAAAATACATGTAAAAAGACATGTAAACTGAAGATGGTGTTGATCCACAGCAAACCGCAGGTATTTCTGTAACTCTGTTGCTATAGGCACATGGAAATATGCATCCTTCAAGTCTATTGACACAAGCCAATCTCCTGGCTGAACCGCCTGGCGGATTGTCAATAGTGTCTCCATTTTGAATTTTCTCTTTTTTATAAAGGAGTTTAGATGTGTGAGGTCTATGACCGGTCTCCAGGAGCCGTTCTTCTTCATTACTAAGAAGAGTGGAGAATAGAGGCCTTGAAACCTCTCTTTGGCTGGTACTGGAACTACTGCGCCTTGAAGCAGCAGCGCATCTACGTATGCCGAAAGGATTTGCCTTTCTTCTTCCGACCGTGGAAGAGCTGTGGGAAGGAACTTGAGGATAGGTGGACTGCAGAACGACCAAGTGTGTCCTGTAGAGATTGTCCTGATGACCCAAAAATCTTTTATCGAGGCTGCCCAGACGTGTCGAAACCGGAGAAGGCGAGCACTGACCTGAACCGTCTGGACAGGCCCAACATCAAAAGGACTTAGCCGCTTCCCGGCTACTAGAAGAGGCTCCTTTGGAAGCCTTTTGGTTTGAAGATTGATTTTTCCTCCATGTTTTCCGGAATTCACGATCAGGTCTGTAACTTCGAGCATCCTTCGCTCTATCCGAAGATTGTCTGGACTGTGTCCTTCTCTGACCCAGCAGACGACGATCCTGCGGGAGGAACCCCGACTTACGGCCCGTGGCCCGTGAAATAGCGCTCTCCAGCTTGTTCCTGAACAAGGAAGACCCTTCGAATGGAATACGGCACCAAGCCTGCTTGGAGGAAGGATCAGCCAGCCAGGGGCGCAGCCATAGAGTCCGTTTAGCTGTCACTGAAGAGAGCATTGACTCGGGCCACCAGACGAATAATATCTGGGGAAGCCTCCCCCAGAAAAGAAGCCGCCACTCTGAGCTCATTCACTGCTGAAGCTCTGGCTACTTCTTCTGATACAGGCCTTAGATCCGAATCCACCTCTATTGTCCAGGCCTCCATGGCCTTGGACAAAGCCACAATGGCTAGGGCTGGCTTACAAGCCATTCCAGCAGACACATAAATCTTCTTAAGGTCAGTGTCGATTCTTCTTTCCAGCCCATCTTTAAAAGACACTGTGTCTTTGAGTGGAAGAGTGACGTGCCTCGCTAATCTCATGAGGGCGGCGTCCACTAGGGGCGCTGACTCCAGGTGCTTCACATCCTCACTCTTTGAATGGGTACATCATGGAAACTTTGGATACCAGAGAATTTTTCCTCTCTGCCCATCCCCACTCATCCGAGATAATTTCACCAAGTTCACCTAAAAAGGGAAAGTTATGGCGCTCTTTCTTTAGGTGCTTGAAGTACCTTCTTTGTTTAGATGGTGACTCTACTGGCAAATCCCACTTTAGGGCTCCCTTTACTGCCTTAACCAGGGTAGGGACCAAGGCAAAATCAAAGCCTGTGCCAGGAGTATCCGATTCGTCCTCACTATCCGAGGAGTTGAAGCCGGAAATGCTCTGCTGAGAAGGGCTGGGAGTACTGAGGCTATCCCTAACAGGGATGTCTGCCATACCAGCCGAGGGGCTACAGGTGCTGTCAACCTCCAGGTTTTGTAGGGATTCTTGGACCACCCGTCTAACCAGGGATTCCACCTGCTGGTTATCATTCCCCCTTTCTCTAGAGGCATGGGCAAAACATGCATCGCATATTGATTTGCCATCAGAAACACGTGCTGCACAACCCCAGCAAGATCTTCTATCAGGGTGTCTTTGTGCTGATGCAACCGTGGAGCCTTCCCTGTGATGTTTGGTAGAAGACTTGTGGCGACTAGTGCCAGGAGAAGTGTGATGACGTTGTGACCTAGTAAGGTCCTTATCTTCGCGTGCTTTAGTTTGGTTATCAGACCTAGAAGGGCTAAGAGAAAAGGGAAAAATTACCCCTACTGCCCTAAATCCGAACCGTACAGGGATAGGTAAAAATAATACCACTCTTACCTGTAGAGTAAGGGTTGGCTGGGGGGCGGTGAAGTATCCATACTGCTCTTAACAGGAAGACTAATAAACACAGGAATAAGGAAGTGCTGCATACACAGACTGCACACAGACATCCAGCAGGATTAAGCTTACCACTAGCAGAGAACGATCAAACACAGGGAAGCCGCCGCATATGCCCGCAGTACAATCCCAATGTGATCCACTGTGACAGCAGTTTTAAATCTGCCGCCAGATGATGACGTCACCGCCCCCCCCCCCCCCCCCCGTGACAGACAGCATCCGTGCGCATGTGTGAGCACGAACAGCCACTCCACTGCGCCAGCACCGCCCCCAGACACCCAGCGGTGACCCGGAAGCTGCGCTGGGACACAGGAAGAGCCGGGGCCGCAAGATGAAACGCACCTGCGTTCCAAAACACCGCAAGACAAAATACATATACAAAAAATGGCTGCCATACGTTACCAAGCACGCTCCAAACCACGGTCTGACCTGGGACACGAAAACCTCCAGTGCATCGATTCGGGGTGTATTAATGGGCCTCCCGCTAGTAGCTAGGACGATTGGCCGTATTCAGCTTGCCTGCCAGTGGCCAGGCTTTATGCTTCTCCAATGCATGGGATTGCACACCCGTGTCCTACCCCGCTAGTAGCTAGGGCGTACTGGACTCTTCAGGAATTCAGCCTGGAATCGATCGTGTAAATCACCAGGAAATAGACCGAAAATCTTCATGAGGTAAGACTTGCTATCCATCCAACTGGAGGAGGACAAAAAAGGAACATGGTCAAAAAAGGCATATGCCCGCAGTACAATCCCAATGTGATCCACTGTGACAGCAGTTTTAAATCTGCCGCCAGATGATGACGTCACCGCCCCCCCCCGTGACAGACAGCATCCGTGCGCATGTGTGAGCACGAACAGCCACTCCACTGCGCCAGCACCGCCCCCAGACACCCAGCGGTGACCCGGAAGCTGCGCTGGGACACAGGAAGAGCCGGGGCCGCAAGATGAAACGCACCTGCGTTCCAAAACACCGCAAGACAAAATACATATACAAAAAATGGCTGCCATACGTTACCAAGCACGCTCCAAACCACGGTCTGACCTAGGACACGAAAACCTCCAGTGCATCGATTCGGGGTGTATTAATGGGCCTCCCGCTAGTAGCTAGGACGATTGGCCGTATTCAGCTTGCCTGCCAGTGGCCAGGCTTTATGCTTCTCCAATGCATGGGATTGCACACCCGTGTCCTACCCCGCTAGTAGCTAGGGCGTACTGGACTCTTCAGGAATTCAGCCTGGAATCGATCGTGTAAATCACCAGGAAATAGACCGAAAATCTTCATGAGGTAAGACTTGCTATCCATCCAACTGGAGGAGGACAAAAAAGGAACATGGTCTCTGGGGCAGAGTGAAATTTATAGGAGTAGGGTCCTATGAGGTAGGAGGAGGCGGGACTAACCCACACGTAGGCTGCCATGGAGTCTGTCAGGAAATCTATTTTTTCTTTCTTCTATAAAATATAGCCAATAAAAAAAAATTATAATTTCTTCAAATTTTTTTTGCCAAAATGTATGTGCTTGACTGTTAGCAGCATATGGAGCTCCACATCAGTATTTTTTGATACTGCCTATGGGGCTCTATTACATGGCAAGTGAACAGTTAAAGGAAATGATACGTAGCAACGGGAAAACGTTTCAGCCAGGAAAATTACTTTTATGTCTTCCTCATAACTATCTGCTGACAATCCGCTGTGTTAAATGTTAACAAGATCTGTAAAAAAAAAAATATATATACAGAGGAGAAGTTACACAACACATTGCAGAAGATGAGATCACACAGTTTGTGACCTCTGCTCCACAGCTGTTAGTTGGCTTATGTCATTCAATCACATGGCGCAGGTTGGCCCCAGTAAATGAACTGTTGGTGGGCACTTAGAATTTGCTTTGCCAAAAGTAAATTTTGTATCCGATGTTCCAAACTAGGAGTTTTTTGGGGAATTTAACTTTAAGAAGTCACCTGGAAATGTCCAAAGAAGTTCGGCGTTTAACTGGTGCTACCATCAGGAGAGATTAGAGGCGCATTATAAATATTACAAGTCCACTTGAGAAAGTCACCAATTTCGATGAAACGCAACTCAGATTTTTGGAATTTATTTTTTAGCCACATCTCCAGTTTTGTTATTTATATTTACTTGCCAATATTTTTTTCTCTGATTTTTTTCCAAATTGAATTTTCTACTGCAAATGAATAGCCTGGGTACTTTAGAAGGGTGAAGTATTATCAACTGACTTTGATCACACAGTTTTAATTTGGTGCTTTAATATATACTATAAAATATACTACTGGATTACCATCTTCATATATTTGGTTGATATTTGACACATGCATACTGTGCACCACAAGGCTTCTCTTTGACCTTCATATTTTTGCCCTATTAATCCAACAGGGCATGTGTGTGCCGCCAATAAGCTGCAACAAGCATTTTTGGGTTCATGTAGCTCAATACATATGTGCAGCATAAGGAGTGAGACTGGACTTTACCTTTTCCCAGAATAGTGCAGAGACTACCGATCACACAGTAACAGTCCGTTCACCCTGGCTCATTAGTCCACCCAGGGCACATGTATCAATCACAAGGGCCGCAGCCTTGGTCCAGCCCTCATGTGGCCCTCCCACCTCTACTGCAGCTGCGGAACCCCCATCATCTCCATCCCCACCTTGTCTCAGCAGTCGGCAGAAGAGAGGACCAAACTTCTCTACAACATCCTACGATGATTCTCTGAGCAGCCACAGCAAGGCTCGTCTCTGTGCCCCCCCCTATCTCAGCAGTCAGCAGCAGAGGGGAGGACAGAACTCCTTCCACAGATTCTGCACCTCTTTAGCTGTAGCACCCCTTGTCTCCGCCTCCTCGGGTCTCAGCATTCGGCAGACAGACTTTACAGCTGACTCCAGCCCTTCTCTGGTCCTCCTCCTGACCCTGCACTTTCTGATTCCCATCTCCACACCCAGCCTCTTCCTGCAGCACCACAAGGGGGGGGGGGGTTAATGTGATGTAAGGGAGGGTGGGGGACTCTTCACTTTTGATGGTGGGAAGCTCTTGATGTTAAAGGGGAGGGGGGTGCTCTGGACATCCGCTTATAATTTAATATGATAATACAATTGTATGCGGGTTGAAAAGGAGGGTCGCACACCACTTTCATCGTCCACAGGAGACTTTATTAGAGACTGCTCAGATAGAACCCCATGGCAGAACCAGGTTCTCTCTGAGCAGTCTCCAGTAAAGTTTCTTGTGGATGATACCAAACTCCAAAAATGCTGACTTAACAGAATTGAATCAATTCATCAATTTAGGCCATTATGTATTCTGCTAAATATGTTTGGTAACATTTTTTTCCAATAAGCGTACTGAATATTGATTGGTTTGCGCAAAAGTTAGTGTCTACAAACTATGGGATATTTTTATATATTTATTAATTTATTACTAGTAATGGCAGCGATCAACAATTTATAGCGGGACTGCAATATCGCGGCGGACAATTTGGACACTAAGGGGTTGATTTACTAAAGCTAGAGAGGGCAAAATTCTGCAGAGAAACCAATCAGCTTCTAACCTCAGCTTGTTTAATTAAGCTTTAGCAATAACCCCCGGTTCACATCGGCCGATTTGACATGTCAAATTACTTGCCAAATCGGAGCCTTTTGCTGGCAACGGTACAGTTTGATTCAGTGCGACACCGACTTTGCGGCGCTGCACTGATTCCCAAAAGTCGTTTTCACTACTTTTAGTGACTTCGGGGGGTGATTTTAATAGATATCTGTGCATGAACCTACACAAATGTCTCTCAAATCGCCCCTGAAGTCGGACTGAAATGCTAGTTTGAAATCATGCGAGTTCAGCTGAACTTGCACGATTTCAAACACGCAATTAGTGTGAACCTAGGCTAAAACCTTAAGGGCTCTTTCACACTTGTAGTCCGGCAAACGGACTACGTTTTTCTCAGCGGGGGATCGATCCGCTGATCCCCTGCTGAGCAGCAGGAGGACAGCTGTGTCTCTGCGCTGTGTGCGGAGACACAGCTGTCGCTGTCAGTTCCCCATGCATCTCTATGGGGGAAATCGGATGGGAACGGACAGTCGGTCCGTTCCCATCCGATCCGCTGGATGGAGGGAAAATAGGGTTTCCATCCATCCAGATTTGACGGATCGGATCGGGTCGGATGTCAGCGTACATGTCTCCGCTGACATCCGATGCCCCATAGGAATGCATGGGGGGACCATTCAGATCCGCCAAAAAAACGAACAGGTGGATCTGAACGCTCCGCCTGTGTGAAAGGGGCCTAAAGCTGATTGATTTCTCTGCAGAATTGTGAATAGTTTTGCCCTCTCTAGTTTTAGTAAATAAACCCCCAACTGACACTTGACACTTTTTGGGGGACCAGTGACATTATTACAGTGATCAGTGCTAAAAAGAATATGCAATGTCACTGTATGAATGACACTGGATGAGAAGGGGTTAACATCAGGAGTGATCAAAGGGTTAACTGTGTTCCTAGCCAGTGCTTGTGTACTGTGGGGGAGGTGCTTTTACTAAGGGAAGGCATAGATCCTTGTCCCTTTTTTGCAGCAACACAGGATTAATGCCTTCCCGATAGATAGATAGATAGATAGATAGATAGATAGATAGATAGATAGATAGATAGATAGATAGATAGATAGATAGATAGATAGATAGATAGATAGATAGATAGATAGATAGATAGATAGATAGATAGATAGATAGATAGATAGCCGTTCTGCCTGTGTACTAAACAATCAGCTCACAGTAAAACTGCTATAGGCCTTTCAGCAAGTGGTTAAACAAGAAAAGAAGGGAAAAGCCAGAACAGAGACCCTGTAGGAGAAATCTCAGAGAAAGTGGAGCAGCACAGTGTCACTGCATAATTTTTTAATTAGCCAAGGCAGCTGCAGACCTCCCAACTCCCAACAAGCACTCTTCAGTGGATTCTCCAGACCCCGAATCCTTAGCTTTCAGGAGTAAGTAAAAATAAGCCCCCAGCTCTGCTATAGCATGGACCTCGATGACCATCAGCAGACTCCAGCATGGTTTGTTTACAATTGTGAAAGGGATGGGTGGGGGGAAGTACCGCGCTTCAGGGAAAATATATGGTGTGTATTAAATAAATAAGTGAATTTGATAATAGTTTGTTAAATAAATCTTGTGTAGTGTCTTCTCTATGAGTACAAGAATATATAAATATATACCGTATTTATCGGCATATAACACGCACTTTTTCCTCCTAAAAATGGAGGAAAAAGTAGCAGTGTGTGTTATACGCCGATATAACAAAAAAAAAAAAGTCCAGAAAGCACTAGCAGCGCCGAGAGGTAGAAGGGGGCGGGCGGTACCCAGGAGAAGGGAGGACGCGCTGTCATGGGAAGTCCCGCCTCCTATGCCGTCGTCAATCATAGGCGCCGGGAATTCCGATAACAGCGCGTCCTTCCTTCTCCTCTGCGCCGGCCGCCCCCTTCTACCTTTCGGCGCTGACTGCTTTCTGGACAAGTGACTTTTTATAGCGGCACTGGCGCTGGCGAGGCTGCAATAATGGACGCTGGCGAGGCTGCATGTATGGGCACTGGCGAGGCTGCATGTATGGGCACTGGCGAGGCTGCATGTATGGGCACTGGCACTAGCGAGGCTGCAATTATGGGCGCTAGCGAGGCTGCAATTATGGCTGCTGGCGAGGCTGCAATTATGGGCACTGGCGCTGGCGAGGCTGCATGTATGGGCACTGCGCTGGCGAGGCTGCATGTATGTGCACTGCACTGGCTGCATGTATGGGCACTGCGCTGGCTGCATGTATGGGCACTGTGCTGGCGAGGCTGCAATTATGGGCACTGGTGCTGGCGAGGCTGCATGTATGTGCACTGCACTGGCTGCATGTATGGGCACTGCGCTGGCTGCATGTATTGGCACTGTGCTGGCGAGGCTGCAATTATGGGCACTGGTGCTGGTGAGGCTGCATGTATGGGCACTGCGCTGGCTGCATGTATGGGCACTGCACTGGCGAGGCTGCATGTATAGACACTGCGCTGATGAGGCTGCATTCATGGGCACTGGTAAGACTACATTTAATTTTAAAAAAATGTTCTGAGTTCAAAGCTGTTTATCTTAAATTTCAGCTTTTTTCCTGAAATTTCTGCCCTAAAATTTAGGTGCGTGTTATATGCCGGCGCGTGCTATACGCCGATAAATACGGTAACTACAATGTACCAATGAATCTTAAAAATACTCAATTATCAGACATAAATCTATAAATATAAAGTGCAAAAATAAATATTCATTCAATTACATCAAGGTGCTTATGGTGTTTTCTGTGTTAATAACAAATGTCTAAAAGACGTATTAATTAATAAATGTGCCAATAAAGTGTTCAGTGCAAAAATATAAACGGTTAAGTATTTCTGTGTATTGCACAACATGAAATAAAGTGCTCCAATCTATTAAAGGTGCTCAAGTGTCCCAAAACAAACAGGAGAATCATAAAGCAGTGATCTTCCTCTTCCAGGTGTCTCAATCTTATTTCTTCCACCTTTACTCCGTGTGATCTATGGGGTGCTTCTTAGTGCTCATCCCCTATAGGTGTGCTAAATGCTCACCTCAAACTCTCAGATAGTGCGCCTCTTGCTCTATATGAACATTGAACTCCTCTCCTCTCCTTCTTAACGTTGTATAAGGTGGGGGGATGATGGTATGCCTCGCCTTATCTGGATCGGGATGGGTGCCCTCAGGTACTCCCTCGAATCTCGAAATAAGGGGCCAATATAGTGTAGTATTTCCAATCACATATATTTATTAAATAAAATATAACAACTCACATAAAAAGCTGTTGTTCTTAGCCGTTCTTAACCGCATACATTCAGCTGCGGGACTTACTTCCGCGTTCCGTACGTCACTTCCTGTGCTATGCCCTACGCGTGACTTCTTCAGGGGCTGTGCAAATCACTTGCGATGTCTGTGAGATGCAAATTCAGCCATACAGATTGTAAGGCTGAATTCGCCTCGCATTCGGACCAAACTCGTGCAGGACCCTTTTTTGGTCCGCACCAGAATCGGATGCACCCATGCAATCCGATTCCTGTCCGAGTTGACAGTTCGCACTGCGATATGCGAACTGATCTGGGGGGTGTCATTAACTTTGTATTGACACATCCAGCAGTTCGCATATGGCAGTGTTAACTGCCTGCAAGTTGGTGTGATGCAGGAACCCGCAGTGCAGGGAGATGCAAACCTTGGCCCTCCAGCTGTTGCAAAACTATAAGTCCCATCATGCCTCTGAGTGTCATGCTTGTGGCTGTCAGAATCTTACTATGCCTCATGGGACTTGTAATTCTGCAACATCTGGAGGGCCACAGTTTGCGCATCCCTGCCGTAGTGGATTTGCAGGGTTCCCACATCGCACCAATGTGAACCGAGTCTGGGGGGGGGGGGTATTTGTATTGTCCTGGCCTGTTAGGGTTGGTTCACACTGTAGTGTTGTCAGACATCACGTGATTCAACCCGCACTGCTGTGCAAATCATATGCGATGTCTGTGCGATGCAAATTCAGCCATACAGATTGTATGGCTGAATTTGCATCGCTTTTGAACCAAAATCACACAGGACCCTTTTTTTGGTCTGCATCAGAATCAAATAGCATGGGTGTTCACACCTATGCGATCCGATTCATGTCCAAACTGACAGTTCGCACTGCGATATGCAAACGAATCTGGGGGTGTCGTTAACGTTTTATTGACACCCCCAGCGATTCGCATATGGCAGTGTGAACTGCCTGTGAGTTGATCGCGATGTGGGAACCCGCAGTGGAATCGCAGGGTTCCCGCATCGCAAATATGTGAACCGGCACTTAGGCCTCTTTCACACGGGTGCACCACCCGACTGAGTCCATTCTGGTCAGCGGGGACCGATCCGCCGATCCCCACTTAGCAGGCGGATGCCAGCTCCGTCTCCGCTCTGTGTGCGGAGAAAGTGATGTCAGATCCCCACTGTCCTCTATGGGGAGATCGGATGAGAACGGACCGCCTGTCCGTTCTCATTCGATCCCATCCGATCCTCTAGACGGAATGGAAAATAGGGTTTCCATCTGTCTGGATTTCACAGACAGGTTCGGATCGAAAAGCAGTGGTGTCGGCGGACATGTCTTCGCTGACATCCGCTGCCCCATAGGGATGCATGGAGCATCCGATCAGGTCTGCCTGAGAAACTGACAGGCTTCAGATCACCCGTGTGAAAGGGGCCTTATGCCTTGCACACACAATCAGATTATTAAATGATCTTTCGTCTCTTTTTTGTTGCATGCTAGTTTCATATGAAAATTCTCGTACGACAGAATTCAACTTCAGAAGTGATGTCATGTGTTGAATTGTTTTGTATGTATTCTTTCGTTTCTGAGCATGCCTAGTCTTGCTCTTACTATTTTTTTCGGACGAAAACTGTACTAATTAAACAAAAATCGGATGTTGTGTTGACGTACAATAAAAATTTTAAAGCCTGCACATACTGTTTTTGTCGTCCGAAAATTCGTAATCTAGTGGGGTCTAAAAAGTGTACCTGTGAAGTTTCAGCTCTGTAGCATGTCCAGAACCAGAAAAAAAAGTTTGTTTGTATTAGAATTAATATAGAACAGGGATATGGCTCTGCTATTTTCACACCTTGCCAGTTTAGTAGCAGGCATTTTTTGGGGGTTTTTGGAGGCAGGCATAACATCAGAACCTTTGTGTAGGGGTATATATACACACACATATATAGGTGTGAAAGTAGCTGAACACTATGCTTGAGCTAATGAAATAACACCCATATGGCTTCTCTGCTATCACACCTATATGTGTGTATGTGTATAAATACATATAAGTGTGTGCGTATATATACCCCTATACAGAATTTCAGATGTTTTGCCTGCCTCCAAAGACCCCAAAAAAATTCCCCCAAAAAAACGCCTGCAACAACACACCTGGGCGTTTTTTTTGGCGCAGGCGTTTTTTTGGGCATTTTTTTGGGGTCTTTGGAGGCAGGCAAAACATCTGAAATTCTGTATAGGGGTATATATACACACACACTTATATGTATATATACACATACACATATATAGGTGTTATAGCAGAGAAGCCATATGGGTGTTAATTATTTCATTAGCGCAAGCATAGTATTCTGCTACTTTCACAACTATATATGTGTAAGTGTATATATACATATAAGTGTGTGTGTATATATATATACCCCTACACAGAAGTTCAGATGTCATGCCTGACTCCAAAAATGTCCTCAAAAAAGCCCTATAAACGCCTGCAGCAAAAAGCAGGGTGACAGGGGAGAAGCCATATCCCGGTTCTATATGTGTCCTAAGAGAAACTATCTTTTCTCTATAGCGGTCACCCTGAAATAGAAGAGTTTGGTCACCCTGCCATAGCAGTCAGAGTCAGTTAACCCTACACTACACTACGGTCCCCTTACACTTAACACTTTCCCTACAGAAAATAGATTATTAAATCTATAGTGGAAAATAGTACCCTAACTACACTAGATATCCCTTTCCTCACACTAATAATTGCCAAATGACACTTTGAGAGCAGAAGTAACAGAACTGCTTCCACTCTCTTCCACATCCCTGTATTAAAATGGTAGAGATTTAGCGGGGCTATCTTATATACTGGGGGGCGTATTCACTAATGATTGTCCTCTGGACCCCCTAGTCACTCCAATCACATTCCTAGCATTCCCCTGCCCCCTCAATTGGCTTTTACTGATGGTTCTGGTCCAATCACAGGCTTTTAAAGCCCAGTTCCTGTCCCATTGAATTTTGGTCGGTTCTGGTTGCCGAATTCTGAACTTTTTCAGCAAAAAGTTCGGAATTCGGCCGAATTTCGAACAGTCAATGTTCGGGTCGAACCGATGGTCGACCCGAACCGTTCGATCATCCCTATCTATTAGTCCTGTTTACTGTTATCACTGAAAGTGGGACAAAGAAAAGTACTGAATTTTGGGGTTGTCACCAGAACAGGAACAAAGGGAAATCTTTCGAAGAGGACGCTAGTTCTGGTGACTACCAGCGATTTCCCTTACTTTGTAGGAATTGCCTCACCTATTTTGGTTATGGTACAGGAAGTGGAGAATCTCCCCAATAGGACACAGGTGGCAAACAAACTGACAGGGGTTCTAACTTCTAACCTTACTCTATGCAATATGAAAAAAAAAAAAAAGAAAGAGTTTTGCCATTAGTTCCACTTAGGTCTCCAGGAATGGTATTGTCCTTTTCATCCCTTCAACTGGTCTTGATGAAAGGTACAGCAATCCAAGAAAACAAAGACAAAGGCACTTTCGGCATATCACTCTTCTTTAGTCATAAATTCCAAAGACCAAAAACAATGAAAATACATCCAACCAGCGAATGTTTCTCCTTGCAAAGCACACGCTTTCTCAAGGCACTTGGATCTGTCCACTTTAGGAAACGTTTTACCCTTCCGTCTCGTCAACTGCTATTGTGAAGGGTAGCACTAGGCACAGAGTAGCCACCCCCATCTTTTTTTTTCCTATACTGGCATGGGCCTCCCGATCAGACACCAACTACCTAAAAAAATTCATCCTCTTGTGAAGTGCGAGACAGACGCACTCTTAACTAGGGATGATCGCACTTTTCAAAAGTTCGGTTCGGCCAGAACATCCGAACTTCCCGAAAGTTCGGCCCGGATTTCAGAACCCCATTGAAATCAATGGGACCCGAACTTCGGTAATCAAAAAACCCCATTTTGAAGCCCTAAAACCAAATAAATGCCCCTAAAAAGTGCCTAGGGTTCTGGGTCATACCCCAGGGACTATTAATCACACAAAAAAAAGTTCTTAAAAATTGTCATTTTTGATAGAGAGCCAATTATTGAAAAAAAAAAAAAAAAATAAAAATTTCTTTGGATTTAGTATCTGGGGGGGTCTAAAAAGTGTACCTGTGAAGTTTCAGCTCTGTAGAATGTCCAGAACCATAAAAAAAATAGTTTGTATTAGGTCACTTATAGAACAGGATAGTGGCTTCTCTCTTTTCACACCTTGCCGGTTTAGTAGCAAGCGTTTTTTTTGGGCATTTTTTGGGGTCTTTTGAGGCAGGCAAAACATCTGAACTTGTGTATACGGGTATATATACACACACACTTATATGTATATATACACCTAGACATATATAGGTGTGATAGTAGCAGAAATATATGCTTGCGCTAATGAAATCATTTACACTAATATGGCTCCGCTCCTATAACCGCACCTATATATGTGTAAGTGTGAAATACATATAAGTATGTGTGTATATATACCACTATACGCAAGTTCAGATGTTTTGCCTGCCTCCAAAGAACCCAAAAAAATGCCCAAAAAAACGCTAGCGCCAAAAAAAAACGCCCAAGTGTGTTGTTGCAGGCATTTTTTTGGGGGTTTTTGGAGGCAGGCAAAACATCTGAACTTGTGTATAGTGGTATATATACACACATACTTATATGTATTTTACACTTACACATATATAGGTGTTATAGGAGTGGAGCCATATTAGTGTAAATTATTTCATTAGCGTAAGCATATATTTCTGCTACTATCACACCTATATATGTCTAGGTGTATATATACATATAAGTATGTGTGTATATATACCCGTATACACAAGTTCAGATGTTTTGCCTGCCTCCAAAAACCCCCAAAAAATGCCTGCAACAACACACCTGGGCGTTTTTTTTTTTTACGCTAGCATTTTTTTGGGTTCTTTGGAGGCAGGAAAAACATCTGAACTTCTGTATAGGGGTATATATATATATATACACACACACTTATATGTATTTTACACATACACATATATAGGTGTGATAGGAGCGTAACTATATTGGTGTTAATTATTTCATTTGCGCAAGTAGTGTTTTCTGCTCCTTTCACACCTATATATGTGCAGGTGTATATATACATACATGGGTGTGTATATATACCCCCTATACACATGTTCAGATGTCATGCCTGACTCCAAACATGTGCTCAAAAAATCCATATAGACGCCTGCAGCCAAAAAGCAAGCTGACAGGGGAGAAGCCATATTACTGCACCGAATGTGACTTAAGAGAAACTAGCTTTTCTCTATAGCGGTCACCCTGATATGGAAGGGTTTGGTCACCCTGCCATAGCAGTCAGTGTCAGTTCACCCTACACTACATTACGGTCACCCTGGCACTTAACACTTTCCCTACAGAAACTAAATTTTTGCATCTAACTAAAGTGTAAAAGAGCACCCTAACTACACTAGATATCCCTTTCCTCACACTAATAAATGCTAAATGACACTTTTAAAGTAAAATTAACAGAACTGCTTCCACTCTCTTCCATGTCCCTGTATTACAATGCTAGGAATTTGGCGGGGGCTATCTTATATACTGGGGGGCGTATTCACTAATGATTGGCCTAGGGACCCCCTAGTCACTCCAATCACATTCCTAGCATTCTCCTGCCCCCTCAATTGGCTTTTGCTAATGGTTCTGGTCCAATCATGGGCTTTTAAAGCCCATTTCCTGTCCCATTGCATTTTGGTCGGTTCTGGTTGCCGAATTCCGAACTTTTTCAGCAAAAAGTTCTAAATTCGGCCGAACCTCGAACAGTCAATGTTCGGGTCGAACTGATGGTCGACCCGAACCATTCGATCATCCCTACTCTTAACTAGAGGGGTGTATCCTTCTGGTTTACTGCAGGAGAATGAAGGTTGTAGATGGGCCTTCCACCAGGCCCTAGGATCCTGTCTGGATAGCCTTGAGAATGATATAGCTCTGCCAATACAGCCTTAAAAAACACCCTAATTTTGCCTTCACCATTGACTGCGTTTTCCAAAATTGACTTTATGCATTGACAATGCATTTTCCAAAATGTAGAAGTCTCAGTGTGATGTCCCAACAAAGTTAATTTTGCTCATCCCCAGCAATAATGTTTGTGAATTGACATTTAGTATTTTTGTTGCAACACATTTTTAAGGATGAAGTTAAGGATAAGTTCACCTTTTAAAAAAAAAAAAAATGAATGCACATCTTTTTTGAAAGAAAAAAAAATGTTTATTTTTTTTTTTTTTCCTTATTAGGAGCCTGTAAAGCATCGCACCCCCGATCAGCAGATCACAGGCTCCTGCAGACTGTCAGTGTAGCTGTCTGCTCATCCCAAGTACGGGCAAGCATTACAGAATGACAGGAAGAGCACTCATCAACGCCCTGGTAGTTCGTTGAGAACTACAAGCCATCAGCTACAATGGCTGATGGTAGTTGTAGTTCCCCCAGTCACAGAACTGTTAAGGAATGATGCGCTCTTGTTAGTAACATGTTACATCCTAAATATGGGTGTAACATGTTACTAAAGGGGAACTTACCCTTTAACCGCTATGATTGATAAAACTCAAATCCAAAGCATGAAAGAAGTGGGCCAGAAATAGTAAGTCTGGGGAGGAAAGGGCTAGCAAACGCTGGATGTCCTCCAGCCAGGGAATGAGGCGGCTGTATCTGATTTTCTGTAGCTTCTAATGAACATTGTGAGAAGCTCACAGTGTGCAGTGAAATAAGCATAATCAATTTTAGTACAGGTCCCTCTGTGCAAGACTGAAACATTAAATACTGCCTGGTTTAGTGAAATCTCAGTCACCACAGGCAGAATCTGCTGCATGGACCTCCATGTGCATCTCAGGAGTGTATATCTGTGCAGAGCCAATGCACGGATCAGAGATCAGTATGCATCCTGATGCACTGCGGTATGTGTGCGGAGGTCTGCACAACCCCGCACCTGTCATTGATTTCAACTCGCTGCCTGTACATCCCTGCATGAAACAGCTGTGCATACCCAGGAGTTAAAGCGGAGTTCCGGCCTATTTTGCAACTTTAGTGATTCCTGGAGTGCTCGCTATGCTGATCAACAATTGGGAATTTTACATTTTTTTCGGAAGTCCCTTACCTTATTTTCAGGGCATTTTTGATTGTACTTCCTTCTTCTCCCTTCTCTGTGGCCACGGCCACCGACATCACTTCCGCCTTTGCATTGCATCCTGTGAGCTGTTTGTCATTACTCCCAGAACACAGCAAATTACACTGCGGCTTCAGATGCCCACATCCAAGATGGCCGCGCCCAGACAGCATTTTTAAAAGTAAGATTTTGACTAAAATCCAATAATATACACCTTGTAAGTATGAGAATAGCGGTTCTGTAAAGGGCGATGGATTAGTATTATAGGGGCTCCGCTTTAAAGACAGCTTTGCAGGGGCAAATGGATCAGAACACCCATGTTAATGAGGCCTAAGGCTCCTAGAAGGGGGAAGTCATCTTCTTTTTGGTGGTTCTTTAGGAAACCACGTGGTAGCGTCCAAAGAAGTTAGGCATTTTCCTGGCGCTTCCATCGGGAAACTCATGTTAAATAGTACCAGTCTGCTTGAGAAAGTTGCCACATGGGGGACGAAACATACCATGGATTACTGGCTTTTTTTTTTTAGCCACAACCCCAATTTTAATATGTGTAGATTTTTTTTTATGCCAATGTTTGGATTAATATGATCTGCCTGATTGGGTTTCCTGCTGCAAATGCATAGCCTGGAAATGGCCTATCCTTTGGAAAGGTGAAGTATTAACTGACTTTGATCACATGGCTTTAATTTTGCACCAATTTTGGATTGCCATCTTCATATATTTGAATGATAGAAACTACACCTATATTGTGCACAGGGCCGGTGCTAGGTTATTTTGCACCCTAGGCAAGGCAAGACCAGATACTTCCTTTTAATCCTATACTCCCCTTCCTGTATACACTGCCCCCTTTAATCCTACACCCCCTTGCTGCACACACTGCCCCCCTTTAACCCTACACCTCCCTTCATATACACACTGCCCCCCTTTAATACTACACACCCCTTCTTGTAAACACTGCCCTTCTTTAATGCTACACCCCCTTCCTGCACATACTGCCCCTCTTTAACCCTACACCCCCTTCATATACACACTGCCCCCTTTAACCCTACACCCCCTTCATATACAGACTGCCCCCCTTTAACCCTCTTCACACCCCTTCATATACAAACTACCTTCCTTTAACGCTACACACCCCTTCTTTTACACACTGCCCCTCCCCCTTCCTGCACACACGGTCCTTCTTTAATGCTACACCCCTTCCTGCACACACTGCCCCCCTTTAACCCACACCCCACTTCATATACACACTGCCCCCCTTTAACCCTACACCCCCCTTCATATACACACTGCCCCCTTCAACCCTACACACCCCTTCATATACACACTACCTTCCTTAATGCTACACACCCATTCTTGTACACACTGCCCTTCTTTAATGCTACACCCCCTTTCTGCACACACTGCCCCCCCTTCAACCCTACGCACCCCTTCATATACACACTGTCCTGCTTTAACCCTACACCCCCCCTTCATATACACACTGTCCTGCTTTAACCCTACACCCCCCTTCATATACACACTGCCCCCCTTCAACCCTACACACCCCTTCATATACACACTACCTTCCTTTAATGCTACACCCCCTTCCTGCACACACTACCCCTTTTTAACCCTACACCCTCCTTCCTATACACACTGCCCCCCTTTAACCGTACACACCCCTTCATATACAAAGTGCCGCCCTCTCTAGAGGTGACATCCACTGGGTATGAGGAGGTAACAGGAGAGCATTGTGGCACTGGCCATGGCTGCGCCCTAGGTGGCAGTGCGCCCTAGGCGGCCGCCTAGTTTGCCTAGTGGAACCAGCGGCCCTGATTGTGCACCACAAGGCTTCTCCTAGCTTTTTGACCTGCATATTGCTGCCCTGATAATCCAGCTAGTCATGTGTGTTCAGCCAATATTTCTGCAACTGCCTGATTGCCATTTATCATCATACAGTATGTGGAGATATCAGTACTGATTTATTTGGGCTCATGTGGCTCAATATCCACTATAGTGTCAAAAGTATTGGGACACCTGCCTTCACATGCACATGAACTTTAATGGCATCCCAGTCTTAAAGTGCGTACACACTATAAGAAAATCAGGCGAACATTTTCATCTTCATCCAAAGAACTTTCGTACGATTTTCATATAGTGTGTACACAACTTTCTACAGACGATTCTGTAGAAAGCAACCGTGCTGAATGCTTTTTTCTCGTCAGTATTTACACAGGAAACGGAGGGGTACACTGACCATGACGGTATGGTTAGTAGTAATACACAGGACTTGCCACTATGGCTAACAGAGGGTGAAATCAGGGAAAGGCTGGACAAACTTAACACAAACAAATCACTCAAGGAACTCAGTAAGGTTATATCCAGACCACTGTTCCTGATCTTTGCGGACAGTATTAGGACAGGAGATGTACCAGGGGAGTGGAGGAAAGCAAACGTGATTCCGATATTCAAAAAGGGTCAGAGGCATATACCGGGAAATTATAGGCCGGTCAGTCTGACATCAGTAGTATGTAAACTTCTGGAGGGGATGATAAGGGACTATATCGTAGAATATGCTAAAGACAACAGCATCATCAGTAGTAACCAGCACGGGTTTACAAATGGGCGTTCTTGTCAAACCAATCTCTTAACATTCTACGAGGAAGGTAGCTGTGAGCTAGATAGGGGCAGACCAGTGGATGTGGTGTACCTAGATTTCGCTAAGGCGTTTGATACAGTTCCCCACAAGCGCTTAATTTATAAAATAAGGTCTGCAGGTATCGACAGCAGGGTTTGCTCTTGGATACGGAACTGGCTAAAAGGGCGTATCCAAAGGGTGGTAATAAACAGCGCATACTCAGACTGGTCTGAGGTAGTAAGCGGGGTCCCCCAAGGCTCAGTCCTAGGACCAACCTTGTTCAATTTATTCATAAATAGCATTGAGGACGGGATCAGTAGTTCGATATCAGTTTTTGCTGATGACACAAAATTAGGCAGGGCAATAACAGCACAGCATGAAGCAGATATCCTACAGAATGACCTGGACAAAATAACGGAGTGGGCAACGACTTGGCAAATGAGGTTTAACGTAGAGAAGTGTAAGGTTTTGCACTTGGGGACTAGAAACATTAAAGCACAATACACGTAAGGAGGGGAACCCTTGGGGGAATCAAAAATGGAGAAGGATCTAGGAGTCTTGGTTGATGATAGACTAGGCAACAGCTTGCAATGTCAAGCGGCGGCTACCAAGGCTAGCAGAATATTAGCATGCATAAAGAAAGGGATGTTTTCCAGAGATAAGACTATAATCCTTCCACTTTATAAAACTCTGGTCCGACCGCATCTGGAGTATTCTGTCCAGTTCTGGTCGCCAGTCCTCAGAAGGGATGTGTTGGAGCTGGAGAGATTATGAAGAGCGTTATGAAGAGTGATTATGAAGAGCGTCTCCAATCGCTTGATTTATTCTCCCTGGAGAAGAGACGCCTGAGGGGGGACATGATAGCAATTTTTAAATATCTCAATGGGGATCTCAGCTTAGAAAAAAAGCTGTTCAGTCGAAGGGATTGCATGAGGACTCGGGGGCACACAATGCGATTAGAGGAGAAGCGTTTTAACCTCAGGCAACGTGGGGGGTTCTTTACTGTTATGCCCCATACACACGTGCAGATTATCTGCAGACTTTTGTCTGCAGACTTACCTTTTCTATGTAGTGCAAGGGCCTGCCGGATTGCATACAAATTGAAAGTGTTTAGGTTTGACCTCATATTATATGGTTTTGGTAAGTCTGCAGACAAAAGTCTGCAGATAATCTGCACGTGTGTATGGGGCTTTAGGGCTACAAGATTGTGGAATTCTCTACCACAAGAAGTGGTTTCTGCGGGTAGTATGGTGGCTTTCAAAAGACTATTAGACGTACATCTCAAAGAACAGAACATTCAGGGGTATGTGAGATGATTACAGCCACACACACCTACATAGGTTGAACTGGATGGACTATTGTCTTTATTCAACCTCACCTACTATGTAACTATGTAACTATGTAACTATGATTCTGAATTTTTGTACTAAAATTCTCGAAGGGACAAACTCCAAATTTTTTCTCATATGGGAAAAAATGAACATTTTTTGTTTGTGTATCGTTTTCGCACATTTTTTGTACAAGTAAAATCAGAAAAGAAAGACTGCGCATGATCAGAAACAATAAACAACAAAACAAAAGCCTTAGTCGTACGAGAATTTTTGTACGAATTTTCGTACATCGGCTCCCATTTGCTGTGAAACAAGGAAAATCGGACGATCGTTCACCCGATTTTCTTATAGTGTGTACCCCACTTTAGTCTGTAGGGTTCAATATTGAGTTAGCCCACCCTTTGCAGCTATAACAGCTTCAATTCTTCTGGGTAGGCTGTCAACGAGGTTTAGGAGTGTGTCTTCGGTATGTTTGGGGTAGAGAAACTTGACTGGCCTGCACAGAGTTCTGACCTCAACCTGATAGAACACCTTTAGGATGAATTACAGAGGAGGCTATGAGCCAGGCCTTCTCTCCAACATCAGAGCCAAACCTCACAAATGCACTTCTGGAAGAATGGTCAAACATTCCCATAGACACACTCCTAAACCTTGTGGACAGCCTTCCCAGAAGAGTTAAAGCTGAAGCAAAGGGTGGGCCAACTCAATATTGAACCCTACAGACTAAGACTGGGATGCCATTAAAGTTCATGTGCGTGTAACTGCAGCTGTCCCAATACTTTTGGTAATATACTGTATATGTGCAGCATAAGGAGTGAGACCAGACTTTGATGTTCAATTTTGCATGTCCACGTGTAGCTGTTATTAGCTTGAAATGTGGTTGTATATTAACTACACATATAGTCATTTGCACAACATACCAGCGGTCCATCCTGATTGGCCTTGTTTTGTGAGATCTAGGGGCCACGTGTGTTGGCAAAAGGAGACTCATCTTTTACAGGTCTGGTTTGCCTCTGCAATTCGACTTTCCACCCTGTATCTAGCACCCATCTAAGGCCCCATACACACGTGCAGATTATCTGCAGACTTTTGTCTGCAGACTTACCTTTTCTATGTAGTGCAAGGGCCTGCAGGATTGCATACAAATTGAAAGTGTTTAGGTTTGACCTCATATTATATGGTTTTGGTAAGTCTGCAGACAAAAGTCTGCAGATAATCTGCACGTGTGTATGGGGCATAACATTCTGCTCTAGTGGAGTGTCAGCATTTATTAGGAGGCCAGGTCCTTATCAGTGTCTGAACAATTCCAGCTGGATCATATCATCTCATTTACTGCTTCCGTACATTCCTATATTTGCATATTTTATTATTACTATTTATAGGGATTATATAGCAGCAACAGTTTACGCAGCGCTTTACAACATGAAGGCAGACAGTACAGTTACATTGCAATTCAATACAGGAGGAATCAGAAGGCCCTGCTCGTTAGAGCTTACTACATTTTATTTTTTTTGGAGAGGAACTCATAAATAGCTTGTTTTTTTTTTTTTTTTCTCTGCTTCATAATTTGTGTTTGACATTATTGGATATGTTGAATGTTTCTATAGTTTAAATGTTTATATTTTATTTTTATTTGCCTCATTTTTTATTGTGTGTGAATGATGTATGTTCTGTTCGGGGGCCTGCGCCCCCCCCCCCATCCCCCAATTTTTCTCCCCCTTAAAGAGTAACTTCACTTTTGTTGAGAAAAAACATTCTCCTCTGGGCGATTGTACGATAATCTGATCGTTAACACAGTTCATCCGATATTATCTGATCGTACAAGCACGAGAATTTTTGTCGTACGATACCAGATCTTAAGATTTTCGTTTAATCAGTGCAGTTGTCGTTCAAAAATACAATATAAATACACTACAATACATCACTTCCGATTTTTTATTCTGCTACAAAGGCAGTGGGCTGGAGACGTGCTGCAGCCACAATGCATTTCTTTGAATCCACAGCATGAAATTAAGCAAGCCCCCTGTCTCATTTGGCAGGCACCTCCACCTGGCGAACGTGACCATTTCAAGTGAATAGGGCTGCGTTTGGCACGACTCGCAACTGCATGCAATGCATGTGAGTGTGGCGCCGTGGTGTGGCATATACAATGTGAAAACAGGTGGTGAGGGGAAACCTATTGATTGTAGCACAATTGACGTTTGGGTGTGTTTACATTTGTATGTAGGTATGTGGGGGCTCAAAACATTTTTGGGGGGTTTTTAAGGGCTTGGGTTTAACTGTTTAACACTTTTTTTCATAAAAATATATTTTTCATCACATAGGAGACAAAAACTCCCCTATGTGATGCTTTTTTTGGTGACAGGTTCTCTTTAATGAAACCTCAGGAAACTTTTGGATCTTTGATATCTCATCTGCCCTCTATTGAAGCCAATGGACTGCAAATAAAGCTTCAATAGTTTTTTCCCCAGCCACAACAGCCACTGACAATTATAGCAGGAGCTGGAAGTGAGCTACTTGGTTCCTAGGCCTGGTTCACATCTATTCTTTTTTTATGGTGCTTTTTGTAGAAACGCACTACAGTCCATTTAGCATGATTTCCTATGGGACACGTTCACATCTAGGCTTTTTTTCAGCCTCAAGGGAGGAGCTGCTGAAAAGCACGTAGTGTGTTTTGCTGCAATTTTGCCACGTATTTCATTTTTTAATCTGCCCAACAAATAGGGCAAAAAAAAAAGCATAAAAAATGCAACACGCATCAAAAAAGTGTAAAAAAACGTGCGTGCAAAAACGCACCGCAAAAATCCACAGAAATGAATCAAAAGCAAACTGTATAGGTGTGAACCAGGCCTAAATAGGTAGGGGAGATCTGCAAACAGATGTTCGCTGATTTTCCTCCCCTCTACCTAGCAGTTCCGAGACCGTCTGTTGCTGGGGTGTGTGTAAGTGGCACAGACACAGATGCTGGGAGTGTGCGTAAATCTCCCCTCCCCCCGCTGCTGCACCATTGCTGGAGGAAAATGGACGCAGAGATTTAATTGAGAAGAAGCATTTCTGTCCCCAGCAGGTAAAAACAAATGTGAGGGTTTGTTGCTAAGGACTTGGCTAATGGGGTAGTTAATTTAGGGCTCTTTCACACGGCCGTTCCGATTTTTTTATTCTGCTGCGGCACTTTTTTTTTTTTTTTCACGGACACGGATGACACTTGTGTCATCCTCTCTGTATGTCCGCATATCATCCCATCCGTTTGCGGATGATATACGGACATAATGTAGGTCTATGGGGATTGCGGATGTCAGCGGATGACACCGCTGACATCCTATTTTGCATCCTTTCTGTTTTTTAAACGGAAGAAAAATAGGGCTCTTTCACACGGCCGCTCCGTATGTCCGTATTTCATCCCATTTTTTTGCGGATGAAAAACTGACATAATGCATGTCAATGGGATTGCGGATGTCAGCGGATGACCATCTGCTGACATCCGATTTTCATCCTTTCAGTTCTGTTCCGTTTTTTGGAACGGAACAGAACCCAATTTTTCTTCCGTTTAAAAAAACGGAAAGGATGCAAAATCGGATGTCAGCGGTGTCATCCACTGACATCCACAATCCCCATAGACCTACATTATGTCCGTATATCATCCGCAAATGGATGGGATGATATGCGGACATACGGAGCAGATGACACAAGTGTCATCCGTGTCCGTGAAAAAAAAAAAAAAAGTGCCGCAGCGGAATAAAAAATAGGAGCGGCCGTGTGAAAGAGCCCATAGGGTTCTGTTCCGTTCCAAAAAACGGAACAGAACCGAAAGGACGAAAATCCAATTGAAATGCATTATGTCCGTTTTTCATCTGCAAAAAAATGGTATGAAATACGGACATACGGAGCGCCCGTGTGAAAGAGCTCTAAATTAATGATTCTGGTACTACAAGTCCATCAGTAGATAGTGTTTGTCATGGGCACTAATGCTTGTAGTTTAGGCAACAAACTGTCAGTTGTCAGCTCTTATGTCTAGGGATAACCTAGACTTTGTAGGATTATAGATACATTGTTGAGGGATTCAAATGACTGGGAAATAACTATACACTTGTAGTGCTTACCCATAAAGGCGCTGCTGTTGCTCTGGCCCCTATCCCCAGTGCAAATGTCCCTCTGGGCACCACCACACACTCTGACATATCAAGGCTGAATAGGGATGATTCATTAGTGCAACACACCCTGTAAATTAATAAACAAAATGGCTATAACAGATATTAACACCACAAATAACTAGAGGACCCAATGTTTCTTCACTTGTACCCTGGGACTAGGGAGGTCCTAACTAAGGGGTGAAAGCTAAACGTCCATCACTCTTTCTAAATCCCTTCCACTAGCCAGTGTATTTGTAATCATTGGGGCTTAAAATTAAGGTGTTGGAGCACTCAGATTTGAGTGAATACCACAACATAGGATATAATTACCCTAACTGTATCACAAAGTAAGGTGACATTGTCCTTTTAAGAATTGAGTAGGATGTTGTCACCACCAAATGATCTGTGATTCACCTAATTCCGCTCTCTAGCATCAGGAACCAGTGATGTCGACTGCAATGCTGGACCTGATTGTAATGATCTCTCCTGGAACCGATGATGCTGGGGCGACTTAAGACCTGGCAGTGGCGACCTCTCACAACTGTAACCTCCGTGTAGATGTGACAGCAGAGTCTCTCTCCATCACTGATCAAAGAAGAGAGGTCAAGCTCAGTGTTGTGAAAGTCATAAGACTATCTGCCACATCCCTTAAAATATAGAAACAAAGAAAAGAACAACCCCATTGGGACTTTAAAGGCAGTAAGAATAAAGTATAAAGGGTAAGAAATATAAAATCAATAATTTATTCAAAATGTAGTAGAGGAATGTAGTAGGAGACGTGCGTTAATGACATCATCTCCGCCCTGGCCAACTAAAAACATGTACTGACAATTGCGTTCCACACTGGAACACGGAATTACATTGCTTCTGCCCTAAAAAGGACTTTGAAGGGCGACCGTCTGGTGCGCCCCACAGGTAGGGGCAACAGGCTTGCTCATCTACACACATAGCTAGGAGAGCATCCCCACACCTCATGGTCTGACAGTAAAATACCCAGCACCTCATAGCATATTAGCTCCACGCTTCCCTGTGGGGGAAAGTGTGTGCATAAAATGACATTATTTATAAAACAGAATTCCTCTAAAAATAAAAAATAAATATATTAGAAATATATATACACCAGAAAAAGGCTTTTGTAAACTAATCCCTGTCACCTAGATGGTAATGGGACAGGTCAAGTGGCACGCAATGGATGTCTTTCCTGACTACATTGGAAGCATGGCACCAAGTGCCCAGAAACCAGACCTCATAAGTGTAGGGACCCATCTAGAATTGGGGTTCTCACTCAATTCCCAACATGTTTCAGGATGTAGGTAAATTCCTTCTTCAAGGGGAGATGAGAGCAGTGTACTCTTGTCTACAAACGTAATGACAAACATATAAGTATATGCAATCACCTAGTATATATATGGTATCATTCCAGGTAAGTTCACATAGTTACCATAAAAACAATATGTACTCACACACTATATGGCCATATCAAACAAGATAAAGATTTTCCCAGTACCTTCTTAATTTGTGTGTGCATCTATGTGCGTTTGTGGCACAATGCACAGGGATAGATGCATATATGCTGGGTTTCTCTAGCCTACATGTACATATATCTTTTCTACCACATTAGGAATGGTTTCTCATTTGCTTATGCGATCCTTGTGAGCACCTGCCTACACCTAACTGGCAACATCCTCCCCTTATTCACCAGGGACCTCCATCCCCACATTTGGGTTGTTTTACGGGAGCTTTGAATGTAATGGGGCAAGACTTTTCTGGGATAATCATTATCTTGTTGGTTATGGCCATATAGTGTGAGTACATATTGTTTTCTATGGTAACTATGTGAACTTACCTGCAATGATAACAGATATACACAAGGTGATTGCATATACTTATATGTTTGTCATTACGCTTGTAGACCAGAGTATACTGCTCTCATCTCCCCTTGAAGAAGGAATTTACCTATATTCCGAAACATGTTGGGAATTGAGTGAGAACCCCAATTCCAGATGGTTTTATTGCATTTTGAATGAAATATTGATTTTATATTTCTTACCCTTTACACTTTAATCTCACTGCCTTTAAAGTCCCAATGGGGGTCTTCTTTTCTTTGTCTCTCCATCACTGACACCACAGTGAACACTCCAGCAGGCAGCTGTCTGACACAGCAACTCACTCAGACGGTTGCCTCTCACTGTCCCCCACAAGACTGCCCCAGGCCTACAGCTTGTTTTTTTTTTTTCTCCTACTCAGCTCCCTGTCCTCCCTGGAACTTGTCGTCCCATCCAGTCCATGGCCTAATACAGCACTGTCTCTGGGGACTACATCCAACACAATTCTAGGTGGTTCCTAGCAGTTGCCCTCTCCCAGGCTGCACAGAAGTAAATATCAATGTCCTCTGTAGTACTGGGTGGTGGGCAGGACTGTCCTCTTGCTGCAGCACAGCCCTGTAATACATACACTTTGTTCTCTCCCTCCCCACTCAGCACCTCCTCAGGCTCTTTGGTGGCCTGAGAGAGAAGGTACAAGGGTGGCAGCAGCATCTTCTGTGACAGCCTGGTCCATGCTGCGGGACAGATCAACACCATGGACCAGGACTACACAGGATAGGCACAGGAGGAAAGAAGGGAGGTGGAGTGGCCATATGTGTATAAAATAGCATAAGGCCAACCCTCCCAACCTTCTGAGAATGTCTATTAGCAAAAAGTATGTAGGCAAAGGACACAACCCTTCCACACCCCTGTTACATGGAGATTTAGTACACAAAAATGTTCGTGTAAACCCACTGTGCTTTTTTAACATTACTATTCCTTTATAATGGATTTTGACGTTAACGGATTAACGTGTAAGCATAACCCGTCCAGGTATTACCCTTCACAGTATTACCGATGACAATGTCTTCATCTGCTTTTCTCTCTAGAAGAGCAGTACTATCTGTTCAAGCCTCATCCAGGGTCACCATCTACTTGCTGGATTGAGGTGATGGCTAAGTGAGGACACAGCCCCATAGATGCCAAATTTGCCAGGATAGCCCCGCATCTCTGTTCTTAGTCCAGATGATGTCAAGGTTGTGTCCTAAGATCACATCACCCTTTAGCCTCATGCTATTGTAAAAAACGAGAAAAACAGGGGAAAGGGAAAAAGGAGAAAAAAGTACTGGAGAGATGTCGGACTTTACCGGTACCAAAAAGGAGGACTGTACACAAATATACATATAAAGGAACAAGTTTATTGCACATCTTTGTTAAAAGGATTTAAAAGAAAAAAGAGCCATAGCTCTCATACAGTATACCAAATGATCTAACAATCACTGTTTCTATGCTGTTTGTTCCAAGAGGTCACTACATGTAGGCAGGTGCAATCTACTTTCTCCACTGTAGGTGGCTCTCATCTGCAGTGTCAATGCAGTTGGAGAGGAAGTCAAGAGGAACATGGCTCCTTTTATGGCTTCCTGTGTCACTGGGCAAGCGATCTGGCTGGGTGCTTGTAAGGGTGCACGTCTTCTAAAGGACAGGTGACCTTTCCTCCATGTGTTCGCCAATAACTCGTTGGCGGCCAAGTGTAAAGGTCACACAGGAGGCCTACCCCGGGATGGGAACTTCTGGGCTTAAGCTAGGCAACCAGAAGGATCATATGTTGTAACAACAGGTTTACACCTTACCCGAAGACATGCTCATCATCGCCGGGACCCGACAAGGACTGTGGTCATGTGAAGAATCAAACAATAAGGCAGTCTTCCCTCTCAAAGACGAGTCACTTGTGTGCAGTGTTATGTGGAATCCTTTGCTAGGACGTTGTCCCTTATACTACACACTTGTACATGTGTATGTGTTGTATTAGAAGGGACATGCAGAGCCCAAGGCCACTCCACCAGTCAGTGTTCTCTGCCACCTCACTGCCAGTAGCGGAATGTGGTCCCGCCGAGCACATAGCATGGACCTCATGCATGCTCACTTATCCCTTTGTGTTCCATACCAAGTGACTCTCCGTGCTGCTAGTCCTCTCCTGGGGACCAACAGAAACAGACAGCTAGGGAGGGAGCCGTAGAACCGGACCCCCTCGCTACTGGAAAACATGTCACCTTTAACAAATACCACTCCAACGACGCAACCTTTTGTTGCTGAAATGTGACTAGAACCTCTTGAGTGCTGTAACCAGGCTGTTGCAGACTCAGACCTGTGTGTGTGCCAGGATCCCATGTGCACTTCTTGAATAACTTCAGACCAGGCTTATTGCGGTTAATAACTTTTACTAAAAGTAAGACCCAATAAACACAACATGGCAGAATGTCCTTTCCCTATCTAATGCTAAGTACCTGTGCAGGTAACATCTTTGTGGGTCAAGTCCATAGCTGGGAGAATTCCAAGAACTATTGCCAGTGCTGTATTTTGGCCTAGGCCGACAAGGCCCAGGCCTAGGGCAGCATTTTGCAGGGGGACCGCAAACCCCCCCGCCTCCACCTGAGACACTATTGGCCACTGGTTGCTAGAGCCACCTGGCATCTAGCAACCAGTGACATCATGGTCGTGACTCCCTGGCCCTGCCCATAATTCAAACTAATGGAGAATTGAACTTCTTCCTCCTCCGCGCCTAGTGCTCCTAGGGCCCAAAGAGTCCCGCTGGTCCGCTGGCGGTGGGGTGCAGGGAAAAATCTGCTGCCGACAGCAGCCGCTGCTGCTGAGCAGCGGCGTCCTCACAGAGCAAGTGGGTGGCCGGACGGTCGGCAGGCCCAGCCTGGATGCTGGCTAGAACCAAGAGCCCGGGAGGGAGAAGACCTCCACTGCCTCGGCGCCATCCTGTCCTGAGCAGCAGCAGGCGAGCATCCCTGGCGCCTTCCAAAGCCTGCACTCCTTCTCAAACCTCCTCTCCACTCCCAGATGGGGCATCAACAGGAAGACAGGCTGACCGAGGGCCCAGAGGACGAGGGTGGGCAGGAGGTAGGTGCATCACACACACCTACCCACAGACAGGGGGGCACAGGAGGGATTGCAGGCAGGGCTAGGGGGTCTCCCACCCCCCCTTCCTCTCATCTTCCCCCCACCCCCTCTCACCCCCACTCTCATGAGATCTCAGGGGTTCATGCAGTCCTTCAATTTTGGAGGGAGTCACATCTATTAAACAGGAAGGGGTGGGGCAAATTTACATAGAAGTGGGAGGGGGGGGGGGGCCAAATTTAGTCTTGCCTAGGGCAGCACAAAACCAAAATACACCACTGACTAGTGCTCCATAGAAAAACTGCATGTCTCATCACAGTCCTGATCTCTTTTTACTGACCTGACCCCGACCCTTGAGATCTGAACCTCTGCATTTTACATATCACAGGACAGGAGGCTGGACCCTAAAAGCCTGCAAAATGTTAGCAATAGAACATAACAGAGTTAACCCTTCCTCTCCCTGACCTTGGCAGCCACGCTAATCTAACTAGCATTAACACTGTACAGCCATGGCCAAAAGTTTTGAGAATGACACAAATATTAATTTTCACAAAGTCTGCTGCCTGAGTTTTTATGATGGCAATTTGCATTTACTCCAGAATGTTATTGTAGCACCCTCCTAGATAGGTGCTAGGAATGAGAGTAGTTTGCTCCATCTGCTTAACAGGGGAGCCTGATCAATAGTTATACCTGTTGCATGTGTAGCACCCTACAGGTAGGTGCTAGGTAAATGCATAGTGGGCCTTGTCTGTCTAACAGCAGGGCCATGATTTATTTTTGGTTAGGGTGTCATGGTTTCCAGGTGTGTCTGCTGAAAGGGGAGTCTCCCCGCTGGCTCTGTGAGAGGCTTCTCATAGGGGAGTGGAGGAAACCCAATCAGGGACACATTCAGGGTTGTAGCTACCCCAAGAGACAGATTCTGCCACAGAGGATTCTGGGAGTGGGTAAAAGCCTGAAGGGGGCATATGACTCAGCGTGTTTGGCAGGAAGCAGAGTCCCAGGAGGGAGAGTATGGCTGTCTCTGCTACTGTAAGAGGAAGTGGATGTCTCTGGGTGCTGCCTGAGAATCCAGAGGGTTGAGCTGAAGGGGATCCGGTGTGCCGAGAACCAGGGGAGAGAGAGAGGGGTCCAGTCCCAGGAAAGCCTACAAAGGTCACGAGTACTGCGGACTGCCCCTGGGAGCCAAGCAGTGTCTTAAGTCAAGTATTCTACAGCCCTTCATCTTCTGAATTAAAGTAGAGGTTCCAGCACAGCTTGCAGTGTTACAGTGTATTTAAGCGTCAGGAATCGTTGGCTAGCGTCGGCTGGCGTCAAGACAGCGCTAACAGGCATTTTTGCCAAAAGAGTCCCAAAAGTGTACCTAGTTGAGCCAGAGGAGTATCCCACTCATTCCCTTCTCCCATGCCCTAAATACAATAAAGCAACCAAACCAAAGATGCCGAAATTGTCATTGTCTCAGTTCTCACACCCGGGGTCACAGCTCACATGGGCTGGAGAGGTAACCGGTAACAATGGCAGACCCACCTCATGTGTGATTTATCTGGGCTGAGGGAGTGTCCCCACTATATCCAATAGGGGGGTCTGTTGAACAGTGGAGGAAATCCAGCAGTGACACACAGGCTTTTGTAACTATCCCAGTGGGTTGGCACAAACAGTGGTGCATCCTGGGATATGCTATAAAAACCAAGGGCACATGTGACAGGGTGTCTTTGGGCGGGAAGCCAGGTCCCAGGAGGAGGGTGACAGCTGTCTCTCCTCCTGTCTGTATGGAAGGTGGTCACAGGCAGTCGGCCTAGTGACCCAGAAGTGTGGTGCTGAGCCAGGAGGTCCAGTGGATGCTGACAAGCGGAGTTGAAGGCAGAGCAACCTTGGGAAAACCAATGTCCGTGAGTACCGGGAAGCTTGCAAGGGGTCTGCCCAGGAAGGGGACCACTCCAGTGGAGAGTAAGTGGACAGGGGCTAGCATGCACAGCAAGTGAGAAAGGGGGTGCCAAGTTAGGACCCTGAAGAGAAACTAAATATCAAATTCTTTATCTTCACTTCAGTGGCAAGGTGAAGCAACGGCCTTGCCGCACACTACAGCTAGTTGTCCTCAAGATTTGTGCATAGTTCATAGTTGGAGTATCCCACTCATTCCTTCTCCCATCCCAGTTCTAAATAAACCACAAAAACCAAATCCCCTGGACTGTTCATTGTCTGACCCAAACATTTAAAGTGATACGTTTCCACAGACTGTTGCTACGGGTAACCCAGGGGAATGCAGAAAGTGCAATTCTCAGCAGTCCTCTAGGGGGCAGTGCTACATTATGAATAGTGATCAGATGAATTGCAATTAATTGCAAAGTCCCTCTTTGCCATGAAAATTACTTTAATCCTCCAAAACAAATTTCCAATGCATTTGTGCAGAAGGCTTCAGGGCGCCCAAGAAAGCCCAGCAAGCGCCAGGACCGTTTCCTACACTTGATTCAGCTGCGGGATCGGGGCACCACCTGTGCAGAGCTTGCTTAGGAATGGCAGCAGGCAGGTGTGAGTGCATCTGCAAACACATTGAGGAGAAGACTTTTGAAGGATGGCTTACTGTCAAGAAGGGCAGCAAGGAAGCCACTTCTCTCCAGCAAAAGCATCAGGGACAGACTGATATTCTGAAAAACGTACAGGGATTGAACTGCTGGGGAGTGGGGTAAAGTCATTTTCTCTGATGAATCCCCTTTCCGATTGTTTGGGGCATCCTGAAAAAAACTTGTCCGGAGAAGAAAAGATGAGCGCTACCATCAATCCTGTGTCATGGCAACAGTAAAGCATCTTGAGACCATGTGTGGGGTTGCTTCTCAGCCAAGGGAATGGGCTCACTCAAAATTTTACCTAAGAACACAGCCATGAATAAAGAATGGTACAAAAACATCCCCTGAGAGCAACTTCTCCCAACCATCCAAGAACAGTTTGGTGAGGAACAATGCCTTTTCCAACATGATGGAGCACCTTGCCATAAGGCAAAAGTGATAACTAAGTGGCTTCAGGAACAAAACATCTACTGTAAATTTTGGGTCCATTAAAACCTCCCAGACTATAATCCCATTGAGAATTTGTGGTCAATCCTCAAGAGGCGAGTGAACAAAAAAAAAACCCCACAAATTCTGACAAACTCCAAACATTGATTATGCAAAAATGGGCTGCCATCAGTCAGGATATGGCCCAGATGTTAATTGACAGCATGCCAGGGCGAATTGCGAAGGTCTTAAAAAAGAAGGTTCAAGACTGCAAATATGGACTCTTTGCATGAACTTAATGTAAATGTCAATAAAAGCTTGGCGTCAACCATTTCCATTCTGTTGTACCTTGTATCCAGATTTGTACAAATAAATCTTTGTTACTATCAAGTTATCATTTTGGTGTGCGGCCACTTTCTCTTCATGTTCCTGTTATCTGCTGGCGATCTGAGGTCCAGCACCCACGGCTGAATGTGGATACAGATCCACCTGAGCGGTGTACATCATATTTTCAATAAAAGCTTTTGACACTTATAAAATGCTTGTACTTTAGAATAACATAGTAACATCTGAGAAAAAGATCTAAAAAAAATGAAGCAGCAGACTTTGTGAAAATTAATATTTGTGTCATTCTCAAAACTTTGGCCAAGGCTGTAGGCAACCTACCTGCATGCTGCTGCCCCATGTGACTCTAGCAGAAAAAGACAAAAAAGAAAAGCACTCTAAGTGCAGACAAATTTATTGTAAAATAAAAACAATAGCTGTAGCGACTCACAAGATGCCACGGTATTCAGGCTTTTTTGCATCAAATATGATATGAAGCTCTTCTAGGTGGTGCCATCTATCCACACTACAGGCAGTATACACTGAAACACCGTCCGTCACATGGGAGGAAGAGAGCCGGCTATCTCTTAGCGGCGTCTGGGGAGGCAACTGCGGTGTGGAGATGAAGGAGAGAAGAATGCGGCCACGTCACCAGGGAGCTGGAATGCTTGGTATGATCGGCATGCACGACACGCGTTTCTGAGCATGCGCAGAGTCCCAATCAGACATGCGCGCTCTTTCATCAGGTGCTAGAGAGCCATAGTATTCAAGGAGTTTAAATAGGAAAAACAGACTGTCATTGATATGCAGACTAGCGAGGAAGATAGCACACAGCTGGCAGGTAACACAGTCCTTGAATAATAGTAATCAAGCAAGAGTACTTGTATAGCTGGCAAGGAACACAGTCCTTGGATAATAGTAATCAAGCAAGAGAACCTGTATAACTGGTAATAACAGGAGATTAAAGGACATCTAATATATAATATAAAAATATATAAAAAAATATATATAAAAATATATATATATATATATTTTTTTTTTTTTCTTTCTTTGAGATTTCCCATTCCCCTTCCCCCTCCCCAGTCTGGTAGTTTTGCATTCCCCCTTCATATGCCAGTGTTTTTTTAGCGCTCTACATTTATGTGTTTCCATGTGACTCTAGCGGCCATCTTGGGTCAGACAGAGCCTATTTAAGGCCCTGGCTCCCAGGCTTGGTGCGCATTTTGTGAGTGGGTAGAGTAGGGACAGGTACCCCAGCTGGTAGGGACAGAACTAGCGTCAGGGAAAGGTTCCTGACGAGAAGGAAAAGCGTAGGACTTCCAACTTCTTAGGACATCTTCCCGCTTGGGCAAGAGTCAGCCTGGCTGCATTCTGCCCCTCCTAACTGGCCCAGTCTGTTTTGCTGAAACCTGCTCTCGAAACACTGTTGGACCCATCAGTGTTCCTGGTTGGGGCGGTCTTCCCACCGGGTATATTGTGAACTGTACAAACAAACCGCAACTGCCCCCACCTATACCTGGCCTTAACAGCAAGGAGAACTTGGAAGAGCAACGCATGTCAAACAACAACAAAGAAAAATTTGCAGCTCATCTTACAAGCCAGACTGCAACAAACCAAATTATCCTGTCCAACATTTAAAAAGAGGGGTTTCGTTTGCACACATTTGCAAGTACATGCGTAAGCTGCATAGGCCGTTGGCTGCAGAGGACAAGCCACCTCAATATTATCTACAGCCCTAAATTTTGAGAGCCTCCATAGTAGAAGCACATACTGTATATAGTAATGGATATGTAGTGCTACCCCCGTGGGAGTGGCTTAAAGATACTGTACCTCAATGGTTGCCCTGACCTTGCAAGTCTCCTGACACCTTTGACACCCTGGGATCAGACATTTCAGCAAAGAAATATGAATGCAGACACAGAGAAATTCACAGTAACCAGATGAACTTTTACTTAAGGTTATGCAGTAAATAGAATCAATAGTAAATGGATCAGATCAAAGAAATGAGGTTATTATTATACTCTTTAGCTGAATTAGTAAATGAATGGTCAACTGGAGTCCCCTGAGGAATGAGAAACCAGCAAGTTTAATCAATAAAGGTCTATGGCTGCAGCTGCAGAAAAGGGTAGGAGAATGACCAATCTGGAGTCAGACTACTCCCTTTAACCTCCTGACGCCACAGCTCCCCTTTTTAACACAAACATTTAACACAGCTTCACAAGTTGCATCTAGAGTCTAAGACCTTGGTCTCTGAGTAAAGAGAGTTCCTTGGTGATATGGGGTCAGATGACACCCAATATTCCTGTTCCTGTCCCCTGTGTGGAGAGATTCAGTAGTCCCTTAATGCAGAAGTCTCGTGTCTTCAGCTAGCTCAATTAACTAGGCCCAGTGTGATTTGTTGGTTTTAACCACTTCAGGTCTGTAAGGTTTACCCCTCCTTCATGACCAGGCCATTTTTTTGCGATATGGCACTGCAGGGCCGGTGCTTCTGCTGAGCCAACTAGGTAGCAGCCTAGGGTGCACTGCTGCCTAGGGGGTGCAGCCACAGCCCACTGACTGCCCCGTTAGCCTGGCCGGGGAACAGGAGGGGCCCTACACAGGGCTGGGGCACTGACTGACTGCAGAGAAAGCAGCAGCAGGTGAGGAGGACATCAGTCAAGGCTGCTGCATAGGAGGTCAGCAGCACCTCAGCCTGTGAGGAAGGCACAGCAGAGAAGGTGGAGTAGGCAGGCACAGCTAAGGAGGCGTAGGAGGCGGGCATGAGGTCAGCTGAGGAGGCGGAGGAGGCGGGACATGGAACGTAGCTGCTGAGTCCGACAAACCGATCACACCCCACAGCCCCCCACCCCCCCTTTCCCGCCCGCAGGGGGTGTGCAGGGAGTGTTGGTCTTGCCTAGGTGCAAAATAGTTAAGCACCAGCCCTGAGAGCAGGTATGCCTGGAGGGAGCCCACTGCTCTTTAAAGGCACAGGTGCGCCCTGGACACCCAGCAAATAGCACAATCTTGCTTGTTGTTGTTTGACATGCGTCGCCCTTTCGAGTGCTCCTTGCTGTGTAAGGACAGTTAAAAATTGGGCCAGTTGCCGTTTGTTTGTACTGTGGGTTATTTGGTGAGGGGGTACACTGGACACCTTTGCTGCTATTGTGCTTTTTGCTGCCCCTGTACCTTTTAGGGAGGGGTGGGCTCCCTTCAAGCTTACCTGCCCCTAATCTATCAATTATTATATATGTGCTCCTACAATGGAAGCTATTAAAACTTAAAGAGTTAGGATTGCAGATAATACTGGGGTGCCTTGTTGCAGCCTCTTATGTATGAAATGTTAGACAGGACAGTTGCAGGTTGGCTGGTATCTTGAGCTGGGAATTTTTCTTTGTTAATATTGTTTATTATATAAGTTTTTTCATCACACTTGAGCTGTGAATCTCACAGTGTACAGTGAAATCAAAGCCAGCAATTTTAGCACAGGCGAGGAGCCTATACATCTGTGCAAGACTGATGGTTTAAATGTTGCATGATTTGGTAAAATCTCACAATTGCCACATACAGAATCTGCATTCATAATACCAAGTAATCTTTCTGTGAAGTAGCATTGCAGAGATGAAGAAAATAATTTATTTATTATTTCTTGAGAAGAGATCATATGTTCACCATGTATAAATACATACAGTAGGTGGCCCATATAGTGTAGAGGGGGTTCTGCTTATGTCTGGATGAAAAGAGGTTTAATCTCCACATATGGAAAGGCTTCTCCATAGTAAGAGCTGTGAAAATGTGGAATATACTCCCTCCAGAACTAGTTCTGCCCAGCTCAGAAGATTGTTAAAAAAAAAGAGCTAAATGTATTCCTAAATACACAAACTATAAGTGCATATTACCCATAGGTAATAACACCAGAGATTGTTGATCCAGGGAATATCTGATTGCCTTCTGGGGGACCAGGAAAAAAATGTATCTTTCACCCGCTGGAGCGAATTGCACCATGCTTTATAGGGGTGATTTTTTTGATTCCTCTGGATCAAATTTGAGTATAGAATTGTGTAATATGGAGGTTTCCTATCTTCTATTCTATATATTTGTTTTATATATATATATTGGTTAAACTAGACCACAGGTGTCAAACACCGCGCATTCGGCCAAGGCTAGGCAGTTCCTAAATATCTTGCAGGACAATTTCATGGGTCAGATGGTGAATGCACCGACAAGAAACAATGCGGTACTTGACCTACTGATTACCAACAATACAGACCTGCTCACGGATACAGAAATACGGGAGAACTTAGGAAACAGTGACCATAGGTCAATAAGTTTCAGTATTAATTATAGTAATAGGAAGCAGAGGGGTAATTTAAGGACGCTGAATTTCAAAAGAGCCAATTTCCCAAAACTGCGCTCGCTGCTAGAAAATATCAATTGGGATAGAACCCTGGGAACAAAGAAAACGGAGGACAAATGGGAGTGCTTCAAGAGCATACTTAACAAGGGGATTGACCAGTGCATTCCAAAGGGAAATAAATTTAAAAGAGCAAAATTAAACCCTGGGTGGCTAAACTCCAACATAAAAATGCATATTAGTGCTAAAGGAAAGGCTTTCAAAAAATACAAGGCTGAGGGGTCATTGGCAGCATTTAAGCATTACAAAGAGTGTAATAAGAAATGTAAAGATGAAATCAGGGCGGCTAAAATAGAACACGAGAGACATATAGCGGAAGAGAGTAAAAAGTACCCCAAGAAGTTCTTTAAGTATATAAACAGTAAGAAAGCGAGGTCAGAACACATTGGCCCCATAAAAGATAACAAAGGAAATATAGCCACTGAGGACAGGGAAAAGGCGGAAGTGTTAAATCATTTCTTCTCTTCAGTCTTCACAAAAGAATCGGGGGGCTACACGAACCCAGCTTGTAAGGCCAATCTAAACAACACACCTCAGGAAGTGCCGCCATGGCTAACAGAAGACAGACTTAGAACTAAACTTGAGAAACTTAACATAAATAAATCACCGGGACCGGATGGCTTGCACCCGAGGGTTCTTAAAGAGCTCAGCCAGGTGATTGCCAGACCATTATTCTTGATCTTTAAGGATAGTTTACAGACAGGTATGGTGCCAGCAGATTGGAAAAAGGCCAACGTAGTACCAATATTTAAAAAGGGGCCGAGGTGTATCCCGGGTAACTATAGACCTGTCAGCCTAACATCTGTAGTCTGCAAGATTTTGGAGGGGATGTTAAGGGACCACATACAAGACTTTAGTAATGAAAACAATATAATTAGTAGTAATCAGCATGGATTTATGAAAAATCGTTCTTGCCAAACCAATCTATTAACCTTCTACGATGAAGTGAGCTGCCATCTAGATAAAGGTAAGCCAGTGGATGTGGTGTATCTGGACTTTGCAAAGGCCTTTGACACCGTTCCCCACAAACGCTTACTGTACAAACTAAGGAAGGTAGGTATGGACCATAAGGTGAGTACCTGGATAGAGAACTGGCTCCAGGGGAGAGTCCAGAGGGTGGTGATTAATGGGGAGTACTCGGATTGGGCGGGGGTGGAAAGTGGGGTCCCCCAGGGTTCTGTCCTGGGGCCAATCCTGTTTAATTTATTCATAAATGATCTAGAGGAGGGGATATCGAGTACAATCTCAGTATTTGCGGACGATACTAAACTAAGCATGCCAATATCTTCTATACAGGATGTGGAAACCTTACAAGCAGACCTAAACAAAATAACGGGGTGGGCAACTACATGGCAGATGAGGTTTAATGTTGATAAATGTAAAGTAATGTACTTGGGGGCCAGAAACCAGAAAGCAAGCTACTCACTAGGGGGGGAACCTCTGGGGGAGTCTAGGATGGAAAAAGACTTGGGGGTACTGGTAGACAACAGGCTTGGCAGTGGCATGCAATGCCAAGCAGCTGCAAGCAAAGCCAACAGAATATTGGGATGTATAAAAAAGGGGATTCACTCCAGAAATAAAGAGATTATTCTCCCGCTCTACAAGACTCTGGTCCGGCCACATCTGGAGTATGCTGTCCAGTTCTGGGCACCGGTCCTCAGGAAGGATGTGCTGGAACTGGAGAAAGTCCAGAGAAGGGCAACAAAAATAATTAGGGGAATGGAGGACATCAGCTATGAGGAAAGACTACAAGCACTGAACCTATTCTCTCTAGAGAAGAGACGTTTGAGGGGGGATATGATATCAATGTACAAATACTGTACTGGCGACCCTAGCATAAGGAACAAACTATTCAGAGTAAGGAAATACAACAAGACACGTGGCCACTCACTAAAACTAGAGGAAAGGCGGTTTAACCTTAAAATGCGTAAGGGGTTCTTCACTGTAAGGGCGGTAAGGATGTGGAATTCTCTTCCACAAGCAGTCGTATCAGAAGGGAGCATTGATAGTTTCAAAAACTATTAGATGGGCACCTTAAAGACCACAACATACAGGGGTATACAATGTACGGTTAAAAGCAAACACACACACATCATAGGTTGAACTGGATGGACTGATGTCTTTTTTCAACCTCACTAACTATGTAACTATGTAAAACACAAGGCCCGCGGGCCGAATGCGGCCCCCCAGGCCATTTCATATGGCCCTCACACCTCTCCTGCAGCTGCGGCACACCCCTCGCCTCTGCCCCCACCTTGTCTCAGTACTAGGCAGCAGAGAGGACAGAACTCTTTTGCCAGATCCTGTGCTTCTCTGTGCTACTGTAGAAAGGCTCGTCTTTGCCCACCAGCCCTTCTCAGCAGTCTGCAGCAGAGAGGAGGGCAGAACTCCTCCTACAGATCCTGAACCTCTCTGTGCAGCCACACCACCTTCTCTCTGCCTCCCCTGGTCTCAGCATTCAGTAGACTCTGTAAGCTGACTCCAGCCCTCCTCTGGTCCTCCTCCAGACCTTGCACATTCTTCTTCCAAGATCCACCCACATCTTCTTCCTGGCAGTAGCACAAGATAAGGGGGTACATAGTGATGTAAGGAAGGGTGGGTGACTCTTGATTTATGATGGTGGGGGGCTCTTGACATCTCATGTAAGGGGACGTGGGGTGCTCTGCACATCTAATCTTACACATACAACTGGCCCTTTGAGGGCAACCATAATGCTGATGCGGCCCACGATGAAACTGAGTTTGACACCCCTAAACTAGACAGACTTATGTTTTTTTTCAGCCTAAGGCTTTGTTCGCACATATAGCCTGCAATGCACGTGATTGTGGCACAGCAGGGGGCTATTTACAGGGTTTAATTGTGCAGTGGGGGGCGTCATAACACCTCACTACCTGTCAAATGCCCTCTGGAAAGCGCTTCAACAAGGATTACTCTTCAGAGGCCACTGCACGCGTGAATGAGCCCTAACTATGTAACTTTAATTCACAGTGAAGCACATGATGCATATGGTAATGCCTAGTACACACAATGAGAAAATCGGACACAAAATACGGCTTTCGGAGCTATCGTCCCATGATCTGATCATTAATTCACAGTTTTCGAGAGCCGAACATGACAAAAATATGCAAAAATATCTGAAGGGACAAGTTTGAAAAATGTTCTTGAACAATAAAAGAACAATTTTTGTGTAATTAGATACAAAAAATCGTGACCAAGACCAGACTTGCTTGGAAATGAAAGAGTACATTACAATACATTACATCACTTCCAAAGTTGTGTTCTGTTGTACGAGAATTTTCGTAACTTCAGTAACCTAATGGTTTTCAATATGAGGCTAGCACTCAGAAAAAAAAAAGACAATCATTCTTATCGTCTGTATGAGGCTTAGGTGTAACCACTTCTACAACGCGGTCCATGTACGTCCTTCCGTGCGGATCGCACACGGCTCGCTCTGTGATCAGCGAGTCCATGAGAAACGATCCTGGCCTCTCACCACGTGATCAGCTGTCAGCCAATGACAGTTGATCACGTGATGTAAACAGCAGCCGTAGATGAGCTTTTTTTTTTTCTCCTCACGGCTGCTGTTAGAGGGACATCGGTCCCACAGAGGAGAGGCTCATCTGTGCCCCAGTGCCCACCAGCGCCACCTACCAGTGCAGGTCAGTGCCACCTATCAGTGCCCACCAGTGCCACCTATCAATGCCCACCAATGCCACATATCAATGCCCACCAGTGCCACATATCAGTGCCGCATCAATGCTGAATCAGTGTCACCTACCAGTGCCACATATCAGTGCCCATAAGTGCCACCTATTAGTGCCCATCAGTGCCCATGAGTGCCACCTATCAGTGCCATCTATCAGTGCCACCTATAAGTGCCCTTTAGTTCTACTTACCAGTGCCCTTCAGTGTCACCCATCAGTGGCACCTTATCAGTGCAGCCTATCAGTGCCGTCATCGGGGCACATCAATGAAGGAGAAAAATTACCTGTTTGCTAAATTTTATAACAAACTATAAAAATAGTTTGTTTTTTTTCCTGTCTTTTTTTGTTTGTTCAGCAAAAATTAAAAACCCTAGTAGTGATTAAATACCACCAAAAGAAAGCTCTATTTGTTTAAAAAAAAAAAAAAATGAAAAACATTTTATTTGGGTACAGTGTTGCATGACTGCGCAATTCTCATTCAAAGTACGACAGCGCTGAAAGCTGTGAATCGGCCTGGGCAGGAAGGGGGTTTAAATGCCCAGTAGGCAAGTGGTTAATATTCACAATTACGTGTAAAGGGGAAGTCAGACCACTAGAGGGCAGCAAACAACAAGGTAGCGGGCCAGAGTTCCAGCGTTATGCAGTTTCTTGATAGCCAGGAAATTACATTGTCATACTTTTTATCGTGTATATATAACAGAGATTTTTGAAATATGAAAGACTGCAGCAACAAGTCACATCCTTTTACTATGTTTTTTTCTGCTGGTAAAAACGTTGGAGCAGGTTTTACATGTTTGCATGGTGTCTGGTATCACTGGTATATGTATACTTTGAATGGACTAAAAGGATGTTTATTATCACAGATGAGCACCGTTTTTCTATATCTATATACAGTGCATCTGGAAAGTATTTACAGTGCTTCACTTTTTCCACATTTTGTTATGTTACAGCCTTATTCCAAAACTGATTCAATTCATTATTTTCCTCAAATATCTACAAACAATACCCCATAATTGTGCTAATGAAAGAAGTTTGTTTAAAACCTTTGCAAATTTATTAAAAATAAAAAATAAAAAAAATCCCATGTACATAAGTATTCACAGCCTTTGCCATGGCACTCAAAACTGAGCTCAGGTGCAGTCTGAACGGTCACCCCATGCATCTCTATGGGGCATCGGATGTCAGCAGAGACATGTCCGCTGACATCCGATCTGATTCGAAAGAGCCCTTAAGATGTTTCTACAATTTGATTGGAGTCCACCTGCGGTAAATTTCCATTGATTGGACACGATTTGGAAAGGCACACACCCATCTATATAAGGTCCCACAGTTAACAGTGCATGTCAGAGCACAAACCAAGCCATAAAGTCCAAGGAATTGTCTGTAGACCTCACGATTGTATCGAGGCACAGATCTGGGGAAGGGTACAGAAACATTTCTGCAGCATTGAGCACAGTGGCCTCGATCATACGTAAATGGAAGAAGTTTGGAACCACCAAGACTATTCGTAGAGCGGGCCGCCTGGTCAAACTGATCAATCGGGGGAGAAGGGCTTTAGTCAGGGAGGTGACCAAGAACCCGATGGTCACTCTGACAGAGCTCTAGCATTTTTCTGTGGAGAGAGGAAAACCTTCAAGAAGAACAACCATCTATACAGCACTCCACCAATCAGGCCTGTATGGTAGAGTGACCAGACAGAAGCCACTCCTCAGTAAAAGGCACATGACAGCCCTCCTGGAGTTTGCCAAAAGGCACCTGAAGGACTCTCAGACCATGAGAAACAAAATTCTCTGGTCTGATGAAACAAAGATTGAACTCTTTGGCCTGAATGGCAAGCGTCATGTATGGAGGAAACCAGGCACCGCTCATCACCTGGCCATTACCATCCCTACAGTGAAGCATGGTGTGTAAAGCATCATGCTGTGGGGATGATTTTCAGCAGCAGGAACTGGAAGACTCGTCAGGATCGAGGGAAAGATGAATGCATCAATGTACAGAGACATCCTTGATGAAAACCTGCTCCAGAGCGCTCTGGACCTCATACTGGGGCGAAGGTTCATCTTCCAACAGGGCAATGACCCTAAGCACACCGCCAAGATAACAAAGGAGTGGCTACGGGACAACTCTGTGAATGTCCTTGAGTGGCCTAGCCAGAGCCCAGACTTGAACCCGATTGAACATTGATATAAAAATGGCTTTGTACTGACGCTTCCCATCAAACCTGATGGAGCTTGAGAAGTCCTGCAAAGAAGGATGGGCGGAACTGCCCAAAAATAGGTGTGCCAAGTTTGTAGTATCATACTCAAAGACTTGAAGCTGTAATTGGTGCCAAAGGTGCTTCAACAAAGTATTGAGCAAAGACTAAATACTTACGTTAATGTGACTTTTTGGTTTTTTATTTTTACATTAACCACTTTACGACCGCTCACTGTGCCTCTACTGCGGCACAGTGGCTCGTTATAGTCCAGCGACGTAGACCTACGTCTCTGGACTCCTCTCCCTGTAGGCGGCGCTCGCGCGCCGCCGGAGGCGCGCTCCCGCTGTTTTCATTCACAGAGGGAGTCGGGCCAGGGGAGGAGCGGCGATCGCCGCCGCTCTTCCCCGATCGTCGGGGAATCTAGTTTGGAGATCCGCCCGCCTGTGTAAACAGAGCGGGCGGATCTCCTAAGTGACAGGGAGTGACAGATCGGAGTGTTCAGCATAGCTGAACATCCGATCTGTCCCTAACTCACTCAGTCACCTCCCCCCCAACACGTCAGTAAGCACCAGGCATACATTAACCCCTCCCTCTCCAATAAAATTAACCCCTTCCCTGCCAGTGTCATTTTTACAGTAACAGTGCATATACATAGCACTGATTACTGCAGTAATGTCACTGGTACCCCCAAAAGTGTCAAAAATGTCAGTCAAGGGTCCGATCTGTCCGCCGCAATGTCGCAGTCCCGCAAAAAAAATCGCAGATCGCCGCCATTACTCGTTAAAAAAAAAACACCAAAAATGACAGCAATAATTTTTCCCTTAGTTAGTAAACGCAATAACTTTTGCGCAAACCAATCAAAATACGCTTATTGTGATTTTTTTTACCAAACATAGGTAGCAGAAAACAAATTGGCCAAAAATTTAAAAAAAAAAATAGATTTTTACATTTTTTGGGGGGGAATTTCATATAAAAAAATGTTAAAAATATTGTTATTTTTTCAAAATAAACGCTCTTTTTTTGTTTATAGCGCAAAAAGTAAAAATTGCACAGGTGATCAAATACCACCAAAAGAAAGCTATGTTTGTGGGAAAAAAAGGACGTAAATTTTGTTTTACGTACGGCATTGCACGACCGCGCAATTGTCAGTTAAATTCGCACAGCGCCGAATAGCAAAAAGTGGCCTGGACGTAAGACAGCAAAATCCTCTGGGGGTAAAGTGGTTAAAGGTGTTAGCAGCAGCTCTGTTTGGTTTCTGTTAATTAGTGTAGTATTGTTGAATAACACTTTATTCACATTTTAGCGGCAGCGAAGGACTTAGCATTTATATATTACTGTATAGGGTGTGACATGTCTCATTAACAATGCCAACAACTCATTTTATGCATAAGTAAAACACAAATTGTTTCTATAATAATACATCACAAATAGAGTGACTAGCTATGAAAGTGACAGTTTCGGTTTCGGCAACCTTACTTGCTCCTGCAATCACTGGACTTCTGCCAGTACTGGGTCATGTGACCAATGCCACTGCATTAGTAAAATGGGGTCTGCCTAAAAGTCTGGGGGTACTGATGTCAGGCAGAGCTGGCCCATCAGTAGTTCCGCCATTGTCCCCAGAGCTCTCACCTCTATAGGCCAACCATGTTAGCCTTATGCTGTTCTTTTTTTTTAAATCCTCTGCAGCCTTATGCAATTTTAAAGTGGTTGTAAACCCTTACATATACTCAGTAAAGTGACTGGCCTCAGGTGATACACAGAGATTAAACAAATCCTCTTATGTAAGCTGTACCTGTGTATCTATAGCCCTCTGTCCCCTACATTCATTCAAAGTGCAGAATTTACACAGGATCTCTCAGCAATGAAAAGCAGGGGGCGAAGAGCTGAAGTTACATCAGTGAGGAGAGCTGATTGGAGGGAAGGGACACACCCCCCTCCACACAGCTCAGAGGAACAGAGCCGAGGCTGTCAATCAGCTAAAGGTCCCTCCCCTGTCACCATTTTTCTCTTGGTGTCAGGAAAACTCATTAGAAGTGACTCATGCTGATAGCAGAGGAAGGAGGCAGTGGACAGAGATGACACTTAGTGCTCTGGATTGAGACACACTATAAAGGAATATGCTTTGTTTATATTTCATACCTGAGGCTTACATCCACTTTAATGTAAGTGGGCAACTTTGGAGAAACTGACTCAGACAAGAAATGGTTGGTAGTTATTTATTGCCACTTATAGACAGCCCATTGTAAACATTTGATGTACTTGTTGACAGGACATTTCACAAGTAGATCTCTTGTGACTTAAAGCTTACTAATAGTGCCTGACATTCAAAATTTGTCACTGTTAATCTTAAGTGATATACCAAAACAGATGATTCACTGTTAGAATCCCTTTCTACTGAAAAATTGGATGAGATCTCAGTAACCACAACATTATACATTTGTTTATCAGTTGCTGTAAAAATTCCATACTACATAGCGTATATATACAAAGCACAATACTACTTAAAGTGTAATTCCACCCCAAGCCTTTCATTTTAGTTTTCAGTAGAGCATAGAAGAGTTAGAACTTCTGTCTGGTTCTTATTGCTTCAGAACAACATACTGTATGTAAGGAGGTGCTGGGAATTAGTGATCGACCGATATCGTTTTTTGTTTTTTTTTTCTATATCGTTTTTTTAATGCCGATACCTATATTTTGGTCATCGGATATCAGTATCGGCCGATATTGGCCAATATTTTCAGACATTTAAAAAAAAAATTGATTGGTCGGCCGAGGGGCTGGATGTAGCCCTTTTGTTGCCTCTATCAGGCCCTTGGGACACTTTTCCTCCCACTGATGCAAGGAACTATTACTTCCACACCAACAATGGGGCATGATTCCTGTCACTGATACCAACAATAGGGTACTCTTTCTACCACTGACCCCAACAAGGGCCACTATTCTTTCCACTGACACCAATGATGGGGCACAATTCTTACCACTGACACCAATGATAAGGCACTATTCCTCCCACTGACATCCGTAATGGAACACTATTCCTCCCACTTGCAACAATGATAGGGAATTCTTTACTCTCATGGACGCCAAGGGATTTTTTACTTCCACTGGTCACAATTCAGGTCCCTCAAGGTCTGAAGAATAGTAAACTGGCCCTTTGTTCAGAAAGTTTGGAAGACCCCTGCTCTAAACCCATCAAAGTTTTATCCTGTATTCAGCCCTGACGAAGGAGTAATTGTGTTTCCCCGAAACAAGTTGGTTGTTTTTATATCCACTTTTGGTTTGGGACTCTTTCTGTATTTCTATGGTTTTTATCACGGTCTGTATCCCAAAAGGGGAGTTCCCTCTCACTTTCTGCCCAGAGGTGACAAAGTTGTCACTGAGATTAAAAAAAGAGGGCAAATTTCCAGCAGGGCCTGAAATCACAATAGAAGACTGACAAAATGTTTACCCTTCTCAACATGTTTTGTTAATGCTTAGTGCCTTTTGTAGAGATTTTCGCTAAGTTCCTGTCCTGGTGACAATGTTGGCTTCGGGACAGAAGGTGAGGCTAAATCCCCACAAAGTGGGCACAGAAAGCTCTAAATAATTGTTTTAAAAAAAAAATTCTTTAAAAAAACAAAAAAAAACAAAGGACCTTACTAAAAACACAGCTATTCTGGGACCCCTATAATTGTAAAATTATTTATCCAAACATAGATAAAATAAAGGCAAATAACTAGGTTAAAAGTGCATAAATATTTTAGACAGTTATGTCAAGTTACTAAGACTAAAACAAGGAGGCAACAGTCTTTGTAAGAGAATCAGTGATGAAGTTGGCTTCACGGTGATGTATAGAGGACCAGAGGTCTCTGTAACAATTATCCTGGGGCCCGGGTCTGAGGTTACTTTCTGCTCCGTTCTTTCCAAGCTTTGTAGACGTAAGTTATATTCTTGAAGAAAAACATTCATAAGAGGCTCCAAACTTTTATCTCATCTCCTATGGCAGGATCCAAGAAACATTTTCCAGAGCTAAAGACAAATGAATTCAGAAGCTGACGAGGCCTGTTCCAGCTCAGAGGAGAAAGTCTAGCCTTAAATCGAATCTTTTCATGTAAGGTTTTTCCTGATGTTCCATATTTGGGATGGAGAGGAAATTAGGAAGTTGGATTGTTGGCTGTACCTTTCCTGCTAGAAGATTGTTTTAATTGTCAGCCCTCGTTCTGTAGGCCAAGACAAACACAACCTGAGATATATTCTTCATGAACTTTTGTTCTCCCACAGCTTGGAAGAGATCCATCTATACCCATTGCTTCTTCAAGTTCAATGGTGGGGCCCCATAGGCAAGCAAGTGACAAGGGACAGTTCACAGCCTGGTCAACGCACAATAAGGATCCTGAGTTTGGCCCTTGAGATTGTTAGTCTTTAGCTGATACTTTCATATTTTTGGAATTCTAAAAAGGTAAACATTATATACTTGCTTGTCTGTTGCATTATCCTTCATGTTCTGCTAAGATTCCACAAATGTTTATCGGAAATATAAGAACAGCATAAGTAGCCCAAATGCCAAGGTAAGGACTATAAAGAAGACGGCGGCGATCCATATATCATAACTCTGCGTTCTCACGCTAGCAGGAGCTTCAGAAGGGATCATGTTAGTCAGGTTCAGCATGTACCCCAGTGTCCAGCCAATGTCTGTGTCTGCAGCCTGTAGGAGAAGACAGTAAACATGATTATGTACTGTATCTGTCCTGCAGTTTACCAGTTTTCTACTCTTTGTCTTCCTACCAGAACTCTAGGCTTGGATTTGTGTAAAGACCATGTAGGCCAGAATCATCAGTACACAAGCATTTCCTTATTGTTCTAGACTGGTGATGGATGGGTACAGGGGAGGGCTGGGAAACTTTTATCCTGGGAAGTAAACAAAACCAACTGGCTCTTTCAAGGTAGGGACGATTTCCCGTGCACTAAAGAAAGTGCACCACAGAGAATGGTGACCATTGCAGAAGATGGTTGTTGTCTTAAAAGAGAAGTATGGAAACGTAAAATTACAAAATAACATACTCACCTAGGTGGATGCAGCATCGGTCCAATGCTGCATCTCTCCCCCACCGCCTTTAAAACCAAGAACTGAGTGATCAAGGACCGCTGATCGCTCAGTTCTCGGTCTTTGGTGAGCAGAGAGCCAGTGATTGTCAGGCTGGCTCAGGCTCTTAGCGGCATGTTGAAAGGCCAAGCCAGCTGCCGGTCCAGGCATCTGTGTGTATCCCGACATCAAAGTCGTGTGAATATGGTTTTTGTTTGGGAAAAATCATACATCTTTTAATGAACACATTCTAGGTACAAAATAAACCTGTTTAACTACTTTCCATCCGCTCACAGTAGTTTTACTGCAGGCGAGCGGCACGGGCATGCCGGACAATGTACCTGTACATTGCTGCCTGTTTTACTGCATGTGCGTGCCCCCTGCTGACCCATACTGTGATTGGACATTTGATCCCAAATACCTAGGAAAGGTGGTTCTGTAACAACTGTGAAAAGTCAAAAAGGAATGAGCACAACACCTGTTTCATGAAGCTGATGGAATTCCAGTTGTTATCTTTGAACTTGTAAGCATCCAGCAGTAGAGTGAGGATGTAGTTTGCGTTGGCGCAGTAATCCCTCAAACGATCCGTCCTCTCCTTCGGGAAACTTGCCTGAAGCTGAATATAATAAGCACAGATACATTTACATGTGCATGTAAATAGAAAAAAAAATTAATTCTGCTGCAACTCTAGACAAAACCTTTTCCTTTTAGTTGTGCGCAGAGCTAAGGGTTAGAACCTCTGTCAGATCTTTACTGCCTGTGTGCCCATTGAGGAGATTTAAACGTCCTTCCTGTCACCGGGCTAGGTAGTGATCCTTATAGGGATGAATATTGGAGGTGAGAGGCAGTGTTTTCCTTGGTGGATGGGCTTCCTTCCATCACACACTACTGAATGTCATTTGGAGTCACAAGATGCCTTATCTCTAATATATATGGATTATTTTAGCTGTTGATTATTTTTTATCACCCTTTGCTCACTGGGTGTATTTATATATTTCATTATTTATATTCTTTGGATTTGTCACATGAGATTGATTACTCACTTATTGATTATGCCCTGCACGGTTTTATTAATTGGTGATAAAATATGTATCTGATAAAGACAGACACACCAAGCGAAGCATATTTGTTTAGCAGAGACTAGTGGCTAAGATATAGAACCTCTGTCATGTTTCTATTGTTCTTTGTGCCTTCTTATACTGGAGACACCCGTGAAAAAGGGAAAAAACAAGCGCTCTGAACAAAAGACTCTCAGGGGTGAGTATAAAAATGGTATGAATAAAAAATGGGTTCTAGACAGGGCTAAAAAACTTACATAACCGTAAGTGGATAAAAAGGGACACTTTCTAGTCCATGATATGGATATAGAGGTCCAAAGAAGAGTCACAATGTTGATAGGAGATATTGCATTAAAATGCTCAAAGGGCTAGCTCCGAAAACACAGAGAAGACAGTCCTGTGGATACGAATAAAGACAAAACCGCAGAGCGCCTCTAAGTGCAGTATTTAATGTAACAATAAAATGACAATAAGTAGTAACTCACACATAAGTATGAAGTAGTAGGCATAGATGGCTCCGGTGATCCGGGAAAGATGGAAAGAGTCCAAAAGAGTCCCGAGGAGTGGAGTGTATCCAGCCGATACGGTGGAACCGGTAGCCGGAAAAAAGCCGGTCGAAGATTCTTCCTCCTTTTGGGTTCGGCTGATGTCCGGGGACCAGATTGGAACGCAGCATACGCGGCGTGACGTCACCGGAGCTAGTGGTGACACGACGCGTTTCAGAGCGTGTGCAAAGCTCACTCTGGGCATGCGCACTCTTTTTTCAAGTGTAGGTAAGTTGAATACAGAGAAAATGCCCCTCTCGCTATTTAGTAGGCCTTTTCTCTGTATTCAACTTACCTACACTTGAAAAAAGAGCGCCAGAGTGAGCTTTGCGCACGCTCTGAAACGCGTCGTGTCACCACTATCTCCGGTGACGTCACGCAGCGTACGCTGTGTTCCAATCTGGTCCCCGGGCATCAGCCGAACCCGGAAGGAGGAAGAATCTTCGGGTTGGCTTCTTTCCGCCTACCGGTTCCACCATATCGGCTGGATACACTCTACTCCTCTGGACTCTTTTGGACTTTTTCCATCCTTCCTGGATCACCGGAGCCATCTATGCCTACTACTTCATACTTATGTGTGAGTTACTACTTATTGTCATTTTATTGTTACATTAAATACTGCACTTAGAGGTGCTCTGCGGTTTTGTCTTTATACTGGAGACACCCATCCTACTTTATTATTTGTTCAGTTTGGATGCCATTGGAACAGGAAGTAAAGGGAAATCTTCACAATAAACTACAAAAAAAATACAGAAGTATGTACTCTTCTTTTTTTTTTACTGGAATTGGGCTTTAAACAACAGCTCTTGAAGTGGAACTCCAACCTAAAAATTGATATAGCTTTAGATAAGTTGTGAATGGGAAGAACCTCTTTACTGCTGCTTGTGCCACCACTGGGAAGATTTCTTCTTACTTCCTTTACCAGTGACACACTGACACAGGAAGTGGGGGGGGGGGGCATATGGTAATAAAGACCTTTTTTTTTTTACAGATTAGGGAAGAAATAGAACCTCTGTTGGGTTTTCATCTCTGTCCGTGTCTCCACTGGGGACATTCTCTCCTGATTTTCTGTCTCCATGGACAAACAGAAGAATAGAGAAATCTACCTACAGCGGACGCAGCGAAGCTGTACCCTTGGCTACTCTATCCAAAACAATAGATATTTGGCTAAACCAATACACCCCATCTACCATAAGGTCCCAGAGCCAGTGCGCATACCCACCTCAGTCCAGTCTCGTGCACAGAATGTTTGGATTGTGCTCCTCACTGTTGGTAGATCCTGTCCAGATGTCAAGTTCAAAAAGTCAAATGTATAAAAGAAAGCTGAGAATGCCTAGTAAGAAAATAAAAGAGAAAGTTCTGAATCACATAACACAGGACACTTCCTGGGGGGGATTTTATTTATGTCTTCTGCACAGGTAAAGACCAATTTTATTGAATTGACTTACAAAAAAATTCCCAACAACAGGAGGCTGATAAATTCCCTCGAAAGAACAGAATTCCTTGCCGGTACAGCTGTTGAAGTCATAGATGGCTTTTAGCAAAGCTTGGCACTGTGCGGAGTTCCCAGTACCGGTGATGGCGATATCATGCACTAGAGGAGATGACGGGGCGGAGTGAACAGTACATGGGCTGTTATAGAGAGACGCTTGGGCGATTGTAGATTTGTATCCTGCAGGGTAGCAGGGAACGCTTATAGGCTGATTCGGATCTTTTCCCTGCAAATAAAAGAAAAATGAATGTTACTTGAATTATAATAGGAACACAAGGGAAGACCGTGGACAATTTTGTGAACTGAATTAACTTTGATTTGTCATTGATTTGCTACCTCTCCCCATCTTGGCTATTATTATAATTTACTGTATATATATTAAAAAAATGGGATGTGTGGTCAGGGTGTGATTATGCTCATGTGGTAGGTGCTTTTCCAATGAGTTGGTGACTTTACAAACTGTACTTTAGGACATGGCAGCCCGCATTTAATGAACAAAAGGGAAAGTTTACACATCAGTTGCCCACAAAGGGGTTTCCACCTTCAACATCAACAGTCAACTGAAAATGCCTACCCACGCTGCTCTTCTTACCAATGCCTCTGACTGTATTGTCCAGATCTTCTGGTTCACTTTGCTCACTTAGCCTTTAGGCGCAGTGCCCTGCTGCACAGCCTACTCCTGACCTTTAGATAGGGGTTCTCCTGACATCTCTATAGGAGCCCACTTGGCTTATGGAACAAGACCTCCAGTCTCTTAGCTGGGTGACACCACCTACAACTCCTGCTGATGTATATAACGAACCTCCACGCCTGTGTACTCACACAGGTTGTCCACATCCAGTAAAATACGGACACAGGATTGAAGGTTTCGTCCCACCCAAGACACTTTGGAATCTTCATGCTGCAGGCCCCAATCCAGGTTTACAGAATCTAGAGAAAGCCAAAAACACAGCTTTCTCTGCTCACAATAGTCTGGAACATCGTATTAGGCCTTAATGCAAATCCTGTGTCATTTTCTCCTACATTTTCACAGTGGCAGGGCTTTGCACTGTCACAGATGGTTTAGTCAAATGTTCTCAATGGGAAAAACAGACAAAAAAAAAAAATGGATAGAGGTTTTTTCTTAACCCTTTTCCTACTCTGTGTAAAACAAAAGAAAATGCTTTGGTTGGAGTTGGGTTTTAAGCAGAATTTTAGTGAATATCTTAAGTTTTTTAAAGCTGAATACCACATATGGCAATTTTTACATAAAAATAGAGAAATTGCTGGGTGTCCAGGAGTCATACCTCATCCACATCCCTGGAAAATCAAATATTTGTACGAACAGGACAATAAGATTGTCAAAATGAGAGGTGCTAAATAGGCAAATAGTTTTAAAAAAGTAACAAATTTTTATTTTGACATTTGTATAACACACCATACAATATCCATGCGACTATGGTACAAATGCAGTAACTTCAGCTCTACATGTTTCCCCAGACTATGGCTTCTTCAGGAGACTTTAATAGGCACTGTACACATAATCACTAAATAGTACACAAAATATAAATATGATAAAATCAATAAAGTGGACCGGATTTCAGGAGGGTGTCTCAGGGATATATCAGTGAAACCACAGGGGAGAATACAGGATCCAAGGTTAAGCAATATATCTAAATAAGATGGGACAATGCCAAAGGAGCATAATCACATTCATGAGGGTTGACTATAATTTAGTTCCTCAAACACCCAGTAGTAGATCCCAATAGACTACTTAAAAGCAGGGAATCTCATATATTGGCTCCATGTCAGATGAAAGGTGTCCACTCTCTCCCAAGGCCAGCCACCCACTGGCAGCGGTTGCGAGGGTCCCTTATACCTCCCCCCAAAACACATCCTCCGGCGGGACGCCTCTCCTGGCGTTTTACTGATATCCGGTCCACTTTATTGATTTTATCATATTCATATTTGGTGTACTATTCAGTGATTGTGTGCAGTACCTAATAAAATGTAGAGCCTAAGTTACTGCATTTGTACCATAGTTGCATGGATATTGTATTATGTTTTATACCAAATGTTGGTTTTTATAAACAAAATGTCAACATTTAGTTACTTTTATAAAACTATTTGTCTGTTTGGCACCATTAAAATCCCATTTTCCTGTTCTTACAAATATGCAATTTTTACATAGTTACATAGGTCCAGCTTGGTCCAAAGTAAGTATGTATATGTCCTGCTTGTGGGATGCCCATGGAAGCTGAAAATCACTTTAGTATGCACTATTACTCCAATGATCACCACTGGCTTCTAGGTCCCTTGCTGAGCAGCTGCCCTGCTGTTCACTGGACACAGGGGGTCGCTGTTCCTGGGGGAGGAAGACCTTTCATTCACATGCCCATCCTCCAATCATGGAGGATCCAGATTGGGCTTAAATTTTGCTTTGGAAAGTGACAGGTGAACTTTAGGCCACCTGTAGGAGGCTCTGGGCATTGAAAGCATTAAGGCAGGGGTCTTCAAACTATGGCCCTCCAGTTGTTCAAGAACTACAATTCCCATCATGCCTTGTCATGTCTGTGAATGTCAGAGTTTTACAATGCCTCATGGGATGTGTAGTTCCGCAACAGCTAGAGGGCCGTAGTTTGAGGATCCCTGCATTAAGGCATCCCAATTTTCCATCCCAATTCAAATTTTTTTTTTCTTCTTTATAAATCTGTCATTTCCTTGTCACACGCATGCTTCTTGACACTCCAAAGACAAAGACTATGAGATTCCTTTACATAGCTTAGCGTGTTTTGTTACCTGGCCTTGCATGGTTGCTCACCTCCACTGCTTTGACCAACATCTGTTTCAGGGCTTGGTTCTGCCCATAGCACAGGAAGCTGTGTGTGTAGATACTGTAGGGGAAACCATAAAGTTTAAAGTCTGCCCTCTGCCCTGGGTCTGTGATTTCCACCTTTGGAATGAAGCTGATTTGTGTGGAAGCTCCTCCGAGGTCCAGAGCGCCGTAAATCTTAGAGGACACTGGGCGAACCCAACGACCGCTGAAGGAATACTGTAGAAAGACATTGTTATATAATACACTGAGAAGTACATATAGGACTGTACACTTTATTACAGTCAAATAATGTGTATGCACAAAAATCACCTACAGAACAAGACTGATCGCAACATGGACAGAACGAAGATATTAGTAAACCACACATTATCAATATATTTCAACTGAAAATTATTATTTCATCTGTTAGAAAACTCCACCGCACACAATGCAATTTTCACAAGTTTAGATTGAAAAGAAAATTAACATGTTGACCCCACTATTACATTAGGTATAGGAAATGCAAGGTGTCATATTCCATCATTCAAACTTCATTTTAAAGTTTAATTAAGTTCTGTCATTAAGGCATGACTAATACCTAAGACGATGGTAATAAACTCTGGTTCCATAAAGTGTATATAAAACTTAAATTATTCCACACTATGTTTGGCATCATGCCTTGCTGTAAAGAGTTTTCCTAAAGCAGTATTAAACTAAAAAGCAAACATTTATTATATTGCAGCATACCAATTTGTGTTGTTTTTTTTTTTAACAGAACAAGCTGTCCTGCAGATGTGGCAATTGGAGAGTTGAGGCAAACCATTTAAAACTCACAGGACTGCTTACAATCATCAACTTTTATTTATCTATTTTTTTTAAATTATTTGTTTATTAATTCATTAAAATTATTTAATTTATGTAAAACCTTTATCCCCAAAGGAACAAAAAATATTTCCTGTAACTGCCTGAAAAATGTGAGCTGGAGTTTGGTTTCAATGTATTAGTGCATCTAAAATCTGCTAGTACATCGAACACTCCCCTCCCCCAAGACTAACAATACTACCGTCCAAAGTTGCCCCTAGACTCCTTCATCCAGCGTGGGGGGCACTTTAATACAGGAGGTGTGTTACTGGCCAGATTACCAGGTGAAAACAGAGGGTAAAAAGCTAAAAATAAAACGAATGCAGCCACCACATGTAATGATTGGTAAGCTGCAATATATGACATTTTAGGTTTTGGGTTTAATACCGCTGTAAGGTGGAACTATGCCCTCCTCCACTCCAGCTATGTGGTGTCCATTAGCACCCTCAATGGCTGCTGACCTCTTCGACCAGTCTTCTTCCTGTGTAACTACTACTACCTAAGTTAAGTATTTCTTACCTTAAAGCAAGGAATGCAATAAAGTGACGGTAAAGTCTCTTTTTGTTCTTTAAAAATAACAAACATGTCATACTTACCTCCTCTGTGCAGTTGGTTTTGCACAGAGCAGCACAGTTCCTCCTGTTCTCGGGTCCCTCTTTAGTGCCCCCTGCCCCTCCCTCCTATTGAGTGCCCCCACAGCAAGCAGCTTTCTATGGGGGCACCCGAGCTGAGCCACAGCTTTGTGTGTCCATTCAGACATGGAGCCATGACTCCACCCCACCTCCTCTCTCTCATTAGCTAACTGAATTTGACAGCAGCGGGAGCCAATGGCGCTGCTGCTGTGTTTCCTCCATTCAGGAGGGAGAGTCCCGGACGCCCGAGGCACTCGTGGACATGGCTAGATTGAGAGGTGGCTCAGGTAAGTATTATGAGGGCTGAGGGGGGGGGGGGGGCTGCTGTACACAGAAGGCTTTTTATCTTAATACATAGAATGCATTAAAGCGGTGTACCAGCTGTGGAAAAAAGAAATTAAAAGTCAGCAGCTACAAATACTGTAGCTGCTGACTTTTAATATATAGACACTTACCTGGCCAGGGAGCCCACGATGTCAGCACCCCAGCCGATTTTCGGATCGGCTACCGCCGTCATTCACTCTAAGGGTAAATGCTCAATGAAGCCTTTCGGCTTCACAGCTGCTTTCCTACTGCGCATGCGCAAAGCGTGCTGCGCATTCTCATTGGCTCGGCAGCAGGGGAAAGAGAAAGGGGACGGAACTTCAGAGGGACAGCGCCGCGTCGCTGTCTCCCAAAAGTGGGGAAGGGTACATGTCAAAAACAGGTACCCGTTTCCCCCCTCCCCCCTGAAAGGTGCCAACTGTGGCACTGGAGGGGGAGAGGAAAAGGATGAGCTGAAGATCCACTTTTGGGTGGAACTCCGCCTTATGATAAAAAACCTTCTGACTTTACAACCACTTTAACCACTTAACGACCAGCCACGTAGAACTACGTCCGCTGATTTTAAGTGGCTGTACCGGGGTGATGCCTCTAGCTAGAGGCATCACCCCGGTACCGTTTTTTAGAGTTGCGGTCGGCTTTCCGGCGGTAATGAAGGATGCGACTCGGGAGCAGCTCGATCGTTACCCCAGCGAGAAGGAGGGGACCCCCCTCCTGCAGCCTCTCGTGGCTCTGCCCAGGTCTCCCATCCCACCAGATGTGGCTTCGATCGGGTCTCCGATGACTTAACCCGGAGGCGGGGTCCATGACGTCACATCCACGTTACTCGGCTGGTAAAGGCGCCAGATTTAAAAAGTGAATGTATTAAAAAATTCTGTTTTCGGCGTTTTGAATACATGGAAGTGTAGTGGAGGGGTCTAGGCCCCCGATCCCTCCATAAAGAGGGAATGCAAGGAATGTTTACATTGCTTGTGACAGCAATAAAAAAAGAAATAAATAAATAGGGAAAAAAACATTTTTTAGCCGCCCCCATCGCTGTGAGCTCGCGCACAAAAGAAAACGTATACGGAAGTCGCGCCGCAAATTAAATCGCTGTTCAAACCACACATGTGAGGTATCGCCGCAATCACCAGAGTGAGAGCAATAATTTAAAAAAAGAGCTACACTCTAACTCTAAACTGGTAACTGTTAAAACATTTTAAACCGTAGCCTATGGAGATTTTTATTGACCGTAGTTTGTACCCATTCCGCGGGTGTGCGCAATTTTAAACCATAACATGTTAGGTATCTATTTACTCGGCATGACATCATCTTTCACAATATACAAAAAAAATGGGCTAACTTTACTGTTTACTTTTTTTTAAATATAGTGAAATGCAATTTTTTAGTCTTGAGGTTACAGGAGGGTTAGTGTTGAGGTTATAGGGAAGAGGTTGGTTTAGAGGTTACAGGGGGGTTAGTGTTAGGATTACAGAGAGGGTAAATGCTAGGTTTAATCTTACCAGTTGGGTTAGTGTTAGGATTACAGATAGGGTTAGTGTGAGGGGGGCACAGATTTCTATACTAGGAGCTCTACACAGAACACTACCAGTGCTGATCTCCCAGTGCTGAAAGCTAATATATCACTAATATACAAGTAGAATACATTTTGCATTCTGCTATATCATATCTGAATATAATAAATTTAGAATAGATCAGATTCATAACAACTTCGCACAGCAAGAGCACCTGCCTTCATAAAGGACTCCAAGAGGTAATTGATGGTTATCCACCCATATGAGCCTTCCTCCTTTCCACTAATGATGCGAGCTCCTCGGAAATCAACGGGGTAATTGCTGATGGTCATTGAGACCTCGGATAGCACCATGTCTGATGCGGTTTTATTCTCAAGGCTATAAAACCAGAAATAAGGGAGATCAAATGTAAATGTTATACATATTTCTGTTTACATGTTACAGTTACAATGTTTATTGCCTTTTACTGCTACTAGGAAAGGAAAGACAACCTGTTTGGCAGACAGAAAAACAAATATGCAATAATGCTTTGCCAACTTGCTTTTCAAGATACCCACTTCTGGGGCTCATCTTTAATTCACTATTTGCTGAGCCACTGACTTTGGAAATGTATACTGCCAGTGTTTGCAGTATTGCACTTTTTATTTCCTTGCACATAGATTGCAATTTTCCCTCTGACAATGTTCTTATTTCCTTTTCCTCTAGAAGAAGGGCAAGTGACGTACCAACTGGGGGTGTGCGATCCGCCCCAGATGCCACACATTGGGGGGGGGGGGTATCAGGCCACATGTCCAAAGCAGCTGGGCTGCACCATGAACCTGCGCCACTCACCAAGTCTCTCCCCAGCCGCCTGGCCAGCCATTCAACTCACTGGGTGGCAGTCGGGGTCGGGAGGCGGAGACTAGAGGTCAACTGACTGTGAAGGGGGGGCGCTGGAGAGGAGACTCCTTTGCTGCATGTTGAAACAGGTGTTACTGCTGGCCGCCCATTCAATTCGCTGCACAGTCATGGAGGCCAGGGGCAGAGACTAGAGGTCAGCTAACTGTGAAAGGGAGGAACCTGAAGAGGAGACCCCTTCACTGCATGTTGGGACAGGTGTCACTGCAGGCGCAGACACCGCAGACTGCAAACAAAAGTGAGTGCTGCTTTCAACACACATTTGTCACATTTTTCAGGACGCTTTGGTCACTGTCACTTTCTCACAATGTGAGTGATACTGAACAGAGGATAACAGAAAGTAAAATGAAGGCATCACAGATCAGACATTGCCTTCACTCTAGAGGCTGACCTCTAGTCTCTGCCCCTGGCCTCAATGACTGTGCAGTGAATTGAATGGGCGGGCCAGCAGTGACACCTGTTTCAACATGCAGCAAAGAAATCTCCTCTCCAGCCCCTCCCCTTCACAGTCAGCTGACCTCTAGTCTCCGCCTCCTGACCCCGACTGCCACCCAGTGAGTTGAATGGCTAGCAAGGCGGCTGCGGAGAGACTTGGCGAGACTTGGTGTTGTGTCCTGCATATAACTACTAGTCATTAACAGCTAGTAAAGCAACCAATCAAAGTGATCTGTGTCTGATCATTGAAAGCCAGAGGAGAGATGGGGGGGTCTAATAGACCCTCCATCTCTCCATAATGAGGATCTGTCACAGCCCATGTGAGGTATCACCATGAATGTCACAGTGACGGCAATAATTTTAACACCAGACCTCCTGTGTAACTCTAAACTGGTAACGGAGTGGACGCAATTTTAAAGTGAGACATGCTTGGTATCTATTTACTTGGCGCAACATCATCTTTTATGTTTTAACAAGCAATTGGGTATTATCCTGTATTTTTTCCCAAAAATTAGCATTTGAAAAAAACGCTGCTCAAATATTGTATATTATATAAAATGAGCAACCCCGCCATTTTATTGTCTAGGGCAGGACTTCCCAAACTGTGGGTCGCGACCCACTGGTGGGTCGCGAGCCGCATCTGAGTGGGTCGCCGGCAGTCGCCTAGCCAGGAGGGTGCATAGATGTCATCTTGCCGGGCCGCCGGAATAGTGCTGTGATAGTGCTGTGTCTTCCGTGTCTGTGCTGACCCTGAGACAGTGTGTGTGCATTGCTGCTGTGCAGGCCTCACGGTTTGTCCGGGCAGCACTGTCTGTGCATAGATACGATTGGTGGTGGTGACGCCCCTCCCTGTGGCCTTGCTGGCACTGTGTACTTGTTTGACTGTCGGGACACAGGTGCATAGCGTGACATCCCATAGAGCGCGGTAAGTTTCACTCCCTGAGTGCAGGATATCGCCTGCTCTATATTGGCCTAGGTTTGGAGGACTTCTAAGGTAAGCAAGCGGCCTTATCCAGAGGCTTTGTTGTGGACACAAGAACTAACATCTCACCTAGGTCAGTAGTGTGGCATCATGCATGTGTCTGTGAAGAGTATACAAGATGAGCTGATGGTCTTTGGGGTTGATTTTGAGGATGATGATGCTGGCATCTCTGCATTGAAAGGGGGGCATGCTGGCATCTCTGCATTGAAAGGGGGCATGCTGGCATCTCTCCATTGAAAGGGCGCATGCTGGCATCTCTGCATTGAAAGGGGGCATGCTGGTATCTCTGCATTGAAAGGGGGCATGCTGACATCTCTGCATTGAAAGGGGGCATGCTGGCATCTCTGCATTGAAAGGGCACATGCTGGCATCTCTGCATTGAAAGGGCGCATGCTGGCATCTCTGCATTGAAAGGGGGCATGCTGGTATCTCTGCATTGAAAGGGGGCATGCTGACATCTCTGCATTGAAAGGGGGCATGCTGGCATCTCTGCATTGAAAGGGGGCATGCTGGTATCTCTGCATTGAAAGGGGGCATGCTGACATCTCTGCATTGAAAGGGGGCATGCTGGCATCTCTGCATTGAAAGGGGGCATGCTGGTATCTCTGCATTGAAAGGGGGCATGCTGGCATCTCTGCATTGAAAGGGCACATGCTGGCATCTCTGCATTGAAAGGGCGCATGCTGGCATCTCTGCATTGAAAGGGGGCATACTGGCATCTCTGCATTGAAAGGGGGCATGCTGGCATCTCTGCATTGAAAGTGGGCACGCTGGTATCTCTGCATTGAAAGGGGGCACTCTGGTATCTCTGCATTGAAGGGGGGCATGCTGGCATCTCTGCATTGAAAGGAGGCATGCTGATATCTCTGCATTGAAGGGGGCATGCTGGTCTCTCTGCATTGAAAGGGGGTACGCTGGTCTCTCTGCATTGAAAGGGGGCACGCTATACCTTAATTCTGTAGCTCTTTACAATATTCAATTACAAGCAAGTGGGTCCCGAAAAAAAATCTGTGTTCATAAGTGGGTCTCGGCCCAAAAAAGTTTGGGAAGCCCTGGTCTAGGGCCTCTTCTAAAAAATATATACAATGTTTGGGGGTTGTAAGTCATTTTCTAGCAAAAGAAACAAATATGTTTTTTACATGTAGGAGAGGATTTCCAGAATTGGCCCAGACTGGAAGGGGACAGGCTGACAGTAGGAGAGAGTTTACCTGACCAGGCTGTTACTGGTGTTTCATTGTCCAGTCATAAACTGGGAGAATTGAGGTGACCATTCTGTGTTGCCTAATGGCAGCAGAGATAGATAGATAGATAGATAGATAGATAGATAGATAGATAGATAGATAGATAGATAGATAGATAGATAGATAGATAGATAGATAGATAGATAGATAGATAGATAGATAGATAGATAGATAGATAGATAGATAGATAGATAGATAGATAGATAGATAGATAGATAGATAGATAGATAGATAGATAGATAGATAGATAGATAGCAATTGGGTATTATCCTGTATTTTTTCCCAAAAATTAGCATTTGAAAAAAACGCTGCTCAAATATTGTATATTATATAAAATGAGCAACCCCGCCATTTTATTGTCTAGGGCAGGACTTCCCAAACTGTGGGTCGCGACCCACTGGTGGGTCGCGAGCCGCATCTGAGTGGGTCGCCGGCAGTCGCCTAGCCAGGAGGGTGCATAGATGTCATCTTGCCGGGCCGCCGGAATAGTGCTGTGATAGTGCTGTGTCTTCCGTGTCTGTGCTGACCCTGAGACAGTGTGTGTGCATTGCTGCTGTGCAGGCCTCACGGTTTGTCCGGGCAGCACTGTCTGTGCATAGATACGATTGGTGGTGGTGACGCCCCTCCCTGTGGCCTTGCTGGCACTGTGTACTTGTTTGACTGTCGGGACACAGGTGCATAGCGTGACATCCCATAGAGCGCGGTAAGTTTCACTCCCTGAGTGCAGGATATCGCCTGCTCTATATTGGCCTAGGTTTGGAGGACTTCTAAGGTAAGCAAGCGGCCTTATCCAGAGGCTTTGTTGTGGACACAAGAACTAACATCTCACCTAGGTCAGTAGTGTGGCATCATGCATGTGTCTGTGAAGAGTATACAAGATGAGCTGATGGTCTTTGGGGTTGATTTTGAGGATGATGATGCTGGCATCTCTGCATTGAAAGGGGGGCATGCTGGCATCTCTGCATTGAAAGGGGGCATGCTGGCATCTCTCCATTGAAAGGGGGCATGCTGGCATTTCTGCATTAAAAGGGGGGCATGCTGGCATCTCTGCATTGAAAGGGGGCATGCTGGCATCTCTGAATTTAAAGGGGGCATTCTGGCATCTCTGCATTTAAAGGGGGCATGCTGGCATCTCTGCATTGAAAGGGGGCATGCTGGCATCTCTGCATTGAAAGGGGGCATGCTGGCATCTCTGCATTGAAAGGGGGCATGCTGGTATCTCTGCATTAAAAGGGGGCATGCTGGCATCTCTGCATTGAAAGGGCACATGCTGGCATCTCTGCATTGAAAGGGCGCATGCTGGCATCTCTGCATTGAAAGGGGGCATGCTGGTATCTCTGCATTGAAAGGGGGCATGCTGGCATCTCTGCATTGAAAGGGGGCATGCTGGCATCTCTGCATTGAAAGGGGGCATGCTGGTATCTCTGCCTTGAAAGGGGGCATGCTGGCATCTCTGCATTGAAGGGGGGCATGCTGGCATCTCTGCATTGAAAGGGGGCATGCTGGCATCTCTGCATTGAAAGGGGGCATGCTGGTATCTCTGCATTGAAAGGGGGCATGCTGGCATCTCTGCATTGAAGGGGGGCATGCTGGCATCTCTGCATTGAAAGGGGACATGCTGGTATCTCTGCCTTGAAAGGGGGCATGCTGGCATCTCTGCATTGAAGGGGGGCATGCTGGCATCTCTGCATTGAAAGAGGGCATGCTGGCATCTCTGCATTGAAAGGGGGCATGCTGGTATCTCTGCATTGAAAGGGCACATGCTGGCATCTCTGCATTGAAGGGGGGCATGCTGGCATCTCTGCATTGAAAGGGGGCATGCTGGTATCTCTGCATTGAAAGGGGGCATGCTGGCATCTCTGCATTGAAAGGGCACATGCTGGCATCTCTGCATTGAAAGGGCGCATGCTGGCATCTCTGCATTGAAAGGGGGCATGCTGGTATCTCTGCATTGAAAGGGGGCATGCTGACATCTCTGCATTGAAAGGGGGCATGCTGGCATCTCTGCATTGAAAGGGGGCATGCTGGTATCTCTGCATTGAAAGGGGGCATGCTGGCATCTCTGCATTGAAAGGGCACATGCTGGCATCTCTGCATTGAAAGGGCGCATGCTGGCATCTCTGCATTGAAAGGGGGCATACTGGCATCTCTGCATTGAAAGGGGGCATGCTGGCATCTCTGCATTGAAAGTGGGCACGCTGGTATCTCTGCATTGAAAGGGGGCACTCTGGTATCTCTGCATTGAAGGGGGGCATGCTGGCATCTCTGCATTGAAAGGAGGCATGCTGATATCTCTGCATTGAAGGGGGCATGCTGGTCTCTCTGCATTGAAAGGGGGTACGCTGGTCTCTCTGCATTGAAAGGGGGCACGCTATACCTTAATTCTGTAGCTCTTTACAATATTCAATTACAAGCAAGTGGGTCCCGAAAAAAAATCTGTGTTCATAAGTGGGTCTCGGCCCAAAAAAGTTTGGGAAGCCCTGGTCTAGGGCCTCTTCTAAAAAATATATACAATGTTTGGGGGTTGTAAGTCATTTTCTAGCAAAAGAAACAAATATGTTTTTTACATGTAGGAGAGGATTTCCAGAATTGGCCCAGACTGGAAGGGGACAGGCTGACAGTAGGAGAGAGTTTACCTGACCAGGCTGTTACTGGTGTTTCATTGTCCAGTCATAAACTGGGAGAATTGAGGTGACCATTCTGTGTTGCCTAATGGCAGCAGAGATAGATAGATAGATAGATAGATAGATAGATAGATAGATAGATAGATAGATAGATAGATAGATAGATAGATAGATAGATAGATAGATAGATAGATAGATAGATAGATAGATAGATAGATAGATAGATAGATAGATAGATAGATAGATAGATAGATAGATAGATAGATAGATAGATAGATAGAGATAGATAATCAAATCTTTTGCAAGAGAAGTCAGGTCCTATATATGTACATGTAGTTGTAGGTTACAGTGACTGAAGCAGGCTAACTATAACTAAGACTTCAAGAAATCCGTAGTTGTCATTATTTGTATTTTGTTTAAAAATAAAAAAGTAAAAAATGGGCTGCCCAGTCTGAAATCCCCAGGACTATTTTTTGTCCAAGTCCGGGCCTGCTTAGGGGTGTAAGGCTGGCGTCGCTTAGGGGTGTCAAGCCACTTATTCACTGGGGGTGTCTGGGCTGGCACCTGGCAGTAGCACATAGAAAGTGTGCCACTGCCAGTTACATGTATTTCTGCCTGGCACCAGCCACTCAATGACAATCCTCCGCTCAGGAAAGCAGAAGCTGGAGCATTCTTTCGGGTTCTGGGCCGGAGTGCATGGAGGTGATACACTTGACGTCACTTGACAACTTTGGGGTGCCAGATGGGAAGTGAGATGTGCCAGATGGGGGGGGTGCCAGATATAGGATCCGCCCCGGGTGCCAAATGCTCTAGGTATGCCCCTGAGGATGGCGTCTAGGACCCAGATGCTGTTTTATAGATGACACAGTCATCTAAATCCTGGTGCCTACACTGTCATTGGATGTATTCACAAATGCCTAACACATATAAGCCCCCCCCCCTGCTACAACCTCTCATCTTGCTACAAAGCTACTATTTGCTTATTGATGGAGAAGAGACTGGGCACATTTTTTATCCTGTCTGAAGAATACTTATGACATAATCTCAAGTTTTATTTATTTTTTTTAAATGTATACTTTTGCTGTATGTTGTAACACATCAGGAAAATTTTCATGCAAACTTTTAAAGTTAGAAAAATGTTTACTCTAACCCTATAATGACACAGTGACACATATATTTGGCATTTGGGGGGCCGACTTTAAACCTGGGCGCCACATATGTGTTCCTGTTTTTGTGATTGGCTATCACAGTGACCAGTCACTGTGCAGCCCGCCAATGTGTTTTCTTTCTCTTCTGAATGGAGAGAAAGATACATTGTATCTTTCTCTAATAGTAGGGGAGAAAGGTGTAAACAAACAAAAGTATTTGAAAAAAAAAAAAAAATCTAAATTAAGAAAAAAATAGCTAGGGTTGGTGTTAGAGCAGGGTAAGAGTCAAAGGTCGGAGTCAAAGGTCCGGGTCAGCATATTGTAGGTAGGATTTAAAAAAAAATGCATTAAAATTAGTGTCTGTGTGTTTTAGGTAGGATAAAAAAAAAAAAAAAGCTAAATGTGCACCATTGTTTTTGGGCTGTACTACGGGTACAAACAAAAAATAAAATACACATATGTGGTATCACTGCAATCGTTAGGAGCAGGAGAATTTGTCTTGGGTTGTTCTTTGGTGGAAATTTATGGTAATAGCAAAAAAAATACAGCTACGTTTTTTCTTAAAAAAATGTTTTTACTATTTCGGACCAGTTTTCCTTTGTTAATTAAATAATAATAACAATAAAAATAAATAAATAAATAAATCAGGAGATAGCAGTTGCCATTTACCACCAAATGAAAGCCAAATTATTCCTAAAAAAACAATAAAAAGGTATAATCCACCTGAATACACAAAGAAGCTGTAAACATATGTACAGTTTCACTAACGCATGTCAAAGTTTTAAAATTGAGTCTAGACGTTTAAGGTTTGTTTTACCCTCCGCCATGAAGGAGTTAAAGTAATAGTAAAGCCTTGTTTTTTTTATTTTATTAAAAAACAAACATGGTATACTTACCTGCTCTGTGCAATGGTTTTGCACAGAGAAGGCCCAATCCTCCTCTTCTCAGGTCCCCTATCGGCATTTATGGCTCCACCCCCTCGCCGAGTGCCCCCAGAGCAAGCCACTTGGACTTGGCCCCCCTGCTCCCTCCCCCCTGGCTGTGATTGACAGCAGAGGAAGCCAATGGCTCCTGCTGCTGTATTTGAGCCAATCAGGAACAAGAGACCTCGGCTCTGATGCACATTGCTGGATCGAGATCGGGCTCAGGTATGTATTTAGGAGGGGGCAAACAAAAATAAAAATTCCCAGTTCAATTTGCTAACCAGTTTGCTTACCAACAAAATTAACCTGTCTAACAGTTTGCGTCAAAACAGGGGTTTAGTTAGCACACATTTGCAAACGCATGTGTAAGCTGCAGGACCACTCCTTGGCACCCTGTATTACCTGCAGTCCTAACTCTAGTAAATTTATGAGAGTCTTCACAGTGGAAGCACATGCAAGCTAATGGATAGATAGGGGGCAGGTGAGCCTGGAGGTGACCCATCCCTCCTGAAGGTACTTGGGGGCATAATGGAAGCCCAGCCAGTGGTATTACAGCAAAGGCATCCAGTATGTCCACTCACCAGTATACATTAACAAAAAAGTATTTAGGAGGGGCTGCATGCAGAAGGTTTTTACCTTACTGCAGAGAATGCAGTAAGGTAAAAAAAAAACCTTCTGCCTTTACAACAACTTTAACCACTTGCAGCCTGCAGCAGGCTGGCTCAACTGCGCAAAACAACGCAGGGAACCTCAGTCGCGGGAGTGGTGCTGGGGTCGAGCTCGCACACCCCCACTAGGCCTATTTTTAGCACTGATTAATGTCCCCCCACACTGATTACTGTAGTAGTGTCACTGGTACCCCCAAAAGTGTCAAAAATGTCAGTTAGGGGTCTGATCTGTCCACTGCAATATCGCAGTCCCGATAAAAATCGCAGATCGCCGATATTACTAGTGAAAAATAAATAAATAAATAAAAATGACAAATCTTTCTCCTAGTTTGTAGACGCGATAATGTTTGCTCAAACCAATCAAAATACGCTTATTGCGATTTTTTTTTTTTTTTATACCAAAAATATGTAGCAGAATATAAATTGGCCTAAAAGGATGCAAAATTTAGATTTTAAAATTTTTTTGGTGAATGTTATATAGCAGAATGTGAAAAAAATATTGTTTTTTTTTTTTCAGAATTGTCACGCTGTTTAAATACCACCAAAAGAAAGCTCTATTTGTGGGAAAAAAGGACATAAATTTTATAACAGTACAGTGACGCACGACCGTGCAATTTTCCGTTAAAGTAACGCAGTGCCGAATCGCAAAAAATGGACTGGTCATTAAGGGGGAAAATCCTTCCGGTCCAGAACTGGTTAAGCTTAGAAGTGGAACCAAGTGATTTTCAGGAGTGGCATTGCTTTCTAAGTCAATGACCTGGAAAAACCATGGAGCCAAGGAATACCAACTTGTTCAAGGTCCGTGGCTCAAAAGTATTGAACTCAGCCACAGCCAGACAACTAGCATGTTTGGAGGCAGACTAGCAATGGCAGCCTATATGTTTCTCTTGTGAAAGAAAGCAGGGTCTCATAGGAAAGGTTTTACATAATCCAAAAAGAACAGCAGAATCTTCTGCATCAAGGAATGCATTAAATAATTACAGTTGAAATCTGATGGTTGGGAAGCAGAAGTTCCTGAGAAACAGCTATGTTAGGAAGTAATCTCTAGAGAGAGACTGAAATCAGAACTGCGCTACAGGTAGAACAAGCTGACCATTGTTCCATAACAAGCTCAGACGGGCTCCTCAGGTAATGAAAACCATAATCACATATTTATAACTACCCCTTGTGCTATGTGACAGGGTACATCTGGCTATAAAAGGGGTTAAACAGCTTAGTGTTTTCTGTAACTGTTTAACTTGTGTTCCCACACTCCTTGGAAGTCTATTCTTGGTCTTTGAGAGGTAAGCAGGGAAGCAGGCCAACCCTTCTCATGGCCCCATTCCAAAGTTGTATTTTAGTTTCCACAATTTAATGAAGACTCCCAGGGATGACCCCAAAAGGTCAGCGTAGGAGAAGGTTATTCTTCGAGTCCTTGCATGACTAATGTGGAGTTTGTTGAATCCCACAAGGCTACAAAGTAAATCGCCAAGATTGACCTTAGCTGGCCCCTTACTCAAGCAGTCTCATCCCAGCTGTGGCTCCAAGATAAGCAGGGGTTCCTCGCTGTCTTTCTGGGGGGATAATATCCATTGCTTCTTCTAAACAGGCCAGTAGGGACTTGCCTGCAGAAGGGGGGTCATTGGCATAACTGGATATTCCGGGGCCTGCAAAAAAAACACATTATTTATTAACAAAATACTAAAAGTCCACAGTCACATTCATGGAAATCATTGTTACATTTCTGAAACATCTTGGAATCCTAATATTTAGAGATCCTTAAGGTGTATGTCCATGGCAAAAACAAAACAAAAGAAAAAAAATATATACAGTGCCTTGCAAAAGTATTCGGCCCCCTTGAAATTTGCGACCTTTTGCCACATTTCAGGCTTCAAACATTAAGATATAAAACTGTAATTTTTTGAGAAGAATCAACAATTGGTACACAATTATGAAGTGGAACGAAATTTATTGGATATTTCAAACTTTGTTAACAAATAAAAAACTGAAAAATTGGGCGTGCAAAATTATTCAGCCCCTTTACTTTCAGTGCAGCAAACTCTCTCCAGAAGTTCAGTGAGGATCTCTGAATGATCCAATGTTGACCTAAATGACTAATGATGAATAGAATCCCCCTGTGTGTAATCAAGTCTCCGTTTAAATGCACCTGTACTGTGATAGACTCAGAGGTCCGTTTAAAGCGCAGAGAGCATCATGAAGAACAAGGAGCACAGCAGGCCGGTCCGAGATACTGTTGTGGAGAAGTTTAAAGCCAGATTTGGATACAAAAAGATTTCCCAAGCTTTAAACATCCCAAGGAGCATTGTGCAAGCAATAATATTGAAATGGAAGGAGTATCAGACCACTTAAAATCTACGAAGACCCTCTAAACTTTCAGCTCATACAAGGAGAAGACTGATCAGAGATGCAGCCAAGAGGCCCATGATCACTCTGGATGAACTGCAGAGATCTACAGCTGAGGTGGGAGACTCTGTCCATAGGACAACAATTAGTCGTATACTGCACAAATCTGGCCTTTATGGAAGAGTGGCAAGAAGAAAGCTATTTCTTAAAGATATCCATAAAAAGTGTAGTTTAAAGTTTGCCACAAGCCACCTGGGAGACACACCAAACATGTGGAAGAAGGTGCTCTGGTCAGATGAAACCAAAATCGAAATTTTTGGCAACAATGCAAAACGTTATGTTTGGCGTAAAAGCAACACAGCTCATCACCCTGAACACACCATCCCCACTGTCAAACATGGTGGTGGCAGCATCATGGTTTGGGCCTGCTTTTCTTCAGCAGGGACATTGAAGATGGTTAAAATTGATGGGAAGATGGATGGAACCAAATACAGGACCATTCTGGAAGAAAACCTGATGGAGTCTGCAAAAGACCTGAGACTGGGATGGAGATGTGTCCTCCAACAAGACAATGATCCAAAACATAAAGCAAAATCTACAATGGAATGGTTCACAAATAAACATATCCAGGTGTTAGAATTGCCAAGTCAAAGTCCAGACCTGAATCCAATCGAGAATCTCTGAAAAGAACTGAAACCTGCTATTCACAAACGCTCTCCATCCAACCTCACTGAGCTCGAGCTGTTTTGCAAGGAGGAATGGGCAAAAATTTCAGTCTCTCGATGTGCAAAACTGATAGAGACATACCCCAAGCGACTTACAGCTGTAATCGCAGCAAAAGGTGGCGCTACAAAGTATTAACTTAAGGGGGCTAAATAATTTTGCATGCCAAATTTTTCAGTTTTTTATTTGTTAAAAATGTTTGAAATATCCAATAAATGTCGTTCCACTTCATGATTGTGTCCCACATGTTGTTGATTCTTCACAAAAAATTACAGTTTTATATCTTTATGTTTGAAGCCTGAAATGTGGCAAAAAGTTGCAAAGTTCGAGGGGGCCGAATACTTTCGCAAGGCACTGTATGTTTAGTACATCTTTGCAGCGCATGCTCATTTTTAAATGTTTTGTTTGGAAAATGTTCTAGTTACAGAAAATTACTTGATCTGCCAGAAATCCAGTGAGCTCATAATTTATTGTAGTGCCTCTGCTACCCTGAAAAGCTAGGCAATGTTGTCAACCCTTCCAAAGTTTTCACCTGGTGTACTACAGATCAACCCCCCTCTCTCCCCCTCCTCCCCCAGACTTATGTTAAGAAATTAGGGAGACAGCAAGTGTTCTGTAGTTCAGCAGGGGGAGAAATGAGTAGGGATTGTGATAATAGTGCAAACTGGGCACTCCAAAAACTGTGTGAGAAGATGCAGGGCAGCAATATTTTTCAGAATTCATAAGTCAGCCATGACATTTTGTAGAACAGAAGACACATAACAGCAGTGATTCCCTTTCCATAACCACAGGAGGGCATCTTTACCAATTCACAACATTAAGCTGCATTCCAACTACCCTTATCAGTACATTATTAGGACACAGCAGAGCCACTTAAAGGATAAGTTCACCTTTGTAAAAAAAAAATATATATATATATATTAAATGCACAGCTTTTTACAGGTAAATGATGGGTAAGGAGCCTGCAAGGCATTGCACCCACGATCAGCAGATCACGAGTGCAATGCAGGGCTCTTGCAGACTGTCAGTGTAAGCTGTCTGCTCGTACCCCGTATGAGCAGTCAGTTAAACATCACTGACAGGAAGCATTAATGAACTACCTAGAGAGCTCAACAGCACCCCGGTAGTTCATTGAGAACTACAACCTGACAGCCACAAAAGCTGTTGGTACTTGTAGTTCTCACATTCACAGAACTTTGTGAATAAATGACGCAGGTGGGTGGGCAGAGTCCCACACGGATATGTTATTTTAAAAATTGTAACAGCGGCTGTGGGGAGAAGATCCCCTGCTCCCTGTCACAAAAGGGGGGGGCAGAGAAGGAAGGGGGTGTGGGGGCTGTTGAAACAGTAACATGTGACATGTTGCACCCTACCGGTGTAAAATGTTCCAAACGTGAATTTCTCCTATAACCACCTTACCTAACTTAAAATCAAAGCATGGCCAACAGATAAACTTTTGATTTAGTCCATTGTAAACCCTGTTTACAGGGGTGAACAGGACAATGCACATCCCAGTCTAACTGTAATAGCTATAATAAAACCGGCAAATTTTAGGCTTAAAGCGGAGTTCCGGCCTCAAAAATGACTTTGGGCCATCCACTTGCTGACATTAACCTGAAAAATAAATGGATAGTCCCGATTTTTTTTTTTTTGTTTACTTACCTTGTTTTTGAAGAAAGTATACTTACCTTCCTTCTACTTCCACCCTCTCCGGCCGCTGTCCGCGCCGTCACTTCCTGCTTGCGATGACTCTTGGGAGCTGAACGTCATCGCTCCCAGGAGTCAATGCGCCTGCACCGGCCCCGCTCGTCAGTTCCGGTGCAGGCACGTCATTCCCTGCTAAACAGCTTCTGGGCATGCCCAGAAGCTGTGCAGGGATGACACGCCTGCCCCAAAAGTGACAAGCGGGGCCAGTGCAGGGCATTCTGGGACGGAGAGGACACTGAAGAAGACGCCCTGGCTTCAGCTGCCCACACCTGAGATGGCAGCGCTGGACAAGAAATTTGCAAGGTAAGTATTTCTTCTAAAATGTAAGTGCGACCTGGGACAGTTCAGAGGCTATCCATTGTGGAATGCACTAGCCCTGACTGTCCCGGGGGTATTTTTTTCTAAAAAACTTTTCCGAGGCCGGAACTCCGCTTTAAGGAATTACAACTTTACACAGGAATCCACCCTAGCTAATAGTATCAGACTAATCGCCTGTCGTGAATAGTTTAGCTAGAGCAGTTAGTGAAAACACATTTCTGTCTGACTATCTAATCTTGGAGAATCAAAACTTTAGTGTATTTCATAACTCCTGAGCCATTAATAGTACAGCCAGAATAAGGTTATCTTTAACTATATTAACCACTTTAAGACCGGAAGGATTTGCCCCTTAATGACCAGGCCCTATTTTGCGATTCGGCACTGCGTTACTTTAATGAACAATTGCGCGGTCATGCGACTCTGTAACCAAACAAAATGTATGTCCTTTTTTTCCAACAAATAGAGCTTTCTTTTGGTGGTATTTGATCACCTGTGCGATTTTTATTTTTTGCGTTATAAACAAAAAAAGAGTGACAATTTAAAAAAAAAAAAAAAACAATATTTTTCACTTTCTGCTATATATCATTCCCCAAAAAAAAAAAAAAAAAAATTAAAAATCAAAATTTTTTAACATTATATGCCAATTTGTTTTCTGCTACATATTTTTGGTAAAAAAAAAAAAATTGCAATAAGCGTATTTTGATTGGTTTGCGCAAAAGTTATCGCGTCTACTAACTACGGGGAAGATTTATGTCATTTTTACTGTTTTTTTTTCTTCACTAGTAATGGCGGCGATCTGCGATTTTTAGCGGGACTGTGACTTTGCGGCGGACAGATCGGACCCCTTACTGACATTTTTGACACTTTTGGGGGTACCAGTGATACTACTACAGTAATCAGTGCTAAAAATATGCACTGTTACTGTAATAAGGACACTGGCAGAGAAAGGGTTAACAGTATAGGTGATCAAGGGGTTAAATGTGACCCTAGGGGGTGATTCTAACTGTGGGGGGGGGGCTTCTGAGATGACCACAGAGACATGTGATCCTATATAGAAGGATCACATGAGCTCTGTGATCATTTCAGGGAGTAGGACGGTTGGCTGTGTTTACAACAGCCGACCGTCCTTCTCTCTCTGCGGGGAGCGATTGCGGGTGTCAGGCGGCAATCGGAGCTGCCTGACCCGTGCCTCAGCTTCCTTGCTGACGATCGGGGGTGGGAGCTCGCCGCCGCACGCTCGCTCCCTAGCTCCCCCCGGGCGCTCTAACGTAAGTGGTCGAGAACTGGTTAAGTTATTAGCAGCATTTTAGGCCCATACACCACTAAATTAGAAGGTACGGAAGGCGGGTGCGACACTTTGTTTCTCTTAGGTGAAATAGGCATCTAAAACCCATCATATTTGTAGTCATTCATTCAAAAGGTAATTTCATGCTAGACAATAATATACGAGTTACCAGACTGTGACCTGTAGGTATTCAAACATATTAATACCTATAAAAAAAACTGTATCTGAGGGAAGGAAGTTGCATGGTCATAAACATTGTGACATCTCATCGGCCAAGCCCTCGGACCACTTGATTGTACAGATCATTTCTGTCAACACCCTCCTCAGGAACGAGAAAAAAGGACTACATCAGAAGTCTAGAGCTCTCTTTTACCAACAAGAAACATCTGCCAATGAAAGTCACTGATCCATATTATGCTTATTGACTGAACTTTGCTGAACTCACAGAACCAGGACTTTAAGTATTCTAATTCCTAAAACCTTTTTGTTTTTTTGGTGCATAATTTTGCTTTTTTCTTTGTAATACCTTTTTTTTTTTTTGTTTGCACTGTTGTTACCTTTTTTTTTTAAATTAAACATAGTTCAATAGTTAATCTGGTTGAAAACAAGTCTATCCAGTTCAATCAACATACAGCGGATATAAAATGTCTACACACCCCTGTTAAAATACAAGTAAATGTCTCCTGCTCTTAAATGTTGCGAGAAATCCAAAGAGGTATTGGCTAAATAGTTGGCATTAAAGGTCTTGCTGCCCTCTCAGAATGATGGGTATCCACACAAACTGAAAACATAAAAACAGGAGAAGGGCGCACCGACCTAGTGCAATACCATAAAACGTTTATTGGAAATGGTTAAATGTCACAACATACATTATACTCACAAAAGTATGCTGTGTATAAGCATAAAACCAAAGAAATCCTTCGGCTAGCCAGAGACCTCAGGACCATATTCCTTATTAGTGACAAGCAAACTTAAAACTGTCCATATAGATCGGGCTAACGCATTTCGAGGGGGGACCCTCTTCCTCAGAGCCATCTTTGGTTTTATGCTTGTACACAGCATACTTTTGTGAGCATAATGTATGTTGTGACTTTTAACCATTTCCAATAAACATTTTATGGTATTGCACTAGGTCGGTTCGCCCTTCACTTGTTTTTACTCCTGTTAAAATGTCAGGTTTCTGTGATGTAAAAAAGGGGATAAAGAAAAATCTATTCAGAGCTTTTTCCACATTTGATGTGACCTATAAACTGTACAACTCAATTTTAAAGCAAACTGAAATCCTTAAGGGGGGAGTAAAAATAAAACACCAAAATATTGTGGTTGCATAAGTGTACACACCTTCTTATAACTGGGGATGAAGCTGTGTTCAGAATTAAGCAATCACATTCAAACTCATGTTAAATAGGCGTCAGTACACACCTGCCATCATTTAAAGTGCCTCTGATTAACTCCAAATAAAGTTCAGCTGTTCTAGTAGGTCTTTCCTGACATGTTCTTAGTCGTATCCTACAGTTAAATGCGATCAGTCTGGAGAAGGGTACAAAAGAATTTCCAAGGCATTAGATATACCATGGAACACAGTGAAGACAGTCATCATCAAGTGGAGAAATGATGGCACAACAGTGACATTACCAAGAACTGGACGTCCCTCGAAAATTGATGAAATGACGAGAAGAAAACTGATCAGGGAGGCTGCCAAGAGGCCTACAGCAACATTAAAGGAGCTGCAGGAATATCTGGCAAATACTGGCTGTGTGGTACATGTTAAGAAGAAACAAGAAAGCAGCGCCTACTGATTGTAGCATACAAAGTTTAATAGGGGTTAAAATAAGATATGCACTCACAAAAGTAAATGGTATGCCAGCATAGTGAATATAATGGGTCATCTGCAGATTCTCTGGTGATGGATGGATGCTGCTGAGACGAGTAGGCTGATGACTGTCAGCGTCTATCAGTCGGGATAGATGTTTCCACGGCGCTCGAGTCCGTACAAAGGTGCGGGTGACATCACATCCGGCAGCTGAGAAGGCAGGAGAAGTGCATGCTCCTTCATCAGCCTCCAATTATAAACTTAACAGTTGTCCAATTATACACTTTCAGTTCTGTCCACACTAGTAGAGCGCCATAATATGTGTGGTACACGTGACAACAATCTCCCGAATTCTTCATATGTCTGGGCTATGGGGTGAAGTAGCAAGACAGAAGCCTTCTCTTATGAAGTAAAACATCCAAGCCTGGCTAAATTTTGCAAAAACACACCTGAAGTCTCCCAAAAAACAACACTGCACATCACCAAAAGAACACCATACCCACAGTGAAGCATGGTGGTGGCAGCATCATGCTTTGGGGCTGTTTTTCTTCAGCTGGAACAGGGGCCTTAGTCAAGGTAGAAGGAATTATGAACAGATCCAAATATCAGTCAATATTGGCACAAAACCTTCAGGCTTCTGCTAGAAAGCTGAACACGAAGACAAACTTCATCTTTCAGCATGACAACGACTCAAAGCATACATCCAAATCAACAAAGGAATGGCTTCACCAGAAGAAGATTAAACTTTTGAAATGGCCCAGACCTGAATCTGATTGAAAATCTGTGGGGTGATCTGAAGAGGGCTGTGCACAGCCATCTGACTGGTTTGGAGTGTTTTTGCAAAGAAGAATGGGCAAATATTTCCAAGTCAAGATGTGTCATGCTGATAGACTCATACCCAAAAAGACTGAGAGCTGTAATAAAATAAGGCAGAAAACAAAAGAAAGAGAGCGCACACCGCCCTAGTGTAACACCATTTAATGAAAATAATTAGAGCCATAAAAACAGGTACTCACAAACAAGTATAGTGTCATGCATGGAAATGATATCCCCCGATCTGATGTGTGTAGGGTATTCTCCTCCTTGCCGGCGGCTCAGCTGTTCGTTCCCGCACTGATAAGTGGATAACGTCCAACTAAGGCAACCACCTCGGATGACTCAAGGTAGCTCAATGCGGTGCGCCTGCACACGGTCCAGCCGCTCGCTGCACGCTCTGCAAGAACCGGATACTGCAGCCGACAGTGTGGTTACACAGAGGGGAGATCCCCGATCAGGACCCAGGACATGAATTCATGGGGTTGCCAAAGACAACGTTTCGGAGGCGTGGCCTCCTTCTTCAGGTCTCAACACCCCAAACATGCCCTCATATATATAGTAATATAGCGGCTTCTCCCCTCACAGTTTCTTAACCACTTAAGCCCCGGAGGATTTGGCTGCTAAAGGACCAGGGTTTTTTTTGCGATTTTTTACTGCGTGACTTTAACGGACAATTGCGCGGTCGTGCGACGCTGTACCTAAACGAATTTGACGTCCTTTTTTTCCCACAAACAGAGCTTTCTTTTGGTGGTATTTGATCACCTGTGCGATTTTTTGATCACGCGCTATAAACAAAAAAAGAGCGTAAATTTTGCAAAAATAACAATATTTTTCACATTTTTTTATATGAAATTCCCCAAAAAAAAAAAGTAAAAATCAAAATTTTTTAACATTTTTCGGCCAATTTGTTTTATGCTACCTATGTTTGGTAAAAAAAATCGCAAAAAGCGTATTTTGATTGGTTTGCGCAAAAGTTATCGCGTTTACTAACAAAGAGAAAGATTTTTGTCATTTTTGGTGTTTTTTTTTTTAACGCGTAATGGCGGCGATCTGCGATTTTTTTTTCGGTACTGCGACATTGCGGCGGACAGATCGGACCCTTGACTGACATTTTTGACACTTTTGGGGTTACCAGTGACATTACTGCAGTAATCAGTGCTATACATATGCACTGTTACTGCAAAAATGACACTGGCAGGGAAGGGGTTAACTTTATTGGGAAGGGAGGGGTTAAGTGTGTCCTAGGGGCGTGCTTTCTACTGTGTAGGGACATTGCTATTGGTGTAAAAGCAAAGATCAACCGTTCTACATAGTAGAACGGTCAGATCTTTACTTTTACACAGGGAGAACTGACAGGCAGCTTGTTTACACAAGCTGCTCTGTCTTTCTCCCTTCACAGGAGCGATCGTAGTGTGGCCGGCGGACATCGAGTCCGCCGGTCACACGCACTGACTTGCCTGTGAACGAGCCGCGGCGGGCGCGCGCCCGCTCGCTATAGGCTCGCAAGTCAGTGACAGGCGAGTGACGTACCGATACGTCACTCTGCCTGGCCGGGGCTGACCGCCGCAGTATATAGTCGTGCGGCGGTCGGCAACCGGTTAAAGGGACATAGAAATAAGGAGCCTATAATCAAGGGCAATCATATCAAAACATTAATATGTATCCATAAATTGTACAATATTGATAAAAATAAATGACGAATTTCATAATACAATAAATACCATAAAAATACATATACACATACATATAAAAAGTACATGACACTGTGGAACCCAAACCAAAAACAAAACTATTTAAACAAAAAAAAAAATATAAAAAAAAAAAAAATTGTAATAAAATTAATAAATATATATATATATATATATATATATATATATATACACATACATATACATATATATATACACACACACATATATATATATATATATATATATATATATATATATATATATATGTGTGTGTGTGTGTGTGACGCCCACCAACCATACATGTACGCATGTGTATCTCAACACGCATCCGCAAGAATTGACTGGGTGCGTATAAATGGTCACACATGCACACATGTGTATGTAATAACATCAAAAATAGAAGAGAATATATATGCTGACAAACCGTTAACCTTAAGGGTATATAAACAATAAAATAAAAAGCTGCTTCAACAAAGTGTTAGTTTAGGGGGGGCACATCTATGCAACCATATTATTTTATTTTTACTTCCCTCCACCTAAAAGATTTCAGTTCGTCTAGCTAAGTTGTACAGTTTATAGGTCACATTAAGGGCCCTTTCACACGGGCGCTCCGCATGTCCGCAAATCATCCTATTTTTTTGCAGATGATTTGCGGACATAATGTAAGTCTATGGCTTTGCGGATGTCAGCGGAATACCATCCGCTGACATCCGATTTTCCTCCTTTCAGTTCTGTTCCGTTTTTTGGAACGGAACAGAACCCTATTTTTCCTCCGTTCAAAAACGGAAAGGAAGGAAAATCGGATGTCAGCGGTGTCATCCGCTGACATCCGCAATCCCCATAGACTTATATTATATCCGCATATCATCTGCAAACAGATGGGATGATATGCGGACATACGGAGCGGATGACACAAATGTCATCCGCTCCGTGAAAAAAAAAAAAAAAAAAGTCCCGCAGCGGAGCTTTCACACGGAGCGGCCGTGTGAAAGAGCCCTAAAGGTGGAACAAGTTCTGAAATTATTAATATGTGTCTCATTTGTTTACATTACAAAAACCTGACATGTTAACAGGGGTGTGAAGACTTTTTATATCCACTGTAGAAACAATATTTCAAAGTCTCTTATCTTGTCTCAAATGCACCAAATCAGAACTTAAAGAACCCATGTCTCTTTGAATAATGCTACTATATTGTAAATCACTGGATATTCCTACCTGTGGTTACAGTGGGTAGTACAGACCTTTATTAAAAGTCACAATTGTTATTGGGAATGTTGAGAATTATGATAAATATCTGGTAGCAGTGATTTAGAAAAGTTAGGCCCAGAGTAAAAAGAGAAGCCTAGACGCAGGGCCGGCATGACTGGGTAGAAAGGGGTTTTGAACATAGGAGGAGTTGGGGGAGGAATAGTTAATTAAAGTGGCAGACTTACCGGATTGGTAGAAAGTTAGGAGCAGGGGGCTTCAGGATTTGGGAGCGTAGGAAGTAGTTGGGAGGAGTCAGTCGGGAGAGAGCCTGGAGGGGACAACTTCCCACCCTCCCTCCCTTAGAGTAAACAGTTTACCCACGATTTGGTTTTTTGCTGTTTATCAGTCATTGGTTTGGCGATTTGTTATAGTGGTTGGCGGGACACGAGGTCCTTGGATGTGTCATGATTAGGTGAGGAAAGGTACGTTTTGTAGGGACCCGTCTTGGGTACGGCTCCCATCATTATGGATGGTGGTACCTGTGATACTGGTTTGTCTCCGAGCTGGTGTTTTCTGCAGCTGGAGGCCTATAATGGTGTTTCACAGGTACTTGAAGTGTATGCACATGAGGACCTTGGGGCCCCTGGGAATATTATCTGTGTGTTAATATGCTAAAATGTTAATATTTTTAATGTTATTTATACTTGGTTAATAAAAGGCTGCTATGGCCATTAAACTCCAGTTGGTGTCGTGTCTGGTTAATTCTTGAGAAAGGTCAGTGGAGTGGCGGTTAAGCATCTTTGGTACCTAGTCAAGTGAGATGGAAAACTTTTGGGCAAGGTGAGGCCAATAGTGACATTGTTGTGTATTAATGACAGCGCAGTGTGAGTTTAACAAGACATTTGTCAGAAGTCGGTGAAGGTAGCCGGGGTCTGACACTTTGTCACAGGGCTGACAACAACGCTTGGGATTTCAGTGCAACATAGGCACTATGTTGTCAGCTCAAATCGGAAGTTAGGAGCTTGTTGAATTTCTGGCAGATAAACAGGCAATTTTCTTTACTTGACACATTTGTAAAGGGATAAAACAAGGGTAAATGTGTATGTAATTTATAACAAATGTACTGAATATTTTCTTTTATTTTGCTCAGACGTTCACTTTATGTTGACTACAAACTGTTGTACAATCCTGTGTTAGATATAAAGTAAACTGATTGTATAGTTAGGTCCAGACCACACATGGTTGGGTTTAAATCTACAGAGAATCTACAATCAGGAAATGTGGAAATGTTATTTTAAAAAAAATACGGTAATTTGATTGGTGGTTTGTAATCATATTTGTACATGGGGGAAATTACAAGTACCAATTATGTAAGAAGGTTTTGCTTACAGTTGAGCCCTATTTTTCTTACTGATAAGGTGTTTTGGAAACCCTAGCCGCTCATAGCTGCTAATGGTCTTTGCAGTCACAATTTACTGCAAGTCCAAAGACCATATCACCTTCATCTAAGCAAGTGTTTCTCAACCTTTTTTTCAGTCAAGGCACCCTTTAAATTATGGACAATCTCAAGGCACCCTTTAAATTATGGACAATCTCAAGGCACCCTTTAAAATTATGGACAGTCCATTCTAAAATGTAAAAAACAATTCTACTAGTTTTCATAATGTGTCAGCATCAACACATGTAGGACACCCAACATTAGAGGTGATTTTTTTTTACAAAGCAAATACACTTTTGCACATTAGTACAGACTAGTATTCCAGTGTTTCTCCTCTCCCTAAGTTTCTCTCCATCACTCAGATAACGTGACCCCAGTGTTGAGGAAGAGGGGCAGTGGAGGGTCAAACTAGGATGCTGTGCAGGCGATCAACACCCTTCTTATCAACTCTAATAAAATCAATGGTTGTTAGGATGCCAGTGGCTGGAAGGTTGAAATGGTGCACGATAAAAACCTGTGGCTTGATCCACCTGCTGGTTTGTATACAGTACAGTTTTGGGCAATTTTTTAGGCATTTTGCCAAGGCACCCCTGAAGGTACCTCAAGTCACCCCAGGGTACCAGGGCACCCTAGTTGAAAAAGGCTGATCTAGGCAACTAACATGACATCCCTGTAGTCTTTCTGATCTGAATACTTGTTTTAGCTTATTAACTCAGAAGTTATTAAAGATCATGGAGCTTCCATTATAAATCATGTGGCCCCCATAGAGCCCCCCACCTCTGTCTCCCCACCCCCATTATTTAGATCCTCCATTCTTACATCACATCTCTCCAACTCAGTGGTGTATTTAGATTTTGTGCTGCCCTAGGCCTATCAAAACTTGGGCACCCCCTAAATTAAATATGACCAACCCCTTCTTGTAAAGGCCACACCCCTTCCTGTTTATGACCCGCCCTGTCATCTGTAAACCCCAGACCACAACCACAGTCTATCAGTGCCCATAAGTTCAGCCTCATCAGCGCCCATCAGTGCAGCCTCATTACTGCCCATCAGTGCAGCCTCTTTAGTGCAGCATATCAGTGCGGCTTCATCAGAGGCCATCAGTACAGCCCCATCAGTGGCCACCAGTGCATCATATCAGTGCCCATCAGTGCTGCCTTATCAGTGCAGCTTATCAGTGCAGCTTATCAGTGCCATCTCATCAGAGGCCATCAGCGCAGCCTCATCAGTGGCCATCAGTGAAACATATCAGTGCCCATCAGGGCAGCATATCAGTGCAGCCCCATAAGTGAAGCTTTTCAGTGCTTCCTCGTGCCCATCAGTGCAGCCTCATCAGTGCCCATCAGTGCAGCAGATCAGTGCTGCCCTATCATTGCTGCCTCATTAGTGCCCATCAGTGCAGTTTATCAGTACGCACCACTGCTGCCTCATTAGTGGCAGCATATTGGTGCCCATCAGTGCAGCCTATTAGTGCACATCAGTGCTTAGTGCAGCATATCAGTGCTACCTTATCAGTGCAGCTTATTAGTGCCACCTCATCAGTGGCCATCAGTGCAGCCTTATCCGTGCCTATTAGTACAGCCTCATGTCACTGGATTAGTAAGATTACTCCTTTCTTTTAAGAAATTTGGACTTGTGTTTGCTACCACTGATTGTAATCATAGGATTATTACACTTATTTGTATAATGACTAGGAAGTCCATAGTCATTATATAAATAAGTGAAATAATCAGTGGCAGCATACACAAGTCCAAATATCCAAAAAGAAAGGAGTAATCTTACTAATCCAGTGAAATATTGCGACAGAACATATGGAGGTAAGCAGGTCCAAAATATTATTGCCATCCTATACACTTAAAAGTCTTAATTGTATATGATGCAATTCAATATGCTCGCTCAAGGACACGGATGTTTAAAGAAATTAAATTATTTTATTGACATGATGCCTGTTATACCTGGGGAGGAGGGGGTAGGCGGGGCATTAGGCTGCAGCGCCACACTTATTAGCATTGGCAGCCGTTGGGCCAGTTGTATTAAGTGTGGTCGGCGGCCAGCGGTCTGTCCAAATATCCTTACCGGCCGGTATTATCATACCAGCAGGTAGCAGTGTGACTGCTTTATGGGGGTGCCAGACTGACTTGCCTCCTGGATCCTGCCCTCTGGTCCAATTCGCTCCACAAGACTGGCACTATACTAAAAGTGTAGCGCAAGCCAGCGGGGACCCTTTTCGCGCGGGAGCCAGGAGGAGGCTGTTTTTTTTTTTTGTTCGTGCGGGTTGCAGCTTTTTTGCTGCCCCCTGCAAAGTGCCACCCTAGGCCTGGGCCTTGTCGGTCTAGGCCAAGATACATCACTGCTCCAACTCAGTTTTCAGGCTGTGGAAACTCTGTACCCTCTCAATCTCATGATGCCCCTTAACATGTCTGTGAAACCTCTGTCTAGCTATACAAAGTCTGTGCTGATGTCAGGTGAAAACAGAGTGATGTACTACCCCTGGATGTTGTTAATTTAAAACTTGGCCTTTTTCCCCTTTTTTGTTCTGTTTTATACCCTTGCTACTCCTGTATATTCAATACATTATAGGTGGATAAGAGTGAAGTGAGGCATTTGGATGACTATTAGGAAGACATTAAAACTTTATAATATTCCTTATAAAATAAGAGTGGCCAACATGGTCTATATTGCTTTATTTATTTATAGTAAATATTTTGTACTGTTTGCAGTAAAATGTTTGGATGTTTTTTTTTATGGACAGTCCGGTCCCCTTTTAGGCTCCGTTCACATCTAGGCATTTTGGGGCGTTTTTGGGGAGTTTTTCTGCTCTAGGATCAGCTCTCAAAACGCCCAACAAGACAAATCCTATTCATTTCAATGGCCCCTGTTCACATCTGAGCGTTTTGACGCTGTAAGCAAAACGCCCAACGCTCAAAAAAGTAGCTTCTTTTTGGGCAGATTACTGCACAAAAAACGCCTGTAAAAACGCCTGTAAATCGCGGTAAAAATCGCGGTAAAATCGCGGTAAGAATCACGGTAAAATCGCGGTAAAAAACGCTCAGGTGTGAATGTAGCCTTAGGGTGTCATTTTGCTAATACTGTATATGCTGATAGAAAATAGGGACTGTCACAGAAGTTGTGTCTTGTCTACTGTAACACTTGTTTTTTTTTGTTTATAAATCTAAATAAGATTGTATAATCAGACTGTAAAGTGTATGCCCATCTTTAAAGCGGAGCTCCACTCAAAAGGTAAAGTTCCGATTGTTTGCATCCTCTCCCCCTCTACTGCCACATTTGGCACTTTTTTGGGGGAGAGGGTACCTGGTTTTGACAGATACCCGCTCCCACTTCCAGCTCTGATCGCCGATGCTTGGAATGATTTCAGCTTGGGGACGGGTTGGTAAATTGGGAGGAGAGTGACATTTTTAAATGGAAAAAGGGGATGCTTTATGTACTATTGGCCCCTGTTTTCTGTGCATCAAGTATTCATGACCCCTGCACTCTATTAGTTATGTACCCCCAACTCTTGCATTTTGAACCTCTGACCCCTGCACTCGGTGCATTATACACTTCTGAACCCTATTCTCTGTGGGTTACTTACTCCTGAATTCTGCATTCTGTGCGTTTGAAACTCCTGAACCCCCTGTATGTTACTGACTCCTGACTCCTGCACGCTGGGCATTATGTACCCTTATCCCATGCACTCTGTCCGTTACAAACTCCTGACCCCTGCACTGTGTCACATGCTCCTGACTCCAGTACTCTGTGTATTAAATTCTCCCGACATCTGAACTCTCTGCATCACATACTTCTGACTCCTGACTACTTCCCTCTGTATGTTACACGCTCCTGACTCCTGTGATCTGTGCAATACATACTCCTGCTCCACACTCCTGACCTCTGCACTCTCTGTGCTACATGTTTTTCACTCCTGAACTCTGTACTTTTTCATACTTCTGACTCTTATTCCACAATAAGCAAGTGTTCAAGGGAGTGTGTGTTACACATTCCTGACCATTTCACCCTGTGTGTTACATGCTTTTTACTCCTGCGCTCTGTGTGTTTTGTACTCCCAACCCTTGCACTCCATGTGTCATATACTCCTAACCCCTGCACTCTGTGCGCTTCATTTATGAAAACTGGTGCACACAGAATCTGGTGCAACTGTGCATAGCAACCAATCAGCTTCTAACTTCAGCTTGTTCAATTAAGCTTTCACAATAAAACCTAGAGCCTGATTGGTTACTAAGAAAACTTTCTGTGTTATCTCAAGGAATCCAATTAGCTCTTCTAGTTCATAGAAGGGACTACAGAATAATTGGGGTCTAAGTTGTAGAAATGGAAGAGTTGGAAGCGGTTTGAGTAGTTTAGCAAAAGAATAACGGGCAGGGTTGACACCACTCAGTTCACAAAATGTGTGTGTTGTCAGCCCACAACAGGACTTAGGACTGCATTTCTTGAACATCAATAGGTATTTTTCCATACTTGCAAGGCCTTTAAAGGGAAAAGGAGGGTTTAACCTCTTCAGGTCCACCCCGTAGCAGTTTTGCTGCTACAGGGCGGCACCTGTGTGCTGGATCACGTACATGTACTTGATCTGGCTTTTCCGGATGGGGGCACATGCAAGTGCGTTGCTGGCAGCTCGCTCCCGCGGTGATCACACACAGCGGGAGCCCATCGGTGGTTACCGTTGACTCGATGTCTGCCGCCACTCGCCAATTGTTCAGTACACAGGCAGAACAGCAATCTGGCTATGTAAACAAGGCAGATTACTGTTCTGTCCTCAGGGAAGGCATGGATTCTGTGTTCCTGCAAAGCAGGGACACGAATCCATGCCTTCCCTTAGTAAAAGCACCTCCCACAGTACACAAAATCACTGGTTAGGCACACAGTTAACCCCTTGATCGCCCCTGATGTTAACCCCTTTTCCAGCCACTGTCATTAGTACAGTGCATATTTTTTTTAGCACTGATCACTGTATTATTTTCACTAGTCTACAAAAAGTGTCAAAAGTGGCAGTTGGTGTCCAAAGTGTCCACTGCAATATCGCAGTCCCACTATAAGTTGCTTATTGCCGCTATTACTAGTAGAAAATTAATAAATAAAAATATCCCAATAACACAATAACTTTTGCGAAAACCAATCAAAATACACCAATTGGGATTTTTTTTTAACAAAAATATTTAGCAGAATACATATTGGCCTAAATTGATGAAGAAATTAGATTTTTTTTTTCAAATTTATTTTTTAATATGTTTTAAAGCAGAAAATAAAAAAAAAATATATATATTTTTTTTAAATTGTCGGATTTTTTTGTTTATTGCGCAAAAAATAAAAAATGCAGAGGTAATCAAATACCACCAAAAGAAAGCTCTGTTTGTGGGAAAAAAAGGACATACACATTTTTTGGGGTACAGCGTCAAATGACCACGTAATTGTCCACTAAAGTAACGCAGTGCCGTATTGCAAAAATGGCCTGGTCATGAAGAGAGGTAAATCTTCTTGAGGTCAAGTGGTTAACCACTTGCCGACCAGCCATCGTAGTTATACGGCGACAGGTCGGCTCTGTTATGCGAAACGACATACATGTACATCGCTTCGTGTAGCAATTAGTGTGGGCGCGCGTGCTGATTGGCAAGAGGGGGAGGCCATGATGTCCGCCGGGCACACGCGATCGCTCCCCATGGAGACAGAATGGCGGTCTGCCGATGTAAACACAGCAGACTGCTGTTCTGTCAGTGATGATCACAGGAATCCTGTGTTCCTCTTATTTAGGAACACAGGTCTCTGTGTTCATCCAGTGAGCCCACCCCCACTCAGTTAGAAAACACCCCCTAGGCACATATTTAACCCTTTGATCGCCCTCGGTGTTAACCCCTTTCCTGACAGTGTCATTATTACAGTAACAATGCATACTTTTAGCACTGATTACTGTAGTAATGTCACTGGCCCAAAAACTTAAAAAAAGTCAGTTAGGGGTCCGATCTGTCTGTCGCAATGTTGCAGTCCCGCTAAAAATTGCAGATTGCCGCCATTACGAGTAAAAAATTAATAAAAATGACATAAATCTTTCCCCTAGTTTGTAGATGCGATAACTTTTGCACAAACCAATCAATACATACTTTTTGAGATTTTTTTTACCAAAAATATGTAGCAAAATACATATTGGCTTAAAATTAGAAAAAAAATGTTTTTTTAATTGTTTTTTTTATTAGGAATGATTTATAGCAGAAAGTAAAAAATATTGTTTTTTTTTTTTTTTTTTCTTTTCAGAATTGTCGCTCTTTTTTAGTTTATACCGCAAAAAACAGAAATCTCACAGGCGATCAATTACCACCAAAAGAAAGTTCTATTTGTGGGTAAATAAGGACATCAATTGTATTTGGGTACAGCGTTGCACAACCACGCCATTGTCAGTTACATGCAGTGCCATATCACAAAAAAATGGCCTGGTCATTAAGGGGGTAAAACCTTCCAGTCCTAAGTGGTTAATGTGCGTGTATTGTAGAGATGTACTTCATATGTGGTTTGCCCTGACATGTACAGGAAAATAGACCCAGACGCCCTCTTGTATAGGGGTTATTAGACACCTGAGTCTGCACTGCCTTACTGCAGAGGAAGTCTGTTTATTATAAACTAGAGAACTTCATGCCAAGAAAGCCAGATGTGTAGATGAAGCTGAGACAGGATGATAGTAAAAAACATGTGAGCAGTTAGAGGAAAGGTCCCAGCAACAACCTCTTAGAGGCAGATGGTGGATCTCCCCAGACACACTTGGTGACATAGAAAATCAAACATAAATGATCACCTATCTTTTTGTTATAGTGAACTTGTCACTTTACAATAAACATCATGCTGAAAAGGAAAGTTGGGTAATGCCAACACAATTCTTATTTTATAAACAAAAAGTTTTAGTAATTTTTGAAGCTATAAGGGAAAAAATTAAACTACACACACCATTTGTTATTGTCCTCTGCAGCCCGGAAGCTAACCTTCACCATCAGATGCTACAAATCTTGAAAGCTTTATAAGCAGTATTGATTTATTGCTGGCGTGTGAGAGAACTTGCGATCAGAAAAATATTAGGGATTTCTATTGCTAGTAATTGTCTAGAAATACTAGTTCATGCTGATCTGGCTTCACTGAGTCAGAAAAATTGGATGTTCTGACTTTAGCCTGACATCACTGGTTGTGCGTGTGGGGTTGGCAGAAAACGACAGCCAGTAAATTATTTTCCGAAGGATTTCAGCAATGTTGACCTGCCTTCACACTATATTATTAAAAGTATTGGGACCCCTGCCTTTCTATATGTGTATATATATGTGTGTTTATACATATATATACAAGTGTGTGTGTATATATATATATATATATATACATAAAAAGTACAGTAAAACTGCAGGAAAGGGCACTGGGGGCAAACTAATGTGAATTTATTTTATTTTTTAATGTATCAGTGTGTTTGGTGTGTTTTACTATTTGAATTTGCCGCCGGTTCCACCCCCCTGCGAGCGTCACGTCACAGGAGACGGAAGCCGGGGCACAGAGCATCGGGAGGAACATCCGACCGCCGCACACTGCCGGGATACATCGCTGGATCCCGGGTACAAGGTGAGTACCCTCTCTTACAGGATCCAGCGATCTCCCTAGCGGTACTCTGAGTGTGGCTCGGGGTTACCACTTTTGGCACTGAAATTTAACCCCCGAGCCACACTCGGGAATACCGCTAGGGAGGTTAAAGTAGAACTATAGGCAATTTTTTTTTTTTTCATTTTGGATAAAGTAAGAGAGGGTTATAACCCCTGTCAGATTTTTATTTCGGCATCTGTGTCCCATTGCAGAGATTTCCCTTAATTTCCTGTTCCATAGCAAAACAGGAAGTGAGAGGAAATCTCTACATATAATGGGAATTCCTTGGGAACCCCTAGGTCCCCAAAACTAGTGTCCTCATTGAAACATTTCCCTTTTAATATTTTTCGAGGGACAACCCAAAACTTGAGATTTTCTTTTACTTTCACTTTCAATGATAATGGTAAACAGGACAAATATAGAGGGGGATCTTCCTAACGTTGACGCAGACAGCAATAAGAACTGGCAAGGGTTCTGATATCTCTCCACTCTATCTAAAATGGAAAAAAGTTTTGCCTTTAGTTATATTTTAAGAGTTCCTTTCACTAGAACTAAGGGGCCAAGCCCAACCCCTGGAAAAACAACCTCACACCATAATCCCCCCCTCCACCAAATGATTTGGACCAGTGCACAAAGCAAGGTCCATAAAGACCAGAGATGTATAGTAACTAAGTAGAACTACTTCACTACTGTACTTAAGTACCGAAAGGCGGTATCTGTACTTTCCTAGAGTAGAATTTTTTTCTCCTACTTCTACTTTTACTTCATTACATCTTTTCGATGATTTCAATACTTCTACTCCGATATTTTTTTTTTGTGCTGCATAGTTACTCGTTACAATTATAAAAATTACCACTCCCAGAAGAGTAGATGGCAGGTTTTCAAGTTCAAAACGTGTGTATTATCAGCGCATACAAAAATAAATGCTACTGTATGTATAAATAAAAGCTGCATTTGAAATAATAAAAAACAATATGATGTTCAAACTTTTGACTTCTTTCTTTAATAACTACATAACACAGTACTTTTACTTTCAGTACTTGAGTAGCAATTTTTTTTTCAAAACTACTGGTACTTTTACTTTCAGTACTTGAGTAGCAACATTTTTTAAAAAACTACTTGCAATACTTAAGTACAAAAAATGTTGAATACTTTAGTACTTCTACTCAAATCACTTTTTGATCGAGCACTTCCACTTCTACTCAAGTCACTTTTTGATCGAGCACTTGTACTTTTACTCAAGTATGGGTTTCGAGTACTTTATACAACTCTGATAAAGACATGGATGAGCGAGTCTGGGGTGGAGGAACTTTACTAGCCTGCGCTGAGTCCTGACCTCAACCCGATAGATTGACGATTTTGGGTTGTTAAAGTTAATTTGCGTGTAAAGGCAGGTGTCCCAATACTTTTGACAATATAGTATGTGTCTCTTATGACAAGCTTTCTGCTCAGCAACATGCAGGAACTATCTGAAAACCTCGAGGAAGTATCATTACAGTGAGTGATAGCATGAAAACAGAATCCTTCAGGTACAGGTCAGTATTGTGCTGGTAACTTACCTTCTACATCGCACACGTGTGTCTGGCTTACCACGCCTGTGTTGTTTTCCTTATCCATGGGCCATTGATAAATAAAAAGTGAGGTGTGTGAGGAGCCGGCATCAAATACCATCCCATACTGTAAAATATAAATAATGACAAGCATTTGTAAAATACCTTCATTGTTATTATAGGATTATGATAACAGTCTTGCTGTTTAAGAGTAATGCAAGGAATGAAAGACCTTTCCATGGTGAAAATGCTGCTTTAAGCCCCCTGCAGTGTTAATTACTAAATAGCACAAGATCGCTGCTTAAAGTATGGTGTGTCTGTAATATATATATATATATATATATATATATATATATATATATATATATATATATATTGTAACAGGAAGTCAGCTAAATCTGGGAGTGTAGTCACAGGAAGGAGATACATTTACACCTGATTTAGAAAGTCCATTAATTAATTTAGGGTGTTGGCTACAGAGCTAGCCAGCAGGAAGTTGAAAGGCCTTCACCTGTTCAGAATGAGGGAGTTAAGGCTCTATAATTTGTTCAGAGAAATTCCTATTGTTTGCTGCCTCCAGAAGCTGCATCCTGAAGCCATGTGGGCTGGGAGCAGGAGGACAGTCAGCGTGTGCCTCCCGACAGGATGTGTGGGCCTGGGAGAAGACCCCCCGGAGTGATGTGTGCCCGGGACGGTAACCAAGGGTGAATACGTCTCAAAGGTGAGAAGACGAACTGTTGATGTGAAAGAAACAAAAGGACTGTGTTGCCCTGTGAAGCTATTATAAAAGGACTATTGAGTGTCCGCTGTAGGACAAGGAAGTCTGCCCGACGGTAGGTTGGAGACAGACACTTAGGCAGGTTCCAGTTGTGAGAAGGTAGCCGCCCACAGAGGCAAGGATTTATTTTCTGTTTTATTTTATTTTGGATGTTTTGCTGCATACAGCCTGGTGAAGAAAACACCATTTAATAAACCACACTGTTTGTTTGCAAGCACTTGTCGGCTACCTCTCTGGGAAAACGCACCCCCCAAGGGGTCATCCACACCCGCCACCGAGCTAATCCCTCACATATGGTGGAGGTATGCAGTGGGCAGAAGCAGCAAGATCCCTGCAAGGAAGTGCAAATGTTTGATGAACTTTATCTGGTGCATGAGATTGCACAATCTATGTGTGCAGGAGAGAAGATCCTGACAGAAAACAAAAAAAAAAAAAAGTGTTTTAAAGAGACAGCGGTCTCAAAATTATTTGATGAACTTTGTTGTGTCTGGTGCAAGTGACTGCACAAACTGTGTGCGCAGGAAAAGAGATCCCGCAAGAGAGAGAAAAACTACATGTGTTGAAGAGACAGTGGTCTGAAAATTGTTTGCTGGACTGTGAAAAATTTGTTTGTGGAGTTATTGAAGATGGGGCGGTCCAAACGCCTGAAAAATGCAAAGATAGATGAAATGAGAGACCGGATTCTATGGATGGAGGGGATGTTGCCGTCTGAACCAGCCCCATCCATGCCTAAAGAGAGTCTACTAAAGAGGAAGGTTGTTGTCCCTAGCAACACTGATGAAACTGCTATGGAGACGCAGTGTGCTCAGATGAAAAGTAAACTCAAAATGGAGGAGATGTTGAAACATCTGATTATATCAAATGCAGCTCAACAGCAAGCAAATGCAGCTCAACAGCAGGCAAATGCGGATTTTCAGCAGAGCTTTGCAGCTCAACAAAAGGCTCATCAAGAGAGCATGGCAGGCTGGAAACAGAGACGCCAGCAGCCAATGGAGGCCATCGGTTTGGAGGAAACCGAGTATGTGTGCAGGGCTGAGTTGGATGCCTTGCAACGGAAAATGGAAGAAAAGGAACAAGCCTTGGAATTGCTTAAAATGGAGCATAGAAACTTGCAGGAAACAAATGAACTACTCAAGTCTCATGTGTCACAGTGGGAAGAATCCACTGCTCTTCTTTTGGTCGAGTTGCAAAAACGCAGAGAGACTATAATGGAGAAAGATACCATCCTCATGGAAAAGGAAAGTGAAATTCAGACTTTGCAGAAGCAAAGTATGGCTGATATGTTGGAGTTGCGTAATCAGCTGGAAAAAAGTCTTCAGTCTTTGGGAGCTACAAAAATAGACCTGCAGGAGTCGCAGGAACAGAATGTTGCTCTGGAAGCGACATTGTCTCTCAGCGACAAAGAGAAAAGTGAAAGAGAGGCTAAATTACTGAGTACTGTGTATGAGCTCACTACTTTAAGCAATGTGGTAGATGAATGGCGTGCGGACTGTGAAAGTTGGAAAGGGGAAGCCCAACGTGTCCAGCAGCAGTTAAAGGAGAAAGAAGCCTGTGTGGCAGAATTACATTCTTATTCCCAGATGCTAGCCAATGAGGTGAAGGCTCTTATGCAGGGAAAAGAAGATTGTGAACATAAGAGGGAAAAAGTAGAGGCACAGCTTCTGGAATCGCAAGTCAAGGTGTCAGAAGGTGACCGATTGTGTGCTAAGCTGTCAGAGAAGGCAAACCGACTGCAGGTTGAGTTGGACAATGTTACAAATCAGCTTTCTCAAGCAGACAGCAAATCTAGAGAAATTGCGGAAGATTTTTCTATCTTGGAATCGCAGCTGCAAGACACGCAGGAACTCTTACAGGAAGAGAGGTGTCAAAGGCTGAGTTTTAGCACAAAGCTCAAACAAATGGAAGATGAGAAAAATGGCTTCCTGGAACAATTAAAAGAGGAGGCGGAAGCAAAGAAAAACCTATCAGAGCAAGTCGCAACATTGCAAGCTCAGATAGCGGTTATGAAAAAACGCATGGAAGAAAGCGTTGGTTCATTACAGTGTGTTGAATATGTGAAAAAGAAGTTTGATCAGATGCTTGGTGAAGAGAAGAATGTGTCTGCAAAATATGCAGAAGAACGCGCACGTGCAGAAACGGAGGTGCGTGATAACGAGAGCAAAGCCCTGTTCTTGGCTCGCTCTTTGGAGGAAGCTCTAGAGTGTAAGGCTGAACTAGAAAGTGTTAAACAGCTGCGTACAGAAATGGAAGAATTGGTCAGCTCCAAGGATGATGTTGTGAAAAGCGTTCAGGAGCTAGAAAAGTCTAAGCGAGCCTTAGAACAGCAAGTAGAAGAGATGAAGATTCCGTTGCAGGAACTGGAAGAGGAATTCCAGGCAACAGAGGATCTGTCCCAAAGAGGGGATAGTGTGCCTGATGCAGTTTTTAAAAGGATCAGTGTTTTGGGGTCTGTCCTGAGTGAGCCTCAGAAATGTGACGACATGTGGCTTGAATCACCCCTTTGGAATAAACCGTTCCTTCAAAAACTTCAAGCATTGGAAAATGTATCATTAGAGCTTCAGCAAACAAAGGAGCTGAGTAAGAAATGTGGTGATTTCTCAGTTCAGGCTGAAAACCTAGTGGAGAAAACTAAGGCTGTTGGTGAAAACGTGAAGCAAATGAATAAGTGCCTTTCAGGGAGTGTTTCCAAAATGGAACTGGTGAAAGACGGGTGGCAGAAGTTTGATCGTGATCTTGAGATGCATTCCATGTGGAATTCAGATAGAGAAAAGGAACTAGGTGACTTTGAGCGGTCAAATAGTTCAGCAGAAAGTGCATTGAAGAAACCTGTAAAAGAATGTGTTGCAGTTCCATGCTTCTTCACTGATGCAGAGAGGAGGTCTATAATGGATACCACCCAGATCGCTGGGTTCAACTGTGTTGTTGCCTTTGACCCCTATGTTGGTGGAAGGAAAGTTGATGATGTTCTGGTTGGCTTCTTCTGTGAAGAGTTTGGCAAGAAATATAAACTCAATATCAAATCAAATAGTAGGCCTTTACTGCGACTCGCTCAGGAGGGCGAAAAGTTTAAGAAGTTGATGAGTGCAAATGCTTCAGATCTGCCTATGAATATGAAATGTTTGGTGAATGATATTGATGTCTCTGGGAAAAGGAACAGGGGTCACTTTGAAGAAATGTGTGACAGCCTGTTGTCTCAATTGGAAAATCCTCTGCACAGCATCTTAGAGCAAGCAAAGCTCAAGAAGGAAGATCATTCCCTTTTACAACAAAAAGTCAATGATTGTGTACAGCTGTATGGAGAGGCAACTCAAGTCACAGAGGGATGTCAAGAGTCCCTACTTGGAACAAAGCTTAGTGAAGCAAAGGTTCTCAAAGTTTTGTGGAAAACGTTTATGGATTGCAGAGAGAGGCGTCTTAAGAATGTTGAAGACATTAAGACTAGCCCAATTGAGTTGCCTATGGATCACGGTCCTCCGTGGTGGATTGGACAGACGGTTATGAGGGACAAGCTGTCTGACATTTATGAGAAAGCTGTCAATGAAGATGACAGAAACGAGAAGGAGCGAAATGACGCCAAAAATGCAGTTGAAGAATGTGTATATGAGATGAGAGACAAACTGTGTGGCATTTATGAGAAATCCGTCAGTGAAGATGACAAAACAGTTTCATCCGGAAGCTTGAGGATAATAGGAGGCTTATCAGTGAGTCAGCAGTGCTTGACACATGCGTGCCTGGAAATCTGTGTCCCAACCCTAGGGTTGAAACAAGAGGGGGGGGGGTATGTAACAGGAAGTCAGCTAAATCTGGGAGTGTAGTCACAGGAAGGAGATACATTTACACCTGATTTAGAAAGTCCATTAATTAATTTAGGGTGTTGGCTACAGAGCTAGCCAGCAGGAAGTTGAAAGGCCTTCACCTGTTCAGAATGAGGGAGTTAAGGCTCTATAATTTGTTCAGAGAAATTCCTATTGTTTGCTGCCTCCAGAAGCTGCATCCTGAAGCCATGTGGGCTGGGAGCAGGAGGACAGTCAGCGTGTGCCTCCCGACAGGATGTGTGGGCCTGGGAGAAGACCCCCCGGAGTGATGTGTGCCCGGGACGGTAACCAAGGGTGAATACGTCTCAAAGGTGAGAAGACGAACTGTTGATGTGAAAGAAACAAAAGGACTGTGTTGCCCTGTGAAGCTATTATAAAAGGACTATTGAGTGTCCGCTGTAGGACAAGGAAGTCTGCCCGACGGTAGGTTGGAGACAGACACTTAGGCAGGTTCCAGTTGTGAGAAGGTAGCCGCCCACAGAGGCAAGGATTTATTTTCTGTTTTATTTTATTTTGGATGTTTTGCTGCATACAGCCTGGTGAAGAAAACACCATTTAATAAACCACACTGTTTGTTTGCAAGCACTTGTCGGCTACCTCTCTGGGAAAACGCACCCCCCAAGGGGTCATCCACACCCGCCACCGAGCTAATCCCTCACAATATATATATATTATATACAGTATCTCACAAAAGTGAATACAACCCTCACATTTTTGTAAATATTTTATTATATCTTTTCATGTGACAATACTGAAAAAAAGACACTTTGCTACAATGTAAAGTAGTGAATGTACAGCTTGTATAACAGTGTAAATTTGCTGTCCCCTCAAAATAACCCAACACACAGCCATTAATGTCAAACCGCTGGCAACAAGAGTGAGCACACCCCTAAGTGAAAATGTCCAAATTGGGCCCAATTACCCGTTTTCCCTCCCCGGTGTCATGTGACTCGTTAGCATTACAAGGTCTCAGGTGTGAATGGGGAGCAGGTGTGTTAAATTTGGTGTTATCGCTCTCATTTTCTCATACTGGTCACTGGAAGTTCAACATGGCACCTCATGGCAAAGAACTCTCCGAGGATCTGAAAAAAAGAATTGTTGCTCTACATAAAGATAGCCTAGGGTATAAGAAGATTGCCAAGACCCTGAAACTGAGCTGCAGCACTGTGGCCAAGACCATACAGCAGTTAAACAGGACAGGTTCCACTCAGAACAGGCCTCGCAATGGTTGACCAAAGAGGTTGAGTGCACATGCTCAGCGTCATATCCAGAGGTTGTCTTTGGGAAATAGACATGTAGCACCCTCTTAGGTAGGTGCTAGCGAGTGAGTATAGTTTTGGCTTTGTCTGCCTATCAGAGGAGCAACAGGCAAATCCTATATTGCTTGCTGCTTAACAGAGAGCAGGATCTGTGAATTATGTCTGCTCATGGTGCTCAGTGTGTGATTAATTTGGTCTAGGAAGTGTTCTGCGCTGATCCAATGGGGAGGCACATTAGACAGTGGAGGAAACATGACCAATGGGTACACAGGCTTTGCTACTGCTTCAGTGATTTGCACAGAGTAGTGGTCTCGGTGCATTCTGGGGTGTGGTATAAAAGCCAGAAGCATGTGTGCTGCGGGGTCTTTGGCTGGTGAGCAGAGTCCCGGAGGGAGGGTGGCGGCTGGCTCCTCCTCTGTAGCAGTGGCACGTGGTCACAGGCAGTCGGCCTGGGGACCAGGAAGGAAGGAGCTGAACCCAGAGATCCATGAGAGCTGACTGAGGGGGTAGAGACACGAATGACCCTCAAAAAACAGTATAGTGAGTACAGGGGATCGTGTCTAGGGGCCTGACCTAAGGGGGGCCACCCCGGTGTAGGATAGTCAGAGGACGGGTGTCAGCAGGTCAAGTGAAAGGGGATACTAGGTGTGTATCCTGAAGATAATTCATCTTAACAAGTAATCCTAAATTCATCTAAGTGGCAAGATGAATCAGCAGCCTGGCTACATCTCCAGATAGGAGTCCTCATCCATTGTGAATAGTTAAATTTGGAGTATCCCACTCTTCCCTTCTCCCATCCCTAAATTAAATAAAAACCACAAAACAACTACAACCCCTAGACTGTTTATTGACTGAGCCAAGGAGTAAAGAGTTGAATGTGCATGCTGCAGTTGCTGGCGGTAACCCAGGGGGATCCCAAGGTGAATAATCCAGCAGTCCTCAAGGGGGCAGTGCTACAAATGTATAAGTGCTGCCAGCATTCCTGCAGAGGTTAAAGGGGTGAGGGGCAGTGGTGGCTGGTGCTCCATTGGCCGGGGGGTGTCAGATGGACCACACCAGGTCGCACACCATACCCCCCCTCCCCGGACCACAGCGAGACAGTAGAGACAGGAGACAGGACAGGATCCCCCCTCACTCACCCTGCCTGGATGCAGCAGCAGGCGGTGGCTTCGGCTATCGGCGAATGGAATTTCCATTCGCTATTGTCACACAACTGGGTGGGCTCGGGGTGCAGTGCTGTGCGCCCCGAGCCTACCCTTTTTTTTTAGCCTGTGAGAGCCTCTAGCTCTAGTCACATGGTTAAAAAAAAAAGCCCCATTGAACTCCATGCGTCCGGCGCCCCACATGTAGATTAGGTGGTCGGACACATGGATAGAGGGGGGGGGTATAAGATCAACTTATTAGATCGTGTCAAGTGTGTGTGGCGGCAACCAGGTGAGGAGTACAAAGACAAGTTTGTCTTGCCTATAGTCAAGCTTGGTGGTGGGAGTGTCATGATCTGGGGCTGCATGAGTGCTGCCAGCACTAGGGAGCTACAGTTCATTGAGGGAACCATGAATGCCAACAAGTACTGTGACATACTGAAGCAGAGCATGATCCCCTCCCTTCGGAGCCTGGTCCCCAGGGCTGTATTCCAACATAACGACCCCGAACACACCTTCAAGACAAGCACTGCCTTGCTAAAGAAGCTGAGGGTAAAGGTGATGGACTGGCCAAGCATGTCTCCAGACCTAAACCCTATTGAGCATCTGTGGGGCATCCTCAAACGGAAGGTGGAGGAGCGCAAGGTCTCTAACATCCACCAGCTCCATTATGTCGTAATGGAGTATATAGTGTGCGTGTGTGTCATATATATATCATTTTTTTTTTTTTTGCTGTCTGTGTCCCATTTTCTCTTACTTTCCCTCTTGGAGATACAATAGGAAACTATGAGGAATCTCTTTCATTCACATGTGTGGCTAGGGAGCCCCTGTTCACACAAAATGCAACTTTGAAATTGTGCGACTTCACTTGAAGTAGCATGATCTTAAAGCCGCAGGTCAGTGCAATTTCAGATGCAACTTGCCTGACTTCATGCACAGATATCTATGCAAGTCACAAAATAGCGCAGGAACCTTTTTTTCAAATCGGCGTGGCAGTGCACAGTCGGATTTGCACTGATTTGAACAGTTCCATTACCCACAATGGTGTGTGACTTGTCAAGCGGAGCTGTCAAATCGCATGACAAGTTGCACTGGTGTGAACAGTTAGTAAAACCAGACTGTTGAGCTGAGCTTTTACCACACCCAACCACTCGCTGAACCTGGTCATGCAGCTGGTCATGACTGTACACATGCTGCACCTGAGGCACAAATTAAAACGGCAACCGCCACCAAAGGCAACCAAAGCAAGTCAATAGGTCTGCATCACAACTGCCCGGAATTGCGTGCAATGCACATGTTTGCCGTGCAGTAGTGCAGCATTTACAGGATTAAATTAGGTGGGGAGGAGGTGGCATAACGCCTCCTCGCCACCTGTCAAATGCCCTCTGCAGAGCAATCCAACATAAATCCGAGGGCACTGCACACATGAACAACCCCCTAGCCCTGGTTCACATAGGAGGCGGAAACTCGTACGATTTCAAACCCGCATTTCATCGCGAGTTCGGGGGCGATTTGAAAGACATCTGTGGATTCATACACAAATGTCTATTGAAATTGCCCCTGAAGTCACCAAAATTAGTGCAGGAATTACTTTTGGAAATTGGTACAGAACCACAAAGTCGGCATCGCACCAATTCGGATGGTGCAGTTGCCGGCAGTGGCGTTGGGAGGGGGGGACTGACCCGGGCTATAGCCCCGAGTGGTCGCCTAAAAAGCCCCAGGTCTCCTGCTATGTGTAAATAATTATTAGCCCCAAGTCCATGATCCTCCTCTGAGTCCTCTCTCAGCCCTGGCTCTACTGCCTGGCCTGCATTCTGCGGCATCACTGGTTGCTAGTAAGTCCTACCGCTTGGCGTCTAGCAACCAGTGATGTCATGTGACGTCAGCCACCTCCCTCTTCCCTGGGCAGCAGCGCGGGCTCAGCTTAAAGCCGAGGGAGGCCCCAAAGCGACAGGTCGCGGCGCTAGGTCAGTCAGACTCGTCAGTGTAAATAATATTTTGCTTTCTGTGCTTCCCCTGTCTCAAGTAATTGCAAATACTCTTTCAGAAAGAGTATTTGCAATTATTAAGTTGAGACAGGGAAGCACAGAAAGCAAAAAATTATAGGCGAGATGGGCAAACCCATCTGGACCGATGATCATATACTGTACCTCTCAGACTATCTGCATCAACCCCATGGTGACATGACATCAAAACCAATGACCACATCACACACTGTAAACTAAATTGCATCTCATAAAAAACAAATGGCATTCAACGGTTTCTATATTATTTGTATTATACTTATTTAGAAAAATCCTGTATTTACATTATATTTTTATTACACATATACTGGTACATTTTTTTTTCTATAATATTACTTAGCATTGGGTGGAGCTTGGGTGGAGCTGGGGCGGTACGTACTTTTAAATGTGGGAGTAGTGGGACTTAATTTGAAATGTGGGAAGGGTTATCAAACTTATCTTCGAGGGCTGAAGCCCCTGGTCTTTTTCCCACTTAGCAACTAGGGATAGACCGATATGGTTTTTTCAGGGCCGATACTGATACCGATATTGGTCACAAAGTATCGGTATCGGCTAATATGGGCCGATATTATGTACATTTAAATTTTTGAAAAATAAAGACAATTTCTGACACAAATCTGGTACTGAACATGTTAATTTTTGTTTAATGGCTGGCTTGCTGGCACCCTGTAGTGGGTGGCTGGCTGGCACCCTGTGGTGGGTGGCTGGCTGGCTTGTACCCTGTGGTGGGTGGCTGGCTTGCTGGCACCCTGTGGTGGATGGCTTACTGTCTGGCACCCTGTGGTGGATGGCTGGCTGGCTGGCTGGCACCCTGTGGTGGATGGCTGGCTGTCTGGCACCCTGTGGTGGTTGGCTGGCTGGCTGGCACCCTGTGGTGGGTGGCTGGCTTGCTGGCGCCCTGTGGTGGATGACTTACTGTCTGGCACCCTGTGGTGGATGGCCGGCTGGAACCCTGTGGTGGATGGCTGGCTGTCTGGCACCCTGTGGTGGGTGGCTGGCTGGCTGGCTGGCACCCTGTGGTGGGTGGCTGGCACAGGGCCTGTGCCTGGCTGGCTGTCTGGCACCCTGTTTGTGTGCGGCTGGCTGACTTGCACCCTGTGGTGGCTGGCTGGCACCCTGTGGTGGGTGGGTGGCTGGCACAGGGGCTGTGGGTGGCTGGCTGGTACAGGGCCTGTGGATGGCTGGCTGGTACAGGGCCTGTGGGTGGCTGGCTGGCTCGCTGGTACAGTGCCTGTGGCTCGCTGGCTGGTACAGGGTCTGTGGATATGGGTGGCTGGCTGGCACCAGGCTGCTGTGTGTGGGTGTATGGCTGTGATACACTCCCGTGAGACTAGTGCCGACTCCAGACGAGGCTGTCCAAGGTGAGGGAGGCGGCCTAAAAAGGCAGAATGATGTCACAAAAATATCTGCAATATCGGCCAGTCCCAGGGCCGATACCGATATATCGGCGCCTGATATATCGGCTTTGCCAATAATCAGTCTTGCCGGCAATAGGCGGAGATTTGGCATGCGATTTGACATGTCAAATCGCATGCCAAATCACCCCGATGTGAAAAGGGGCTTAGGGAGATGCAACTAAAACAGGTGTCCCCATTTGAAGGTCCCTCCTCTCTAGGGATGAGCTAAGGAGTTGACCACCCCATAGCCGCACATAACAAAGGGGTAGGGAAGCTTATGAAATCATTAAACTAAGATGCTAGAAATATGTGCGTGCCTCGAATGCTGCTATCCAGGGCCTCTATTCACCAATCTCATACTTGAGATGGTGATGAGGGACATCTATTAGCAAAAGTATGTAGGAATAGGACACACACTCCTGTCACGTCCCCTTAAAAGAGAATTGTACTTAAAATTGATTGGTTACATAGTTAGTGAAGTTGAAAAAAGACACCAGTCCATCCAGTCCAACCTATGATGAGTGTGTGTGTGTTTGCTGTTAACAATACATTGTATACCCCTGTATGTTGTGGTTTTTAAGGTGCCATCTAATAGTTTTTTGAAACTATCGATGCTCCCTGCTGATACCACTGCTTGTGGAAGAAAATCCCACATCCTTATCACTCTGACAGTAAAGAACCCTTTATGCAGTTTAAGGTTAAACCGCTTCTCTTCTAATTTTAGTGAGTGGCCACGTGTCTTATTTAATTCCCTTTGGCTGAAAAGTTTGGTCCCTATGTTAGGGTCACCAGTACCGTATTTGTACATTGACATCATATGCCATCTCAAGCGTCACTTCTCCAGAGAGAATAAGTTCAATGCTTGTAGTTTTTTCCCATAGCTGATGTCCTCCATTCCCCTAATTAACTTTGTTGCTCTTCTCTGGACTCTCTCCAGTTCCAGCACATCCTTTCTGAGGACGGGTGCCCAGAACTGGATGGCATATTCGAGATGCGGCTGGACCGGAGTCTTGTAGAGTGGGAGATCTATCATTTTATCTCTGGAGTGAATCCCCTTTTTTATACATGTCAGAATTCTGTTGGCTTTGCTTGCTGCAGCTTGGCATTGCATGCCACTGCTAAGCTTGCTGTCTACTAGGACCCTCAGGACCTTTTCCATCTTAGATTCACCCAGAGGTTCTCCCCCTAGCAAGTAACTTGCGTTTGCATTTCTGTGACCCAAGTGCATTACCTTACATTTTTCAACATTAAACCTCAGTTGCCATGTAGTTGACCACCCCATTATTTTGTTCAGGTCTGCTTGTAAGGTTTCCACTTTCCACACCCAACCAATCCGAGTACTCCCCGATTTTCACCACCCTCTGGACTCAGAGCCAGTTTTCAATCCAGGTACTCACCCAATGGTCCATACCTACATACCTTTGTGGGGAACTGTATCAAATGCCTTTGCAAAGTCCAGATACACCACATCCACAGGCCTTCCTTTATCTAGATGGCAGCTTACTTCTTCATAGAAGGTTAATAGATTGGTCTGGCAAGAATGATTCTTTATGAATCCATGCTGATTACTACTGATACCGTTTTTTTTTTTTTACTAAAGTCTTGTATATAGTCCCTTATCATCCCCTCCAATATCTTGCACACTACTGATGTTAGGCCAACAAGCCTGTAATTCCCAGGGATATATCTCGGCCCTTATTTAAATATTGGTACTACGTTGGCTTTTTTCCAATCAGCCGGTACCATTCCCGTCAGTAGACTATCCATAAAAATTGGGAACAATAGTCTGGCTATCATGTGGCTGAGTTCTTTAAGGACCCTCGGGTGTAAGCCATCTGGTCCTGATGACTTATTTATATTAGATTTTTCAAGTCTAGTTCTGAGTCTGTCTTCTTTTAACCACGAGGGTGCTTCCTGTGATGTGTTATTAACTTTAATATTACAAGCTGGGTTAATGTAGCCCCCCAATTCTTTTGTGAAGACTGAGGAGAAGAACTTATTTATCCTCTTCCCCTTCCTTTGTAGTCAGATTCCATTTGTCGTCCTTTATGGGGTCAATGTGTTCTGGCCTCACTTTCTTACTATTTATATACTTAAAGAATTTCTTGGTTTTTTTTGTGCCTTTCGTGTTCTATTTTAGCCACCTTGATTGCGCTTTTACATTTCTTATTGCACTCTTTGTAATGTTGGAATGCTGCCAATGACCCCTCAGCCTTGTATTTTTTGAAGACCTTTTCTTTAGTTTTATTATGCATTTTTATGTTGGAGCCACCCAGGGTTTATTTTAGCTCTTTTAAACGTATTCCCCTTTGGAATACACTGGCCAATCTCTTTATTTAGTATGTTCTTAAAGCACTCCCATTTCACCTCCATGTTCTTTGTTCCTATGATTCTATCCCATTTTATACGGTCTAGCAAAGAGCGCAGTATAGGGAAGTTGGCTCTTTTGAAAATTTGGTGTCCTTGTATTACCCTTGTGTTTCCTATTTCTATGTTTTATACTGAAAGGAATTGACCTATGGTCACTGTTTCCCAAGTTGGCCCGTATTTCTACATCCGTGATCAGGTCTGTATTGTTAGTAATCAGTAGGTCTAGTAACACATTGCTTCTTGTCGGCACGTTCACCATCTGACCCATGAAATTGTCCTGCAAAACATTTGGAAAATGGCAAGCCTTGGATGAATGCACGGTTCCTTCTGCCCAGTCTATATCTGGATAATAAAAGTCCCCCATTATAATGATATTTCCCTTCCTTGCTGCCATTCCAAGCTGTGATAGGAGATCCAACTCCTCCTCCTCCCTCTGGTTGGGGGGCCTATAGCATACATCCAATATTACTTTACCCATAGTACCTTCCCTTTTAAGCTCTACCCATAGAGATTCCACCTCCTCCCTAGCTCCATTCCTGATATCGTCCCTCATATTTACTTGCATATTGTTCTTGATATACAGACATACCCCTCCCCCTTTTTACCCTCTCTCTATCTCTGCAATAAAGGGAATAACCCTGAATGGTTGCCAGCCAATCATGAGAGCTGTCATACCAAGTCCCCGAAATTCCCACAAGTGCTTTTTTATCTCTACTATTCTTTTCTACTGGCTTCTGGAATTTACAAATGCAGCACATTGGATGAAAGGTTTAACACTTTCTGAACAACAAATAGTGGATTTTATATACAACTATATAGATTAGACAGGAAAGAGGGACAGAGGGACTTTGTTTAGTTTGGGAGACAATGCCTCAAAATCAGGTACAGTTGGGAGGTATGCAATATGATTAAGAAAAAACATAAGCACCAATAACATTAAGCAAAAACAAAAAAAACTTATAAGGTAATAGGACTACTGCTACCACTTTAAGAATGCAGTGGTTCCAGTGACATCACTTCGGGGCATGTGCGGACTGGAAGTGTGGTCATAAAGTGCCATTTTCTTGGTTTGATGAATGCTCAATGTAGAGCATTCCACTTCACCTCTGGAAGATTTACCCCCCCCCCCCCTCGTGACCAGGCCATTTTTTGCTATACGGTGCTGTGTTACTTTTACTGACAATTGCGCAGTTGTGCAACGCTGTACCCAAACAAAATGTATGTCCTTTTTTCCCCACAAATCAAGTTATCTCTTGGTGGTATTTAGACACCTCTGCTTTTTTATTTTTTGTGCTATAAACTAAAAAAGACCGACAATTAAAAAAAAAAAAAAAAAAAAATTTCCTTTCTGCTTTAAAACACATCCAATAAAAAAATTTAAAAAATCCTATTTCTTTATCAACTTAGGCCAATATGTATTCTGCTACATATTTTTGGTAAAAAATATCCCAATAAGCGTATATTGATTGGTTTGCGCAACAGTTATAGTATCTAAAAACGATGGGATATATTTATTGAATTTCTATTCATTTATTTATTTGTTACTAGTAAGGGCATCGAACAGCGACCTAAAGCAAGACTGCGATATTACGGCAGACAAATCGGACACTAAAGCCCCGTACACACGTACCAATTGTCGGCCGTAAATATTCGGCCGCCGACCGATCGGCCGATTGTAGGCTTGTTAGTATGATGCTTCCGACAGCCGACAGCGCATTTTCGGCCGAACAGAATCTGTCGTGCAGACTTTAAAATATTTGTTGGCCGTCACCAGAACGGCCGATTGTTCGCCAGTCAGTACAGAATTCGGCTGACAAACAGCAGATTAGCAAGACTGGACATGCTCAGAAAAGAAAATCACACGGAAAGTTGACCATCACATGACATCACTTCTGCAGTCGGCTGTTGTTGGCTGACAAAATTCGTGTGCAGTCTTTTGCACTTTTCAGCCGACAGGACAGCACCGGACAAAAGACGGCAGATCGTTCTGCCGACATTCGGTACGTGTGTACGGGGCTTAACTGACACTTTTGACACTTTTTGGGGACCAGTGACACTGAGGCTCCATTCACATCTGAGCGTATCGTTTTCAGGCATTTTATTGGGCTTTTTTCAGGCGTTTTTTGCAGGTGTTTGGAGGCAGGCATTGACATGTAACAAAAACGCTTGTAATCTGCCATAAAAGTAGCTTATGCACTTTTTTGACCTTCATGTGTTTTGCTTCAGAAGACACAATGCTCAGATATGAACCGGGGTCATTGAAATTAATGGGAATTGGTTTTTGTGTGTTTTGAGACTTCAGAGATTAGCGTTTTACGAGCTGAAATACGCTCAGGTGTGAACAGGGCCTTATACAGTGATCAGTGCTAAAAATATGCACTGTCCCTGTACTAATGACTCTGGCTGGGAAAGGGGTTAACATTAGGGGCAATCAAATGGTTAACTGTGTGCCTAGCCAGTGCTTGTGCACTGTGGGTGAGGTGCTTTTACTAGGGAAAGGCATTTATCCATGTTCCTGCTTTGCAGAGGCACAGGATCCACGCCTTCCCTACTGACAGAACGGCAATCTGGCTCTCTGCCTAACAATCAGCAGGTGCTGGCAGACATTGGGTTCAGGGTACCCACAGATCATCTCCCGCTGTGTATAATCACAGGGGGAGTGGGCCGCTGGCAGAGCACATGTGCGCCCCAGATTCAGAAGTGCAGGATCACAAACTAGGTATGTGATCCTGTGCAGCAGAGCCACCTTGCCGCCGTATATGTAAGTTATGCGCTCGCCTTGGCAAGCAGTTTATCTTGTGAGTGCATAAGTATAATAATAAAGTAATAGTAATAAAAGTTTTGTTATTTTACATGGGTTGTGCTATGAATTCTCTCCCCTTTTTTTGAGCGATATTATTTGCAAGCTACCGGAGAGAGGTCTTTTAAAGGGACTTGAAGTACAAAGTAGCTGTAGAGGGCTGGAGGAGGAGTTGCAAAGTTTGAGCGCTGAGAAGCAAGTGGTCTAGTGTGTCTCCCCAAGGTTACCGGTGTGAAGTAGCTTCTAAGAGCTGGAGGAAGAGTCCCAAAAGCTCAAAGAACAAAGCGCAATAGACCTGTTTGTGTGTAGGTCCAACATAGGTGAGCGTGCATTGCAGCTGTTGGTGGAGGTGAAACACGGGGGTTTGAACCTTGTTTGAACCTGTGAATATAAGTCATTTATCACTCTAAAGCATTGGGACACTTAAATGCACATTGCAAATACCATGAATGTTAATATTGATTTGGAATTTAGTTTTTTTTTGTTTTTTGTCTTTTTTTCTATTGTTTTGCATCTTGAAGTACAATGAGTAGCGTACTAACAGGGTTGGGGCGGCGCCGCTTTTTTACTGGGGGTGTCTGGGTGGGCTACAGACTATCTGTATCGGTCTGTGCCGTCCTATTCCATTCAGGACACTCTAACCAACTTTGGCTATAGTGGCCCCACCCACTCATCCCTTGGCAAACCCGCTCTCCAATAGAGTTCTTTTGTGCCCCCATCACATGCCTTTCTCCGTGAATCACAGTCCAGGAGTGGTTTTCCTAGTAATAGCGTCCTGGAAACATCCCAGGATCAGAGAAAGCTGGGTGCGGATCCCCAAAAGATAGAGAGAGCGAGAGTGGCCGGCTGTGATCCCTCCTCCCTGGGCACAGATCAGTATATTCCTATAGGGGTGCTCTCTATGGTTTATATTAGTGATCGACCGATATTGTTTTTAATGCCGATACCGATAGTTTGGTCATCAGATATCGGTATCGGCCAATATTTTTGGACATGTAAAAAAATGTTTAATTTTTTTTTTTTTCACAGGTACACCTTGTGGAGGGATCAGGGGGGTCTAAAAGTCCCAAAACACTCCTCGGCACTCAAAAGCATTCAAAACGCCAAGTTTGGCTTTTTTTAATGCTATCAGTTTTTTTAATTTGGCGCCGAGTTTTTTACATGGAGACCCCATCAGAGCCGAATGCCGCTTCGATCGAGTCCTCGGTGGCCGTGCAGGTAGGATGCCCGGGTCTCTCCCGGCGGGCGGGAGGGAGGACATCCCCTCCCACTCCTTGTAATGACAGCCGAGAGGCTTCTCAGTCGCATCGGTTGTCCTTACAAGACAGCCGACTGTCAGCTATGGATGCCGGTACCGGGGTGATGCCTCTAGCTGCAGGTATCACTCCGGTACAGCACTTTCCCAAAATATCGGCAATATCTGTAACCTCAGGGGCCGATTTCGATATATATCGGGGAAAGTGCACATCGGCCCCCAATATATCGATGGTGCCGATAATCGGTCGATCCCTAGTTTCTATAGGTGATCTCTCTGACTCCCATGGGTGCTCTCTATGATTGCAACAGGTGCCCTCTATGGCTCCCAGCAGGGCCGCTGATAGGGGGGGACCACCAGCCCTCTTGTAGGGGGCCCGAGCACACAGGGGGGCCCACACAGGGAGGGGGATTAGTGATGGACAACAAATACAGAAATCTTCCTCCAGCACCTGAATCTGATCTGTCCCTCTCCCTATCAGCTTTTATCTGCTGAGAAAGAGACAGTTGTCCCTCACTAATCCCCCTCCCTGTGTGGACCCCCCTCCCAGCACTGGCTCTAATGTTATCTCTACTTAGGAGTTTATTTGTAAATTGTAACTTTGTTTCTCACTCTCTGATCACTGAGTTCCAACTGCCCAGCCTATATATTTTTCTCATCTAATCTTCTTTTTTATTTAACATAGTTTTTTTTTTTTCGATTTAGCTGGAATTATGTGAGTTATGTTATATTTGTGTCTGATAATAGTGATTTTGATGTAATTTTAGCTAAATATATCTTTAATATTTTCTTGGGGGAGAGGGGGTACACAGTAGTGACAAAGATATTTGGGGTGCAGAGGTATGCAGAGGGCACAGTGGGGTGTTTTTACAATTTAAAGTTGTGGGGGGGGGGCGGGTGGAGGATCCGCCCCAGGTACCAAATTCTCTAGGTACACCCCTATGTATAATTGCTCACTGTTTATTTCCCTGTGTATGGTGAGAAACATTTATATTTACCAGTTTATGATACTGCTAGGGTTGCACTTGCACATACTGTATGAGTATACTGGCAGCTGTATCTATGTGGCTGCTTTACTGATTGGGTGTTCACTGAATTGGATAGCGCACCATTGTTGTATACTATAAATTGTCCTAATATGGCCACTTGGCCATATCTGGACAATGTCATTGACTAAAAATGGCTATGTGGCCCATTGGCGTCCGCAGGTAAGGGCAATGGGGGGGCAAATGCCCCCCCCCCCCCGGAATCTAAACTTCCCCTTTAAAGTGGCTGTTAAGCCACTTCATACCATCCTGTCTGGTCTGTTTAATAATCCTGTGTGCCCCTGTGTCTGTGTTTAAAAATTAAGCTGTTCTTTACCAGTTTTTATACGCTCATGTGACCTGTTGGCTCTCTCATTTCCCTGTATGACAGCTACCTGCCGCGGGTGGGGCCGAGGATTCCTTGCTGACGTCAGTCGGGAGAGGAGGAGAGAGGTGGTGGGTCATGTGAGGGGCGATTGGCACTCTGAAAACTTATAAAGAACGGCTTATTTTCATAAAACACAGACACAGGGGCACACAAGATTATTAAACAGACTGCGGACAGCTTATGAAGTTTTAAATGAAACTTCAGCTTCAAGAGGGGGAGGGGGCAGACACTGACACAGGAGCAGATAGACAGGGAGGGAGGGGGGGGGGAGATAGGACAGAGGAGGACAGGAGGGCTGTGGATGAAGGAGACACGTAGACTGACCACGGTGTCAGGGTTCAGCAGCCATGGTATACCGTAGTCAGTGAACAGAGGGGAGGACATAGCCAGGCAGGATCAGACGGTATTTTAGGTGATAGAAGGGGCCAAATTACACTGCACAAGCACTGTGCAGTATAACATGCTTTAAGAGAACAGGATCAATTTTTTTTTTTTTTTTAAGGTTAACAAATGCTTTATAAATGAAAGCTGCCGTTTGCCCTTTAAAAATAAATACTCAAAATAAGTATAATGACTAAGCCCCTCCATGACATTGTTGAAAAGGGGTGGAGCATGCGTGACCTTAAAATTATGCCCCCCCCCTGAAAAAAGTTCTGCGGGCGCCCATGATGTGGCCATATTAGGTCAATTATGCCCCTGCATCTCCACTTCTGTTACATCCAGTAATCCCAGTAATCTAGCATATACAATTGCTACACAAGCCAAGTTGTAATTTAAAGGAGAAGTACAGCCTATGGATCACCGGAGTGCAGTTCGTTCTGCATTCCTGTGACCCATTTTCAGCAGACAGCGGGCTGAAGTCCCCTGTTTGCTGACATCACAGAGGTAGACCACATGCCTGGACTGGCAATTTGATGCAATGTGGCAACCCATGCCTCCAAAAATGTAATTTGCTCCTTTTCTGGTTGGCTGACTGACTGACTGATTCTTTTAGAAGGCCGTACTGAAGCTGACCATACACTATACAATTCAATTATGCGGGATTTTAGATTTTCCAAAGCTATGTTACATGAGGACAAACCTAAACAATCTTACCTAAACAACATTACTACATAGTTGACAGTAGATCTAAGGGAGATTGTACGAAAAGATTGTATAATGTGTGGTCAGCCAAAAGTTTGGGACATACTATTAGTTTTTTCCATTCAACCCAGCAAAGTCAGCATAGCGATCTCCCCCACTGAGCAATTGTGTTTTGACCAGTGGCCTACCCTGAGTGCCAGACATTTGGGAGGGGTGTCAGGCTGGCGCCACCCGATGGGCCGCATGTCCATGTGGTGAAAGCAGCTGCAGTAGCTGGGCTGCTCTTTCAGTCCTCACCTCTCACCTGGCTCTGTTAGGGACAGCAGTCGGTGACAAGGGGGGGGGGGGGTCAAGCTACCCAGCTGCCCCACGACCATGAAGGGGAAGGTGCTGCAAGGAATCCCATCGCCTGATGCTGCCCCCGGACTGGAAAGAAAGTGAGTGCCCAAGCAGCCTCCCTGTGTGCCTGGATAGGAGGGACAGCAAGGGCAGCTGCATATAGAGGAATTGACCTTTCCATATTCCTTCTGCAACCACTGAATGCCTGAAAGGAGGGAGAGGAGGAAAATCAGATATTCAGCGGCTGCAGGAGGAATATGGAAAGATTCATTCCTCTATATGCAGCTGCCCCCGCTGCTCCTCCTATCCAACTTCTTTTGCTTGCCCCCCAGTGCTCTCCAGCTTCCCCCTGAGCTCTTCAGCTCCCCCCCAATGTTCTCCAGCTCCCCCAGTGCTCTCCACCCCCCAATGCTCCCTGGTTCCCCCTCAGTGCTCTCCTGTTCCCTCCAGTGCTCTCCACCCCCCAATGCTCCCTGGCTCCCGCTCAGTGCTCTCCAGTTTCCCCCCCAGTGATCTTCAGCTCCCTTAGTGCTCTCCACCCTCTCGTGTTCTTCATCCCCCCTGGTTCTCCCTGCCCCCCAGTGCTCTCCACCCCCCATGCTCTCTGACCCCCTGCAATGCTTTCCAGACCCCCCCTAATGCTCTACAGCCCCCCTCCCAGTGCTTTTTGGCTCCCCCATTGCTCTTTGACTCCCCCAGTGCCCTTCGACTCCTCCAGTGCTCTCTGCTCCCCTGTGCTCTCCAACCCCCCTAGTGCTCCTCTATAACTGCAGTCTCTGACATCTCCTGTATTATATCCGCAGTCTCTGATCATCACCTACAGGGTGTCTGCAGTCTCTGACCATCTCTTGTATAATGTCTGTAGTCCCTGACCATCTCCTGTATCAAATCCACAGTCTCTGACCATCTTCTGTATCATGCCCGCAATCTCTCACCATCTCCTGTATCATGTCTGCAGTCTCTGACCATCTCCTGTATCATGTTCGCAGTCTCTGACCAACTCTTGTATCATACCCGCAGTCTCTGACCATTTCTTGTATCATGTCCACAGTCCCTGACCATCTCTTGTATCATGTCTGCAATCTCTGTCCATCTTTTGTATCATGTCTGCAGTCTCTGTCTATTTCTATTATCATGTCTGCAGTCTCTGGTTATCTCTTCTATCATGTTTTCAGTCTCTGACTATCTCCAGTAGTATGTCTGCAGTCTCTGACCATCTCTTGTATCATGTCCGCAGTTTCTGACCATCTCCTGTAATATGTGTGCAATCTCCAACTCAAACTTAAATACATTGTTAATAGTATTAGCTATCTGTTTATGCTAAAGGTAGGACTGTGTAGGGGAGACAGAGAGTGTAAAAAAGGGCACTGTGATTAAAGAGGGGGGTGGCAGGCTGCAAGGGACACTGTAATGGGGGGGGGGGGGGCTGTGAAATCTGCGCAAGAGATATTCTTGAAAACATTACAAATTTTTGTGGGTGTTTTCACATTTTAAAGTTGGGGGGGGGGCCAGATATAGGATCCACCCGAGTGCCAAATGCTCTAGGTATGCCCCTGGTTCTGACAGGCAGAACACTCCAATCAGCGCTCATCCAGCAAGCACATCCAACAGAAGCCAGCCAAATGGCCAGCTTCTGTCAGACAGATTGACATACACACGGGCTGAATGTGTCGGCCCTTTTTTTAAACCCGCAAATGTCTCCCGACATTTGGCCCATGTGTACCTGGCTTTAGATATAAGCCAGATTGTAGACATCCCTGAAATAGAAATATAATTTTTGGTGAGATACTCCCTAAAGACAGCCATGCATGGATTGAAATTCAACCGATTCAGCAGGGAACGGACGAATTTCAGTACATGTATAATCCGGCTGGTTGTACAGAAGTTGATCTAAGGACAATCAGCCTGTTGGGTTTTTCCTGAATGATCAGTGCCACCAACCATAGCCAGCAACGCTGATTAGTGTGTTCTGACAGTGGTGAAGGCTCCTCGCTGTGAGAAAACAATAGCACAGTGGGAGGAGTCCCCCATCCACATCAAATGTGTGGATGGTAGAATCTATCATTTTTATTTGTACAACCACAAAATAATTGAAGTAGGCACGCTTAGGGGTTAATTACATCCAAAGGCATGCAGCTTTTCTCATTAGAACCCAGAAAGCACACCAGCTGATTATAATGAATGAGTCCCTCCCATTCAGGATCAGTCTGCAATCAGTCTAGTGAAAGGAACAACTATTTCTTCCCAACAAAAGGTAGGAATCTGCTACAAAGTTTGTTAAAATTCCTGCAATGTACATTGATCACCCAGAGGGGAATGTTTTTTTTTTTTTTTTTTTTTTTTTCAACAAATGTGGATTTAGGCTACGTTCGCATTGGCATTTAGCCATGCTGTAAATCCTAGCTGCAAGAATCTACTGATTCCTGTGGCTGAGATTGACAGCTGTGTAAAAAGGTCATGAAAAAATGTGGTTGCTGACAGCCTGTCATTGCAATGTTTGGGCATGGTGGCTGCAGCTATCTGCACACAGCTGTCAATCCCAGTGGCAAGAATTTTAGATTCCTGCCACTAGGAGTCACTAAATGCTTGTGTGAATGTAGCCTGAAGCTGGCCATACATTATACAATTTTCCTATTCAATTTCCTTTAGATTTACCCTCAACTATGTAGTGCAAGGGCCTGCCTGATTGCATACAAATTGAAAGTGTTTTAGGTTTGACCTCATATTATATGTTTTTGGTAAATCTAAAGGAAAATTGTGTATGGTCAGCCTAAATCTTTAAGAATGGAATATGCTCCAAAGGCTTACACAGCCACCATCACATATAAATGTTTAAAATAGATATATTTTTGCAAAGCCCAACAAACCTGAAAGTCCTTGTAGTAAATATAAGGATAAATACTTGTGAGCTTGACTATATATGAAGAATAAAGGGTTTTGCAAAAGAATATCTAGTCATACAAGTGAAGTGTTGATCTGTGGACTGTTTTTAATACAAAGCTCAAAAAAATTAAAAGGAACACTTTGAAAACTCATCGGATCTCAATGGGGAAAGATATCATGCTGAATTTCTATACTGGACTTTGTAATGTGTTAGGAATGAAAGGATGCCACATTGTTTGATATAAATTAAAATGATCAACCTACCGAGGGCTGAATTCAAAGACCTCCTCAAAATTAAAGTGAAAAAATGATGCAGCAGGCTAGTCCATTTTGCTAAAATTTCATTGCAGCAACTCAAAATGGTAGTTTGTATGGCCCCCACGTGCTTGTATGAATTCCTGACAATGTCGGGGCATGCTCCTAATTAGATGATGGATGGTGTCCTGGGACATTTCCTCCCACATCGGGACCAGGACATCAATGAGCCCCTGAACAGACTGAGGTGCCACCTGGTGGCGTCGGATGGATCAAAAACAATGTGCCAGAGGTGATCAATTGGATTTAGGTCAGGTGAGCATAGAGGCCATTCAATGGTATCAATTCCTTCATCCTCCAGGAACTGGCTGCATACTCTCTTCACATGAGGCCGGGCATTGTCTTGTACCAGGAGGAATCCAGGACCTACTGCACCAGGGTAGGGTCTGACAATAGGTCCAAGGATTTCATCCCGATATCTAATGGCAGTCAGGGTGCCATTGTCTAGTGTGTATCCCTCCATGGATATGCCTCCCCAGACCATCACTGATCCAGCACCAAACTGGTCATGCTGAACAATGTTACAGGCAGCATAACATTCTCCAGACCTTTTCACGTCTGTGTTCTCAAGGTATACCTGCTCTCATCTGTGAAAAGCACAGGTCGCCAGTGGCAGACCTGCCAATTCTGGTGTTCAATGACAAATCCCAATCAAGCTCCACAGTGCTGGGCAGTGAGCACAGGGCCCAATAGAGGACATCGGGCCTCTGGGCCACCCTCATGAAGTCTGTTTCTGATTGTTTGATCAGAGACATTCACACCATGACTGCTGGAGGTCATTTTGTAGGCCTGGGCTTCCTCCTTGCACAAAGGAGCAGATACCGGTCCTGCTGATGGGTTACGGACTTTCTGCAGTCTTGTCCAGCTCTCCTAGAGTAACTGCCTGTCTCCTGGAATCACCTCCGTGCTCTTGAGACACAGCAAACCTTCTGGCAACGGCATGTGTTGATGTGCAATCCTGGAGAAGTTGTACTGCCTGTGAAACCTATAGGGTCTAGGTATCGCCTCATGCTACCAGTAGTGACACTGACCCTAGCCAAATGCAAAACTAGTGAAAAACAGTCAGAAAAGATTGAGTAGGGGAAAAAAATATCAGTGGCCTCCACCTGTAAAACCATTCTTGCTTTGGAGGTCATCTCCGTGTTGCCCATCTAGTGCACCTGTTAATTTCATCAACACCAAAGCAGCTGAAACAAGATTATCAAACCCCCTGCTTTTGAGCAGTGTATAAACATTAATTAAGGCTGGGTTCACATTTAAGCAATGAATTGAATGCAAGCACAATCGCGTTACCCGATTGAGAAGTGAGAAAAATGTGCTGCTCTTTAGCAGACGTGCCAGGTGCCATTAATTCGTAGATCTACGTGATTATGCGCATGCCGTCTCAGTGACACAGCGTGCTCTATTGCCTGCGTGATTAGACACAGCGGGAGTTAGACCGCGGGAGGAGTGGGCTCGATCGCTGCCGGCCTCCCGTGATCTTCAGAGAAACTGACAGGAGTGTCGCCTGCCAATGTAAACCAAGCAGGCGGCTCTCCTGTCACACAGGCACAGTGAGATCGTGTGTTTCATCTAAGCTTAAACATCGATCTCTGTGTGCCTGTCACAGAGCCTTCCCCTCCCCCCTCAACCACAGTTAGTAAGCATATTTAAGGCCCGTACACACGTGCAGATTGTCGGCCGAAAAGATTCGGCAGACGACCGATCGGCCGATTTTCGGTTAGTATGATGCTTCCGACAGCCGACAGCGCACTTTCGGCCGAACAGAATCTGTCGTGCAAGCATTAAAATTTTTGTATGCCGACACCAGAACGGCCGATTGTTCGCCAGTCAGTACAGAATTCGGCCGACAGACAGCAGATTTGCAAGACTGGGCATGCTCAGAAAAGAAAAAACACAGGGAAAGTTAACCATCACATGACATCACTTCTGCAGTCGGCGGACAAAATTCGTGTGCAGTCTTTTGCACTTTTCAGCGGACATGACAGCCCGGGGACAAAAGACGGCCGATCGTTCGGCCGACGATCGGTACGTGTGTACGGGGCTTTAGGCTTACATTTACATTTTGGTTTCTGTGCAGAAATGTGACAAATTTTGCACTCTCTAGCGTTAGTAAATAGGGTTGAGCGGACACCTAGATGTCCGTGTTCGACGGGTTCGGCCGAACTTTAAAAAAAAGTCCGGGTCCGTGTCCCGGACTTTTACCGAACTTTTCCCGGACACCGAACCCCATTGAAGTCAATGGGGACCCGAACTTTAAGGCACTAAAATGGCTCTAAAACACCAAAGGAAAGGGCTAGAGTGCTGCAAATGGCAGCAAAACGTAATTAAGAGCATGGCAAGTGCTCTGCAAACAAATGTGGATAGGGAAATAACTTAAAACAACAAAAAAAAACAGAAAAATAAAACAATGTTCTTCTTCATCTCTGAAGGACGAGGCCCATATGGAGTAGGAGGGAGGTTGAGGTGGTGGTGGATGTGGCGGTGACATAGGCGTGCGCACAGGGTGTGCTGGGTGTGCCTGGGCACACCCTAATCACCTAGGGCACATAGCATTGCCAGTGAGGAGATGGGAAAGATCTCCCTGGGACCTGCTCTGCTCTATTTCTCCTTGCCTACAGGTACATGGCCCCGATACATTACTCTCCCTGCTGGCAAACACATGCATGTGTATTTCAACTTTGGGGTGCACACCTTAATGCAATAGGCTGCGCACACCTATGGGCGGTGTAGGTGGAAGCGGCGGTGGAGGAGGACCAGGGCCGGATTAACAGCATCATGGGCTTGGTGCTGAGGATTTTGAAGGGCCTTAGGGCCGTGCCTTGCCATGCACCCAGAGGAGGAAGGGTGCAGCCATGCATGCCTAATTCAACATGGGATGCTGTCTCTGAAGCCCATAAACACATCCATGCATCGCCAACTGTCCCTCCTTGTCCGGCCTTCACGCTGTGTGGGGAGGTTCTGAGGGTGCTGCCTGGGGAAGCGAGCATAGAAGCCAGACTTCTGTGTTTACAAGTGACAGAAGAGCGGTAACAGTGAATATGGCCAACCCGGGGCCTATATAAAAGGTAGGGGCCTGGAGCTGCAGCTCCAATAGACCCTACATTAATCTGGCCCTGAGGAGGAGGACGAGGTAGCCAACACTGCTTCTTTTCACAAATTTTAAATGAGGGTACACCCCAAAAGAGTGAGAAAGAGCAAAAATGGAACAATGGGTGGGTAAGGTCGGTATCCATTGCTATTCTGCATAAGGTACGGAAAAGTCCCGTGGGATCCATGCCTGGTTCATTTTAATGAACGTGAGCTTGTCCACATTGTCTCTGGACAGGCGGCTGCGCTTGTCTGTTATAACGCCCCCAGCCGTGCTAAATACCCGTTCAGATAATACACTGGCTGCAGGGCACGCCAGCACCTCCAAGGCGTAAAGGGCAAGCTCAGGCCATGTGCCCAATTTGGAGACCCAGAAGTTGAAGGGGGCAGACCCGTCATTCACTACATGTAGGCGTGTGCACACATACTGCTCCACCATGTTGGTAAAATGCTGCCTCCTGCTAAGACGTTCCATCTGAGCTGCTGGTGCTGCTGTTTGTTGTGGCGTGCTGACAAAGCTTTTCCACATTTCGGCCATGCTAACCCTGCCTTCTGAGGTGCTGGCGGTGCCCTGGTTGCGTTGGCGACCTCCTCCTCCTCCTCCTCTGCCTTGTGCTTCCACTGTGGCCCCGCTGTCAGATGGGAATGCCAGCAGCATGGCGTCTACCAGCGTGCGCTTGTACTCGCGCATCTTGCGATCGCGCTCCAGTGAGTGAATTAAGGACGGTACGTTGTCCTTGTAACGGGGATCCAGCAGCGTGGCCACCCAGTAATCAGCACAAGTTAGAATGTGGGCAACTCGGCGGTCGTTGTGGAGACACTGCAGCATGTAATCGCTCATGTGTGCCAGGCTGCCCAGAGGCAACGAAAGGCTGTCCTCTGTGGGAGGTGTATGGTCCGTGTCCTCTGTATCCCCCCAGCCACGCACCAGTGATGGCCATGAGCTGGCCTGGGTGCCACCCTGCTGTGAACATGGTTCCATCTCCTCCTCCAGCTCCTCCTCCTCCTCATCCTCCTCATCCTCCAGAACTGTGCCCCTGCTGGACAATTGCGTCCCTGGCGTTTGCGTGTGCAGGAACCCACCCTCGGAGCCCCTTGCGAATGACTGCCCTGAAAGCCTTGGAAATGTTACCTCTTCATCCTCCTCCTCCTCCTCATCCTGTGCCACATCCTCTTCCATCATCGCCCGAATTGTTTTTTCAAGGAGGCATAGAAGTGGGATAGTTAAGCTGAGAACGGCGTCATTGCCACTGGCCATGTTGGTGGAGTACTCAAAACAGCGCAACAAGGCACACAGGTCTCGCATGGAGGCCCAGTTATTGGTGGTGAAGTGGTGCTGTTCCGCAGAGCGACTCACGCGTGCGTGCTGCAGCTGAAACTCCACTATGGCCTGCTGCTGCTCGCACAGTCTTTCCAGCATGTGCAAGGTGGAGTTCCACCTTGTGGGCACGTCACATATGAGGCGGTGAGCGGGAAGGCCGAAGTTACGCTGCAGCGCTGCCAGGCGAGCAGCAGCAGGGTGAGAACGCCGAAAGTGCGCACAAACGGCCCGCACTTTCTGCAGCAGCTCTGACATATCGGGGTAGTTTTTAAGGAACCTCTGCACCACCAAATTCAGCACATGCGCCAGGCAAGGGATGTGCGTCAAACCGGCTAGGCCCAGAGCTGCTATGAGATTTCGCCCGTTATCGCACACCACCAGGCCGGGCTTGAGGCTCGCTGGCAGCAACCACTCATTTGTCTGCTGTTCCATGCTCCTCCACAACTCCTGCGCGGTGTGTGGTTTGTCCCCCAAACAGGCAAGTTGTAAAACTGCCTGCTGTCGTTTACCCCTGGCCGTGCTGAAGTTGGTGGTGAAGGTGTTACGCTGTCCGGATGAGGAGGCGGTAGAGGATGAGGAAGCGGAGTAGGAGGAGTTAGGAACAGGAGGCAAACTGAAGCGCCCTGCAATCCTCGGTGGTGGAAGGACATGCGCCAAATTGCTATCCGCCTCAGGCCCATCCGCCACTGCATTTACCCAGTGTGCCGTTAGGGAGATATAACGCCCCTGACCGTGCTTACTGGTCCACGTATCCGTAGTTAGGTGGACCTTGGCACAGATGGCGTTGCGCAGTGCACACCTGATTTTTTCCCCCACTTGGTTGTGCAGGGAAGGGATGGCTTGCCTGGAAAAGTAGTGGCGGCTGGGCACGACGTACTGTGGGACAGCCACCGACATAAGGTTTTTAAAACTGTGCGTCTCCACCAGACGGAATGACAGCATTTCAAAGGCCAATAATTTTGAAATGCTGGCATTCAGGGCCAGGGATCGCGGGTGGGTAGGGGGGTACTTCCTCTTCCTCTCAAGTGTTTGGGAGATGGAAAGCTGAACGCTTCCACGGGACATTGTGGAGATGGTTGTTGGTGACCCAGGTGGTGGTGTTGCTGACAGATCGTCTGTTTGCGGGGTGGCAGGTGCCGGTATCACTACAGATGTGGCTGGAGCGGCCGAGACTGCAGCAGAAGAGGAAGCAGGATGAGCCAGAGACGTTTCTTGGTTTTGAAGGTGTGTACTCCACTGCAGCTCGTGCTTTGCACTTAGATGCCTGATCATGCAGGTTGTGCTCAGGTTGAGAAGGTTCATGCCTCGCTTCAAGCTCTGATTGCACAGGGTGCAAACCACTCGTGTCCTGTCATCAGCACATTTTCTAAAGAACTTCCACGCTAGAGAACTCCTTTGAGCTGACTTTGGTGCGCTCGTTCCCTTGCTGCGTTGGGCAGTAGCGGGCGTAGTGTCTAGGGCACGGCCGCTCCGCTTCTGCACCCTGCTCCCTCTTCTGCTGTGCTGGTGGCTCTGTGCGACCACCGCCTCTTCCTCCAAACTACTCAGTTCACCTGCATGACGTTCATTCCATGTGGGGTCGAGGACCTCATCGTCCTCCACATCATCTTCCACCCAGTCTTCACCCCTGCCCTCCTTGTCGGTCTCCACAATGCTGAACGCCGCAGCAGTTGGCACCTGCGTTTCGTCATCATCGGAGACGTGCTGCGATGATCCTTGCATGTACTCATCTTGAGGAATAAGTGGTTGGGCATCGCTGCACTCAATCTCTTCCACTTCTGGGGCAGGGCTAGGTGGATGGCCCTGGGAAACCCTGCTGACAGAGTCCTCAAAAAGAATAAGAGACTGCTGTATGGCTTGGGGCTCAGACTGCTGGCCTGATTTGCAAGGGGGTGAGGTGAAAGACGGTTGGACATTGGCTGCAGGTGCCAACTCTGACCTTTCTGCAGTAGACTGGGTGGGAGACAATGTGAAGGAACTGGAGGCACTGTCAGCAGCAAACCAATCTACTATCGCCTCAACTTGTTCTGGCCTCATCACTTCTAGGGGCGTTTGATGCCCTACCAAATACTGATGCAGGTTCTGTCGCCTACTCACACTTGAGGAAGGTGTTTCACTTGTGCGTGTAGCTGGCACAGATCGACCATGTCCTCTCCTTGCAACAGGAGCTCTACCAGCAGCACCACGACCCAGGCCACGGCCCTTATTTGACGGTCTCCTCATATTTCTGTAATTTAAGATCTTGCCCTAGAAAGGTTTTTATTGAATAGCGGAATAGAAAATATGATCCAAAAAAAGTGTATGTATATCACACGTACACAACCACACTAGGCCCCAATTACTATTGTTTGTACCCCTAAAAGGCTAGATGAGGAGTAGGGGGAGTATGGAACAGGCAGCACCCTCAAACCTTCAGAAGTATGAGATGAACCCCAACAACTTGGAAAGGTGGATCTCTCTCACACGTACCGACACAGACTATCCCGCAATTCAATTGATCCTCAAAGGTTTTTATTGAATAGCGGAATAGGAAATATGATCAAAAAAAGTGTATGTATCTCGCACGTACACAACCACACTAGGCCCCAATTACTATTGTTTGTACCCCTAAAAGGCTAGATGAGGAGTAGGGGGGGTATGGAACAGGCAGCACCCTCAAACCTTCAGAAGTATGAGATGAACCCCAACAACTTGGAAAGGTGGATCTCTCTCACACGTACCGACACAGACTATCCCGCAATTCAATTGATCCTCAAAGGTTTTTATTGAATAGCGGAATAGGAAATATGATCAAAAAAAGTGTATGTATCTCGCACGTACACAACCACACTAGGCCCCAATTACTATTGTTTGTACCCCTAAAAGGCTAGATGAGGAGTAGGGGGGGTATGGAACAGGCAGCACCCTCAAACCTTCAGAAGTATGAGATGAACCCCAACAACTTGGAAAGGTGGATCTCTCTCACACGTACCGACACAGACTATCCCGCAATTCAATTGATCCTCAAAGGTTTATATTGAATAGCGGAATAGGAAATATGATCAAAAAAAGTGTATGTATCTCGCACGTACACAACCACACTAGGCCCCAATTACTATTGTTTGTACCCCTAAAAGGCTAGATGAGGAGTAGGGGGAGTATGGAACAGGCAGCACCCTCAAACCTTCAGAAGTATGAGATGAACCCCAACAACTTGGAAAGGTGGATCTCTCTCACACGTACCGACACAGACTATCCCGCAATTCAATTGATCCTCAAAGGTTTTTATTGAATAGCGGAATAGGAAATATGATCAAAAAAAGTGTATGTATCTCGCACGTACACAACCACACTAGGCCCCAATTACTATTGTTTGTACCCCTAAAAGGCTAGATGAGGAGTAGGGGGGGTATGGAACAGGCAGCACCCTCAAACCTTCAGAAGTATGAGATGAACCCCAACAACTTGGAAAGGTGGATCTCTCTCACACGTACCGACACAGACTATCCCGCAATTCAATTGATCCTCAAAGGTTTTTATTGAATAGCGGAATAGGAAATATGATCAAAAAAAGTGTATGTATCTCGCACGTACACAACCACACTAGGCCCCAATTACTATTGTTTGTACCCCTAAAAGGCTAGATGAGGAGTAGGGGGGGTATGGAACAGGCAGCACCCTCAAACCTTCAGAAGTATGAGATGAACCCCAACAACTTGGAAAGGTGGATCTCTCTCACACGTACCGACACAGACTATCCCGCAATTCAATTGATCCTCAAAGGTTTTTATTGAATAGCGGAATAGGAAATATGATCAAAAAAAGTGTATGTATCTCGCACGTACACAACCACACTAGGCCCCAATTACTATTGTTTGTACCCCTAAAAGGCTAGATGAGGAGTAGGGGGGGTATGGAACAGGCAGCACCCTCAAACCTTCAGAAGTATGAGATGAACCCCAACAACTTGGAAAGGTGGATCTCTCTCACACGTACCGACACAGACTATCCCGCAATTCAATTGATCCTCAAAGGTTTTTATTGAATAGCGGAATAGGAAATATGATCAAAAAAAGTGTATGTATCTCGCACGTACACAACCACACTAGGCCCCAATTACTATTGTTTGTACCCCTAAAAGGCTAGATGAGGAGTAGGGGGGGTATGGAACAGGCAGCACCCTCAAACCTTCAGAAGTATGAGATGAACCCCAACAACTTGGAAAGGTGGATCTCTCTCACACGTACCGACACAGACTATCCCGCAATTCAATTGATCCTCAAAGGTTTTTATTGAATAGCGGAATAGGAAATATGATCAAAAAAAGTGTATGTATCTCGCACGTACACAACCACACTAGGCCCCAATTACTATTGTTTGTACCCCTAAAAGGCTAGATGAGGAGTAGGGGGGGTATGGAACAGGCAGCACCCTCAAACCTTCAGAAGTATGAGATGAACCCCAACAACTTGGAAAGGTGGATCTCTCTCACACGTACCGACACAGACTATCCCGCAATTCAATTGATCCTCAAAGGTTTTTATTGAATAGCGGAATACGAAATATGATCTAAAAAAGTGTATGTATATCACACGTACACAACCACACTAGGCCCCAATTACTATTGTTTGTACCCCTAAAAGGCTAGGAGTAGGGGGAGTATGGAACAGGCAGCACCCTCAAACCTTCAGAAGTATGAGATGAACCCCAACAACTTGGAAAGGTGGATCTCTCTCACACGTACCAACACAGACTATCCCCCAATTTAACTGATCCCCAGAGGTTTTTGATTAAATAGCGGAATAGAAAATATGATCCCAAAAAAGTGTATGTATATCACACGTACACAACCACACTAGGCCCCAATTACTATTGTTTGTACCCCTAAAAGGCTAGGAGTAGGGGGAGTATGGAACAGGCAGCACCCTCAAACCTTCAGAAGTATGAGATGAACCCCAACAACTTGGAAAGGTGGATCTCTCTCACACGTACCAACACAGACTATCCCCCAATTTAACTGATCCCCAGAGGTTTTTGATTAAATAGCGGAATAGAAAATATGATCCCAAAAAAGTGTATGTATATCACACGTACACAACCACACTAGGCCCCAATTACTATTGTTTGTACCCCTAAAAGGCTAGGAGTAGGGGGAGTATGGAACAGGCAGCACCCTCAAACCTTCAGAAGTATGAGATGAACCCCAACAACTTGGAAAGGTGGATCTCTCTCACACGTACCAACACAGACTATCCCCCAATTTAACTGATCCCCAAAGGTTTTTGATTAAATAGCGGAATAGAAAATATGATCCCAAAAAAGTGTATGTATATCACACGTACACAACCACACTAGGCCCCAATTACTATTGTTTGTACCCCTAAAAGGCTAGGAGTAGGGGGGAGTATGGAACAGGCAGCACCCTCAAACCTTCAGAAGTATGAGATGAACCCCAACAACTTGGAAAGGTGGATCTCTCTCACACGTACCAACACAGACTATCCCCCAATTTAACTGATCCCCAGAGGTTTTTGATTAAATAGCGGAATAGAAAATATGATCCCAAAAAAGTGTATGTATATCACACGTACACAACCACACTAGGCCCCAATTACTATTGTTTGTACCCCTAAAAGGCTAGGAGTAGGGGGAGTATGGAACAGGCAGCACCCTCAAACCTTCAGAAGTATGAGATGAACCCCAACAACTTGGAAAGGTGGATCTCTCTCACACGTACCAACACAGACTATCCCCCAATTTAACTGATCCCCAGAGGTTTTTGATTAAATAGCGGAATAGAAAATATGATCCCAAAAAAGTGTATGTATATCACACGTACACAACCACACTAGGCCCCAATTACTATTGTTTGTACCCCTAAAAGGCTAGGAGTAGGGGGAGTATGGAACAGGCAGCACCCTCAAACCTTCAGAAGTATGAGATGAACCCCAACAACTTGGAAAGGTGGATCTCTCTCACACGTACCAACACAGACTATCCCCCAATTTAACTGATCCCCAGAGGTTTTTGATTAAATAGCGGAATAGAAAATATGATCCCAAAAAAGTGTATGTATATCACACGTACACAACCACACTAGGCCCCAATTACTATTGTTTGTACCCCTAAAAGGCTAGGAGTAGGGGGAGTATGGAACAGGCAGCACCCTCAAACCTTCAGAAGTATGAGATGAACCCCAACAACTTGGAAAGGTGGATCTCTCTCACACGTACCAACACAGACTATCCCCCAATTTAACTGATCCCCAGAGGTTTTTGATTAAATAGCGGAATAGAAAATATGATCCCAAAAAAGTGTATGTATATCACACGTACACAACCACACTAGGCCCCAATTACTATTGTTTGTACCCCTAAAAGGCTAGGAGTAGGGGGAGTATGGAACAGGCAGCACCCTCAAACCTTCAGAAGTATGAGATGAACCCCAACAACTTGGAAAGGTGGATCTCTCTCACACGTACCAACACAGACTATCCCCCAATTTAACTGATCCCCAGAGGTTTTTGATTAAATAGCGGAATAGAAAATATGATCCCAAAAAAGTGTATGTATATCACACGTACACAACCACACTAGGCCCCAATTACTATTGTTTGTACCCCTAAAAGGCTAGGAGTAGGGGGAGTATGGAACAGGCAGCACCCTCAAACCTTCAGAAGTATGAGATGAACCCCAACAACTTGGAAAGGTGGATCTCTCTCACACGTACCAACACAGACTATCCCCCAATTTAACTGATCCCCAAAGGTTTTTGATTAAATAGCGGAATAGAAAATATGATCCCAAAAAAGTGTATGTATATCACACGTACACAACCACACTAGGCCCCAATTACTATTGTTTGTACCCCTAAAAGGCTAGGAGTAGGGGGAGTATGGAACAGGCAGCACCCTCAAACCTTCAGAAGTATGAGATGAACCCCAACAACTTGGAAAGGTGGATCTCTCTCACACGTACCAACACAGACTATCCCCCAATTTAACTGATCCCCAAAGGTTTTTGATTAAATAGCGGAATAGAAAATATGATCCCAAAAAAGTGTATGTATATCACACGTACACAACCACACTAGGCCCCAATTACTATTGTTTGTACCCCTAAAAGGCTAGGAGTAGGGGGAGTATGGAACAGGCAGCACCCTCAAACCTTCAGAAGTATGAGATGAACCCCAACAACTTGGAAAGGTGGATCTCTCTCACACGTACCAACACAGACTATCCCCCAATTTAACTGATCCCCAAAGGTTTTTGATTAAATAGCGGAATAGAAAATATGATCCCAAAAAAGTGTATGTATATCACACGTACACAACCACACTAGGCCCCAATTACTATTGTTTGTACCCCTAAAAGGCTAGGAGTAGGGGGAGTATGGAACAGGCAGCACCCTCAAACCTTCAGAAGTATGAGATGAACCCCAACAACTTGGAAAGGTGGATCTCTCTCACACGTACCAACACAGACTATCCCCCAATTTAACTGATCCCCAAAGGTTTTTGATTAAATAGCGGAATAGAAAATATGATCCCAAAAAAGTGTATGTATATCACACGTACACAACCACACTAGGCCCCAATTACTATTGTTTGTACCCCTAAAAGGCTAGATGAGGAGTAGGGGGAGTATGGAACAGGCAGCACCCTCAAACCTTCAGTATGAGATTGTGTTCACTGTACCCCACAAAGATTGAGTTCACTGCACCCCACAATGATTGTGTTCACTGCACCCCACAAAGATTGTGTTCACTGCACCTCACAAAGATTGTGTTCACTGTACCCCCCAAAGATTGTGTTCACTGCACCCCACAAAGATTCTGTTCACTGTACCCCACAAAGATTGTGTTCACTGCACCCCAAAAAGATTGTGTTCACTGCACCCCAAAAAGGATGTTGTTCACTGCACCCCAAAAAGGATGTTGTTCACTCCACCCCAAAAAGATTGTGTTCACTGCACCCCACAAAGATTGTGTTCACTGCACCCCAAAAAGATTGTGTTCACTGCACCCCAAAAATGATTTTGTTCACTGCACCCCAAAAAGGATTTTGTTCACTGCACCCCAAAAAGGATGTTGTTCACTCCACCCCAAAAAGATTGTGTTCACTGCACCCCAAAAAGATTGTGTTCACTGCACCCCACAAAGGATTTTGTTCACTGCACCCCAAAAAGATTGTGTTCACTGCACCCCAAAAAGGATGTTGTTCACTGCACCCCACAAAGGATTTTGTTCACTGCACCCCACAAAGGATTTTGTTCACTGCACCCCACAAAGATTGTGTTCACTGCACACCAAAAAGGATTGTGTTCACTGCACCCCAAAAAGATTTTGTTCACTGCACCCCAAAAAGATTGTGTTCACTGCAGCCCAAAAAGATTGTGTTCACTGCAGCCCAAAAAGATTGTGTTCACTGCAGCCCAAAAAGATTGTGTTCACTGCAGCCCAAAAAGATTGTGTTCACTGCAGCTCACACACAGAAAAATGGATGTGGATCACTGACACCTGCCTATCTCCAATCCCACACCACACAGCAATATCGATTGTAGTTTGTAGAACACAGTTTCCCTAAAATTCAGCAGACTCTGTCCCTAACAGGATTGAGAAGAGATCGTAGATCAGGATTGAGTGCAGATTCACCCCACCCCCCACACAGCAATATCGATTGTAGTTTGTAGAACACAGTTTCCCTAAAATTCAGCAGACTCTGTCCCTAACAGGATTGAGAAGAGATCGTAGATCAGGATTGAGTGCAGATTCACCCCACCCCCCACACAGCAATATCGATTGTAGTTTGTAGAACACAGTTTCCCTAAAATTCAGCAGACTCTGTCCCTAACAGGATTGAGAAGAGATCGTAGATCAGGATTGAGTGCAGATTCACCCCACCCCCCACACAGCAATATCGATTGTAGTTTGTAGAAGACACTGACCCTATATAATTCAGCAGACTCTATCCCTAAAATGCCTACAACTCGCCCTGCCTAAACACTCCGACCTGTCCCTCAATTCTATCCGGACACAAATGGTTTTTTCCTGCCTATCTTTCCCTAATCAGCAGCCAGCACGTTGATGTGTGCTCTGTCCCTGAATCTAAGCAGCATAATGACGCCGCTGCGGCTGCCTCGAACTTATAAAGACTTGGTCACATGCTTCAGACGGCCAATCACAGCTACTGAGACATTTGCAGGCATGGCTGGGATGGCTTAAGGCACACCAGTTAAACGATTGTTGATTGGCTGTTGAAAGCCCGCCATGAAAAGAGCGCCAAAGCATGCAAAACCCGGAAATAAAACGACCGAACACGGATTTTTACCCGAACATACAGTAAAGTGTCCGTGTCCGTGTTCGGGTACAAAAAATCCAATTATTCGGTACGAACACGAATAATACAGTCCGTGTTCGCTCAACACTATTAGTAAATAAACCCCTTAGTGTCAGATTTTGTCCGCCGCAATGTCGCAGTCCCGCTAAAAATCGCTGATCGCCGCCATTACTAATAAAAACAAAAAAAAAGTCCAAAAATCTATCCCATATTTTGTAAACGCGAGTTTTGTAAACATTTGCGCAAACCAATTGAAATACGCTTTTTGGGATTTTTTTTTTACCAAAAATATGTAGCAGAATAAAAATTGGCCTAAACTGATAAATTAGATTTTTAAACTTTTTTTTCATTGAGAATGTTTAGTAGCAGAAAGTAAAAAAACATTGTTTTTTTTTTTTTTTTCAAAATTGTCGCTCTTTTTTTGTTTATAGCAAAAAATCTAAAAACCGCAGAGGTTATCAAATACCACAAAAAGAAAGCTGTATTTGTGGGGAAAAAAGGACATAGATTGTATTTGGGTACAGCGTCACACGACCGCGCAATTGTTAAAGTAACGCAGTGCCGAATCGCAAAAAATGGCCTAGTCATTAGGGGGTAAAACCTTCTGGAGCTGAAGTGGTTAAGCATATTAAAGTTCCTAAAATGTATTTATTTTTTTCTTCTCCCTCTGATATTTTGCCTTCCATGCTTTCTTTATAATACTTTTGTTTTCGATTTATACTCTAGTGTACTCCGCTTTAGTTATATTTCAAAATAAAACGGGCCTCCCATTAGAAAATGTGCCGCGGCACTTGAAACAGAAGAGAGTGCAACAACTTTGTGCATGAACACGTGTAACGTTTAATAGGGAAAGGGAAAATACATTCACATAGAGCCAGAAGTAATTGTACCAATTATAAGGCTGCAGGTGCATTCTTCTTGCGAGTGTATCCCTGTTATTGCACAAGCTCCTTCTGCTCTGTTCTCACCTTTCTTTGCATACCATCCCAGTCTGTTTGCATACAGGCACTCCATGATCTGTTTATAAAGGACCTTGTTGGATTCATATAATTGCTTTGCAAATGCCATTACTGTGAGAAGCCTTGAAATTCAAGTTAGATTGTTTGTTTTTTTATTTGTTGAACATAAAAAGTCCCAAAAATACCTGTTGATTTTGCCAGTGAAATCCGCCTAATGCAGGTTCATGTGATGGGGTGGTTATGATGTTGCACTGCTCTTGAGCTATAAGAGTAGAGTTGCCCCGCTCATGTAGGCTGTGCCTGCTTGCACTGCATTGGGATTAAAAAAAAGTTGCAGGATGTGTAATTATCAGTATTGTCAGGGCCATCTTTAATATTAATTGGACCCTCCCGAACTCGTCAACTATTTGCGGGCAGTGCAGACTCAAGGGACAGCTGTATTGGGCCCTACAACACTGACTGCGCTCGGGGCAGCTGCCCCTTATGACCTGTGTTAAATGAGTATTGTCACTGCTCATTCACAAGCCTGCAGCTTGTCAGTTTGCACCTGGCCTTCCTAGTCCTGTCCCCTGCATTCTAGATTGACAGCACTGCTGAAACTCTCCTATGAGCTGCAGTGTCTGGGAAGGAGAGCATATGAGACACAAACAAAAGAGGGGGTTAGCATTTCTGCCTTGCAGGACTAGGGTCATCGGCTTGAATCCCAACCACGACATTACCTGCATGGAGATTGCAGGGGTTTTCTCCCGCACTCCAAAGACATGCTGGTAGGTTATTTGGCTCCTGTCTAAAATTGGCCCTTGTATGGGGATGTATGTAATGTAGGGTCCTAAGATCTTTAGCTCCTTGGGGGCAGGGCCAGGGACTGATGTAAATGAACATTGTATGTAAAGTACTATGTAAATTGTCGTGTGTGTGTGTGTGTGTATATATATATATATATATATATATATATATATATATACTGTATTTTCTGGCGTATAAGACTACTTTTGAACCTCAAAAAAATCCCCCAAAAATGGGAGGTCGTCTTATACGCCGAGTATAATATCTCCAAGGTAACCTAAGTATAAGTATTACCGGTAGATCATGTAATAGGGGGGTCGTCTTATACGCCGGAAAATACGGTATATATATATATATATATATATATATATTACAGAAAAAAATATGTATCATAGGCTTGGGCACACCCTAATCACCCCATGTGACACAGATTCCCCCTGTTTGGACCCCTGATATTTCAGTAAAGCTTCCTAATGGATGATCCTAAAAAAAATAAAATAAAAACTACTGACACTGTCCACTCCCCTACGACATAAATCTCCGCCGTACTGACACTGGCATTATATACACATGAACACACACACATTTTTTTGAAATGCAAGCAGTGTAAGTTCTAGAATTTGACTTTCTGTTAACCTTTTGCAATCCACCAAATGGCAGAGCTTTGACTGGGAATGGAGGGAGAAGCACAATGTTCGCCATCACTGGCCTAGGGTTTAGCTTTAACCACTTAAGCCCCGGAAGATTTTACCCCCTTCCTGACCAGGGGGTGTTTTGCGGGGACTGCGACATTGCGGCGGACAGATCGGACCCTTGACTGACATTAAAGACACTTTTGGGGGTACCAGTGACATTGCTACAGTAATCAGTGCTATACATATGCACTGTTACTGTAAAAATGACACTGGCAGGGAAGGGGTTAACTTTATTGGAGAAGGAGGGGTTAAGTGTGTACCTAGGGGCGTTTTCTAACTGTGCAGGGATGTGGCTTTTCAGGGATGTGGCTTTTCATGTAACAGCAGAGATCTACGATCCTACATAGCAGGACCGTTAGATCTCTGCTGTTACACAGGGAAGAATGACAGGCGGCTTTGTTTACATTAGCCGCCTGCCTTTCTCCCTTCATAGCGGACGATCGCGAGTGACCGGCGGACATCGGGTCCGCCGGTCACTCGCGCGGAGGTGTTTTGTGAACGAGCGGGGGCGGGAGCGAGCCTCCGGCGGCGCGCGCTCTCCCCCTATTGGCTCACAGGCTAGTGACGTACCGGTACGTCACTTTGCCTGGCCGGGGCTGACCGCCGCAGTATATGTACTTGCGGCGGTCGGCAAGCGGTTGTAAACTGATGCACTTTTTATTTTTATTTTTTCTTACCTGCAAAGGCTTAATGTGCTAGTATGCATTGCATACTAGCACATTATGTGAAGCTTACCTCAAAACTAAGCATTCCAGTGATGCAATGTCATCGCTGAAGACTGCATCCATCTTCACCCGGTCTTCCTTCCCGATTCGCGGACTTCAGGTCTGTGACTGGCTGGAGCCGCAATGATGCCACTCCCGAGCATGCGCGTGGGAGCCGCTGGTCACGGCGCAGGGCTCTGAAGAAACAGCAAGGGTGGCTGTTCCTTCAGAGCGCATGCGCCAGTGATGTCACTGGCTGCATGTACAGTAAATATCTCCTAAACGGTGCATGTTTAGGAGATATTTGCACAACCTATAGGTAAGCATTTATTATAGGTTCACCTATAGGTAAAAGTTAAAGATAGAAGAGAAGTTTACTTCCTTTTTAAGATCTGAGTGTAGCTCCACTTTAAATCATTTAAGACAGAGCTCGCCTGACTACAATCTACGTAAACACATCAACTCGTGGCTGCGATTCAAATATCATTATGTCGCAATGACTCAGCTGTGCAAATATTAATCCTCAGCATCTTGGCCGAAGATACAAAACTTTAAAGGTGAGCTAAAGTGCTTTCGGTGAGGAAACAATACAAGTTATTGTAGTCTCCTGTAAAGTTGTTTTTGATGTTAGGTGCTAATTTTTACATTCCTGTGCCTTGTTTTTCATGATGAGATCATACATGCAGATTGTGGAATCTCTTTTCCGGAGGTATCTGAATGACAAGCAGGGTGTCAGTATCTCTGCTGAACAGCTGTGAAAATAGTCAATTTTGGCAGTGTTTCTTTATTTCATGCCATGAGATGGATTCTTTTTTTTTTTGCCATGGTGTTATCCGCTGACTTCTTACCCCTTCCCTTTCCCCTGCTGGGGACTCTTCCCTCTGAAACGAAACCAGGCACCATTGGCCCCTGCTGCTGTCAATCAAAGTAAGTGATCCATTTCCAATGAGGAGAGAGGGGGGCGAGCTATGGCTCTGTGTCTGAATGGACACACACAGCAGCGGCTCACTGTGGGGGCACTTGGCAGGGGGGAGGGGCCAGGAGTGCCCACGAGGGACCGGAGAAGAGAAGGATCTGGGCTGCGCTGTGCAAAACCACTGCACAGAGCAGGTAAGTATAACATGTTTGTTATTTTTAAAGAGAAAAAAAACAAGACTTTACTATCCCTTTTAATATAAGGAGGTGGAAGTTGGGGCGTAACCAGTTTTTGCTCTGAGGTAGGGGACCAGTCCCCCGAAATGCGTCAGTTGGTTCTGTCATCCGGCTGGACCTAAAAGGTCGGAGGGCAGACTTCTGGTTTCTGAATTTATGACTGTAACGCTCCGGCGTTTATTTGTGTGGTGTGGATTTGCAGCTGCGGAAGTTACACTCAGTAGTCATGTAGAGATGTGTTGAACTACCATATCCAACTCTCAAGACTCATCATTGTGCATCAGCCTGTCTCAGCAAGCACATACACAAACACAGACACTCATTAAAGATGTTCCTGGAGTGATATGTTTATATGTGAAAGTATAGAGGTGATACTGAGGGGACAGGCGTGGATAGTGATAGCAATGGTAAGAGGTAACAGATGGTGATAGTAAGCACTTAGGATAGCAATCATGTACAGGTAACAGGTGGTAGTGAAGAGCAGATGAAGTGTACAGGAGATGCTAGGCTAGTGCAGTGACAAGATGGTAATAGGCTCAAGAGCTTGCAATCTAAGTAGCGGTGCAGATGTTAGATGTAACAGTATAGTTCTTAGAGTAGCAATAGTCTTTAGTAAGCAGAGTAGTAGTGAAAGTAAATTAGGAAGGTATTCCCCTGTGGGGTACTTATCACTGGTAGGTTTGTAAGGAGAGGGTTCCGGCGGTGAGGTAATGATCTTGTAGCGAGATACAAGATGTTGTAGCAAGTCTTCGGTCAATCCAGGTATTAGGGAATAGCTGGAGGATTCGGCAGCGTTAGGTAATGCTGTAGCAAGCAGTGTTGCGTGCTGTAAGCCGAGAGTGATCGGGTAGCGAGATACAGGATCAGATCAAGCCGTGTGCCAAGAGTGATCGAGTAGCGAGATACAGGATCCGAAAGTGATACAAGTTCAGGTAGCGAGATACGTGAATGAGTAGCATCAGGTATGGCTGCTTTACAGGTGGCTTGCACGAACACATGTGAGTGAATGCCGGCGGTTGAAATAGCCGCTCAGAGCGGCACTCACTGATGAGGTCATGGAATTTAAAGGGACAGGTACTAGATGCGTTCCACCTATCTATATGGTGGAACGTAATGTACAAATAATAGGCTGGAAGGGTACCGCAGGTACCAGGATCTTACAATGACCCGCTATTTTCCCATTTTGGTTTGGGAGTATAATTTGTATCTTCTACCTTTTTAATAAAGTGCTGTGGATAAGGCACTAGGTGTTTGCGCCCTTCTTTTTTTTTTTTTTTGCACAGTTTTAAATTCCCTGATCTGAGAAGGGCAGGGTCGCCAAAATCATCCAGTCTGAGTGCACAGTGGTCATCTTAATTTAATTTGCATATGCTTTGGCCAGCTTCTCTGTGACTTCTTAGCGCTGAGTTGTAAAATTTCTGCCGTTTTTTGATAAACCAAAAATATAATATATTGTAGCTTACCAAATAATTAACCGGTTCCCACCCAGCCTATGGCAAGATGACGCAGACGGGGACCTTTCTTCCTTCCGGGTGGATGTCATATTACGTCCTCCCGGTTACACCGCTCGCATGCCAGCGGGGCCGCACTGCAGCGCAATCTGTCACCGGCTATGTCTCTCGGACACAGCCGATGACTGATCACTTTACCGGTGTAACGTGAGGATTACCTACCCCGTGAGAAAAACCTACCCTCGTCACTTCCGGGCATGAACAGCTGAGCAGCGCAGCAGTGCGCATGCTCAGAGCCCCGGAGACCTAATGAAAAAGATAAGGAGCTGACTACAGGGCATGCGCAGTAGTAGGAAAGTATTAGGGTGTCCGTGAAAAAAACCTACCCACGCGGCGGTGACATGAAAACAGCTGTACTACAATATGAATCATCTCCGCTCCTTCCCCTGACACTTCACTGATGTCGGCTATTAAATATAAAAGCGGCTGGCGGCTCCGTTATGTATCTTCTCATACACCCGCCGCCGCTTTTATATTTACTGGCCGACATCAGTGCAGTGTCAGGGGAAGGAGCGGAGATGATTCATATTGTAGGGCAGCTGTTTTCATGTAACGGCCGCGTTATACACACTGAGGGTGCCCCGGAAGTGACGAGGGTAGGTTTTTCTCACGGGTAGGTAATTTTCACGGAACACCGGCCCCTTGCCGGTACCATGTGACCACTGTAACCACTCACAGCAGATCACATGACATTTATAAACAATGGATGGCTTCCTTTCAAGCCATCCATTGTATACACGTGTGTTGCTAGCTGTGATTGGTCACAGCAATAAGTTACAGACTGGGTCAATCTCAGCCCATCTATGCCATGTGATCTGCTGTGGCCAGTCACAGATTATCACAACAAAACAAACTGAATGGATTGATTTAATTCAGTAAAAATGCTTGCTTATAGCAATGAAAATCATTCCTAAAGGCAAACATGTGTCAAACAAAAAATACTGATCACTTCCCCAGAGTAGTACAATGTTACTATGGTAACATTATATTGCTCTGGTCAAAGTGTGTTTAAAAAAAAAAAAAATCGCAAAAAATCGCAAAAAATAAAAAAAATTTGATTTTTTTTTTTTTTTTGTACTGTCACCAGTTAGTGTTCCTGATCATGGCCACACCAGTTGAATAATGATACTGTACTGCACTGGTGATGGCATAAAAAAAAAGAAAAATTCTTCATTTTCCAAAACATTATGACAAAAAATGACAATTTTAAAAAACTGGCCATGCCTCCTACTAAATACCTTGGACTGTCTACTTTCCTAAAAGGGTTAATTTGAGGGCTATCTGTATGGCCTGACATTTTTGGGCCTCAAGAAATGAGATTGTTGGTATATCAATTTTCAGATACATACTATAATTTGTACAACCTCCCTAAAGACTAAATAATATATACTGATTTGGGTTATCTTCACTAAAGAAATGTAGCAGAATACATTTTGACCTAAAAATATGATCTATATATTTGCAAAATTTTAGACCAAAACAAAGAAAAAGTTAATTTTTTTTTGAAAATTCTCTCGTTTAGCATAAAATTAATAAAAAAACTGCGATGATTAAATACCACCAAAAGAAAGCTCTATTTATGTGAACAAAATGATAGAAATTTTGTTTGGGTACAGTGTTGCATGACCGCGCAATTGTCATTCAAAGTTGGCCTGGGCAGGAAGGGGGGGGGGGGGAGTTGATATTCTAGTAGAAGAAGAGTTTGAGTTTACTGTTCAAATTGTCACCTGGCTGCGTTGACACACTGCCCGTTCTATCGCTCTCTGCCCTGTCCCATATGAGTCTTCTCTACGTGCAATCTCCCGCTCTGTACAGCTCTCTAAAGCTGTCCGTAAATAGAACGCTCCCTGGCCGTTTTATCAGGGACTGGCCGAATTATGACCATCTATGGCCATTCTCGCTAGAGAGAGAGAGAGAGAGAGTCCAATCTAATAATCGGCTTTTCTCGAATAGGAATGTTGGAAAATTTCCACTCAATCAGCTCATGCAGGTAATAAGCTGCAGTGCTAATCTGTGTATTCTGACAGCAGAGGAATTCCTTCTGTTAGAGGGAATCCTCCCCGCTGTACAATTGTATTCTATCTACCCAAAATGTGTGGATGGGGGAATCCCATCTATGGCCAGCCTAAAGTGGTTGTAAACCTCAGTCATGGAATCTGAGCAAAGCAATAATATCTATAGTGTTTACTTATCTCTCTCCAAAGCTCCTAAGTGTGGTTCTCTCTGGTGCTTCATTCCTCTGTTAACAGCATAAGTCACTTCTAAGAAGTTTCCTGACACATGAGATACATTTGTGTTGGGAGGAGGGGCTCAGCAGACAGCTTGTCTATTCAGAACATAGTTCTTCTGTAGTGTAAATGAGGGTGTGTTCCTTTCCTCCAATCAGCTCTCACACACTGTAACTGCAGCCTCTCTGCCCCCTCCTCTGACAGATGAAGAAAGAGTTTAACACTTTCCTGCCCTTTTGAAGGTGTGTAGGGAAGGAAAGACTGCAGATAAACAAGTAAAACCTATGGAGGGGGATTTGTTTCATCTGTGTATCATCTGAGACTGTTCACTTAAGTGGGTATATGCAAGGGTTTACATCCACTTTAAGTGCAGCCATTATGAGCGCAGCACACACAGGCGGTACAAGAGGCACATAGAGCCTCTGTCAATCACTGCTGTGGGGATGGGGCATGAGGTGTGCATTTTTGCTCTGTGTCTGTGCTCCTGGATGCCCTTGGTGTTCCTGGTGGGATGTCCAAAATTTGCTATGATTCTGTCGCCAACATCTTTCAACTGAAACCTAGTAGCCAGATGGGAAATTGTCAGCACAACAGCGGCTGCATCCAATCAGATGCAGCCACTGTTCAGGGCTTCTGACAGCTAGGTGCTGGCTGTCAGAATACAATAGCTGCAGTGAGCGATTCATCAATTTCCTGCATACTATGAACATTTACCAGGGGTGCCTGGCAACAGAAAAGCATCCAGTCAGCAAAAAAACATTTAAACTCTAGTATACAATATCATTTCCTTTTTAAACTTTCATTTCCCCTTTAACATGTTTAAAATAACACATGTCCCATTTTTTCATTAAGTGGAAAATCAACAGCAAATATAGAGGGCAGGGATGATTTTGCAAGAGCCATACAAACAGGAACTGAAATTGGCTTGGCAGCAAATATTAGCATTGTGTTTAACCAAGGACATGTGCAATACATATATTTTCTTTTGCTATGCCCTCTGAAGTCATTAGACTTATGGTTCCGTTTGTGGAGTTCCTAAACTAGCTCAGGGTCAGATTGGGGATGTACACATAGCAGCAGGAAAAGTCCAGGGAGATGAGGTAGAAGCTGGATGGACCACAGTCTGAGTTTACATTAGTACGTATTGAGATCGACCGATTAACGACAAAGCCGATATATTGAGGGCCGATCTGCACTTTCCCCTATATATCAGAATCGCCCACCAAGGTGACAGATATTGCCAATATTTTGGGAAAGTACTTGTACCGGAGTGATGCCTGCAGCTAGAGGCATCACCCCGGTACCGGCGTCCATAGCTGATGGTCGGCTGTCTTGTAATGACAACCGATGGGGCAGAGAAGCCGCTCGGCTGTCATTACAAGGAGCGGGAGGGGATGTCCCCCCCCCCCCTTCCCCTCCCGCCGCCTTCCATGGCTCGCTTGGGTCTCCCGTCACCCTGAACAGCTGCCGAAGACCCGATCAAAGCTGATCGGGTCTCCATGTAAAAACCTGGAAGTGATATCATGACATCACTTCCGGCTACTCGGCGCCAAATTCAAAAAAATTACAGCATTCAAAACAGCCAAACTTGGCGTTTTGAATGCTTTTAAGTGCAGAGGAGGGGTTTGGGGTCTTTTAGACCCCCAGATCCCTCCACAAGTGTACCTGTAAAAAAATAAAAATAAAAAAAATATTTTTTTTAATGTATGCAAATATCGGCCAATACCGATATGCGATGACCAAAATATCGGTATCGGCAATATAAAAACTATATCGGTCGATCACTTGTCCGTATTGGATGTGGGTTTCCCCAATTTGCATGACAGGAGAGTGTGCCCGGCTCTCAATGTAGCCGGTTCACACATCTCCGTGGCGGCTGTGGAGCGATTTGCACAGGGGTCCTGTGCATCATTGGCTCTGTTTTAGGCCCGAATTCAGGCAAAAAATTGGGCCTGATTGGTCCCTGAAACGTAGAACAGTGATGCACCGGACCCCTGCTATGAGCCGTATCTGTATTAAGTGTGAAGTGAACCCAGCCTCAAATGGCATGTTTATAACTGTATGCAACGAATACATGTAATAATAGTATAATATTATTATTTTTTTTTTATTAATTTATGTGTTCATTTTATTTCACGTGACTTAATTTATGTTTTCACTCACACTGACAAGCATGCTTCCCTCCCTAGTAGTGACAGTCACAGTGGTTGGGATAAACCATAGCACTGTCAAGGGCAAGGGGTGCTGATAAGTAGCAGCACCAGTTGTTTAAAGAGACCCCATCACTAACCAATAAAAAAAAAAAAAAAAATTCAGATGAAAGTACAAAAAATTAAGTACTTTAAATGCTCACTTGTAATGTGTTTCCATAAACTTGCAATGGGCTTTTGTACATGCTAGCGAACAGTGGTGGCTGGTGCTCCATGGGTCGGGGGGGGGGGGGGGCGGCGGCAGAGGGACCACACCATACAATCTGCTCCCCGAGCCCACCCTTTTTTGAAGCCTATTAGAGCCTCTGTCTCGAATCGCGTGCTTCAAACAAAACAAAAAAAAAAAAACCCCATTGGAATCCATGCGTCTGGCGCCCTGCATGTAGATTAGGGGGCCGGACGCATGGATAGGGGGGCGGCGCCCTTGTGCCCCCAATGGACAGGCAGCCACTGCTAGCAAAATTGACTGACTACTTCAGAAGCAATCAATCTCTAGCATAGCCCCCTTCTTTCTTGGACCTCGTAGCCCTCTTCTCTTCTGGAAGTAATCTAATTACTGTCTGTGCTGACCCAGCACCTCTACCTCTCCCTTCACCAGATTACTTAACCTTTGATGGAACAGCCAGAAAAGTAGTGAAGGCCAATACTATAGTGTCACTTGAGTGATGGCTCTGACTGCCCCTGGGGCTGCTGACAGCACAAGATGGCGCTGCTCAACAGCAGTCTCTGGGCTTTTAGATGTGTACAAAAGGAAGGCTTTTACTTGTTAATAACATATATATAAAATGTTTAATGTACCTGTGCCTTCCACCGGTACCTATAAAACCGGAGTCTTATTCAACAGGTCTAAACGTTCAGTGTGCATTAGGCCTAAGAGAAGATTGTTTTTGATAGTAATGGTCTGGTGACAGGGTCTCTTTAACCTCCCTGGCGGTAGGATTCTTTCAGATTTTAGGTGCTGAAAGCGGTACCATTATTTTGCATGTAATTCTTAAGAATGAGCAGCCCAAACCAACTATTTACATATGATTTTTTTTTTTCTGTGCGTTCTTCTTTATAACATCTCGGGTATGATAAAGTTTGAAACACAAAATTATAATATAATAAACTATAAATAAGTTAAAGTATGTATGTACGTACAGTACAGACCAAAAGTTTGGACACACCTTCTCATTCAAAGAGTTTTCTTTATTTTCATGACTATGAAAATTGTTGAGTCACACTTCAAGAGTTAGTCACCTGAAATGGTCTTCCATTAGTCTTGAAGGGGTTCCCAGAGATGCTTAGCACTTGTTGGCCCTTTTGCCTTCACTCTGCGGTCCAGCTCACCCCAAACCATCTCGGTTGGGTTCAGGTCCGGTGACTGTGGAGGCCAGGTCATCTGGCATAGCACCCCATCACTCTCCTTCTTGGTCAAATAGCCCTTACACAGCCTGGAGGTGTGTTTGGGGTCATTGTCCTGTTGAAAAATAAATGATGGTCCAACTAAACGCAAACCGGATGGAATAGTATGCCGCTGCAAGATGCTGTGGTAGCCATGCTGGTTCAGTATGCCTTCAATTTTGAATAAATCCCCAACAGTGTCACCAGCAAAGTACCCCCACACCATCACACCTCCTCCATGCTTCACGGTGGGAACCAGGCATGTAGAGTTCATCCGTTCACCTTTTCTGCGTCACACAAAGACACGGTGGTTGGAACCAAAGATCTCAAATTTGGACTCATCAGACCAAAGCACAGATTTCCACTGGTCTAATGTCCATTCCTTGTGTTCTTTAGCCCAAACAAGTCTCTTCTGCTTGTTGCCTTTCTTTAGCAGTGGTTTCCTAGCAGATATTCTACCATGAAGGCCTGATTCACACAGTCTCCTCTTAACAGTTGTTCTAGAGATGTGTCTGCTGCTAGAACTCCGTGTGCCATTGACCTGGTCTCTAATCTCAGCTGCTGTTAACCTGCGATTTCTGATGCTGGTGACTCGGATGAACTTATCCTCCGCAGCAGAGGTGACTCTTGGTCTTCCTTTCCTGGGGCGGTCCGCATGTGAGCCAGTTTCTTTGTAGCGCTTGATGGTTTTTGTGACTGCACTTGGGGACACTTTCAAAGTTTTCCCAATTTTTTGGACTGACTGACCTTCATTTCTTAAAGTAACGATGGCCACTCGTTTTCCTGTACTTAGCTGCTTTTTTCTTGCCATAATACAAATTCTAACAGTCTATTCAGTTGGACTATCAGCTGTGTATCCACCTGACTTCTGCACAACACAACTGATGGTCCCAACCCCATTTATAAGGCAAGAAATCACACTTATTAACCACTTAACGACCAGCCACGTAGATCTACGTCGGCTGACTTTGAGTGGTTATACCGGGATGATGCCTCTAGTGAAAACCATTTCAGGTGACTACCTCTTGAAGTGTGACTCTACAATTTTCATGGCCATGAAAATAAAGAAAACTCTTTGAATGAGAAGGTGTGTCCAAACTTTTGGTCTGTACTGTATGTCTGTGTGTGTGTGTATGTGTGTATGTGTGTGTGTATATATATATATATATATATATATATATATATATATATATATAATATACAGGCCCGGACTGGGACAAAAAATAGGCCCGGGTATTTTGGACTGAGCAGCCCCGGAGGGAGGGGGCGTGACTGGGGCGTGGCATGTTTTCTAGCAGTGACAGTGTGTAGCTGTTTTCTGTTTTTTACACCTGCGGCCTGCCTGCCTGCTGCTAAGCCACAAGTTTGTTCCAGTCCAGACCAGAACACTGCTCTGCCGGAGGCCACCCAGAACCACAAATCCCAGCGGTGACGGTGGTGTTGTGTTTGTAAATTGTGCTGCACTGCTGCTGCTGCTGCCCTTTCCTTACCTGTTGTTGCTGTTGCAGCAGGCCTTGGCTCCTGGTCGTGGATGGTGGTGGTGTTGTTGTCTCACACTCGACTCCACTCCAGTCCAGACTCCAGTCAGTGACTCCAGGGCCGACAGTGAAAAGTGACAGACAGACATTCCACTCCACACACTCAGTCAGACAGACTGTCTTTCAGTGTCTGTCTGTGGTGCGGCACCGGCGACTGTTCCTGCTTCTTCCCGACAACAAGGCAGCATGGGGTCCTCGTCGGCCTCTAGCTCCATCTCCGGCCTTAGTCACCTGACGGTTCACACAGTCCACTGACTCCACCCCCTCCTGAGCTACGCAGCTACACTGGATGCCGCTGCAGAGCCGGCTGCCAGCTGAGCCAAGTTAGTAGTGGGGAGTCGGGGACAGCGGCGGACGGCCAGATTGCGGTAATGCGGGCAGTCGGGGACAGCGGCGGGCGGCCAGATTGTGCGGTAATGCGGCCCTCAGACTCTCTGCGGAATCGGCCACGGAGAGGCCAGCAGCAGCAACGGCCGGACACACACTGACTCGCATCATAGCGGAGGCCTCGGCCCACATATATAGTGTGTGTATATCTGTATATGTGTGTGTGTATGTATATGTGTGTATATATATATATATATATATATATATATATATATATATATATATATATATATATATATATATATATATATATATATACAGGGCTTGACAAATTTGCCTGAAATCTATGAGCCAGCTAAAAAAGTTTTTTTTTTTTTTTAAAACAACCAAGCTTTATTTCCAAAAATAATAACATACTAAATTTACACATAAAGACGACTAGAACCCCACTCTCCTCTATAGTGCAATCGGATGGAAACAGACTGTCTCTTTCCATCCGATGCCATCTGATCCGATCCACGGGATGGATAGAAAATAGAACCACCATCCGTCTGTTTTTGGCGGACAGGATCAGATGGCGGCAGATTACTGCTCCATAGAGGAGACTGAAGAGTCCCATCAGGTCTGCCTGAAAAACTGACAGGCGGACCTGATCAGACAGCCTGTGTGAAAGGGGCCTTCGGCTGTGTGGCTGTGGCATGGCGATGAGGAAAGGAAGAAAAAAAAATACACACATATATATATTATATATTATATATATATATATATAATATATATATTATATATTATATATATATATATATATATATATATATATATATAATATATATAAAAGTTGTGTGTGTGTATATATATATATATATATATATATATATAATTTTTTTTTTTTAATAATTTAAAAAATAAATAATAATAATAAAAATAACCACACTCCCCCTGTCCACTTACCTTTTTAAGTAGGTAAGTGGACAGGGAGATGAAGCCTGCAAAAACTTCCCTCTCATCTCCTCTTGGGAAGGAGATGGACAGGCATTGAGGACAGACAGGGGAAACAGCTCATTAGTGACTGCTTGTCAAACTCCCGGCCACTGCAAGAGGGCGCCAGTTCCCCGTTCTCTCACTGAAGAAGGCCGATAAGCCACGGCCTCAATTATCGGATGGCGCTGTAGTCCGTCCGTGCACTCAGGGAGTGGGTGGGGGGCGCAAAAGGGACAGGACACCTCCTGCAGTGCACCCCAGGCGCCAGGTCGCTAATTCTAGTCGCCAATGCGACCTGGCACCCGGAGTTTGTCGCGCCCTGTATATATACATAAAAAAGTACAGTAAAACTGCAGGAAAGGGCACTGGGGGCAATCTAATGTGAACTTATTTTATTTTGTAATGTATCAGTGTGTTTGGTGTGTTTTACATTTGAATTTGCCGCCGGTTCCACCCCCCTACGAACGTCACGTCGCAGAAGACGGAAGCCGGGGCACACAGAGGATCCAGAGGAAGATCCGCCGCCGCACACCGCCGGAATACATCGCTGGATCATGGTGACAAGGTAAGTAATCCCTCTACCAGGATCCAGCGATCTTCCTAGCGGTACCCCGAGTGTGGCTTGGGGTTACCGCTTTTGGCACTGAAATTTAACTCCGAGCCACACTCGGGAATACCGCTAGGAAGGTTAAAAGCTGCCCTGGCAGTGTTATCATTTGTCCCAACCCTTGTCACTGTCACATTTTCTTGACAGTTTGACCTGCATGTAAATATGAAGAAAAAAATAAAGGAACGGGACATAAATATAAATATATATATATATATATATATATATATATATATATATATATATATATAATATGTGTGTATATAATTATACTGAATGCTAACCTTCAATTTATTACTGTATATGTAGTTATCAATAATGATGATAGCAGGAAAAAAATATAACCAGCCAATTGAAGCTCGGGAGCTATCAGCCTTGTCTTTAAAGGGTCGCTTCCATTAACATTTAATTCCATTGTAGGTTGTGTCTGGTCACCTGACAGCTTCTTATATCGCTTAATGACTCTATTAACCACTTAACCCCCAAGGGATTTGGCTGCTCAAAGACCAGGCCCTATTTTGCGATTCGACACTGCGTGAATTTAATTAACAATTGCGCGGTCCTGCAAGGCTGCACCAAAATTAAATTAAGGTCCTTTTTTTTCCCACAAACAGAGCTTTCGTTTGGTGGTATTTGATCACCTGTGCGATTTTTATTTTTTGCGCTATAATCAAAAAAAGAGCAACAATTTTGAAAAATAACAATATTTTTCAAATTTTTTTTATATGAAAGTCTCAAAAAAAATGTAAAAATCAAAATTTTTTTATTTTAGGCCAATTTGTTTTCTGCTACGTATTTTTGGTAAAAAAAAATCACAATAAGAGTATTTTGATTGGTTTGCGCAAAAGTTATTGCGTTTACTAACTACGGGAAAGATTTATGTCATTTTTTATTGTTTTTTTATTTAACTAGTAATGGCGGCGATCTGTGATTTTTTTTTTTTTTTTTTTCAGGACTGCGACATTGTGGCGGACAGATCGGACCCTTGACTGACATTTTTGACACTTTTGGGAGTACCAGTAACATTACTACAGTAATCAGTGCTATAAATATGCACTGTTACTGTCAAAATGACACTGGCAGGGAAGGGGTTAACTTTGTTGGTGATCAAGGGGTTAAGTGTGTCCCTAAGGGCATGATTCTAACTGTAAGGGGGCGTGGCTTGTTAGATCATCACAGAGACATATGATCCTACATAGCAGGATTGTATAGCCTCTGTCATGATCTAAGGTAGCCGTCTGTCTTTCTCCCGTTTACATCAGCCATCTGTCTTTCTCCCTCTCCTGAGGGAGATCACAAGTGGCCGGCGGACATCGGAGCCGTCGGTCACACGCGCGGGGATGTCAGTGAACGATCGGGGGCGGGAGCCCCCTACAGCTTCGTGGGCGAGTGACGTACCGGTACGTCACTTTGCCTGTAGGGGGCTGACTGCCGCAGTATATAGTCGTGCAGCAGTCGGCAAGTGGGTAACTGCCTGCCATCCTTGGAATTGTGGATGTTTCTCCCTGCCTTAGGGTATCGGAGTTCTTTTTTTCATATGAAATACATTGAAAAGCCAACACAAAGTTTTAATGAGCACCTTGCTGATAAGCAGGTCTTAGTAAGGAGCCTTCTCTAGCTATAATTGCCACTAAGTATTGTACTTAAGGGGTCTCATGTAACACCTGGCTATGGCCTTGAAGTGACTATCACAGTAATCCTACCAACAAGATAAAACAAATGGATCTGTTGAGTGAATTACTAATGGTATACAATGCATCGGAGAAGAATGGGTGCAGTGGAGGTTTTGAGGTTACCAGGACAGCACAATCAACATTCACTTGATAAATGTAATCCTTGGCTTGTATCACTGGTCCTAAGTCCAAACATAATGTGGTGTCTATATGGACAAGCAGAGCTTTGTGGTTGTTTTTGCCATAAACAGGGCTGCTGGTAGAAATCGCGGGGCCCGCACAGACTACCTGACAGGGCCCCCCCAAGAAAATATTAAAGATATATTTAGCTAAAATTACAACAAAATCACTATTATCAGACACAAATATAACATAACTCACATAAGTCCTGCTAAATCTAAAAAAAAAACTATGTTAAATAAAAAAGATGAGAAAAATATACAGGCTGGGCAGTTGGAGCTCAGTGATCAGAGAGAGAGAAACAAAGTTACAATTTACAAATAAACTCCTGAGCAGAGATAAGTGCTGGGAGGGAGGGCCCACACAAGGGAGCGGGATTAGTGAGGGAAGACTGGCTCTTTCTCAACAGATAAAAGCTGATAGAAGGGAGAGGGACAGATCAGATTCAGGTGCTGGAGAAAGATTTCTGTATTTGTTGTCCATCACTAATCCCCCTCTCTGTGTGGGCCCCCCTGTGTGCTAGGGCCCCCTACAAGAGGGCTGGTGGTCCCCCCCCCTATCAGCAGCCCTGGCCATAAATCCTAAATTTCAGCAACCAAGGAAAACGAGAGAAGTTAAACTTTCATACTACCATCCACAACTCTGTCTCCAGATACATCACCAACCAACCGTCCTCTGCTCTCCTCCCAAGACCATCTACTCTCTAGCTCCCTCATCACCTCCTCCCTTGCTCCTCTCCAGGACTTCTCCAGAACTTTTCTTATCCTCTGGAACTTCTTACCCCAGTCTGTCTAGCCATTTCCTACTAGGCAATCCCTGAAAACTCATCTCGTTAGGGAAGCTTACCCAGCCTCCACAACTAATTAACTTTACTTTCCCCATCAACTTATCCTTCAGGGTTGGGTCACATTAGCCCACATGACAAACGTAGCATTTTACTGTGCCGGGGCCTATCATTGTAAGCCCTGGCAAGGAGCAGTGCGGTGCGTGTTTCAATGCATCACACAAGTTGTTGTTTTTTTTTTGTTTTTATTACTCTCTTCGAAATATCACATAGTGATACTTCATTCTTGCCTCTACCCAGAAGCACAATGTGTTTTGCTGCATTACAGTGACATGCATTGCCATCCAATGACCATGTTGTGTTTTTATCTGCACTGTTCTATACCAAACATTTGGCATGCTACAATTCTCAAAACAGTAGCGCCATATGTTTATCCAGCTTACAACATTGATTCACACTAAGGCTCCATTCACACCTGGGCGTTTTTGAGCGTTTTTCAGCTCCAAAAACGCTAAAAAAAAAAAAACGTTCCAAAACGCCCAACAAGTAAAACCCCATTCATTTAAATGTCCCCTGTTCACATCTGAGCGTTTTAACACCTGAAGCAAAACGCCTGTAGCTGAAAAAAGTACATGAGCTTCTTTTTGGGCTGATTACCAACGTTTTTGCCTGCCTCCAAAAACGCCTGAAAAAAAGCCTGAAAATCGCGGTAAAAAACGCTACGCTCAAGTGTGAATGCAGCCTAATGGTATTTGGCATGGCCTAGAGAAATACAAAAAAATGACAAGTTGCAGTGCTGTGAAGATAATTAAAACATAAGCACTTGCATTATTTTCAGATTTTTACCGCAATGTATGTTTATGGGGTATGTGTGGTTTTTTTGGGCATTGTTGCCTAAATCCTTTTATTTGTGTTGGTGGGTTTGTAAATTTTGCTCTTTTGATTTGTAATAGGTTTTCATACAGTTTCATATTATATGATTTTTTTTTTATAATTTACATTTATAAAACTTGTTGAAATAGACAGGATATTGCTACTACAAAGCATTTCTGCTTTTGTATATAGTTATTAGTCTGCTACACCCATTAAGGTTTAAAATGTTTTGTACAACAAAAGGTATTGTTTTTACTGGTATATGTGTAAAAAATCCCAGTTTTAGTTCTTGCTGCATGTTTTCCTTAAGTACATGTAAACCTCTGACATGAAGTATGAACAGAGCGTATCTCTCTATAGCGTGTACTTGTCTCAATCCAGAGCATGAAGTGCAATTTCAGTCTGCTGCCTCGTTCCTCTATCAGCATGAATCACTTCTGACAAGTTTTCCTGACACCAAAAGAAAAATGGTGTCGGGAGGGACCTCCAGCTGACTGAAAGCCTTGGCTCTATTGCGGTGTGCTGTGTGAAGGTGGGTGTGTTGCTTCCCTCCAATCGGCTCTCAGAGCTCTCTTCACTGAGCTCTGCAAAGTGTAACTTCAGCTCTCCACCCTCCTTTTTTTTTTTTTTTTTCTTGAAAGTTTAGACAAGCTTTATAATTTCTGTACTTTGAACAGCTGTAGAGAGGAGAAGACTGCAGACAAACAGGTACCATGTATGTAGGGGAATTTATTTTATCTCTTTGTATCACCTGAGGCTAATGACATTACTAGGTATATGAGAATAAGAGTTTATAACCACTTTAAATTTTGATACAGTTTGCTTGCAACCTTTGTCAATTTTTATTAGGCCTTTTGGATACAAGATTGCAAAAGATTTTATAAAGTCTAAAAAATTACAAACTATTGGCACTTTTCCACTGCAAGTACCGGCTCGTACCGGCTCGGCTCTACTTGGCCCTGCTTGGCCCGGTTTGCTTTTCCACTGCTGGTACCGCATGGTATAGTGTCGGAACGGTTCGGTACGGTACAGTATAGGTTTGCTTTTCCACTAAAGTAGTACTAAAGTTAAGTGGGTGGGATAACAACGGGGTGGGTGGGATTCTCTGACCAATCAGTGGCTAGTAGTGACTGCATGCAAAGGATTGTGGGATATGGTACCAGTTTGGTACCTGTTGGAACCACAATCGAGTAGGTACTGTTTTTTCAGAGCCGTACCGTACCGTACCGTTCGGTTCCATGCAGTGGAAAAGCAAACCTATATCTTACCGTACCGAACCGTTCCGACCCTATACCATGCGGTACCAGCAGTGGAAAAGCACAAAAGCGTGCCAAACCGGTACGGTTCCATGCAGTGGAAAAGCGCCATAAGTGATCGTTGGCTTGTGTATGGGCCCCTTATTAAGAACACACCTGGACAGAAATAGAGAAGATGTCATAATAAGGGCTGACATCTAAATCCTTCTTTCATTACTTTGAAAGTCATCTCTTATCTGAAAATAAAAAAAAAACAACTCGGCAATGGCAGCTTCCATATTTCTTTGCTAATTTGTCCCCTTTAAAGAACACCTGCCATAACAGAAAAAACATGGCCTAGCATTGCTCACTTTGTTTTAGAACTGTATCACAGACCAGCAGCAAGTATGCAGTCAGTGAAGGCAGATGTCTATATCTGCATTTTCTTCCATGATGGGGTGGCTGCCATGCAACCTTTTCAGAAGGGGGGGGGGGTCAGCAATAAAAGCTTACATTTTTCTCTTATGACAGGTGCTCTTTAACATGTCACCAGGTCATGTGACCGATACAAAGTTCCATCACAGCAGAAAACACTGTTTGTTTGGTATTACCTTGGTTCCAGGAGGAAGTGGGACTTCACTGTTCTTCACCAAACTCAGAATAAGCGCAATTACCACCGATATTACTGAGGCCACCAGCAACACCAACAGGGCCACCTGCTTGGAGTCTAGGCCCATTATCTTCCCTGTATTGGATAATAGAACATCAGAAGTACTTGAGTTAATAAAAAAAAATAATGCACAACCAATCCAGCATTATATGGGTGCTTTACACTGGAATCAAAGGGTTACTTCCTGACTTTTTTTGAGCTGTGCTAAACATCCAGTACCAGGTAATGAAATATAATTATTAGGGCTACAGAGAGAAGAGGCAAAAAAATATGATATGTCAATCACACAGCCCCCCTCTATCTTTTTGGCTTCAAGTCCGAACATCGAAAGTAGCAAAGGTTTGCCCTTGGGACTTTAAATGAGGTGCGACAATGATGAAATATAAAATGCAAGTTTATTGGAACATACAATGTCAGCAAGTAAACACAGACAAGTACCGTATTATCAAAGAGATTTGTAATGTTATACATAGTATATTATATATTCATGGTCAAATTCAGTATTCCATAGAATTATCCATGGTAGGTATAAAAATGCATCCTGGTAGCCTGACACGTTTCACTTCCTCAGGGGTTGATGCAATACATAATTTCTATGAAATAAAACAGTTTGTGGCATGTAATAACGATAGTAGATAATGTTATACTAATGCAAAACACTAAGGGGCCACCAAAGGGCCCATACTTGCATTTCTGTTAAAAATAAATCACATGCTCAAGTTCCATTGGCTGCCGCTGGGAATATCTATCCCGGGAGCTGTGGGCCTGGGATCCACGAGGGCCCGGCAGGACAAACAGGGCCATACGCAAGCACAAACCAACATAGTATGGCATTTACTGTGATGGCTATAGAGACCTATCTATGTATCAAACTTATTTCTAAAGTGTGTATGAATAGTAATATCAGCAATCAGTACATGGAATATTATACTGTGCAGTAAGTAGGGGTATCAACTAGTAACACTAGGAGTGAGTCTGAATTCAAAAAGTATGTGTGTGTATCTGATGCCCAGAGTGAATGCTAAAAGTGAGCAATAAAGCAAAAAAAGTATCAATGATGTAAATTTAAAATTGAATGAAAAGGCAAAACAAATAACCCCCAGGGCCCATAGGCTTCAAAGGAAAAGATAGTGAATTAAGGTGACCTACCTAATTGAGAATATGTAGCAACAAAGTACTATATTGACTGATGTGCAATCAAAGTGAAATAAACACGACTCCCTAGGTGCATTGGATATATCATATTATATAAGGGTCAAGAAGAATTGGAGAGAGTGAAGATGAAAATGGACTCCCAAGTGCATGTGGTAAGGAAAAACAAAATAAAGAGGGGGATAAACAGCCACCAGTCTCAAAGTAGATGAATGTGACCTATCATTGTGAAGCAGTCACCAGTCTCAAAGTAGATGAATGTGACCTACCATTGTGAAGCAATGCTCTGGCAAGGGGTTGCATGTGTCATTACCGACCATTGTGGAGCTACTAAAGGCAAGTGCAGCGCTGGGCTCTCTTATCTGTACCTATAATAAGCCCCCGCGGACCCCACCCAATTTCAGGTGGGTGCGGCTGACTAGGAAAGAAGGAAGAAGCATCCCCAGCAATGGCCGCCACCATGTGGGGAGGACAGCGCTGAGCGCACATCCAATCACACCATGGTGCAACATGGCCGCACGGGCTGGTGGGATGACATCACAGCAGGGGTGCCAGCGTCCTGCGCAGAGTCCCCCAAGTGATGCCGATGCTCTCGCAGGCACCACCCGCCCATCAGGATGGATGGGTGGGTGGGGACTGTAAAGGAAGAAGAAGCATCGCAGCTCCTGGAACAGAGACACCAATTGCGGCTCCAGAGTAAAGAGCATGGGATAATTGGTTGGAAAGTTCACATCATATAACAGTATAGCCATAATGGCATAGTATAAAAAATGCAAAAAATACAGGGTCCAATGGATGCAGCAAGCCACGAAACAGATTTGTGATGTTATACATAGTATATTATATATTCATGGTCAACTTCAGTATTCCAAGAAACAATCCATGGTAGGTATGAAAATGCATCCTGGTAGGCTGACACGTTTCATGAACAACCGTTTGCTTCCTCAGGGGTTGCGGCAATACATAATTTCTATGTAATAAAACAGTTTGTGGCATGTAATAAAGATAGTAGATAATGTTATACTAATGCAAAACACTAAGGGGCCACCAAAGGGCCCATACTTGCTAATCTGTTAAAAAGAAATTGCATGCTCATGTTCTGTTGGCTGCCGCTGGGAAGGTCTATTCCGGGAGATGTGGGCCTGGGAACCAGGAGGGCCCGGCCGGCAGGAAAAACAGGGCCATACGCAAGCACAAACCAGCATAGTGTGGCTGAGACTGGTGATTTTGTGACTGTTTATCCCCCTTTTCTCTTTTTCCTTACCACATGCACATGTCCATTTTCATCTTCACTCTCTCCCAATTCTTCTTGACCCTTACAAAATATGATATATCCAATGCACCTAGGGAGTTGTGTTTATTTCACTTTTGATTGCACATCAGTCAATATAGTACTTTGTCGCTATATATTCCCACTTAGTGAATTAAGGTTACCAACCTATCTTTTCATTTGAGGCCCCTGGGCCCTGGGGGCTATTTGTTTTGCTTCTTCTTTTGTCTTTTTATTCAATTTTAATTGCACACATCATTGATCCTTTTTTTTTTTTTTTTGCTTTATTGCTCACTTTAGCATTTACTCTGAGCATCAGACGCACACATTTGTAACTCCGACTCTTTCCTAGTGTTACTTGTTGATACCCCTACTTACTGCACAGTATTATACTCCCTGTACTGATTGCTGATATTACTATTCATATACACTTTAGAAATGAGTTTAATACATAGATATGTCTCTATAGCCATCACTGTGGATGCCACACTATGTTGGTTTGTGCTCGCATATGGCCCGGTTTACCTGCCAGGCCCTCATGGATCCCAGGCCCACAGCTCACAGGATAGACATTCCCAGCGTCAGTCAATGGAACATGAGCATGCGATTTCTTTTTAACAGATTTAGAAGTATGGGCCCCTTGGTGGCCCCTTAGTGTTTTGCATTAGTATATTATTACAAGCCACAAACTGTTTTATTTCATAGAAGTTATGTATTGCATCAACCCCTGAGGAAGTGAATGGTTGTTCACGAAACGCGTGGGGTTACCAGGATGCATTTTCATACCTACAATGGATTATTCTATGGAATACTGAATTTGACCATGAATATATAATATACTATGTATAACATCACAAATCTGTTTGATAATACGGTACTTCTCTGTGTTTTACATGCTGACATTGTATGTTCCAATAAACTTGCATTTTATATTTTATCATTGTGCGTGTCAAACCGTTAAAGTCCCAAGGGCAAACCTTTGCAACTTTTTATGGTATTTAGGGATGGTATGTAGGGAAAATCTGTAATTTGGACAGTCCATTCCTTTATCGTCCAGAATAGGCACTCGTTGAAAATCGGTTGTGTTGAAAATCGGTTGTGAAGTTTTTGAGCCAAAACATTGAAGGAAAGGTTTGGAAAACTTCTGCCGAACGGACGATAAATTAAAAGTTTAATGTGTTTCACACCCAATTATGTCCGTTGAATGATTTACCAATCAAAATTCAGTCATTACATGATGGCAAAATCATTCACTCTCCCGACCATGTATTCATTTTTCAAAAATGCGTTTGACCCATTTTTCGACAGGTGTATGACTAGCATGAGATAAATGGGTGAACGACTTTTTCAGGATGAATTTCTCTCATTGAGGACTAGTTTAGAAGCTCATTTCCTGCTTGTTAGGAATATGAACAACCGTGGCTAAAAGTTTTGAGAATGACACAAATAATAATTTTTACAAAGTTTGCGGCCTCAGTTTTTATGGTGGCAATTTGCATACACTCCAGAATGTAATGAAGAGTAATGGGACGAATTGCAGTTAATTGCCAAGTCCCTCTTTGCCATGAAAATGAACTTAATCCCATAAAAAAAAAAAAAAAATTCCACTGCATTTGTGAAGAAGGCTTTAGGGTGCCCAAGAAAGTCCAGCAAGCGCCAGGACCGTCTCAGCTCAGTTGATTCAGCTGCGGGATCGGAGCACCACCAGTGCAGAGCTTGATATGGAATGGTAGGAAGCAGGTTTGAGTGCATCGGCACGCACAGTGAGGCGAAGACTTTTGGAGGATCTCCTGGTGTCAAGAAGGGCAGCAAAGAAGATACTTCTCTCCAGGAAAAACATCACGGATAGACTGATGTTATGCAAAAGGTACAGTGGGTACGGAAAGTATTCAGACCCCCTTAAATTTTTCACTCTTTGTTATATTGCAGCCATTTGCTAAAATCATTTAGGTCCATTCTTCTTCCTCATGAATGTACACATAGCACCCCATACTGACAGAAAAACACAGAATTGTTGACATTGTTGCAGATTTATTAAAAAAGAAAAACTGAAATATCACATGGTCCTAAGTATTCAGACCCTTTGCTCAGTATTTAGTAGAAGCCCCCTTTTGATCTAATACAGCCAGGAGTCTTTTTGGGAAAGATGCAACAAGTCTTTCACACCTGGATTTGGGGATCCTCTGCCATTCCTCCTTGCAGATCCTCTCCAATTCTGTCAGGTTGGATGGTAAACGTTGGTGGATAGCCATTTTTAGGTCTCTCCAGAGATGCTCAATTGGGTTTAAGTCAGGGCTCTGGCTGGGCCATTCAAGAACAGTCACGGAGTTGTTGTGAAGCCACTCCTTTGTTATTTTAGCTGTGTGCTTAGGGTCATTGTCTTGTTGGAAGGTAAACCTTCGGCCCAGTCTGGAGGTCCAGAGCACTCTGGAGAAGGTTTTTGTCCAGGATATGCCTGTACTTGGCCGCATTCATCTTTCCCTCTATTGCAACCAGTCGTCCTGTCCCTGCAGCTGAAAAACACCCCCACAGCATGATGCTGCCACCACCATGCTTCACTGTTGGGACTGTATGGGACAGGTGATGAGCAGTGCCTGGTTTTCTCCACACATACCGCTTAGAATTAAGGCCAAAAAGTTCTATTTTGGTCTCATCAGACCAGAGAATCTTATTTCTCACCATCTTGGAGTGCTTCAGGTGTTTTTTAGCAAACTCCATGCAGGCTTTCATGTGTCTTACACTGAGGAGAGGCTTCCGTCGGGCCACTCTGCCATAAAGCCCCGACTGGTGGAGGGCTGCAGTGATGGTTGACTTTCTACAACTTTCTCCGATCTCCTGACTGCATCTCTGGAGCTCAGCCACAGTGATCTTTGGGTTCTTCTTTACCTCTCTCACCAAGGCTCTTCTCCCCCGATAGCTCAGTTTGGCCGGACGGCCAGCTCTAGGAAGGGTTCTGGTCATCCCAAACGTCTTCCATTTGAGGATTATGGAGGCCACTGTGCTCTTAGGAACCTTAAGTACAGCAGAAATCTTTTTGTAACCTTGGCCAGATCTGTGCCTTGGCACAATTCTGTCTCTGAGCTCTTCAGGCAGTTCCTTTGACCTCATGATTCTCATTTGCTCTGACATGCATTGTGATCTGGAAGGTCTTATATAGACAGGTGTGTGGCTTTCCTAATCAAGTCCAATCAGTATAATCAAACACAGCTGGACTCAAATGAAGGTGTAGAACCATCTCAAGGATGATCAGAAGAAATGGAAAGCACCTGAGTTAAATATATGAGTGTCACAGCAAAGGGTCTGAATACTTAGGACCATGTGATATTTCAGTTTTTCTTTTTTAATAAATCTGCAACAATGTCAACAATTCTGTGTTTTTCTGTCAGTATGGGGTGCTATGTGTACATTCATGAGGAAGAAGAATGAACTTAAATTATTTTAGCAAATGGCTGCAATATAACAAAGAGTGAAAAATTTAAGGGGGGTCTGAATACTTTCCGTACCCACTGTACATGGATTGAACTGCTGAGGACTGGGGTAAAGTCATTTTTTCTGATGAATTCATTTTCCGAGTGTTTGGGGCCTCTGGAAAACACTTGTCTGGAGATAAAAGGTGAGGTCCACGATCAGTCCTGTGTCATGGCCACAGTAAAGCATCCAGAAACCATTCATGTGTGGGGTTGCTTCTCAGCCAAGGGAGTGGGCTCAGTTACAATTTTGTCTTAAGAACACACCATATATAAAGAATGGTACAAAAACATCTTCTGAGAGCAACATCTCCCAATCATCCAAGAACAGTTTGGTGATGAACAATGCCTTTTCCAACATGATGAACCACCTTGTCATAAGGCAAGAGTGATACCTAAGTGGCTTGAGGAACAAACAAAATTAAATTTGGGTCCATGGCCAGTAAAATCCCAAGACCTTAATCCCATTGAGAACTTGTGGTCAACCCTCAAGAGGCGGATAAACAAAAAACCATCACAAATTCGGACAAACTCCAAGCATTGATTATGCGAGAATGGGCTGCCATCAGTCGGGATTTGGCCCAGAAGTTGATTGACAGCATGCCAGGGCAAATTGCAGAGGTCTTGAAAAAGAAGGGTCAACATTGCAACTATTGACTCTGCATAAACTTAATGTAATTTGTCAATAAAATCATTTTGGCAACTTTGAAATGCTTGTAATTATACTTCTGTATACCATAGTAACATCAGACAAAAACATCTAAAAACACTGAAGCAGCAGACTTTGTGTAAATGTATATTTGTATCAGTCTCAAAATTTTGGCCACAGCTGTAAATACTTAAGGTAGTATAAAAGGTTCAGCTTAAAAAAGTCATATTTACCTGCTCTGTACAATTTTTTTTTTTTTTTTGCACAGTGCAGCCCCAATCCTCTTCCTCCCAGATCCCTGTCAGAGCTCCTGGCTCCTCCTCCCTTGATCAGTGCCTTCAAAAGCAAGCCGCTTGCTGTGGGGGCACTGGTACATGCTCACTCCCGAGCCCTGCTCTATGCATCCATAACACATAGAGCTGTAGCTTGGCTCTGCTTCTGCTCTCTCCTCATTGGCTCACTGGCTGTGATTGACAGCAGTGGGAGTCAGTGGTTCCCGCTGCTGTCTCATCCAGTAAGGTTCTCATGCACATTGCTGGTTTGAAAGGGGACTCAGGTGAGTATTGGGGGGGGGGGGGAGTTAGCAGCACCCAGGTTTTTTACCTTCATGCATAGAATGCATGAAGGTGAAAAACCTTCAGCCTTTAAAACCACTTTAAAGTGGTTCTTAAGCCTAAACATTGTTTTACCTTAATGCATTCCTTGCATACAGCCCCCAACCCCCCCCATGGAAAAGTTTAAAGTCAGTAGCTACTGTAGCTGCTGACTTTAAATATTAGGACACTTGCCTGTCCTGGAACCCAGCGATGTTGACACTCCAGCCGATGTTTACATCAGCTCCCAGGTGCTGCCGCTGCTATAAATTGTAAGGGAAACTGGCAGTGAAGCCTTGCTGCGCTTTCTGAGTGGCCCGGCTGTGGGGAAGGAAGAGGGGGGCCAAATTGCTGACCTACCTCTTGTGACGGGTACCTGTCAAAACCATTGCACAGAGCAGGTAAGTATAGAGATGTTTGTTTTATGTTTTTTTTTTATTTTTTTTATTTACCTGTACAATCCTTTTTAAATATCAACAGTCTGGCCCCAGGTTCACTTGAAAGTAAATAAAGGAAAATAACTGCGCTAACTAATGCGATCCAGCAGCAACTTAAATTGTGACAAACAATCAAAACATATAGGCTAGGTAAGTCGCGCTAATAAGTGATGTTGGCAAATATCCGCATAAATGTCAAATCATATAAATGTCCAATAAACGTCCAATGATCAAAGGCTGTCCCAAGTAACAGGAGTAATCCGAAATCCTCAATAAGAATGTAAACCATCAGATAAGTGATCTCCTTACCAGACAAGGAAAGGGAATTCGCCCTGAGATACCAGGTGAAGTGGGTCCAGCAGTCTCAAATTCGGAGATTAATGGAGTTTCTCCCGATGTTATATCAGATACATGTGAAGAAAAATTGCATATCCATAGCGTAATACTGTATGTTTATATCACAAACACCCGGATACCTTGATAACGTCATATCTGACGAAACGTGCGTCGGTCGCGGCGTGCTGACGTCACTGCTCTGTGTTTGAGGACGGGCGAAGGAGCCGACCGGCCGGCGGCTCGCATCCTATCCACGCTCCCTACCTGCAATTTTATGTGAGTTGCTCTCTTTATTGTGAATAAATATTGTTGGGTTTTACACTATCGATTGCCTTCTGTCTCCTCTTTGGTTTGGCTGAACTTGGAGCAATCGACATTGGGACATCCAGAGGACTCACAGAGACTGTTTGGCTTGTCACTTAATTTAATCTGGTAAGCGGCAGTGATTTTGGTGTTGGGCTCCATCTTACCTTGGCTGTCTTTCCACACGGCTGCACTTAACTTCTTTGAGTTATGGCACACACAGAAGTCATTTCTGAGATTGTTTTTGCGTGCTGAGATTTGATTCTGTATCTATACTGGTGTGGTGGCTGTCCCTTTCATCACAATTGGTGGAGGCTCACTATCCGGGTGTTTGTGATATAAACATACAGTATTACGCTATGGATATGCAATTTTTCTTCACATGTATCTGATATAACATCAGGAGAAACTCCATTAATCTCCAAATTTGAGACTGCTGGACCCACTTCACCTGGTATCTCAGGGCGAATTCCCTTTCCTTGTCTGGTAAGGAGATCACTTATCTGATGGTTTACATTCTTATTGAGGATTTCGGATTACTCCTGTTACTTGGGACAGCCTTTGATCATTGGACGTTTATTGGACATTTATATGATTTGACATTTATGCGGATATTTGCCAACATCACTTGAAAGTAAACCTAAAGTCTGGTTTATCAGAGCTTAGCCCTGAGGTCAGAGCAAGTTACGCCCCAATAACAAAGTGGGACTATAATGCATCCGGAAAGTATTCACGGCGCTTTACTTTTTCTGCAGCCTTATTCCAAAATGGATTCAATTAATTTTTTCCCCTCAAAGTTCTACACACAATACCCCATAATGGCAATGTGAAAAAGATTGTTTGATATCTTTGCAAATGTATTAAAAATATGAAATGAAACAATCACGTGTATATATGTATCCACAGCCTTTTCCATGACACATAAAATTGAGCTCAGGTGCATCCTGTTTACACTGACTCTCCTTAAGATGTTTCTTCAACTTGATTGGAGTCCTCTTGTGGTAAATTCATTTGATTGGACATGATTTGGAAAGGAACATACCTGTCTATATAAGGTCCCGCAGTTAACAGTGCATGTCAGAGCATAAATTAAGCCATGAAGTCCAAGGAATTGTCTGCAGACCTCTGAGACAGAATTTGTATCGAGGCACAGATCCGGGAAAGAGTACATAAAAATTTCTGCAGCATTGAAGGTCTCAATTAGCACAGTGGCCTCCATCATCCATAAATGGAAGATGTTTGGAACCACCAGGACTCTTTCTAGAGCCGGCCAAACTGAGAAAGTGGGGGGAGAAGAGCCTTAGTCAGGGAGGTGACCAAGAACCCAATGGTCACTCTGACAGAGCTCCAGTGTCTCGCTGTGGAGAGAGGAGAACCTTCAGAGGAACAACCATCTCTGCAGCACTCCACCAATCAGGCCTGTATGGTAGAGTGGCCAGACAGAAGCCACTCCCCATTAAAAGGAACACGACAGCCCGCCTTGAGTTTGCCAAAAGGCACTGTAGGACTCTGACTATGAGAAACAAAATTCTCTGGTCTGATGAAACAAAGATTGAACTCTTTGGCCTGAATGGCAAGCGTCCTATCTCGAGGAAACCAGGCACCGCTTATCACCTGGCCAATACCATCCCTACAGTGAAGCATGGTGGTGGAAATGTCATGCTGTGGGAATGTTTTTTAGTGGGCAGGAACTGGGAGACTAGTCAGGATTGAGGGAAAGATGAAGGCAGCAATGTACAGAGACATCCTTGATGAAAACCTGCTCCAGAGCGCTCTGGACCTCAGACTGGGGTGAAGGTTCATCTAACAGGACAACGACCCTAAGCACAAAGCCAAGATTACAAAGGAATGGCTATGGGACAACTCTGTGAATGTCCTTGAGGGGCCCAGCCAGAGCCCAGACTTGAATTAGATTGAACATCTCTGGAGAGATCTGAAAATAGCTGTGCACCGACGCTCCCTATCCAAACTGATGGAACTTGATAGGTTCTGCAAAGGAGAATGGGGGAAACTGCCCAAAATTGGTGTGCCAAGCTTGTAGCATCATAATCAAAAATACTTGAGGCTGTAATTGGTGTCAAGGGTGCTTCAACAAAGTATTGAGCAAAGGCTATGAATACCTATGTACATGTGATTTTTTTTTTTTTTTTGTTAATAAATTTGCAAAGATTGCAAACAAAACGTCTTTCATGTTGTCATATGGGGTATTGTTTGTAGAATTCTGAGGAAAATAATGAATTTAATCCATTTTGGAACAACATAACAAAATGTGGAAAAAGTGAAGCACTGAATACTTTCCCCATGCACTATATATCAAAGAGGCATTTTTGAATAATGAAAGCAGGTAAAATGTGGTGTCTGCTGCAAGGAAGGCCAATGAAATTTAAAAAATTTAATGGAGCACAAATTTACTTCAAATGGAATGAAAATGTAATGTAAAGGAGGATCCCTGGTACTTACATAAAGCTAAGTTTTTTTTTTTTTTTTAATATGACTTTTTTCAGTTGGAATTTCTCCCTAATCGTAGGAACATTAAATAACGTTGATTACACCACAGCATTTTTCATGCATGTCACTGGAAAGTAATTGTGACATGAAGAAAAGGATTGGGTTTCTTGTAAAGTAAATGCAGTAATCATGCACACCTAGCGCTAAATGACTCCATCTTCTCAGCGATGTCTGTTCAACATTAAAATAGGGTGGATTGAAAGGCTAAAAGCTTCTATAAGAGACAGTGCAATCTACAAGTCATTAAACTCCAGCTGTTTATAATAACATGCTGAGATACTGTCTGACTTGAGTCCCGAAGATTTTACTTTTAAGCGCCCATATGGGAACAATTCTCATATCAAGCAACCTACAATATATTAACTTCCAAATACAGTACAACCTTAAACTCAATGTCACCCTCCTGTTGTCACATCATCATCATGGAAATTCCTTCCAAATATGAATCAAAAGGCACGTTATCACATTGTGATTTTGAGCAAAATATAAACAAAGTGATTTCTTTTTACATGAATAGGCTACTTGATCCAGGTGGATGTAATCCTGATTCATGAAATTTGACCTATCTTCAGTGTTTTCTTATCTCTCTCTAAGGGCTCTTTCACATGGGCGGTCCGATCAGATCCGCCTGTCAGTTTTTTAGGCAGATCTGATCGGATGCCCCATTCAGCCCTATGGAGCAGCGGATGTCAGCGGTGACATGTCCGCTGACAGCCGCTGCCATCCGATCCTGTCCGTGAAATCCGGACGGATGGAAACCCTATTTTCCATCCGTCCTGGGGATCGGATGGGATCAGATGAGAGCGGACAGGCAGTCCACTCTCATCCGATCCCCCATAGAGAGCAGCGGGGGCTGTGACACCTCCCTCTCCGCACTGCAAGCGGAGACGTAGCTGTCATCCGCCGGCTCAGCGGGGATCGATCCAACCAAGATAAAACCAGGCTGAAATTTGTGTAGGGGTTGGTGCTATAACTAGATTAGCAGAGATCTTGTTTATTCACAGCACATTCCTTTCTTAATTTGCCTATGTGGAGTGGGGGTGTGTGCCTTTCCTCCAATCAGCTGCCTGTGTCTGCCAAGTCTACACTGCCAGTGTTGAAAAGGAAGAGAGAAATTCTAACACAATGTGCACTTTCAAAAGAATATAGCAGCTGAAGACAGCCGATATATATGTAAAAAGTATGTAGGGAGGTTTGTTTTATCTCTGTGTATCATCTGAGGCTGTTCACTTCACTCGGTATACAGTGCCTTGCGAAAGTATTCGGCCCCCTTGAACTTTGCGACCTTTTGCCACATTTCAGGCTTAAGTGCCGGTTCACACTCTTGCGGCTGCGGCGATCGCATGTAATATCGGAGCGCACTGCTCCTGCATTACATGCGATCGGCTGTGCGGTGCGAATTCAGCCATACACTTTGTATGGCTAAATTCGCACTGCACCCGCACAAAAGTCGCACATGACCCTTTTTTTCAGCCGCATCAGGATCGGATCGCACAGTGGTTCACACTTGTGCGATCTGATCCTGTGAGAACTGTAAAGATCGCACTGCGATATGCGATCAAACTGGGGGTGTCGTTAACATTTCATTGACACCCCCAGCGTACCGCATATGGCAGTGTGAACTGCCAAGGGTGCGTTTGCGATGCGGGAACAGGCTGCGAATTCGCAGACTTCCCGCATCGCATAAGTGTGACCCGGCACTCAAACATAAAGATATAAAACTGTAATTTTTTGTGAAGAATCAACAACATGTGGGACACAATCATGAAGTGGAACTTGTTGTTGGAATTCATTGGATATTTCAAACTTTGCTAACAAATAAAAAACTGAAAAATTGGGCGTGCAAAATTATTCAGCCCCTTTACTTTCAGTGCAGCAAACTCTCTCCAGAAGTTCAGTGAGGATCTCTGAATGATCCAATGTTGACCTAAATGACTAATGATAAATAGAATCCACCTGTGTGTAATCAAGTCTCTGTATAAATGCACCTGCACTGTGATAGTCTCAGAGGTCCGTTTTTAAAGTGCAGAGAGCTTCATGAAGAACAAGGAACACACCAGGCAGGTCCGAGATACTGTTGTGCAGAAGTTTAAAGCCGGATTTGGTTCAAAAAAGATTTCCCAAGCTTTAAACACCCAAAGGAACACTGTGCAAGCGATTAATATTGAAATGGAAGGAGTATCGGACCACTGCAAATCTACGAAGACCTGGCCGTCCCTCTAAACTTTCAGCACATACAAGGAGAAGACTGATCAGAGATGCAGCCAAGAGGCCCATGATCACTCTGGATGAACTGCAGAGATCTACAGCTGAGGTGGGAGACTCTGTCCATAGGACAACAATCAGTCGTATACTGCACAAATCTGGCCTTTATGGAAGAGTGGCAAGAAGAAAGCCATTTCTTAAAGATATCCATAAAAAGTGTCATTTAGCCACCTGGGAGACACACCAAACATGTGGAAGAAGGTGTTCTGGTCAGATGAAACCAAAATCGAACTTTTTGGCAACAATGCAAAATGTTATGTTTGGCGTAAAAGCAACACAGCTCATCATCCTGAACACACCATCCGCACTGTCAAACATGGTGGTGGCAGCATCATGGTTTGGGCCTGCTTTTCTTCAGCAGGGACAGGGAAGATGGTTAAAATTGATGGAAAGATGGATGGAGGCAAATACAGGACCATTCTGGAAGAAAACCTGATGGAGTCTGCAAAAGACCTGAGACTGGGACAGAGATTTGTCTTCCAACAAGACAATGATCCAAAACATAAAGCAAAATCTACAATGGAATGGTTCACAAATAAACATATCCAGGTGTTAGAATGGGCAAGTCAAAGTCCAGACCTGAATCCAATCGAGAATCTGTGGAAAGAACTGAAAACTGCTTTTCACAAACGCTCTCCATCCAACCTCACTGAGCTCGAGCTGTTTTGCAAGGAGGAATGGGCAAAAATTTCAGTCTCTCTATGTGTAAAACTGAAAGAGACATAGCCCAAGCGACTTACAGCTGTAATCGCAGCAAAAGGTGGCACTACAAAGTATTAACTTAAGGGGGCTGAATAATTTTGCACGCCCAATTTTTCCGTTTTTTATTTGTTAACTAAGTTTGAAATCTCCAATAATTTTCGTTCCACTTCATGATTGTGTCCCACTTGTTGTTGATTCTTCACAAAAAATTACAGTTTTATATCTTTATGTTTGAAGTCTGAAATGTGGCAAAAGGTCGCAAAGTTCAAGGGGGCCGAATACTTTCGCAAGGCACTGTATGTGAGGGTTTACATCCAATTTAAAGACAACCAAGCAACCAGTATTCAGAGGACATGTCAGTTTTACTTTAGGATTCACATAAGACATACTGCAAAGCCAACCATAGATGTTGTGATTTTCTTTTCTGCAACCACGGGTTGCAGGAAAGAAAATCGATCGATTCCTCCATCAACACAGTCCATGTTGATGGGGGAATCCCTCTCACTGAGCCTTTGTGTTTACACAGCAAACAGTGATTATTAATAGCAGCTATATTCGCATGAAAAATCCGACAGACTGGTTGTACCCAAGTTAATCGAGCAATCCTCTTGGGTACAATTAGCCTGCCCATACATGGTTTGAATCTTGTCCGGTTCTTCTAAACCATCGGTGGGTATCCCTGCCCACCTTTGTTTTGTGCCGTCTTCTGTTATATTTCTGTAATTAAAAATAAAAAAACTGGAAGAGTGAGAACCCCTTATGTTGGCTACAGTAGGTGGTTAAATCAGCGATCACACCAATAAAGTTCCCAAAAGATAGAAGAAACTGTTGGGTGCTTTAAAGTGTAACTCAACCCATCGCTTAAAAAAAAAAAGTTACATTCTTTTAATGCCAGGAATGCTAACTGTTACTTTTGCTTGTACTCCAACCAAACTGTCAAACAGCTAGAATCATACCTGATCACATGTGCAGCACAATGGCAGTTGCATATCAAACAGAAGCTAAGATAGCAACTTTCATGGCTGAAAAGGATTGGAGGGTTTAGTTCAGTTTTAAAGCCTAACTCCACGTTTTTTAATTCCCTTTTAAAAATAGTTTTTGTTTAGACCTATCTAGTTAACGACACCCCCAGTTGCGATTGCATATCGCAGTGCGATCTGCACGTTCGCACAAAATCGGATCGCACTAGTGTGAACCACTATGCGATCCGATTCTGCGGATAAAAAAAAGGGTCAGGTGCGTGTTTAGTGCGGATGCGGTGCGAAATCAGCCATACAAAGTGTATGGCTGAAATTTGCACCGCACATGAGATCGCATGTAATTTAGGAGCAGTGCGCTCCGAATTACATGCGATCTCCCTGATCGCACTAATGTGAACCGGGGCTTACAGTGCCTTGAAACTAATTTATACTCCTTGAAATTTTCCACATTTTGTCAGGTTACAACCAAAAATGTAAATGTATTTTATTGGGATTTTATGTGATAGACCAAAACAAAGTGGCACATAATTCTGAAGTGGAAGGAAAATTATAAATGATTTTCAAAGTGTTTTACAAATCAATATGTGAAAAGTGTGGCGTGCATTTGTATTCAGCCCCCCTGAGTCAATACTTTGTAGAACCCCTTTCTCTGCAATTACAGCTGCAAGTCTTTTTGGGGGATGTCTCTACCAGCTTTGCACATCTAGAGAGTGAGATTTTTGCCCATTCTTCTTTGCAGAATAGCTCAAGCTCTGTCAGATTGGATGGAGAGCGTCTGTGAAGAGCAATTTTCAAGTCTTGCCACAGATTCTGAATTGGATTTAGGTGTGGACTTTGACTAGGCCATTCTAATGCCCCGTACACACGTGCAGATTATCTGAAGACTTTTGTCTGCAGACTTACCAAAACCATATAATATGAGGTCAAACCTAAACACTTTCAATTTGTATGCAATCCGGCAGGCCCTTGCACTACATAGAAAAGGTAAATCTGAAGACAAAAGTCTTCAGATAATCTGCACGTGTGTACGGGGCATTACACATGAATATGCTTTGATCTAAACCATTCCATTGTAGCTTTGGCTGTAAAGCCCCGTACACACGCACAGATCGTCGTCATACAAACGTCGGCGGACGAAAGATCTGCCGATTGTACACGTGTTAGTATGGTGCCTCCGACAGCTGTCTGCACACAATCCGCGGACAAGAGTCTTTCTTGCAAACATGAAAATTTTTGTCTGCGGACACCAGAACGGACGATTGTCGCCTGTCAGTACAGAAATCAGCCGACAGACCGCAGATTTGCAAGACTGGGCATGCTCAGAAAATAAAAAACACAGGGAAAGTTAACCATTACATGACATCACTTCTGCAGTCAGCTGAAGTCTGCGGACAAAATTCTTGTGCTGTCCTTGTGCTGTCTTTGCACTTTTCAACAGACACCGACATCCCGGGGAGAAAAGACGAACATTTGTATGACGACGATCTGTGCGTGTGTACGGGGCTTTAGTTTATGGTTGTTGTCTTGCTGGAAGGTAAACCTCCACCCCAGTCTCAAGTCTTTTGCAGGCTTTAATAGGTTTTCTTCTAAGATTGCCCTGTATTTGGCTCCATCCATCTTCCCATCAACTCCGACCAGCTTTCCTCTCCCTGCTGAAGAAAAGCGTCCCCACAACGTGATACTGCCACCACCATATTTCAAGGTGGGGATGGTGTGTTCAGGGTGATTTGCAGTGTTCGTTTTTTCCCCACACATAGCTTTTTGCTTTTAGTCCATAAAGTTCAATTTTGGTTTCATCTGACCCGAGCACCTTCTCTCGTATGGCTTCTCACAAACTGCAAACAGGACTTCTTATAGTCTTCTTTCAACAATAGCTTTCTTCTTGGCACTCTTCCATAAAGCCCAGATTTGTGGAGTGCACGACTAATGGGCCATACACACTATACAATTTTTTCTTTAGATTTTTTCCTTTAGATTTACCAAAACCATATAATATGAGGTCAAACCTAAACACTTTCAATTTGTATGCATCAGGCAGGCCCTTGCATTACATAGTTGAAGGTAAATCTAATGGAAATCTAACAACAAAAGTTGTATAGTGTGTATCCAGCTTAATAGTTGTCCTGTAGACAGATTTTCCCACCTGAGCTGTGGATCTCTGTAGCTTTTCCAGAGTTACCATGCCTGGCCTGTCAGTTTAGGTGGACCACCATGTCTTGGTAGGTTTGCAGTTGTGCCATACTCTTTCCAATTTTCGAGTGATGGAATGAACAGCGCTCTGTGCGATATTCAAAGCTTGGTATATATATTTTTTTAACCCAAGCCTGCTTTAAACTTCTCCACAACTTTTATCCCTGACCCTTCTGGTGTGTTCCTTGGCCTTCATGATGCTATTTGTTCACTAAGGCCCCTTTCACACATACTGTCCGATTGTCCGTTTTTCATCCATCCGTTGACGGATGAAAAACGGACATCAATGCATCTCCATGTAAAAACGGATGAAATGCATCTCCATGTAAAAACGGATGACAACGGATGATCAGCCAATAACATCCGTTTTCATCTGCTTCCGTCAATGTCCATTTTTTGGAATGGATGAATGCCCTATTTTTCATCCGTCAAAAAAACGGATCGAACAAAAAAACTGATGTAAATGGACAAACGATCAGTTTTTTCATCCATTTTTGCATTGGTAGTGGATGTAAAAAAACGGATGCAAAAACGGATGAAAAACTGATACATTTTGACATGACTGAACTGATGAACTGAACGATATGTGTGAAAGGGGCCTAAGGTTCTCTAACAAACATCCAACAGCTGTATTTATACTGAGATTAAATAACACACAGGTAGAGTTGTATAAAGTACTCGAAACCCATACTTGAGTAGAAGTAGAAGTGCTCGATCAAAAAGTGACTTGAGTAGAAGTGCTCGATCAAAAAGTGACTTGAGTAGAAGTACTAAAGTATTCAACATTTTTTGTACTTAAGTATTGCAAGTAGTTTTTTTAAAAATTTTGCTACTCAAGTACTGAAAGTAAAAGTACCAGTAGTTTTGAAAAAAAAATTGCTACTCAAGTACTGAAAGTACAAGTACTGTGTTATGTAGTTATTAAAGAAAGAAGTCAAAAGTTTGAACATCATATTGTTTTTTATTATTTCAAATGCAGCTTTTATTTATACATACAGTAGCATTTATTTTCGTATGCGCTGATAATACACATGTTTTGAGCTTCATGAAACCTGCCATCTACTGTTCTGGCAGTGGTAATTTTTATAATTGTAACGAGTAACTATGCAGCACAAATAAAATATCGGAGTAGAAGTATTGAAATCATTGAAAAAATGTAGTGAAGTAGGAGAAAAAAATTCTACTCTAGGAAAGTACAGATACCGCCTTTCAGTACTTAAGTACAGTAGTGAAGTAGTTCTACTTAGTTCCTATACATCTCTGCACACAGGTGGATTCTATTTACTAATTAGGTGACTTCTGAAGGCAATTGGTTCCACTAGATTTTAGTTAGTGTAAAGGGGGCTGAATACAAATGCACGCCACACTTTTCACATATTAATTTGTAAAATATTTTGAAAACCATTTATCGTTTTACTTTCACTTTTTCACAATTACGTACCACTTTGTGTTGGTCTATCACTTAAAATACCAATAAAATGCATTTACATTTTGGTATTAACATTGTAAAATGTGGAAATTTTCAAGGGGTATAAATACTATTTCAAGGCACTGTAACTGCAAGTGCAATAAATAGTTGGTTTGGGCCAGCTTGGCCCAAACCAACTATTTAATGGGATATTTTAAAGTAGAATTAGGCTTTAACTCTTCCAGCATCTACCAAAAATGGAAAATATTAGTAATGGGTGAACTGACCAACAGTAACTGTTTCTACCAGACATTGGTAAATAGTTTGACTGAGCTGGGTCAGAGGAGTTATCATTATTAGCTTTGAATTTTTCTTGGACCACACCACAGTTGCTACTGTAACAGATTGCAAATTGTGATGTTCTATGGGTTGATATTGACAAGGTACTGCTGTCTAAATCAGTCCTTCTCAACCAGAGTTTGTAGAACCCCAAGGTTCCTATAGACATTTCTAGGGGGGGGGGGGGGGGGTTCCTTGAGCTGTTGTTGATTGACCTCCCATCCAATAGTGCCTGCAAATTCCATTTGGCAGAGTTAGCAGCATGACACCAATGGTCTTTTTAAGTAAAGGACATATTTTGAAGGGGGTGCATTCTGGCTACCAGTGTCAGGGGACATGCTTCCCAATGACTACTAATGCGAGGAGCTTTTTTTTTCACCGACCTCCTGATAAATTTCCCTGAGTTCCCTGGGGTAAAAAGGGTTTTAAAAGACTGGTGTAGAATAACTCTGGGAACTCTCATTGTTTTATCAGTCAGTTAACTGGCATTTTGCTAATTTAGATTAAAAGTCTAGCAAGTATGCAGGATGTAGTGGGACATTTGACACACTTGACATTTAGAAATTCACTCAGAACTGTAAGTTATGCAAACTAATGACTGGAATTTTATAACTATGACTTCTCAATTTACTGAACACCTAAAATTGTTTGTACCAGTGTAACTTAATCACTTCTGGACCAGAAGGTTCCCCCCCCCCCCTTAATGACCAGGCCTTTTTTTGCGATTCGGCACTAGGTTACTTTAACTGACAATTGCACGGTCGTGCAACGCTGTATCCCTCTGCGATTTTTATTTTATTTATTTATAATCTTTTGCGCTATAAACAAACAAAAAATGAGCAACCATTTAAAAAAAAAAAACAAAAAAAGAAAACAATATTTTTTACTTTCTTGCAATATAACATTCCCAATAAAATTAAAAAATCTAATTTTTTCATAATTTTAAGCAAATTTGTATTCTGCTACGTATTTTTGGTAAAAAAAAAACCCAATAGGCGTATATTGATTGATTGGTTTGCTTAAAAGTTATTGTGTCTACAAACTAGGGGAAAGATTTGTCCTTTTTAAATTTTTTTTTACTAGTAATGGCGGCGATCAGTGATTTTTAGTGGGACTGCGACATTTCGGCGGACAGATCGGACACCTAACTGACATCTTTGACACTTTTGTGGGGACCAGTGACATTACTACAGTAATCAGTGCTAAAAGATATGAACTATTACTGTACTAATGACACTGGCAGGGAAGGGGTTAACACAAGGGGCTCAAAGAGCTAAATGTGTCCCTAGGGGGGTGCTTTCTAACTGTGTGGGTGGTGGGCTTGCTGCATGAACAGAGACCTATGATCCCTGTGTTCATAAATTACAGAACAGCGGTCTGCCATGTTTACAACGGCAGACTGCCGTTCTGTCTCCATTGGGAGTGATCAAGGGTCCCCGGTGGCAATCAGAGCCGACTTGCTGCAGTATATGTACTGCTGGCGGTCAGCAAGTGGTTAAAGCAGTAATAAACTCAAAACCGAAATGTATCATAATGTAATACTGTGTAATTCAAAGGGTGTGGTCTACCCCAAACTGTTCATTTTTAATCGTATATCTAAAAGTAAAGGTTTCTTATGTCTCTTAAGAACTTTAGTAGTGACTAGGGTTGAGCGAACCCGTACTGTATTGTTCGGGATCGTACCATACTTTTGGGTATTCGGTACCCGGACACAGACCCGAACATTTCACTGTATGTTTGGGATACTGTCCGTTGTTCGGTAATGTTATTTGATGTTTTGGCGCGGTTTTAATGTGTTGGCGCGGTTTTAATGGCGCGGTTTCAACAGGTGCAAGGCAGCCAAACAGCAAGCGTTTAACTAGTGTGCCCTTAGAAGCCATCACAGCCATGCCTACTAATGGCATGGCTGTGATTGGCCAGTGCAGCATGTGACCCAGACTCTATATAAGCTGGAGTCACATAGCGCCGCGCGTCACTCTGCTATAACTATACTAGGGAGAGGTTCCTGATGCTGCTGCTGAGGGAGAGATAGGAGATTATTGTAGGGGCAGGCTGGAGATTGCGTTCAGGGAAAGAATAGGAAGAATCGTCTTTATTCAGACAGAGATCTACATTGATTTTATTGTGTGGGGGTGCAGTGCACGATCTTTATGCCCTGACCTGAGCCCAGTGAGGAGGAGGAGGGAGAAAAAAAAAACTTTTATCAGTCTGTTAGTTGGCCGCGTGCGGTGTGTAGCGGCCATGTAATGCAAGCTCAGTGCATATGTGTCTGCTTAATCTGCATTTAAAAAAGAAAAAAACTTTTTCCCTTCATATTTTACTTTGACATTCATTGTTTAGACACTGTTTTTTCTAATCTGCTCTTCAAAAAGCACCAATGTAAGGGAAAAATAATTATTTTTCAGTATTTAGGGGGAAAAAAATATTTTTCAGTTTTTCATTCATACTTTACTGTGACACTGTCATACAGCATTTAGACACTGCTGTTCAAATCTGCTCTTCAAAAATCACCAATTAAAGGGAAAAATAGAAATTTTTCATTCATACGTTAGTGAGATACACCCATTGGATTCTGTTGTTGTATTCCGCTTATCAATAAAAACCCATTTAGGGGGAAAAAAATAAATTGCGGCCTTGTCTGCATATGTTACAGTGAGCTACACCCATTGGATACTGTTGTTCTATTCCGCTATTCAATAAACACCCATTTAGGGAAAAAATATTAAATTGCGGCCTAGTCTGTATCTGTACGTGTGAGATACACCCTTAAGATACTGTTGTTCTATTCTGCTATTCAATAAACACCCATTTAGGGAAAAAAAAATTGTGGCCTAGTCTGCATATGTTACAGTGAGATACACCCTTTGGATACTCTTGTTCTATTCCGCTATTCAATAAACACTCATTTAGGGAAAAAAAAGAAATTGCTGCCTAGTCTGCATATTTACTGTGAGATACACCCTTTGGATACTGTTGTTCTATTCCGCTATTCAATAAACACTCATTTAGGGAAAAAAAAGAAATTGCGGCCTAGTCTGCATATGTTACAGTGAGATACACCCATTGGATACTGTTGTATTCCGCTTATCAATAAAAACCCATTCAGGGGGAAAAAATTGAATTGCGGCCTAGTCTGCATATGTTACAGTGAGCTACACCCATTGGATACTGTTGTCGTATTCCGCTTATCAATAAAAACCCATTTAGGGGGAAAAAAATAAATTGCGGCCTAGTCTGCATATGTTACAGTGAGATACACCCATTGGATACTGTTGTTCTATTTCGCTATTCAATAAACACCCATTTAGGGAAAAAAATTAAATTGCGGCCTAGTCTGCACATGTTACAGCACAACAAGGCACACAGGTCTCGCATGGAGGCCCAGTTATTGATGGTGAAGTGGTGCTGTTCTGCAGAGCGACTCATGCGTGCGTGCTGCAGCTTAAACTCCCCTATGGCCTGCTGCTGCTCGCACAGTCTGGCCAGCATGTGCAAGGTGGAGTTCCACCTTGTGGGCACGTCCCATATGAGGTGGTGAGCGGGAAGGCTGAAGTTACGCTGCAGTGCTGACAGGCGAGCAGCAGCAGGGTGAGAACGCCTAAAGTGCACACAGACGACCCGCACTTTCTGCAGCAGCTCTGACATATCGGGGTAATTTCTAAGGAACCTCTGCACCACCGAATTCAGCACATGCGCCAGGCAAGGGATGTGTGTCAAACCGGCTAGGCCCAAAGCTGCTACGAGATTTCGCCCATTATCGCACACCACCAGGCCGGGCTTGAGGCTCACTGGCAGCAACCACTCATCGGTCTGCTGTTGAATGCCCCTCCACAACTCGTGTGTGTGTGTGTTTTTTTTTTCCCCCAAACAGGCAAGTTTTAAAACTGCCTGCTGTCGTTTACCCCTGGCTGTGCTGAAGTTGGTGGTGAAGGTGTTAACGCTGACCGGATGAGGAAGCGGAGTAGGAGGAGTTAGGAACAGGAGGCAAACTGAAGTGCACTGCAATCCTCGGTGGTGGAAGGACATGCGCCAAACTGCTATCTGCCTCAGGCCCAGCCACCACTGCATGTACCCAGTGTGCTGTTAGGGAGATATAATGTCCCCGACCGTGCTTACTGGTCCACGTATCGGTAGTTAGGTGGACCTTGCCACAGATGGCGTTGCGCAGTGCACACCTGATTTTGTCACCCACTTGGTTGTGCAGGGAAGGGATGGCTTGCCTGGAAAAGTAGTGGCGGCTGGGCACGATGTACTGCGGGACAGCCACCGCCATAAGGCTTTTAAATCTCTGCGTCTCCACCAGACGGAATGACAGCATTTCAAAGGCCAGGAATTTTGAAATGCTGGCATTCAGGGCCAGGGATCGTGGGTGGGTAGGGGGGGGTACTTCCTCTTCCGCTCAAGTGTTTGGGAGATAGAAAGCTGAACGCTTCCACGGGACATTATGGAGATGGTTGTTGGTGACCCAGGTGGTGGTGTTGCTGGCAGATCCTCTGTTTGCGGGGTAGCAGCTCCTGGTCTCACTACAGAGGTGGATGAAGAGGCCGAGACTGCAGCAGAAGAGGAAGCCGGAGGAGCCAGAGACCTTTCTTTGTTTTTGAGGTGTCTACTCCACTGCAGCTCGTGCTTTGCACTTAGATGCCTGGTCATGCAGGTTGTGCTCAGGTTGAGAAGGTTTATGCCTTGCTTCAGGCTCTGATTGCTCAGCGTGCAAACCACTCGTGTCCTGTCATCAGCACATTGTCTGAAGAACTGCCACACTAGGGAACTCCTTAGAGCTGGCTTTGGTGTGCTCGGTCCCTTGCTGCGTTGGGCAGTAGCAGGCGTAGTGTCTAGGGCACGGCCTCTCTGCTTTTGCACCCTGCTCCCTCTTCTGCTGTGCTGGTGGCTCTGTGGGACCACCGCCTCTTCCTCCAAACTACTCAGGTCACCTGCATGACGTTCATTCCATGTGGGGTCGAGGACCTCATCGTCCTCCACATCATCTTCCACCCAGTCTTCACCCCTCTCCTCCTTGTCTCCACAATTCGGAATTCCGCAGCAGTTGGCACCTGTGTTTCGTCATCATCCGAGACGTGCTGAGATGGTCCTCCCATGTACTCATCTAGAGACATAAATAGTTGGGCATCGGTACACTCAATCTCTTCCACTTCTGGGGCAGGGCTAGGTAGATGGCCCTGGGAAACCATGCTAACAGAGTCATCAAAAAGAAGAAGAGACTGCTGCATGACTTGGGGCTCAGACTGCTTGGCTGATTTGCAAGGGGGTGAGGTGAAATATTGATGGACATCGGCTGCAGGTGCCAACTCTGACCTTTCAGCAGAAGACTGGGTGGGAGACAATGTGAAGGAACTGGAGGCACTGTCAGAAACCCAATCTACTATCGCCTGTACTTGTTCTGGCCTCAACATTTGTAGAGGTGCATTAGGCCCTGCCAAATACTGCTGTAAGGTTCTGTCGCCTACTCGCAGCTGAGAAAGGTGTTTCACTTGTACGTGTAGCTGGTGTCCTCTCCTTGCAACAGGAGCTCCACCAGCAGCACCACGACCCAGCACTAACATGGTGGAGCAGTATGGGTGCACACGCCTAGACGTACTGAATGACGGGTCTGCCCCCTTCAACTTCTGGGTCTCCAAATTGGGCACATGGCCTAAGCTTGCCCTTTAGCGCCTTGGAGGTGCTTGCCTGCCCTGCAGCCAGTGTATTATCTGAACGTGGATTTAGCACGGCTGGGGGCGTTATCACAGACAAGCGCAGTCGCCTGTCTAGAGCCAATGTAGACAAGCTCACGTTCATTAAAATGAACCAGGCATGGATCCCACAGGACTTGTCCGTACCTTGTGCAGAATAGACATGTATACCGGCCTTACCCAGCCATTGTTGTATTTGATCTTTCTAACTCTTTTGGGGTGCACCCTAATTTAAAAAGAAATAAAATTAAAAACAAAAACCAGTGTTGGCTACCTCTTCCTCCTCCACAGCCACTTCCACCGCCACCTCAACCTCCTACTCCATATGGACCTCGTCCTCCTCCTCCACCGCCGCTTCTACCTACACCGCTATATCCACCGCCACCTCAACCTCCTACTCCATATGGGCCTCGTCCTCCTCCTACATCATTCATTATTATTATTATTTTTTATTTTTCTGTTTTTTATTTTATTTTAAGTTATTTCCCTATCCACATTTGTTTGCAGAGCACTTGCCATGCTCTTAAGAAGATTTTGCAGCCCTCTAGCCCTTTAACATGTGTTTTTTAGAGCCATTTTAGTGCTCAAAAGTTCGGGTCACCATTGACTTCAATTGGGTTCGAGATCGGGGTAAAGTTCGGGTTAAGTCCGGGTCACGAACCCGGACATTTTTTTCAAGTTCGGCCGGACTCCCCGAACCCGGACATCCAGGTGTTCGATCAACTCCAGTAGTGACATATATGTCCCAGCTCTTTTGAAAAGAATCCCATACATCCTGGCAATTTTCTAGGAGTAAATTTGTGACCAAATCAACCAGTAAAATGTCAGCTATCGTCTCTTTGAAACTGGACACCTGCTGTGGGCAAAAAAGGCACGTCTCTTTTTACAAATGCAAACTGTCTCATTTATAAAGTTCCTCACAGTTCAGTACAGTCCTAAGTCTAACTTATAAAATATGAGATTAACCAGCAGGGCCAAACTGGCTTACCGAGATACTGGGAAATTTCCCGGTAGGCCTGCAAGTCTCCCTGCCCTGGGGCTGTATGAAAGTGCAGTAGCACCCGTAACAAAAAATGCCCGCGGCCAGCCCGACATGTCAACTGCGCATTCGCCGCCGCGTCTCAGGAAAGCTTGTACACTCTCGGCCATTCTCGGGCAGATGGCGCATGCACAGTGACATGATGGCACCGGGTGGCGCCATTTTGAAATGTAAGGCACCTCACAGATAGGTAAGTAAGACCCCTCCACAGCCCCTACATCTTCTGTACCATGCCCGCAGCCTCTGCATCTCTTGTACCATGCTTGCAGCCCCTGTATCTCTCGTACCATGCCCACAGCCTCTGCATCTTTTGTACCATGCCCGCAGCCCCTGCATCTCTTGTTCTATGCCTGCAGCCTCTGACATCTCCTGTACCATGTCTGCAGCCTCTGACATCTCCTGTACCATGTCCGCAGCCTCTGACATCTCCTGTACCATGTCCGCAGCCTCTGACATCTCCTGTACCATGTCCGCAGCCTCTGACATCTCCTGTACCATGTCCGCAGCCTCTGACATCTCCTGTACCATGTCCGCAGCCTCTGACATCTCCTGTACCATGTCTGCAGCCTCTGACATCTCCTGTACCATGTACGTTACCCCCTTCAACTCCTGTACCATGTCCGCAACCCCCCTCATCTCCTGTACCATGCCCGCAGCCTCTGACATGTTCTCCTGTACCATGTCCACACAGCCTATGACCACCTCCATTACCATGTCCACACTTTTAACCGAAATTTGCTTATATATATATATATATATAGCCCTATGTGCTTTCATATCTGTCTTTTCTATATATAATACACTCTTCAAATGTGCTTTAAAATGCATGGTTTTTCACTTTTATGAACAAGAAATTAATGACGTTATGCTGTTGGAGTGATAAAATAATGCCATGGGGCTGGTATGGGATTTTTTCCAGGGCTGAATTTTATTCCCCGTTCGGCCCTGTTAACCAGCATGTTACTCATGACATCATAAAATCATGGACATGAAAGAAGAAAGAACTACACAAAGTGACATTTAGTGATGATTTCACTGTGTATGCATTATGTCTCTGCAGCTCTGAGGAGGCAAACCAAACAGATCAAGGAAATAAAATAGGAGATACAGTTAGGTCCATAAATATTGGGACATCTACACAATTCTAATCTTTTTGGCTCTATACACCACCACAATGGATTTGAAATGAAACAAACAAGATGTGCTTTAACTGCAGGCTTTCAGCTTTAATTTGAGGGTATTTACATCCAAATCAGGTGAACGGTGTAGGAATTACAACAGTTTGTGTATATGTGCCTCCCACTTTTTAAGGGACCAAAAGTAATGGGACAGATTAACAATCCTAAATCAAACTTAAACTTTTTAACACTTGGTTGCAAATGTTTTGCAGCCTGAAGTCTGGAACGTATAGACATCACCAGACGCTGGGTTTCATCCCTGGTGATGCTCTGCCAGGCCTCTGATGCAACTGTCTTCAGTTCCTGCTTGTTCTTGGGGCATTTTCAATTCAGTTTTGTCTTCAGCAAGTGAAATGCATGCTCAATTGGATTCAGGTCAGGTGATTGACTTGGCCATTGCATAACTTTCCACTTCTTTCCCTTAAAAAACTCTTTGGTTGCTTTCGCAGTATGCTTCATTGTCCATCTGCACTGTGAAGCACCGTCCAATGAGTTCTGAAGCATTTGGCTGAATATGTGCAGATAATCTTGCCTGAAACACTTCAGAATTCATCCTGCTGCTTTTGTCAGCAGTCACATCATCAATAAATACAAGAGAACCAGTTCCATTGACAGCAATACATGCCCACGCCATGACACTACCACCACCATGCTTCACTGATGAGGTGGTATGCTTTGGATCATGAGCAGTTCCTTTCCTTCTCCATACTCTTCTCTTCCCATCACTTGGGTACAAGTTGATCTTGGTCTCATCTGTCCATAGGATGTTGTTACAGAACTGTGAAGGCTTTTTTAGATGTTTGGCAAACTCTAATCTGGCCTTCCTGTTTTTGAGTCTCACCAATGGTTTACGTCGTGTGGTGAACCCTCTGTATTCACTCTGGTGAAGTATTCTCTTCATTGTTGACTTTGACACACATACACCTACCTCCTGGAGAGTGTTCTTGATCTGGCCAACTGTTGTGAAGGAAGTATTCTTCACCAGGGAAAGAATTCTTCGGTCATCCACCACAATTGTTTTCCGTGGTCTTCCAGGTCTTTTGGTGTTGCAGAGCTCACCGGTGCGTTCTTTCTTTTTAAGGATGTTCCAAACAGTTGCCACACCTAATGTTTTTGCGAGCTCTCTGATGGGTTTGTTTTGTTTTTTTTTTTCAGCCTAATGATGGCTTGCTTCACTGATAGTGACAGCTCTTTGGATCTCATATTGAGAGTTGACAGCAACAGATTCCAAATGCAAATAGCACACTTGAAATTAACTCTGGACCTTTTATCTACTCCTTGTAAACAGGATAATGAGGGAATAACACACACCTGGCCATGGAACAGCTGAGCAGCCAATTGTCACATTACTTTTGGTCCCTTTTAAAAAGTGAGAGGCACATATACAAACTGTTGTAATTCCTACACCATTCACCTGATTTTGATGTAAATATTTTCAAATTAAAGCTGAAAGTCTGCAGTTTAAGCACATCTTGTTTGTTTCATTTCAAATCCATTATAGAGCCAAAAAGATTAGAATTGTGTCGATGTCCCAATATTTATGGACCTGACTGTATACCCTCCCTCTTCTTCTACAGTTATTATAATGTCAAAGTATTGCAGTGCTGCTGGGAGACGAGACAACATATTATTTTATCCTTTTGATGATCAAGGGATTAAACAATTATGGTTGTCATTGATTGTATTGACAAATGTCTGCATGACAGTTCGTTGGATAATGGGTATGGTGATAGGTTCAGTGTAGGGTTAGGGAGGCTTACAATTAGTGCCGGTTCACATTAGTGCGATGCCAGACATTGCATGTGATTCACACCACATTGCTGTGCAGATCACCTGCGATGTCTGTGCGATGCAATTTCAGCAATACAAAATGTATGGCTAAAATCGCATTCACACTAAAATGGTGCTGGACCCTTTTTTTGGTTCACACTGGAATCGAATCGCATGGGTGTTCACACCTATGCGATCCAATTTCTGCACCATTTCACAGTTTGCACTGCGATCTGCAAACCAATCTGGGGGTGTCATTAACCTTGCATTCACACCCCAGCAATTCGCTGATCTCAGTGTGAACCACTGTGTGATGCCGGAATCGGCACTGATTCGCAAGGTTTCCCGCATCGCATCAGTGTGAACCGGGACTTAGGGGTGTATCAGGATTACAGGTTACATTATTATTATTATTATTATTATTATTATATAGTATTTATATAGCGCCGACAGTTTACGCAGCGCTTTACAACTTGAGGTTGGACAGTACAAATACAATGCACTTTAATACAGTAGGAATCGGAGGGCCCTGCTCATTAGAGCTTACAATCTAGGATTGGATTTGGATAGGGGTAACTTGACAAGGAGTCTGGATCAATATTTATATTTTATTTTTTCTCAGGTGAAATAAATACATTTTGGGTGGTGATAAAAATTACTACTTTTTTTATTTTGCCAAAATGAATGGATAGATATAGATAAAGTATTAATCGCTAAATGCAAATCAAAATATATCTTACTTCCCTCCTCTTCTATTCCCCTTTCTTTTATTTCTACTTCTTTAGTAATTCCTCCTTCTCTGCTCCCTTCCTACATTCTTTCACGTGTACATTCCTTCCTCCCTCTTCTTCTTCTTCCTTTTTTTTCCTTTTCTCTTTCTATTTTAACTTTCCTCCTTCTTTTTTGTCCTTTTTCTCTCTCCTTTCCTCTTCCTTTTTTTTTCCTTTTTTTTCCTTTCCTCGCCTTTCCTTTCCCCTCCTCCTTTTTCCTTCTCCTGTTCTTTTCTTTTCCTCTCCTCTCCTTTTCCTCGCCTTTCCTCTCCTGTTCTTTTCCCCTCCTCCTTTTTCCTTCTCCTGTTCTTTTCCCCTCCTCCCTTTTTTCCTTTTCCTGTTCTTTTCCCCTCCTCCTTTTTCCTTCTCCTGTTCTTTTCCCCTCCACCTTTTTTCCTTTTCCTGTTCTTTTCCCCTCCACCTTTTTTCCTTTTCCTGTTCTTTTCCTCTCCTCTCTTTTTTCCTCTCCTCTCTTTTCCCTCTCCTCTCTTTTTCCTCTCCTCTCTTTTTCCTCTCCTCTCTTTTTCCTCTCCTCTCTTTTTCCTCTCCTCTCTTTTTCCTCTCCTCTCTTTTTCCTCTCCTCTCCTTTTCCTCGCCTCCTCTTTTTTCCTCGCCTTTCCTTTTAGTTTCCTCTCCTGTTCTTTTCCTCTCGTCTCATTTTCCTTTCCTTTCCTCTCCTGTTCTTTTTCTTTCCACTTCTGTCTTCCTCCTCTCCTCTCTTCTTTCCCTCCTTTTTTTTTTTCTCTGCCGTCATCCTGCAAGGAGATTGCAGGATTTCAGTGCTCATACTATAAGATAGGAAGTCAGCCCCTTGCATATTACATTCCATATGAACAGTGCTGTATGTAGGTCTGATGCAATAACCACTGTGAGAGAGCTCACATCACCATCCACCTGCTGCTATGTACAGTACGAAGCCTGCAGGATGGAATTTATTTCTAGAGGATAGCTTGGTTACATAACTTTTTATAAAAGATTTTGGAATCCAAGCCTAATTTTATTTTAAGTTGCATTGTATGCTATTACCTTGACAGCAGTTTGCAGATTTCAAATCCATCTGCACGTTTACACAGTTGAGACCTTCTTTTTATTTTGGTTTTAGAAGCCAATATGACATTAGATCCTTTTTTATTTTTTACTAGCTAAAACAAGAATTGAAGAATTTAATTTCCGCAGCTATAAACTGTAAGGAATCCTGAATGCAACAATGTTCAGCCTTTCTCGACCTTTTTAACACAGAGGAACCCATGAAATAACTTTCTGGTCTCAGGGAACCCCTGCTAGAAATTCCTTTATCTACCACTCGTAAATTAGTGTGAGGGTCAGTGGGAAGAATGCTCTTTACGTTTGTGGTCATTGGGAACAATTCCCCCCTTGCAAATAGCTAAAAGGGTCAATGGTGTCAATGGGAACTTATCTGAGAGGCATAAATTGCTCATTGCTGAAGGAACGCCTAGCAACCTCTGGAGGAACCCTAGGGTTCCATGCAACCCTGTTCTAAATGTAGACCCTAGATAAGTGAACACTGTTACCCTGTTTGCTCTATAATTTGGCCTATTTTATTTTTCTATTCATCTTCCCACTGCTGTGAAATGACAGTAGATTACACACTCAGAAGACTGTACTTTGACAGCAATGACAGGCAGTTTGCCCGTTGTGTAGAATTAATCTAAATATTACTCTCCAAGGGAATTCCAAAAGATTAAAATTTTTGTAACAACAATACAGATATAATACAACTGTTTTAGCATTATATATGTTTTGTGGCATATAAAAAAAAAATCAAATCTCACCCACACAACTAACTGTCATTCAGTACGTCAGTAAAGCAGAACCATGAAATAAAATTAACGATGTACGATTTTTACAGGCGGCATTATTTTGCCTGTTGCTCTTTGATCATTAGAAAACAAAAAGGCAGAATGGAAGTTCCAAGAACCACATATTGACCAATCAGATTTACAACCCAGTGCTGCTGCTTTAATTCAAATTACAACCACAGCAAGCTAGCATAGTCTTAGTCTGGCCGACCCACTGCACCGTTCTATTAACCTAAGTCACAAGGACCCAATGTGATCATAGGAATGGCAGGGGCAAGGATATAATGGTAATATGTAGGCACAGCACCCCATGTTTTGGCATCTTAAGGGTAACCAACTTGTGCCATAATAATCAGCAATCATCTTTCACACAACTGTTTTTTAATAAACTAAAGTCTGGTGGTTGCATTTCAGATTATTTTAACACTTCGCACTTAATAAAATACATCTAAGCCTATGTCAGAATCAACATTTTTTGTGTGGGACCTTTAAACAAAATCCACATTGTTCTTATCAAATGTAAGTTTCAAAATCCTTTCCTGGCAACTTCCTATTTTAATTCGTTTTTAGGAAGTTATTCATAAATAGTTATAATTATTACTGTGCAGAAACCGAGCTGGTATCAGGATATTACATTCTCTTATGTTCAGATTCCCAGAGAACTAATAAGACCAGTTTTCAGATTTCCTTACAACATACCTGTATCTTGGCACTGGCTGCTGTGAACTGCTCCTCCTGCGATGCTGAGCAGGCCAGGACAAAAGTGAAAGGCTGCTTCGCCTAAACTCAGTTTAAAATCTCTCTTCCCCTCCCACTGACTGTGTACTGAGAGCTCAAACCCTCCTTTACTGCAGTCATACCTAATGCATGCTAAGTTCTGGAATCTCACAGGCAGTTAACCTCTTATTTGCCGCCTATGCCATGATGTATTATAGGCACAAGTAACTGAATACGAGTGCACACCCCCTCCCTGTCATAAAAACTGTAAAGCAGACTTTCCCAATGATTTTTACAAAGAGAACCCCTTGAAAAAGCTTTTATGTCAGTGGGAAGAATTCTCCTTACATTGGTGGCCACTGGGAAGAATGCTCCTTACATTGGTGGTCACTGGGAAGAATGCTCCTTACATTGGTGGTCACTGGGAAGAATGCTCCCTACATTGTTGGTCACTGAGAAAAATGCTCCCTACATTGGTGGTCACTGGGAAGAATGCTCCTTACATTGGTGGCCACTTGGAAGAATGCTCCTTACATTGGTGGTCACTTGGAAGAATGCTCCTTACATTGGTGGTCACTTGGAAAAATGCTCCTTACATTGGTGGCCACTGGGAAGAATGTTCCTTACATTGGTGGTCACTGGGAACAATGCTCCTTACATTGGGGATCAGTGGGAAGAATACTCCCTGCATTGGTGGTCACTGGGAAGAATGCTTCTTACATTGGTGCCCACTAGGAAGAATTCCTCCTTACATTGGTGGCCACTGGGAAGAATTCTCCTTACATTGGTGCCCACTAGGAAGAATTCTCCTTACATTGGTGACCACTGGGATGAATTCACCTTACATTAGTGGTCACTGGTAAGAATGCTTCCTACATTGGTGGTCACTGGGAAGAATGCTCCTTACATTGGTGGTCACTGGGAAGAATGCTCCGTACATTGGTGGTCACTGGGAAGAATGCTCCGTACATTGGTGGTCACTGGGAAGAATGCTCCGCACATTGGTGGTCAGTGAGAAGAATGCTTCTTACATTGGTGGTCAGTGAGAAGAATGCTTCTTACATTGATGGCAACTGGGAAGAATGCTCCTTACATTGGTGCCCACTAGGAAGAATTGCTCCTTACATTGGTGGCCACTGGAAAGACTTCTCCTTACATTGGTGCCCACTAGGAAGAATTCTCCTTACATTGGTGGCCACTGGGATGAATTCACCTTACATTAGTGGTCACTGGGAAGAATGCTTCCTGTATTGGAAGTCAGTAGAAGGAATTTAGGGCATTGTATAAAAGGCGGCAGTCTTGCGCCAGCGACTTCTTGTTGGTTAATATGCACAGGGGAAGCTGCTTCCATGGAACCTGAGCAGGACCCCGAAGATCATGGCTTTTGTTCGTATAATATATACATACTTACATTGTGCCAAGCTTGACCAGTGTCAGCATGCAATACAGATCATAAATGGAGATCCGCTTTAATTCTTTTCCTGTGAGTTACACACATCGGAGCCACGTGGCCCAGCCTGCATTGCCAACAGAGGGCTTAAATCTCTCTGAGGGACACAGACAAATCTATTACAATTTGTGTATTTTGAGTCTCGGTGCTGCTGCCCTAGGCCCCGGAACTACCATAGACTTCTATGTAGAGCTTGTCTACCTGTTGACCTAGACTAACAAGGCTTTTTGGAACTTGTAGTTCTCCAAAAAAAAGTAAAACTTGGCAAATGCTGGAATTATTACGATCAGGTCTCTTCCAAGTTCATCTCTTGGAATGTGACCTCCTGCATGTTATCGCACATTAAATCTAGCTGATTCCTTCTGGCGAGGGGAGCGCCCCTGACCTCGAACATAATCAGCAGATTCCATACATATATTCATATACTGTATAGTTTGGGATTTCTTAGCTCATTTATTATTCACTACTGGAACCATATCGCATCCTGCACTTTGTGATATAGAAACAGGATCTTATAATGAATTTATTCAATTTAGTTTGCATTATTACCTAAAATCTGTTTGCTATGATGCTAGCTAAAAACTCAATGTAGCTTGATGCTCCAAAATGCTCCACATCCAAAATTCTTTTTTCAATTGTGCCTGTGAACACCTGAGCATAGGGCTGGTTGTAGCTTTAAAAGTACTTGAGCTACCAGCTTCAAGCGTTTTTGGGCCCCAATAGATGCAAATTTTCCCCCCAGTAACTAGCTTTCCATTGGCAAAATTAAAAAAATAAAACGCTCAGGGCTTGGATGCCTGCAAAAACACCTGTACAAACACTCAAAAAAAAAAAAAAAGCCTATAAAATGACCAAAGGTACTCAACTGTGAATGCAGTCTAAAGCTCGCCATACATTAATTGAAATTACTGCTGTTGAATTGGATTTAGATCCATATGTGGCCACTGCAGTTAAACAGTCAATCTACTAATCGACTTCTGTTCAGCCACCCTGTCAGATCAGGCTGCAGTGCTGATCTGTGTATTCTGACAGTTGAGGAGTGGAATGTGTGGATAGGGGAATCGGTTCAGCTTTTTTTCATTCAGCCCGCTGGCTGAAAGGAAAAAACCGGAACCGTTTTTGATCTTGTCTGCTTAGGTACTTAAAGCGGAGTTCCACCCAAAAGTGGAACTTCCGCTTTAGGGAGTCCTGACCCCCTGACATGCCACATTTGGCATGTCATTTGTTTGGGGGGGGGGGAGCGGGTACCTAGTTTTGACAGGTACCCGCTCCCACTTCCGCTCGGAGCGCCGCGGCGCCCTGAACGGAAGTTCTCCTCTCCCCCTCCCTCCCTGCAATCTTCTGGGACACGTCAGAGGTCCCAGAAGATTGCCGGCCAATCACGGCGCGCAGCGCGACTCACGCATGCGCGGTGGGTACTCGGCTGTGAAGCCGCAAACTGTGACAGCCGGGTGCCCACAGCAATGATGCCGGCGCCGAGGGAGAGGATGGAGGCTTCGGGCGGCCGCATCGCTGGACCGTTGGACAGGTGAGTGAATGGCTGGAACTCCCCTTTAAATCCGTATTAAACCCAAAACCAAAAATGTATTAGTTTACAGCTTACCAATCATTAGATGTAGTGGCTGAATTTGTTTTCTTATATCTCTATATCTGTTCAATTGCAGAATTTACAAAGCTTGTCTCAGCTGCCAAAGCGGGGGGAGAGCTGAAATTACACACTGCAGAACTAAGTGAGGAGAGCTCTGAGAGCTGATTTGAGGGAAACGACACCCCCCCCCCCCTCCTTCACACTGCACACAGGAACAGAGCTGAATTTATCATTTATCTGAATATCCCACTCTTGTCACAATTTTTCTCTTGGTGTCAGGAAAATTTGTCAGAAGTGACTCATGCTGATAGCAGAGGAACGAAGCAGCAGACAGAAATTGCTCTTAATTGAGACAAGTGCACACTATAGAAGGATATGCTTTGTTCATACTTCATGTTTAAAGTTTACAACCACTTTAAGGTTTCATGTACTTGTACATTTTTTAGGTTTAAAATATGCTCTAGCACAGGGATTCCCAAACTACGGCCCTGCAGCTGTTGCAGAACTACACATCCCATGAGGCATTGTAAAACTCTGATATTCACATACATGACTAGGTATGGGAATCCCTGCTCTAGCACAAAGTCCTGGCGTTTTCCCCACCTGGGGAGCTGTAGATGGCGTACGGCTGGCATGAATGACGGTACAGGGCTGTAATCGTGTATACACTGATTCTTTTTTGCATCTGCCTAAGCACCTACATACATGTCTGATACATTTCCCTAAAAATTCTGCATTTAGGGAAAACCTCATGCATGCATGTACGTGTTTACGCCAATGCATGAGAGCATCGTGTATACCCAAATATTGCTGCATACAGTCATTCACTTCTATGGCTGTCTGTGTGCATTAGGCTTACTAGCTTAAACTGAAATGTATACACACCAGTAAACGAGCCCTAGCAGGGACTTCTCTCCCTCTCTTGAGATGACTGGGCATAGAGATTCAATTAGAGAGGGAATGTCTAAAATGAAACCTATGTGCTCTATTTTTAGATAACCCTACGAGCCGGTTCACACTACCGTGACCAGAAAGTCGCCCCATGAAGGAGCGACTTTTTAGCGTGACTTTTTAGCGTGACTTTTTAGTGTGAATTTTTTAGCACGACTTTTGAAGAGACTTTTGAAGAGACTTTTGAAGAGACTTTTGAAGAGACTTTTGAAGAGACTTTTGAAGAGACTTTTGAAGAGACTTTTGAAGAGACTTTTGAAGAGACTTTTGAAGAGACTTTTGAAGAGACTTTTGAAGAGACTTTTGAAGAGACTTTTGAAGAGACTTTTGAAGAGACTTTTGAAGAGACTTTTGAAGAGACTTTTGAAGAGACTTAAATGATAGGTGACTTTGTCTGTGGGGAATGCCTGGGTAATCTTTTTCTTCTTCCTGGAAAGTCTGATCACAGTCACTTGAAAATAGACAAGGATCCGACTTAGAGGCGACTCCCATTGAAGTCTATGTGCACAAGTCGGATAGAGGTCGCCTTGAAGTACTACAGGAACCTTTTCTGAAGTCGGAGCGACCTTCAGTAGTGCATATTAAGACGGCTCTCATTCATTTACATTGAATTTGTCCCAAGTCGGGGTAGTGTGAACCGAGTCTTAGTGCTCTGGAATCCTGTATTATGGCTACATTAAATGTTTATTTGGAAAACAGAGATTTTACAGAAATAATAAAAAAAATAGAATAAAATAAAAAAACTCAGTTTAAAAAAAATATTAACTTTTTAGGAGACCTCTCACACTAAGGCGCTTGAAAACTGCCCAAAAAAACACTGAGCGCTTTTGCGGCACTTTTCAGGCGCTTTTAAGGCTTTAGCAGTGCACTTTTTTTTTTTTTTTTTTAGGGACATATAACACAAAAAATGCTTCAAGAACCATTTTGAGGAGTTTTTGAAGCACTTTGCAGGTGCTTTTGAGGCGTTTTCAATTCATTTCAATGGAGAGGGGCATTTTTGAGGCACTTTTTTTACTGCTCCAAAGATGCTGCTTGCAGGATTTTTTTTAGCAAATTTTTTTCTCTGCCCTGCCAGTGCATCGCTCCAGAGTGAAAGCATTCATTGATTTTAATGGGAATAGGTTTTCATGAGCTTTTCAAGCGCTTATTTTAGTGCCAAAGTGCCTCAGTGTAAAAGGGCTCTAATAAAAAATAATAAATAATAATAAAAATGAAAAAAAAAAATAAAACCCCAAACCATTATAGTTTGTTTCTCTTTAATACAGTAAACTAAAAATTATTGTTGCCTTTCCTCTTTTGCCCACATGTGCATTTCATATTTTAGGAATCACTTCCTTCTTTAGTTGATTAGAAAGGAAAAGCAGAATCATAGGGAGCATATGAGAACAATGTCAGTGCCGGAGAACACAAGTGTAATTACAAACCACAACACAGCACAAAATATTCCCATTCATCCATCTTAATTAAGTTCCGTCAGGGAAACAATTCCATCCCTGTGTTCCTTGCTTGTACAGATCTTCTAGGTCAGAAACCAGCCAGATGCAGGGAATAAGGTTTCACAGCATGGTGAAATAAAACTAACCAGAAAGGCCATTGCAGTGCTGCATGGCTGACTTTTTTTTTCTTTTTATTGAGTTCGCAGCAGCAGAAAATCCGCCGTTTTGGTGCCTATACTGAGCAAAGCGACAGGTTCTCAAAAAGCTGAACTCTGGCCTAAGAAGACTATCTGTTTCCCAGCAACAGTCCCCATTGTGAGAAGTCTGTAACTGGAAAACGGGCATCCTTGGATTTGTCCCTGGGAGCCAGGCAACATAAACTTTACAATGTATAAGCTCTCCAACTCATCATACTACACAAGCGTGAGCCATGCTCATCATTCTGCTGCTTCTCCTTTCACTGTCCAGTCACAGGCTAGAGGCACATCTAATAGTGATCTCACTTTTGTTCAATTCCATAGAGTGCGATACTTATGTAAAGTAAAACTTTGTCCAGCAAAACACATCACCCACACGACCACTTACAAATAAGGCCCCTTTCTCACAGGGCGTATCCACTCCACGGACTCTGCTAGCTCAGTGGAGATCGCTCCATTGATCCTGCTGAGCAGGAGGGTGACAGGTCCGTCTCTGCTCACTGTGCGAAGACGGACCTGTCAGAGTCCCGCTTTCCCCTATGCGGAAATTGGATGAAAACAGACAGCATTCCATCTAAGTGAATACATATGAGTCAGATATGCACATGCTCGGCATTCCCCACCTAAGACCCCTATTTGTTTTTCAGGCCACCTATTTCCCTCTATGGAGAGGCGGATGTCAGTGGACATGTGTCCCCTGACACCTGTCTGCCAGCCGATCCGACAAGATCCGCTGAAAACAGACGGATGGAGAAACGTTCGCCATTCATCCAGTGGGTGGGATTAGCTGGCAGACAGGTGTCAGCAGACACATGTCCGCTGACATCCACCTCTCCATAGAGGAGAATGGGTGGCCCAATCAGGTCCGCCTGAAAAGGACAGGTGGACCTGATCAGTCCAATCGCGTGAAAGGAATGAACTAGGGAAAGATAATATTGATATTTTTGGTATTTCCAATAAGGTTTCTAAAACATTTTATGAGCCATGATAGAACATACCTTATAACACATACCCTCATCCATTTCTTAGATCTGTTTGATGACTTTGATCATTATAATTGTATTGTCTATCTTGCTTTGGTTATCTTGTGGTTGGAGAAGACGAGTCATTAGGGTGCCTGAAATGAAGAAATGTTTGGAATAACAAATTATAATTTTCAAAAAATATTTTTCTCTCTCTGGGGTCTTAGGTGAGGACTGCGGAGCCTGTGCATATCTGCCTCGTATGTATTCACTTAGATATGGGTATTTTATATGCCTGATGTGTAGAACTTTCATATTGGATGCAGCTGTACATTTTATAGCTGTAGGCTTATTTCCAATCCTATTTAACTACAGTAGGTTCTATTAAAAGCAAAAAATTCTGGGAGCCGCACATCAGAACAAGGCCTAATGTGTGTAGACAAGTGGCAGTCTTAGCCTGGACCCCCACCTGGCCACGCCCCTAACAGTGGCGGCTGGTGCTCAAAATTTTTTGGGGGGGGGGGGGGGGCGCGAAAAGAAAAATGTAATAGGTATTGCTTCGCGGCAAAAAAACGCGGTAAAAAAATTGCATGACTTTGAGGTCATGGTACAGGCATGGCACAGGTGATGGTACAGGCATGGCACAGGTGATGGCATAGGCATGGCACATGTGATGGTATAGGCATGGCACAGGTGATGGCACAGGTGATGGCATAGGCATGGCACAGGTGATGGCATAGGCATGGCACAGGTGATGGCACAGGTGATGGCATAGGCATGGCACAGGTGATGGCACAGGTGATGGCATAGGCGTGGCACAGGTGATGGCACAGGTGATGGCATAGGCATGGCACAGGTGATGGCATAGGTGTGGCACAGGTGATGGCACAGGTGATGGCATAGGCATGGCACAGGTGATGGCACAGGTGATGGCATAGGCATGGCACAGGTGATGGCATAGGGATGGCACAGGTGATGGCACAGGTGATGGCATAGGCATGGCACAGGTGATGGCATAGGGATGGCACAGGTGATGGCATAGGGATGGCTCAGGTGATGGCATAGGCATGGCACAGGTGATGGTACAGGCCGGCTTCAATCACTTACCTCCTGATGGGGGCGGGATGGCGGGGTTCCGGGAACCGACACGAGCAGCGCCGTGGACGTCCTCCTCTTCAGTCTTCTGTCTTCAGTTCCGGTCCGGGCGGCGGGAAGGAGATGGGCGGTGACGGTGCGTGACTGACGCACGCACCGGCACCGCGTCCATTGCGAGTCAGCGATGTCCTGGATGATGATTGGTCCAGGCTGGAGACTGGACCAATCACAGCTAGGATATCACGAAGGTGGGGTGGCTCAGCGCTATTTGCTACGCCCAGGTTACGCCCCCAGAAGGCAGCCAATCGGCGCCTCTTCTGGGTCGTAAACCCCACCCCCCCCCCATATCCACCAGGCCGAGCGCATAGGCCTGCAAACCCAATTTTTTTTTTTTCAAAACTTTATTTTTTTGTCTTTTTTTTTTTTTCTATTTTTTTTTTTCTTTTTTTTTTAGGGGGGGCGGCGCTCCGGCGCCCCTAACGTGTTTCACTCCGCTTACTGGAGCCTACTCATGGGTATGAGCGGTCACATGACTCCCGACTGATGTCAGAGGGAGAGCTTGGCTCCACCTGCTTTAGCCCTGGATCATAATAGCAGAGCGGCCAGGAGTCGCGTGACCACCCTGAAGCTACAGCACAAAAAGGTATTTAGAGCCTTTGTTTCTAAAAAACATTGCGACATTGCGGCAGACAGATCGGACCCTTGACTGACATTTTTGACACTTTTGGGGGTACCAGTGACATTACTACAATAATCAGTGCTATAAATATGTACTGTTACTGTAAACATGACACTGGCAGGGAAGGGGTTAACTTTATTGGTGATCAGTGGGTTAAATGTATCCCTAATGTATCTAACTGTGGGGGGCGTGGCTTGTGATGTAACCACAGAGACATACGATCCTACATAGCAGGATCGTATGCTCTCTGCTGTTACATCAGGGAGAATGACAGGCGGCTTTGTTTACATTAGCCGTCTGCCTTTCGCCCTCCCCAGCGGGAGATCGCGAGTGACCGGCGGACATCGGAGCCGCCTGTCATTCGCGCGGGGAAGGCAGGGAACGAGCGGGGGCGGGAGCGCACCTCCGGCGGCTCGCGCTCGCCCCCTAGAGGTGTGTCGTTTTGCCTGTACGGGGCTGACTGCCGCAGTAAATAGTCGTGCGGCGGTCGGCAAGCGGTTAAAAGACAGGGGTTGGCAGAAAGACCTTATTTAGGGATACAAACCCTTTAAGGCCTCATGCACACTGGACGTTTTTACAGCTGCTGTGTGTGGCTTCAGATGTTTTTTTTTTTTTTTCTGCAGCCAATACACTCCCCAGCATGTTATTCTATGTGTCCATGCACACATAGGCTGTTATCAGCAATTTTTGGCAGCGGTGTTTTCTGGCTGGAAAAACCCCCCAGAACTAGAGGGTTTTGAGAAGAGTTTTTCAGCTGTAAAAATGCTGTAACTCTGATAAAAACTGAAAAATGCCAAAAAAATGCTGCAAAATGTGGCTATTCGGCGTTTATCAGCATTTTCTAGCTATAAGGTTTTGTGGGAGTATAGTTTTGCTAAAAAATGCTACTGCTGGAAAACGCTAAACACTGAAAAACGCTACTGCAAAAAAGCTGAAAAACTCCTTCTACTGCTACTGCTGGCCTTTTGATAACATCCAGTGTGCATGAGGCCAATAGTCACAAACTGCAGGGGGTCATGATACTATTGGATAATGATTAAGAAAACCAAGGTGCACATTTAGTCCATTATCTTTTGTGTCAAAGAGAATTAGCATTTTTAGTTCAAAAGTTTGTGATACTTTTTTTTATTTGCACTGGCAGAACAATTGTTCTTGTTGCAATTACACTGATACTGCTACAATCACATCTTGTATGACACGAAAACTAAAACGCACGAGAGATTATATTTGTCCCCCACACTTCAAAGAAGCATTATTTTGGCAGCTGTCCGTGGCAGGAGGATACTTAAAGATGACCTAGTTAACCTAAGACATTGAGACCAGAGTGTATCTGACCAGAATAACTGGTGGTGATGGCTTATCTGAAAACCCATCTATTAAATGATAACCGGATCTTATTTGGGCTTAACAATTTTAAAATGTATTGGGCTGTATAGGTGGATGTGTAAGTTGGTGTATGGGTATATAAATTAGGGTATGGGTGTGTGGGTTGGTTTGTAGTTAGGTGTGTCAGTGTATGAAATTCGGGTGCAGATGGATGTATAGTTGGGTGTAAGGGTATATAAATATGCGGGTGTGTTGGTGGGTGGATGGTACTGTATTAATGGGTGTGTGTGGGTGTAAAAATAGGTGTTTGGATGTACAGTATATTGGGGTACATGTATATAGTTTGGGTGTGGGTTTAAAAATGAATGTGTGGGTGTATGAAAGGGTCTGTGGGTAGGAGAATTAAAGGGTGGGTTTAAAGATGGATGTAGGGGTGTGGTTGGGTGTGTGTATATATGGGTGGGTTGATTGATGAGTGGGTGTATACAGTATATTGGTGTGTGGGTGGATGTACACATGGGTGTGTGGTGGATGCATACCTAAAGCCCCTTTCACACTTGCAGGCCGTTCAGATCCGCCTGTCAGTTTCTCAGGCGGATCTGAACAGATGCCCATGCATCTCTATGGGGCATCGGATGTCAGCGGAGACATGTCCGCTGACATCCGATCCTGTCCGTCAAATCCAGACGGATGGAAACCCTATTTTCCATCCGTCTGGCGGATCGGATTGGATGAGAACGGACAGGCGGTCTGTTCTCATCCGATTCCCCCATAGAGAACAGCAGGGACCTGACAGCTCTGTCTCTGCACACAGCACGGAGACAGGGCTGCCATCCGTCTGTTCAGCGTGGGATCGGCGGATCGGTCCCCCGCTGAGAAAAAGAGAGTCCGCCGACGGAGCGGCATGTGTGAAAGGAGCCTAAGTGTTTGCATGTGTGCAGCACTGCCCCTTGAGGACTGCTGGATTGTTCACCTTGGGTTCCCCCTGGGTTGCCAATAGCAACTGCAGCATACACAATTTAACTCTTTACTCTCTGGCTCAGTCAATGAACAGTCTAGGGGGTGTAGTTGTTTTTGTGGTTTTATTTAAATTAGGGATGGGAGAAGGGAAGAGTGGGATACTCCAACTTGAACTATTCACAGTAGATGAGGACTCCTGTCTAAAGATGCAGCCAGGCTGCGGATTCACCTTGCCACTTAAATGAATTCAGGGTTAAGCCTCTATGTAGATGACTTGTTAGGAGGAATTATCTTTGGGATACACACCTAGTACCCCATTTTACTCGATCTGCTGACACCCCTCCTCTTCCCTACACTGGGGTGGCCCCTCCTCAGGTCAGGCCCCTAGACACGATCCCCTGTACTCGCGATACTGGTTTTCGAGGGTCACCAGTGTCTCTACCCCTTCAGTCCGCTCTCATGGACCTCTGGGCTCAGCTCCTTCCTTTTGGTCCCCAGGCCGACTGCCTGCAACTGCTTGCCACCGCTACAGTGGAAGGGTGTAGATGTGGTGTATAGGTAGATGTATGCATGTTTGAGTAGGTGAATACGTAATTGGATGTACAATATCTCACAAAAGTCTGTACACCCCTCACATTTTTGTAAATATTTTATTATATCTTTTCATGTGACAACACTGAAGAAAATACACTTTTCTACAATGTAAAGTATTGAGTGTACAGCTTGTATAACAGTGTAAATTTGCTGTCCCCCTCAAAATAACTCAACACGCAGCCATTCAGGTCCAAACGACTGGCAACAAAAGTGAGTACACCCCTAAATTTAAAATGTGCAAATTAGGCCAAATTAGCCATTTTCTCTCCTCGTTGTCATGTGACTCCTTAGTGTTACAAGGTCTCAGGTGTGAATGGGGAGCAGGTGTGTTAAATTTGGTGTAATCGTTCTCACTCTCTCATACTGGTCACTGGAAGTTCAACATGGCACCTCATGGCAAAGAACTCTCTGACGATCTTAAAAAAAAAGAATTCTTGCTCTACATAATGATGGCCTAGGCCCTGAAACTGAGCTGCACCACGGTGGCCAAGACCATACAGCGGGTTAACTGGACAGGTTTTATTTAGAACAGGTCTCGCCATGTTCGATCAAAGGAGTTGAGTGCACATGCTCAGCATCATATCCAGAGGTTGTCTTTGGAAAATAGACGTATGAGTGCTGCCAGCATTGCTGCAAAGGTTGAAAGGGTGGGGGGTCAGCCTGTCAGTGCTCAGACCATACGCCGCACACTGCATCAAATTGGTTTGCATGCCTGTCGTCCCAGAAGGAAGCCTCTTCTAAAGATGATGCACAAGAAAGCCCGCAAACAGTTTGCTAAAGACAAGCAGACTAGGGACATGGATTACTGAAACCATGTCCTGTGATCTGATGAGACCAAGATAAACATATTTGGTTCAGATGGTGTCAAATGTGTGTGGCGGCAACCAGGAGAGGAGTGCAAAGTCAAGTGTGTCCTGCCTACAGTCAAGCATGGTGGTGGGAGTGTCATGGTCTGGGGCTGCATGAGTGTTGCTGGCACTGGTGAGCTACGGTTCATTGAGGGAACCATGAATGCCAACATGTACTGTGACATACTGAAGCAGAGCATGATCACCTCCCTTCAGAGACTGGGCCCCAAACATACCTCCAAGATGATCACTGCCTTGCTAAAGAAGCTGAGGGTAAAGGTGATGGACTGGCCAAGCATGTCTCCAGACCTAAACCCTCTTTAGCATCTGTAGGGCATCTTCGAATGGAAGGTTGAGGAGCGCAAGGTCTCTAACATCCACCAACTCCTTGATGTCATCATGGATGAGTAGAAGAGGACTCCAGTGGTAACCTGTGAAGCTCTGGTGAATTCCATGCCCAAGACGGTTAAGGCAGTGCTGGATAATAATGGTGGCCACACAAAATGTTGACACTTTGGGCCCAATTTGGACATATTTTAACTTGGGGGGTATACTCACTTTTGTTGCCAGCGGTTTAGACATTAATGGCTGTGTTGAATTATTTTGAGGGGACAGCAAATTTACACTGTTATACAAGCTGTACACTCACTCAGATATCACTAAGATATAATAAAATATTTACAAAAATGTGAAGGGTGTACTCACTTTTGTGAGATACTGTATATAAGGGTGTATGAATTTAAACATGGGTGAGTTTGCAAAACCTGCTGCCTGGGATAATTTGGCTCATAGAAAAATGTCTTATTTACTGAATCTCTCAGCATGCCAGCACATTTCTTCCAATAGCAATAGTAACCCTGATGAAGGGGGTCCTTCAGAACCTTAGACACATGATGCCTTGCTTTGGTGGACATTTCTAATCAAGTAGATGTACTTGGATGTGTCACCCTATAAATGATATACCTGTAAAGCAGAAAGTATATACTTGCCTCTCCTGCCTCCCGAGCAGCCGCATGCCTCTCCATTGAGGTGGTCTAGAAACCTGAAGTTCCTTCTAAAACCAAGACTTTCAGGATTTTCAAACTGCTGTGTCTCACTGGATTCTCCTGCTGATCCCTATTTCAATGTGCACTGTAGTGACATATGTGTTAAAAAGAGGAACTAGATATCTACCGATGTAATAAAAAAGGATATCACTCAACTGACTAGCAATAATGCAAAACTGAAATTCCAAGAGTTGGTCAAAGACAAGTTATAACCAATTCAGCCCCAGAAGGTTTTTTTTTAAATTTATTATTTTATTTATTTATTCAAAGAAAGACTGAGATATCAAATCCAATAACACAAACAATGCAAATATTCACATTTAACCGCCAACTATTAACATATATGCAAGACCATTTTACATCAAAAACAAAAAAGAAAAGTTGGCCTAAGATAAGAACACCTGTACTGATAAAGATACTAGCCCAGTCTTCCCTTTTCTTTATAAAAAGGAAAAGAGAAAAAGACAAAAGAAGGAAGAAAAAAGAGAAAAAAAAGAGGGAGAAGGGGAGGAGAAAAATAAAAATAATATTCTCTTATCTTGTCGAAAAATTTAAACTTGACCATTCCTTATCTCTACTGAAAAAAAGCATATTTTGTCCCTTTTTAGACGAAATTAAAAGATTCCATGATCCCTTATCATACCTATCTTTTTTTTTGCTCACGTAAAAGTCGCAAATCCTCCATTTTATTGGTCTCTTCCACTTTACTTATACAATCACCAATGGTAGGGGGGACCTGCGATTTCCATCGCAAAGGAATGCATGATTTGGCCGCGTTTACTATATGAAACAAAATTCATGTTTTATATTCCTTCAATGTAATATCCGAAACATGTAATAAAAAAAATGCGGGATCCATAGGGATCTCATAATCCGTAAATCTTTGGGCCAATTCACGAACATCCGCCCAAAACCCACTTAGTTTCGGGCAGGTCCAAAATACATGTAGAATTGTTCCCGGCTCCTCTGACATCTCCAACAAATGTTTGAGATATGTGCGTAAGCCTTATGGAGAAGGGAAGGGACCTGATACCATCTTGTAAGAATCTTATAATTAGACTCTTGAATTGATGTGCAGACAGGAGCCTTCAATGCAAGGTTATATATAGCTTGTTCCTGTTTCTTTGTGAATGTACAATTCAGATCTCTCTCCCATTTTTCCAAACGGTAGTCACCCAATTCCAGGAAATAGTAACAACAAACTATATATTTTTGATAATGGTCGAGCTAAAACCTCTCTACCTGCACAATATTCCTCAAATGGAGTAAGGTCCCTTTTGAAGATTTCTGGTGGGGGTAGCATACGTAAAAAGTGTAGCAATTGTAACACTTTCCAAAAGGGTATACGGAATCGTTCTTGTACATTGGTCAATTGTTCAAGCGTAGGCCATTGGTTTTCACAAAAGAAATTGGTTACTTGAGAGTTACCCTTTTTTGCCCAATTCCCGTAATGGGCTGTCAACCAGCCCCGGGAGGAAGGTTGGATTACCTATAACCGGAAACAACGGTGAATTGACACCATGGCACTCCCCCAATGGTGCAATTGGTCTGCTGTTGTTCAATACAGGCCCAGAGTTTGAAATGTGAATGTCTTTGCCAATCGATCCAACGACTTAGGTGGACTGCCTGATAATATCTCCGAACATCATGGAGTGCCACTCCCCCCGATGTCTTGGGTAGAGACATTTGTCTACGAGCTACCTGCGATTTCTTGTGTGACCATGTAAATCTGGAAAATAATGAATGTACCTTCTTAAAAAAGGCAGAGGGAATCACAACAGGTAATGCCTGAAATAAAAATAAAATTTTAGGCAAAATGCACATTTTAAGGAGATTACATCTCCCAAACCACGAATGTGAGCCCTCATTCCACTTTTCTAATAACAACTGTATATGTAGTAGCAGAGGAAGAAAATGAATCGCATTAACTGTAGACAAAGCCGCAGGTATATATGTACCCAGGTATTTATCAGTCCACTTAAACAGGAGAGCATCCTTCAATTGTTCCGAAATTTTAGATGATAATTCGATTCCCATGGCCTCTGATTTAGTAAAGTTAATTTTCAAATTAGAGAGTCTCTCATAGGCCCTGAATTCACGCATAAGATTCGGGGTCGAGATCAAGGGGTTGGACAAAGAAAAGCAGATCTGCATATGCAGAAACCTTATATTCTGCATCCTTTAAACCTATCCCTGTAACATCAGGATTCAACCGTATATGACACAAGAAAGGTTCCAGCGATAATGCAAATAGCAAAGGCGACAGCGGGCATCCCTGACATGTTTAATTGATTATGTCAATGCGCAGTTGGATGGGAATATATTTGAGATATCCATGAAAGCATATGATCCCCTAGGCCAATGTGTCTTAAAACTGTAAACATAAATCGCCAATTTACTCGGTCAAATGCTTTCTCGGCATCTATACTAAGGAATATACTAGGAATAGACTTTTTGGAAGCAATATGTATCAGGTTCAATACTTTGGTGGTATTATCCCTGGCTTCTCTCTTTGGTACAAAGCCAACTTGATCTAAATGGATCAGGTATTTTAAATGAGGCGCTAATCGTTTCGCAAGGATTTTGGTAAAGATCTTTAGGTCTGTATTGAGAAGCGAAATGGAACGATAACTGCCGCATACCGTTGGATCTTTACCTTCTTTAGGAACTAGGGAAACATATGCTTTCAGGGTATCTCGGTGTAGCAGGGCCGTAGAACCCAGACCATTTACTAGGTCTACCATCCGTGGTCCCAATATCGGAAGGAAAGTATTATAATATTGTATCGTAAAGCCGTCAGGGCCTGGGGCTTTACCATGTTTAAAAGAATTAACCACTATACCTAATTCCTCTAACGATATTGGGGCCTCTAGATGTCCTAACATATTCTTCCATTTGGAAGTCCGGGGCATGTTGGTCTGGTAAATTATATAACGAAGCATAAAAAATACTAAATTCCTAAGCTATATGTCCAGGGCCGTCTTTAAGGCAGGGCAAAAGGGGCAGCTGCCCTGGGCCCCATCATTGTTGTGGGGCCCAAAGCAGCTGCCTCATTGTTGCCAACTATCCCTGTTAAAATTCCCTTAAAGTTTTAGTCCCATAGCTGCCCAGCTCTGCTCTATTGCCATGTACAGATGACTCACCTGCAGACCCTGTGTTTACCTGTAAAAAACCTGCAATGATATGCAAATTGTGTGGCATTAATATGTAAATAGCCGCGGACCAGCTGCATTGATATGTAAATAGAGGCAGCATTCATATGTATATCATGACACCCTGAGGTCCTATCCACCTTCACTTCTGTTGAATGCTGCCCACTGGGGAGGTAAAGGCTTGAAAGTCCTGCCTACAACTGAGGTCATTAAGACTACCATCAACCTGTTCTGCAAAGGTAAGCAAATTGGAGGGGGAACCTTTTTTCAAAACACCATGGTGGCACAGCACCCTGAATTTTGGTGGATGTGAATACCCACATCTCAGCAGATGCGTGAAGGTGTCATTAACAATTAATGCCACTGCTGTGTACCAGGTGAAGGACAGCACATTTCTGTGGTGTCAGGAAAGCAAGTTTGCATGTTTTCCTGACACAAGAAATGTGAATGCAGTCTAAATGTCTCAGTGACATTGGTGGTCAGTGTAAATCTTCTCATTACATTGGTGCTTGGTGAAAAATCCTTTCATTCACACTAGAGGTCAGTGTAAATGTCCCCCTTACTTTGGTTGTCAGTGTAACTTCTTCATTACATTGGTGATCACTGTACATTTCCCTTTACAGTGGTGGTAAATGCAGAATTGCCCTTACATTGGTGGTCAGTGCAAATCTCTTTAACAATGGTTGTCAGTGTAAACTCCCGCTTACATGGAGGTCATTGTATATTCCCCCTTACACTGGTGGTTGGTAAAAATGCTCCTATTACATTGGTGTCAGTGTAGAAATCCCTCTTTATATTGGTGGGGGGCGTAAAATCACCCATTGCATTGTGGTCAGTGTAGAATCTCCCCTCACATTGGTGGTCAGTGTAGAATCTCCCCTCACATTGGTGGTCAGTGTAGAATCCCCCGCTATATACTTGCCAAAGATTTCCTGCTTTGCTCTACATGATTCAGAATTTGCCACATTTTACTGCCTCCTGACTAATCCCATCCCTCCACCGCTGCCACTGATCCCATCTACCCCTCAGCATTGCCACTGATCACCCCCTTTCCCCAGCAATGCCACTGATCCCAGGAGTCCTAGTATCCCTAGGAGTTTTCTATCTATTGATGGGTCCCCTCACCTCCCCAGTCCATGGTGTGCACCAAGAAACCAATCAGTGGGCAGTAATGATGTGCACTAACCTCTTGCAACCATTTATTGATCGGTAAAGATGTGCAGTAACCTCTAGCAACCAATCAGTGAGCAGTAATAATATGCAGTAACCTCTAGTAACCAATTAGTGAGTGGTAAGGATGTTCCGTAACCTCTAGCAACCAATCAGTGAGCAGTGTTATTGTACAGTAATCTCTAGAAACCAATCAACAAGCAATAATGTGCTGTAACCTCGAGCAAATAAACAGTGAGCCATAGTGTGTGCTGTAAGCTCTAGCAGTCAGTCAGTGAGCAGTAATGATACACTGTAACCTCTGGCAACCAATTGCAATTGCTGCCTGATCTGATTAAGTAAACTGATTTTGAGTCTAGCTGCTGTTTATTGTATGTCTCAGAGAAGGTGAAGAGCGAAATTGCATGGGGGGCCCAAGAAAATGTTTGCCCAGGGTCCAATCAATATTAAAGATGGCCCTGTATATGTCTAGGGAGCGTCACTTTCTGCCCAGCTGCTGATGTTATAATAGGGATATAGGTTGCTTTCTGTTGGTCTCTCACTTTCCTTGCAAGAATCTTCCCGCATTTATTCCCTGCTATGTATGAAAAATGCCTACATTTTTGTAAGTCGGCTTTGGCTTTATAATACAGTAAGTCTGTCACTTGTTTTCGTGTCGAGAACAATTCTTTCTCAACCCCCATATCTCGCCCCCGTTTATGCAGTCTCTCCAAATCCTGGATTTTAGTAAGAAGTAAACTAAGGGTCTCACCTCGGGCTCTCTTAATACGTGCTCCATGTTTTATCAAAATATCCCTGACGACGGCCTTATGTGTCTCGCATACAATTCCCAGATTGCAATCTGGTGTTATATTCAAGTCAAAGAAAGCCTTCAACTCCCTAGTTACTTCCTCCACCACTTGCGGATTCTGTAATAGGCTCTCATTTAATCTCAAAAATCGGGAACTTAAGTGTGTAGTGTCCGAAAGAGCATATGTCAAAATAATAGCTGCATGATCTGAGAATGTGATTGATGTAATTCCATTTTCTCTGACTGCATGCAGCTGACGATGTGGGATCAAAAAAAATCAATGCGCGAATAAATACCATCCGGTTTTGAAAAAAGGTGTAATCTCTTTCCCGGGGGTGCTGCATTCGCCACACGTCCACCAGCTGGGAATCGTGTAGCAACTGCATAACCCGCCGACGAACGCCATTGGAAACTGATGAGCTCCCCATTGATGTGTCTAATGTAGGAGTTAATGGGATATTAAAGTCTCCACCAACAGTCAGCAATCCTTCCACAAAGGAATCTAATTTATTTAAGGTTCTTTTAAGAAAGTAATCTTGCTTATCATTTGGGCCATAGACTGTGGCCAAAGTTATTGCCACTTCTCCAACTTTACCCTTCACAAACAAAAATCTGCCATGACTATCCTGCAACGTTTCATGATGAGTCCATGGTACTCTAGCTGATATCAAAATCGGTACCCCCTTAGATTTTGCACTTACATTGGTAGAGTGGTATGTTACCGTGTAATCTCTGTTTTTAGGTATAGGAAATTTACTATCTCTAAAATGAGTTTCTTGTATAAATGCAATATCTATTTTTTGGCGTTTAAGGTCTGTCAGTAAAACGCTACGCTTTTCAGGAACGAACGCCCCAGAAGGTTTTACCCCCTTAATGACCAGGCCATTTTTTCCGATTCCGCACTGCATTGCTTTAACTGACGATTTCACGGTCGGGATGGACTTAACAGAGGCAGAGAGAGATCGGTCATTCAGCTTAGCTGAATCACACGATCTTTCACTGCCTCTGACAGGTGAGCCATCTTGCATTGTTTACATACCAGACGACTCTCCTGTCAGTTTTGCAGAAGATTGCGGGAGGCAAGCGGCGATCGAGCCCGCTTCTCCCACGGTCTTTCTTCCGCTGTGTCTAATCGCCAAAGATTCTCCAGAGGTTCTCTATTTGGTAGATCTATGTGATTATGCGCAGCCGAGCCGTCCTGCCACAGTAAATCTACATAGGGCGGACGGCAAGTGGCTAAAGTCCGCCTATTGCAAATAAATGCACCCACATTTGCAGAAAAACAAAATTGGGCATTTATCATTTTTATCATTGTAGTTGCAATCAGTGGATCGTGAGTTCAATGCACAGGCTCCTGCAAACACCTTCTCCAGCTCCATGTCTGTACTGAATTACAGACTTTCAGGTACAGGGAAGTGTCAATGGACTAGAAGTGTGATAATCCCTGCACTTGTGTTCCTTGATAACTGCAAAATCACTGTGAAGTAATGACATGGATGTGCATGTGACAGCCGCATAAAATGTAAAAAGTGACAGGAGATGCCAGGAAAAAGAACAATGCGATTCTGTAAGTGGGAAAACTGTTCAGAGGTGGGTGGGGGCAGCTTGACACCATACAAAATATGGATGCATCATTTAACAAGGTAAAAGTTTGACTTAGCATTTAAGGGGGCTATATGAGAAGACAGATCCCATCTTAAAGACATTAAACCCTGGCTATGTCTTTTCAGGAGTGTCTGGACAATTTCTTGTCTGATTAGATATTCTGTTCATTTGCACACAAGATGTTTTGTTGGCCATTGTGTAGCCTAACAACACTGAGAGTATGTTCAGAGGTAATCGGAATCCAACACTGGCACCATTCCCTAACTACAAGCCAATAGTAATCTCATTTTTGTTCCATTCCATAGAGTGTGACACTTCCGTATAGTAACACATTGTCCAGCAAAACACATTGCTTACCCTTAGAGAAGAGACATACTAAGTATTATACATCAGATACTTTTGTTCTACAAAATACCAGATCTGTTTTACCAACCATATGTCCGTGCAGATGCAGTTTTCTCAAGGTGGACCTATCATCGGATATACACTGGAGATCAAAATTAGAGAACAACCTACTATTTCCTAAATTTCAAGGTCACTGCTTAGTCCTAATCGATATTATCCAAACAGGAGTAAAAGAGCAGTCTTGTTACTCATATTTCATGAGTTACATATATTTTAAAACAAAGAATAAAAAAATTTAATGAGATTTGAAAAAGAACATTGATTAAAATTTGAGAACACTTTCAGATACCTCCCAGTTATTGGTGTTAATCTGGCACTATGTGCTAATCTCTTTAAATAGCTAAAAAAAAAAAAAAAAAACCTTATTTGATTTTCAAAACGCAGTTTATTGAGAAATAACAGACAAAACTATATGGTAAACCATTATGCAAAACAGTATACAGAATTGCGTACAGAAAAGTAGGATTAAAATTGTGAACATTCAGGCAACTGAGCATCTAACAGCAGTAGTATACAACAGGGATAAATGCAGGCATACAAAGAATATAAAAAGAGAAGAGGCCTAAGCACAACCCCAAATCCAGAAGGATAATGTGGGGGGTTTCTTCAAAGGGAGGGTACACAGCAAATACCATCAACCCGTGTCGAAGGAACCAAAGGAAAGGAGGGTCCACTCCCACCTAGCCAGTGCACGTGCGGGAGTCCTCCTGCCCCTGACCCCAAACATGGTCGTATTTTTTGAGGCAACCCCTGTGAAGATAGACCAAGTGTTTATATGGGAGGGAGGAGTTAATCTCGGCCATCCACATCCGAAGAGTAGGGGGGTGGGCACACATCCACAACTTTGCAATAAGCTTACGGGCGTGAAAGAGCGTCTCGTGTAGGACAATAGTCATAAATGTATCAGCTATATCGTCAGGGATGAGGCCAAGAATTCAAGGTTTGATGTCCAACTGGAGTGGGGAGCCCATGTGATTGTGTAGGAAGATGATCTGTAACCAGAAGGTCTGTACGTCAGGGCAGGACCAGAGGATATGTAAAAAGGTGCCTGGGTGTGTGTGGCATCTGGGACAGTTAGCATCCACATCCTCCCGATATCTGGACAGACAGAGGGGGGTGAGATAGGATCTATGCAGGATATATAGCTGCGTCAAACGGTCCGAAAGTTTAGGGCTGTCAAGAATGGCGTCCCAGTCTGAGTCATCCATTTGGGAAACGTCAGCGATCCACTTGTTCTGTAGCCCCCCCGCCACCCGCTCTATGGTCCGAGAACACAGCTCCAGGTACATAGCAGAAATCAGTTTGGTTGGGTCGTCCCCCATAAGAATAGTATGGGTAGGGATAAGCGGTGTGTCCGGAACCCGATCTGGGAACTGAGCCAAGAGCGCATGCCTTAGCTGGAGATAACTAAAGTGCATTTGGGGCGGCAGGTCAAACTGTTCCGACAGTGATTGAAAGGAACGTACCCCGGACCCACTCAGGACCTGGTAGAGAGAGAGCACGCCCCTTGTATCCCACAGCTCAGCCCCTGAAAGGGAACACCATTCAGGCAAGCTGGAGTTATGCCACACTGGAGTGTAGGCATGTATATGCGTCAACCCTAGTTGTCTAAGTGACAGTTCCCAAATCCGTCTATGTAGGGTCACCGGGGGAACGGACATAATCACTGGAGACACCGATCCACGACCCCACAGTATCGGGAGTTTGAGTGGTTCGGCCCGGACTGGCACAAAGTGGCACGCAGTACCGGTCAGCCTCCGAGTTATGGAAGTAATAGAAATGGGATAATTGGGCCACCAAGTAGTAAGTGTGGAAGTCAGGTAGCGCTATGCCGCCTCACGTAGTTGGGTTTTTTAAAGTCAGCCACGAGAGTTTGTGTCGACTCCGGGCCCCAGATAAAAGAGTTAAGGATGGTATCAATCATCTTGAACAATTTTAGGGGAATGAGGACGGGGGAGTGCCAGAAAACATAAAAAATTGGGAAGTAAAATCATTTTGACCAGATTCACCCTGCCCAGAAAAAAACAAAAAAAAACTATTTTTTTTTTTTTAAAATAGATTTTATCGAGAAAATAAGAAGTGGTACAAACTAGAGAGAATACATCAATCAACAACATTTTCTATTTAGCTGACAGCCTAACTTTCAGTTTTTTTACTGACTCTGCAAGATGTTGAGCCGTTCTAAAGTGACTGAAACCCTCCGGCAGCAGGTTGAAGGCCAAAGGGATGACCCTTTCAACCATAGCAAGAAAAGTTTGCTGTTCCGAATCTGTGATTTCTAGAATATTGCATCTTTGCAACTTCACAAACTCATTCAAGTCGCCCAAGAAGGTTGGTCGTCCATGAAAGACAAATGAAAAGAGGACAGGATAATGCGGAGAATCTAAATTGGCAATCGGTTCAACACTGCAGCTGCGATTGCTCCCCTAGTCAGCACTGATCTGATTCAGGATCTGATTCAGGATCTGTCTCATCATACAGTGTCTCGCCATTTAAGAGAATTTGAACAGAAAGCCCACTCTGCAGTGACCAAACCTCTCATTAACAGAATCAAAAGGCTACACTAACCTTTGCTGAAGAGCACGTTGCGTGGACGTGGGGGAACTGGTCCAAAGTTCATATTAGTGATGAAAGCAAGTTTAATTTTTTTGGGTCCGATGGGATACAATATGTTCGCCATCAAACTGGGGAAAGACTGAACCCAAAGTGTTGAAGAAGTCCGTGAAAGGTGTAGGGGGAAGCGTCATGGTTTGGGGATGTTTTCTGCAGCAGGAGTTTGGCCTTTTATGCAGCTACATGGCAGAGTGAATGACAATGCCCCCTGTCACACAGCAAAAAGGGTAAAGCAGTTCCTTGATGCTAAAAACTTTGAAATAATGAAATGGCCAGCCCAGAGTCCTGATCTAAACCCAATAGAAAACCTCTGGAGAATCCTTGGCGACAAAGTTATGGCCAAGAAACCCTCTACAGTCACTGAACTTTGGAGGAGACTGGAAGAAGAGTGGAACAAAATCACACCAGAGCAGTATGAGAGACTAGTGATGTGGCCACAGATGTGCTGAAGTCATTCAAAGCAAACCCTGTACTTTTCCTTCTAATCGTTGATTCTTGTAACCTTCAGAAATTTTAGTTGTAATCTTTCTCTGTGCTACCTCATTGCTGTTCTCTAAACTTGATCATTGTGTTTTCTACAAAATAAAGGCTTTTTTTTTTTAAGTGCCTTGGTTATTTTGGAAAACACTGTTCTTTTAGCATGGAACAGCCACAACAAAAATTCCATCAAATGTTGAACAATGAAGATTACACTATATAAATTATAATTTTTTTCTCCAATTTTGACCTCCAGTGTATATTTTAAGTGGGGTCATTAGAGTTGGAAGTCACCTGGTGCAGTAAAAAATGGTGTTTTTCGTTCCGGTAGCCAAGCGTTGGAGCTCGTTGGCGTGCGTCGTGGCAGTCAATAAGGGCTAGAGGATAGCAGGTTAGGCAGATCCTAATGCCTCAGTCCCTAGGATCAGTAATTATAATGGCAGACAGGTCCTCTTACCAGATCCAGCGAAACTGCAGCAGTGATCCCTCCAGCTGAGCTTCGTTCACTCAGCTTCGTTCACTCTGGGTTGCACAGGGCAATTCTGGTTAGTAGTGTAGCAGGTCTTTACCCTGGCAAGGGCTTAGGCTTTCTCTTTCTGGTGGTGCTGGGCAGTGTGGCTTTCTCTGGTGGTGCTGGGTAGGATGGCTCTTTGTTGGTGCTGGGCAGCATGGCTCTCTCTGGTGGTGCTGGGCAGCGTGGCTCTCTCTCTGGTGGTGCTGGGCAGCGTGGCTTTCTCTCTGGTGGTGCTGGGCAGTGTGTCTCTTATCTGGTGGTGCTGGCAAGCATGTCTGTCCGGTTGGTGCTGGCCAGCGTGGCTCTCTTTCTGGTGGTGCTGGGCGGCACCATGGCTCTCTCTCTGGTGGTGCTGGGCGGCAGCGTGGTTATCTTTCTGGTGGTGCTGGGAGGCAGAGTGGCTCTCTCTCTGGTGGTGCTGGCCAGCGTGGTTCCCTCTCTGGTGGTGCTGGCCAGCGTGGCACTCTCTCTGGTGGTGCTGGGCGGCAGCATGGCTCTCTCTCTGGTGGTGCTGGCCAGTGTGGCTCCCTCTCACTGGCTTTCCCCAGCAATGTACTCTCCCTTTTTTTTTTTTTTTTTCTTTTTGTTCCTGTCTCCTGTAGCAATCCCTGGGGTTTTTCCCAGGTTCCAGGCTCTTTCCCCCAAGCAGAGTGCATGCTGGGGACTGTAGCCTGCTCTCTGTGGAAAATGGGCCACCAATCTTCCAGGATTGGGGAATAGTAAGGAGGTAAATGGCGCTGCCAGATATGTGTATATGAAGAAAAAGAAAACCATATAAATATATATCTATATATAGGTCAGCAATGGGAGAACCTGTGGTGAGTTCAAATATTGCTTAAATATATAAATACATAAGTTAGATCCTTAAACACAATGTGCTAATTAGTTTCAAACTGTGCATAAATGAGCCAACAATAAATACATATACAAGTAAGGGGACTAATGGTGATAAAGGGAAAGACCCTTATAAGAATAAAGTGCATAAATTAAAGTGACTGAGTGTCAGGTATAGGTGATCGGTATCCAAACGAATGTGACAAATATATTTAAAAATTAAAGTGATAATCAATACTGAGATGCAATGCGATTCCAAATTGCATAATTGCAAGGAGTAGAAAAAAGCCAATAAAATAAGGTGAGGTATACAGGACTCCAAAAACTATAAAAAGTAGTCCCAATTGCACAACAAAAAAGTGTTCCAGTTCCGGGTTTTTGAGTCTGTGCAATTATATTTCTAATGCAATAGTCCCAAATCGCATGGAGAATAAGTGCTTTAGTGCAGATTTTAAATGGTGCAGCTTCACAGCAGGGGTGACTTGTGTATCTCCAGTGCCTCTTCGAGTGTGGCCGGTGTAGTGGGTTAAGGTGCTCCCCACTCTCCCAGGACCGCACTTACCAGATGTGGGAACCCCTACAGGGGTAATGCGCCTGTATTCCAAATTTAAATATAGCTCCAATATCCCTCAAAGGTCATCTGGCGGTTCCTCTGGTTAATAGCATCAAAAGGGGTCCTATCGCCCTTGGGTAAGTATGAACACCACTGGGGGTCCTGTGGTGGGTATTCTCAATGGCCAGGTATGATCCAGGTACACATGTGAGGAAAGAAACTCGTATAGTGCAGTACCGTTTTAAAACCTTAAAGTTTAATAGTAAAATGTATTTGCATATACAAAAGATAAATCAGGCATACAGAATCAGTATAGACCGGGAGGTCTGCTGCGCTGTGGTAGTTCCGGAACACTGTGCGTTCCAAAAGCGGAAGTGATGCAGTGACGCTCTACGCATTTCGTCATACAGACGTCATCAGGAGTGGCGTCACTGCGTCACCAGCCGCCTATAAATACCATTGAGTTACCAATCTAATAAATAAGGGCCACGGCCAATTACGTGTGATGGGTTTTGTTGCCGAGTAGAAACAGGCCGCAGAAAATAAAACACAGACACTATATTAACCAATCTCCATAAATTTACGAATGAGGTAGTTGGTTGCCGGGAAGAAAACATTAATATGGCTAAATTGGAGATCATATGCTAGGTGACGTGGATGTTTAATCTACCGTGTAGCCTTAGTGGGCAAGAAAGCTAGTATAGCCATAATAAAATGAACCACCAAGAATAATTTAATTAAAATTGGGGATTGGTATATATTTAAAAAGTAATGCTTGTTAACCACTTATGGTATGTATAAAATTCTATTCATATATGTATTATATAACCGAATAAAAACATAAATAAATTAAAAATTAAAAATAAATCCATATAATAAGAAGCATATATAGACAAAAAATCTGATAAAATTGTAGCCCGATATAGGGGAAAATTGCCACTTGTCTAGAACAACAAAAAGCTGTAGTTAACAAATTGTGTAATAACGTGAACTAATAAATTATTAAGTTACAAGGGAGAAAATTAAAACTGTGTGGCTATGTGCATAAATGAAATAAAGATTTTTACTAGGTGGAATCTTTTGTATATTGAAAACATAGTGGTGGGTTGTTGCCAAAGCCAGTAATATTGGCCTAGACAAAGTGAAAGACAGACATGAAAAGTAGAATGTTATATTGTTACTAAAACGGTGATTAGATTGTTAAAAACACACAACAGATACCACAAAAATGTCAGTAACACATATCCGGAAATGTGGGTATGAGTATATGTAGTAGAGACTTAGGTTGATATTGCTAGTAAACTATATTAAAAAATATAGGTCCTAGGTAGTATTATTGGAAGAGTAATGCTGAAGTTTGGGTATATACCCTTTATAGGTCTATAAAAGGATAAAAGTTTTAAAAAAAAGAGGATGAATATGTAATTTAAATTATATTAATTGTTAACTCATAAGAACTCGAAAAATTACCTTCAAGTAATGGACTAAAAATTTGAAATAAAGCAGTTTAACTCTATATCCAAATTAAAACCTTTTGGCTGCAGGGATTCTAATAAATATATCCATTTTGTCTCGTTTTGTTATATAGATTTGGATTCACATTGTAAAGCGCTGCGCAAACTGTTGGCGCTATATAAATCCTGTATAATAATAATAATAATATAGATTTAAACTGCTTTATTTCAAATTTTTAGTCCATTACTTGAAGGTAATTTTTTGAGTTCTTATGAGTTAATAATTTAATTTAAATTAATTACATATTCATCCTCTCTTTTAAAACTTTATTCTGTATACCTCACCTTATTTTATTAGCTTTTTTCTACTCCCTGCAATTATGCGATTTGGAATTGCATTGCATCTCAGTATTGATTATCACTTTAATTTTTAAATAAATTTGTCCCATTAGTTTGGATACCTATCTGTATCCATTCACACCCACCCCTTTTGTAGAATTTGTTTTATATACATACATAGCCACGGTAGCACTTTATATTTGCACCTTGATTGCTATGTTGCACCTCTTTTAGTCCATCACTATTTATTCCACTGAGACACTCAGTCACTTTAATTTATGCACTTTTATTCTTATAAGGGTCTTTCCCTTTATCACTATTAGTCACCTTACTTGTATATCTATTTATTGATGGCTCATTTATGCACAGTTTGAAACTAATTAGCACATTGTGTTTAAGGATCTAACTTATGTATTTATATATTTAAGCAATATTTGAACTCACCACAGGTTCTCCCATTGCTGACCTATATATATATATATATATATATATATATATATATATATATATATATATATATATATAGTTTTCTTTTTCTTCATATACACATATCTGGCAGCGCCATATTTAACTCCTTACTATTCCTTTACCTTTACTGAACACATCCTTTATGAACAGTTTTAGAGGTAGACAGCAGCCATTTCCTCACATTATTGACTGAATTTTTTATCCTAAGCGCGGATTCCTCTCTTTCCTAATCTTCCAGGACTACATGCTCCCCTAGTCTTTTCTGATTGACCCTCTGCTGTGGCCAATGTGGAGTGAAAAAGAGACGGCAGGAAGCTGGTGTGAGCCGCTTTCTCTTCTCCAGCATTTCTGACAGGAGAAAGGGAGGGGGCTAGCCGGGGAAACACTCTGGCAGCCCGCAGCTCGCCTCTCCCGTCACAGCACCACTGCTTTTCTTAAGTGTCAAAACCCTTGTTAGATCATACATGCACCTTGGAATATCCTGTAGGTTCTAAACTACACATACAGTACTCCACAGTGGATAACCATTGTTTTCTTAATAATCTTGAACTAAAAATAAGGTGACAACACAGAATCTAGTGTAGGGACTTTCCTGCAGATCTACAAAAATTTTCTAGCTTAAAATAAGGAAACTTGTCTGCATTCAAAAACTGATGATAAGCTTCCCTTTGCAATATCCAATATCTGATGAAATTCTTTAGAAAATGTAGTCTTGGTCAGCTGTCTCTGCCACAATACTTCCTCTCTTTTTACCCATGCCACCACTCAATATCCCTGAAGCAATCCCCCTTGCTCTCGTAATGGAACACACAGGATGTCCTCTTTTACCCAGATATCTGTGTATAAAATCTTCCTCGACGAGAATATACAGGAGAACAATTATTTACCAAATAGTATAGCTTTAATAGTGTAAGAGGGGTAACAAATGGTAGCTCTAAGAATTAAATTTCCAGCACAGGTTCTTGTAGACCCCAAACCTGTGTCTACCCCCCCCCCCCCCATCCAGGTACAACCCAAAATAATATTATTAGAACCCTATTTAAAAAGTAAAATGTACGTTTTTCATCATTCAAATAAACCATACATTTCTCCAGTCTTGAAGAAATTGTGGACGTGGCGAAACTTAACGGAAATAACTGCAAACCTCATCTTACCCACTATACATGTTCAAATGTGATCATAAAGCAACATGTGCCAAAAATGGGGTATGCAGGAATGCAGAGCCTTCATGTTTGAAGTTACCCATGAAAAGCCCTCCTGCCAGGGAAAATAATGAACCTGAGATCAAACATCTTTCATGTCCCTGATGAAAACTGGTAAGTGTCTCACCAAGGGTTGAAGGTACAGTTCCGCCCATTGCCCCAGTCTTTGCAACAAAGAGCAAATCTCTGTCACAATAAGATGACCTTCTGGTTGGTTAATGGGTCTGTGGATTATTAGCAAGTGACAAAAAACTGGGGTAATTGGGGACTGCATCCTTATATGCTGTCTTTGCACTATGAGTCACTATAATCAAAGCCTATAAAAAATTGAATTTTCAATTAGCGCCGCCACTATGTGATTACCCCTTTTACCACAACAATCATTAAACATATAAACATACAGTATCTCACAAGTGAGTACACCCCTCAGTTTTCTAAATATTTTATTATATCTTTTCATGTGACAACACTGAAGAAATGACACTTTTCTATAATGTAAAGTAGTGAGTGTACAACTTGTATAACAGTGTAAATTTGCTGTCTCCTCAAAATAACTCAACACACAGTCATTAACGTCTAAACCGCTGGCAACAAAAATGAGTACACCTCTAAGTGAAATTGTCCAAATTGGGCCCAAAGTGTCAATTTTTCAGCACTGCCTTAACCCTCTTGGGCATGGAGTTCTCCAGTTGCCACTGGAGTCTTCTTCCACTCCTCCATTGACATTATGGAGCTGGTGGATGTTACAGACCTTGTGCTCCTCCACCTTCTATTTGAGCATGCTCCACAGATGCTCAATGGGGGTTTAGGTCTGGAGACATGGTTGGCCAGTCCATCATCTTTACCCTCAGCTTCTTTAGCAAGGCAGTAGTCGTCTTGGAGGTGTGTTTGGGGTCGTTATCATGTTAGAATACTGCCCTGCGGCCCAATCTCCAAAGGGAAGGGATCATGCTCTGCTTCTGTATGTCACAGTACATGTTGGCATTCATGGTTTCCTCAATTAACTGTAGCTTGTCAGTGCCGGCAGCACTAATGCAGCCCCAGACCATGACACTCCATGCTTGACTGTAGGCAAGACACACTTGTCTTTGTACTCCTCACCTGGTTGCTGCCACACACGCTTGACACCATTTGAATCAAATAAGTTTTATCTTGGTCTCATCAGACCACAGGACATGGTTCCAGTAATCCATGTCCTTAGTCTGCTTGTCTTCAGCACAATGTTTGCGGGCTTTCTTGTGCATCATCTTTAGAAGAGGCTTCCTTCTAGGAGGACAGCCAAGCAGACCAATTTGATGCAGTGTGTGGTGTATAGTCTGAGCACTGACAGGCTGACCCCCCCCCCACCCCTTCAACCTTTGCAGCAATGCTGGCAGCACTCATATGTCTATTTCCCAAAGACAACCTCTAGATATGACGCTGAGCACGTGCACTCAACTAATTTGGTCGACCATGGTGAGACCTGTTCTGAGTGAAACCTGTCCTGTTAAACCACTGTATGGTCTTGGCCACCATGCTGTTGTTCAGTTTCAGGGTCTTGGCAATCATCTTATAGCCTTGGCCATCTTTATGTAGAGCAACCATTCTTTTTTTCAGATCCTCAGAGAGTTCTTTGCCATGAGGTGCCATGTTGAACTTCCAATGACCAGTATGAGAGAGTGAGAGCGATAATACCAAATGTATGCTGCCCATTCACACTTGAGACCTTGTAACACTAACGAGTCACATGACACCGGGAAGGTAAAATGGCTAATTGGGCCCAATTTGAACATGTTCACTTAGGGGTGTACTCACTTTTGTTGCCAGCGGCTTAGACATTAATTGCCGTGTGTTGAGTTTTGAGGAGACCGCAAATGAACACTGTTAAACAAGCTGTACACTCACTACTTTACATTGTAGCAATGTGTAATTTCTTCAGTGTTGTCACATAAGATATAAAATATTTACAAAATGTGAGGGATGTACTCACTTTTGTGAGATACTGTGTGTACAGTGTATGTATGTGTGTGTGTGTGTGTGTATATATATATGAGTGTGTGTTTTATATTTTTTTTATATATATTGTGACAGGAAGTCAGGTAAATCTGGGGATGTAGTCACAGAGAGGAGACACATTCCCACCTGGTTTGGAAAGCTCACCAATTACTATAGGGTGTCGGCTGCCAAAGGCAGCAGGAAGGTGTAAAGAAGTTGAAAGGCCTTCAGCTGTTCGGAATGAGGAAATGAAGGCCTCTTTAATTTGTCCAGAGGAAGTCTATGGATTGCTGCCTCCTGTCGCCGTGTGGGCTGGGAGAGGAGGACAGACAGATGTGTGCCTCCCGACGCTGAGGAAGCCTGGGAGAAGGACTGCTGCCTCCTGTCGCCGCGTGGGCTGGGAGAGGAGGACAGACAGATGAGTGCCTCCCGACAAGCTGGTGAGCATGGGAGAAGACCCCCTGAAGTGATGTGCGCTAAGGAGGGTAACCAGTTGTGAAGACTTCTCAAGGTAAATAAACAAACTATTTCTATGTGGAAGAAATAAAGGAATGTTTGCCATGTGAAGTGACTAAAGAAAGGGACAGCTTAAATGAACATGTGCTGTGTGAAGAGATAAAACATGGACTATTGAGAGTCTGCTGTATGACCAGCCAAGTCTGCCCAACAGTAGGTTGGGGACAGACTTCATTAGATAGGTTCCAGTGTGTGAGAAGGTAGCCGCCCACAGTGGCAAGGATTTATTTTGTTTTATTTTATTTTGGCTGTTTTGAGGCTTGCAATTGTGTGAAGTAAATTGCATGAATAAATCAAAGTGTTGTTTGCAACCACTGCTCGGCGATCTCTCTGTGAACACGCACCCCCAAAGGGGTCATCCACGCCTACCACCGATCTAATCCCTCACAATATATATATATATATACATACATACATACATACATACATACATACATACATACATACACAGGGGTCAAGTCCTGGGAAGAAAAGTGTGGGAACTCACCCAAGATTCAAACGCCCCCCCGCCCCCTCACAGAGGGGGGACAGAAGAGCACAGAGTGGAGGAGGGGGGACACTGAATAGCACAGAGTGGAGGAGGGGGGACACTGAATAGCACAGAGTGGAGGAGGGGGACACTGAAGAGCACATAGTGGAGGGGGGACACTGAAGAGCACAGAGTGGAGGGGGGGACACTGAAGAGCACATAGTGGAGGGGGGGACACTGAAGAGCACAGAGTGGAGGGGGGGACACTGAAGAGCACAGAATGGAGGGGGGGGACTGAAGAGCACTGGGGGGGGGGCTGCAGAGCACTGGGGGGAGGGCTGGAGAGGGTGGCTGAAGAAGAGCACTGGGGGGGGGAGCTGAAGAAGAGCACTGGGGGGGCCAGCAAAAGAAAAAAGAAGTTGGATAGGAGGGGCAGCTGCATATAGAGGAATTGATCTTTCCATATTCCTCAGCAACCGCTGAATGCCTGCGGGAGGGAGAGGAGGAGAATCAGGCTTTCGGCAGCTGCAGGAGAAATATTGAAAGATCAATTCCTCTATATGCAGCTGTCCCATCCCACAGCCATCTAGCACACAGGGAGGCTGCTCAAATCTCAGGCACTCACCTTCTTCCTGCCCCCGCGAGCAGCACAGCACAGACCGAGGGATCAAGCTGCCCTCACATGAGGAGATGAGCGGTCAGTGGCGCCACTACGGTCACGGCTTGACACCCCCGGATTTGAATGTCCCGCACGCTCGTCCTCGTTCCTCCTCCTCCTGCAGCCGTTATAACAAAGTCCCTCCTCTAATACACTTTACACTGATTCAATCCGGCATTGGATCAGAGTTCAGCCTATAACTGGAACTGGTCTAGGAGGCTGGACTTTGTTATAGCGGCCACTGGAGGAGGAGGAGAAGAATCGAGGGAGGGGAGGACAAAGGCCAGTCCTGCAGAATTCGGCGGCTAATGGGAACGGCGTTCCTGCTGTGGGAATAGTACAGGAATGTCGTTCCCATGCGTTCCTGCAGGACTCGAGCCCTGTGTGTGTGTATGTATGTGTATGTATGTATGTATGTATGTGTATGTGTATATGTATGTATATATATATATATATATATATATATATATATATATATATCTATATATATATATATATATCTTATAATATACTTTTTATTTTGTGTTGCTTTTAAAGGTAAATGAGAGATCTGAGGCCTTTTTGACCCCCAGATCTCTTAATAAAGAGGACATGTCATGCTTCTATAACAAGGAAAGTACTTGCATTCCTTGTAATAGGAATAAAAGTGCTAAAAAAAATTGAAGAGGCAGTGTAAAAATAAAAAGTAAAATAAATAAGAAAAAAATTAAAGCGCCTAATACCCCCCGTGCTCGAGCGCAGAAGTGAATGGACATGTAAGTAGCTCCCACATATGTAAATGGTGTTCAAACCACACGTGAGGTATCGCCACGATTGTTAGAGTGAAAGCAATAATTCTAGCACTAGATCTCCTCTGTAACTCTAAACAGGTAACCTGTAAAAATGTTTAAAATGTCGCCTATGGAGAATAAGTACCGTAGTTTGTTACCATTCCACGGGCGTGCGCATATTTAACCACTTAACGCAAACTGACGTAGGCCTACGTCAGCTGACTTTAAGTGGTTGTACCGGGATGATGCCTCTAGCTAGAGAGCTACACTCTTATTCTAAACTGGTAACCGTTAAAAATGTTTAAAGCGTCGCCTATGGAGATTTTTATTGACCGTAGTTTGTCGCCATTCTGCGGGTGTGCGTCATTTTAAACCATAACATGTTGGGTATCTAGTTACTCGGCTTGACATAATCTTTCACAATATAAAAAAAGGGGCTAACTTTACTGTTTAGTTTTTTTTAAATGCAGTGAAATGGGATTTTTCGTAATATTTCCCAAAAAAATGGCGTTTGAAAGACCGCTGCGCAAATACCACGTGACAAAAATTTTTGCAATGACCTCCATTTTATTCTCCAGAGTCTTTGCGAAAAAAATACTGCTCAGTCTTAAAGTGGTTAAAGCATGACATGTTGGGTATCTTTACTTTAATTGTGTTTGAAAGACCGCTGCCCAAATACGGTGTGGCATAAAATATTGATACGATCGCCATTTTATTCTCTAGGGTCTCTGCTAGAAAAAATTTATAATGTTTGGCAGTTCTAAGTAAATTTCTAGCAAAAAATACTAATTTGAACTTCAATAAAAAAGCTGTTGCATCTAAATGGGTATATCCTATTGTGGGAACAATGAAGAAGACCGGGGCGATTACATTGTGTGTTGACCTTCATGAACCAAATAAAGCTGTTATCTTATTGATAGTCACCCTTGCCACAATTTGGGGAAGGTGTTTTAGAATTCAGGGGAACTAAATTTCATATCATCAGGTCTTGCTGGATAAGGAATGTAGAGACCACTCTCCATTTATTAACTGTTAGGTCCTGCTCCATGTCAAACATGTACATTTATGGATTAGCTTTAGCGCTTTAATGTTTTTGAAGACTGATGTTTCTAAATTGCATTCTGCAGGATTGAGCTCTTTGAATGCAATACAATTAAGTGAAAATGCCAACTGATTATATTCAACAGCTTTTGTTTTTAAAGCGACTCCATCATCTCATAAAATTAAATAAGGAAATGCTGTGAGGTAAAGAAGTCTTTTAAGGCTTTGTTAACATGAGGCGTATGAATGCATGCCCCATGTGAGGGCCATGTCTATCTGCATGTGATTGCACCCACACAGATGTCACATTGGGTGTAGCGACTGTGTCCCTGCACCCGATGCATCCCAATTGACTTGAATGATGTATCTGTATGGGGATGAATGAAACAATTGTGCATCCCAGCGCAGGTAATCAGGGCCCTCACACAGGGCATGGATAAATATACCCTGTGTGAACATGGCCTAATACTAAACTCTCCTGTCTGAACCACCTTTCCCTTCTGAAATACTGCTGGCTGAGAAATCTTCAGCAACTTACACTTCGGTAGAGTCCTATGCATGGTTCACTTTGCCCCTCTGATCCCAGTACACTAGAGGACAGAAAAGTAACGTAGGAGCAGGAAATCAATGGTGGACCAGGCATGTGACACTCCTGAAGGTGGAAAAATTCTACAGCCAGCAGTGTTCTGTGAGGAGCTCAGTGGTGCAGGCAACAGGACAGGTTAGTATTAAAAACTTCTTTACTATACAGCATTACTTTTTTATGATTTTAACTTCTTAGGGTCACTTTAAAGAAAATGTATAGTTTATACAGTAAATTGTATATAATGTTAAAGCGGTGTTCCGGCCTCTCCCCTCCAAAAATTAAAAGTCAACAGCTACACATACTGTAGCTGCTGACTTTTAATATTAGGACACTTACCTGTCCTGGAATCCAGCGATGTTGGCACCGCAGCCGATGTTTCCATCGGTTGTCGGGTGCTGCTGCCACCATTGCCAGTTAGGGAACCCGGTTGTGAACCCTTTCGGCTTCACGGCCGGGTCCCTACTGTGCATGCATGAAGTGTGCTGTGCTCAATTACTGGCCTGGAAGGAGGAGGGCCGAACTTATGATTTACCTTGCGGCAGCAAGGTCCGACTGAACTGGAGACAGGGTACCTGCCAAAAACAGGTACCGCTCCCCCCCCCCCAAATGTGGCACTGGTGGGGGAGAGGAGACAGATAAGCAGAAGTTCCATTTTTGAGCTTTAAGGCCTAAAAATATAAAATGTTAAAAAATATTGTTCAATAAATGGCACTACCCCAATAGGAGCCATTAAGTAATTTTTTTAATCTTTTTTTCCAGTAGCTCCTTTGCAGAGTTGACTGCTTCCCCTGGCTGGTCCAGTAATTTTTTGGAAGTTAGTTGGCCATTAGGAGTCTAATCAGCAGCTCCCAAGGAGGAGCTAGTTCAGCGTCACCACGTCACACCCGGAAGCCCGAGGTCGGCCATCTTTTTGGTGGAAGTTGCATCGCCGAGCGCCTCCGGTTTACTGCAGTGTTCATATGTTATCTTTTATCCTTTGTGGGTGAGTGCATACCCTACCTTTATTATCAATAAACTGTCATTGAAGTAATACACTATGGGCTCGCCCCCGTCTGTTTATTGTCCCCCACTTTCTGTGAGATATCCTGTGAGGCATCCTGTGAGGGGTCTTGAGGGGAGCCTATGCCGGTTCCATCAGGTGGCTTGGATATCCTGGGAGCAGCTACGCTTGGGAGATAGGCTGGAGTAGTCCTGAACTACCCGATGCGCTTATCCCACTGCTTTTCGGTAAGAGGCTGTGTATAGTGGTCGGGACCTCACGTTGTTTGTCATTTTCTTAATCACCTGGGTGGATGACGTCTGCAGTTTATCTGTTTTGAACTGTCCTTTTGTGTACCACTGGCTTCATTGGCTCAAAATACATTTGTTTGGACTATTATTTTCCATTTTTGATCATATTGGCTTATGTTTCAAACCCACATATATTTGATACTGCTATATTTCTGTGCAGTTTATTCATTCATTGTATATTTAACACATTTCTGTCATTGGTGTATGTGTAATCTGTCTTATGCTTTAGCGCAACTCCCTTTTGTTCCTTTATCTACCCTTAACTTACCAGAGTTAGGAGTTTGCTGCTTTAGCTTCTGAAGGGCGTGGGTTATATTTTCTCTCTATGGTTTCATAGTGATGTTGATCTGTGGGGGGTAGGGCTTAATTAGACACGCTCTTTGGCTGAGGTTACATACTTGAACTGTTCTGATGAACATGGGGCTTGTTTCCTGCCACCTGTATGACTTCTTTCTGTCACTCTAACACATGCAGTTGTACTCACAAGTGAATGTTCATTTCAGACTGGAAGCTATAACAGAAGGAAGATTTTTGGGTGGTTGGAGTGTATGTTAAAAAGGTGATGAGAAATGTTACTTATATTTATGGTACCCTAGAGCAGCCTTTTTCAACCAGGGTGCCTTGAGGTTTCTTCAGGGGTGCCTTGGCAAAATTCCTTAAAATTTGCCCAAAAAAAGCCTTTTAGCTACACAAAGCCACAATTGTGCACCATTACAACCTTCTAGCTGCTGGCATCCTAACGACCAATAGCATTATCAGTTGATATGGAGGATGTCAGTTGCCTGCATAGCATGCTTGTATGTATCTCCTTGCCCTGCCCCTCTACATCAGTGTTGGGGGTCACATTAGCTGAGTAATGGAGAAAAACTGAGGGAGAAGAGAAACATTGGAATTTTTTTTCAGTACCAGAGTGCAAAAGTGTATTTGCTCTGGACGGAGAAATCCCCTTTAATGTTGGGTGTTCTACTTGTGTCCCTTTTGTTGCTGCATTATGTAAAACTTTTAGATTAGTTTTTAATTTTTAGAATAGGGTTCCTGAAGACTGTCTATAATTTTCAAAGAGTGCCTCGAAATTGTCCATTTATTTTTAAAAGGTGCCTTAACTGAAGAGAAACACAGGTGGCCAGTTACAGTGAGTACTGCACAAAAATTGCTTAAATTGTTCAAATGAACAATTTGAACAATTTAACCACTTAAGGACTGCCCACCGTACATATACTGTGGCAGGGCGGCTCTTAACCACTTGCCGACCGCCGCAAGTATATATACTGCGGCGGTCAGCCCCGTGCAGGCAAGTGACGTACCGGTACGTCACTAGCCTGTGAGCCAATAGGGGGCGGACACCTCCGCGCGAGCCGGTTACTCGCAATCGTCAGTTACAGAGGGAGAAAGGCAGGCGGCTAGTGTAAACAAAGCCGCCTGTCACTCTCCCTTGTGTAACAGCAGAGATCTAACAGTCCTGCTATGTAGGACCGTAGATCTCTGCTGTTACATTAATAGCCACATCCCTGCACAGTTAGAAACACGTCCCTAGGAACACACATAACCCCTCCTTCTCAAAGTTAACCCCTTCCCTGCCAGTGTCCTTTTTACAGTAACAGTGCATATGTATAGCTTGCCCTCACTCGACTCTATGGTCTTGGAGGACCGGAACGATGGCAAACGTCGTTGCCTAGCAACCGGTTTAAAGGTCCCTTTTTTTTTTTTCATCTTTTAGTGTACTTGTGAGATCTGAGGACTTTTTGACCCCCAGATCTCCCAAAAAAGAGGTCCTGTCATGTCTATTTCTATTACAAGAAATGTTTACATTCCTTGTAATAGGAACAAAAATTATCACATTTTTTTTTTTTAAAATGGTGTAAAAATAATAAATAAAATAAATAGTAAAATAAATAAATTAAAGCACCCTGTCCCCGTTAGCTCGCGTGCAGAAGCGAACGCATACGGAAACCCCGCCCACATATGTAAACAGTGTTTAAACCACACATGTGAGGTATCACCGCGATCGTTGGAATGAGAGCAATAATTTGAGTCCTAGACCTCCTCTGTAAGTCTAAGATGGCAACCTGTAGAAGTTTTTAAATTGTCGCCTATGGGGATTTTTAAGTACCAAAGTTTGTCGCCATTCCCTGAGCGTGCGCAATTTTGAAGCATGACATGTTGGGTATTTTTTTACTCTGCGTAACATTATCTTTCACATTATGGAAAAAAAATTGGGCTAACTTTACTGGTTTCTTATTTTTCTTATTAATTCAAAAAAGTGAATTTTTGATCAAAAATACTGCAATAATCTCCATTTTATTCTCTAGGGTCTCTGCTAAAAAAAAATATATATATAATGTTTGGGGGGTTCGAAGTAGTTTTCTAGCAAAAAAAAAACTGATTTTAGCTTGTAAACACCAAGTGTCAAAAATAGGCCTGGTTGGTAAGTGGTTAAATCTATCCCAAAGTTTGTAAAATCTAAAACATTTGCATGAACCAATTAATATATGCTTTTTGGGATTTTTTTTTTTTTTTACCAGAAATATGTAACAGAATACAAAGTGGCTTAAACTGATGATAATTAGATTTTTTTTTTTTTTTATAAAAAAAATTTATTGGGAAAGTTTTATAGCAGAAAGTAAAAAATACTGTCGGTCTTTTTTTGTTTATAGCGCAAAAAAATAAAAACCTCAGAGGTGATCAAATACCATCAGAAAAGGGGTGTGGCAAGAGGATGAAGCCGTGAGGAGGCTCACAATAGAGGTCCGACACCCGTAAGCAGGCATCCGCCCATAGCAGCGAGCAGCAGCATCCTCCCCCCTCAGACGCCGGAAGCGAGTGCACGAGGCGGTAACAGACTCCTCCGAGGGCGGCAGTTTTCTGAGACCGGCGTGGACTCCAGAGCGGAGCCCAAACCTCACTATACAGGGACCCGGACCCGGGGAGGACAGAGCAACGCCAGGCCGCATATTGGGTCATAGACCCGGGGAGAACAGAGGGTCGCTGAGGTGCCCAACATAGGTACCGAGACCCGGAGAGGACAGATCCACGCTGAGACTACGGAAATACAGGGGTCCAGATCGGTCCCAAGAAATAGACTGAGTCAAATAGGACGGATATCAGCGTACCCATACTAATGCGGAGGCAGGTGGGAAACAGCTAAACCGACAGTGCGGGAGTACAAGGATTGAACCTGAGCATAGAGAAAGTGCAGCAACGGCCCTGGTGAGTGCAAAATCTGTATAAACTGTGGTGACACTCGGGGGGGGGGGCTGTGTACTATGTTATACTGGGGGGATAGAGACTGAAGGGCAGAATCACGGATATATCTAATTAGCGGCTGGTGGATTAGCGGTGAAGAAGTCTCAATGTCAACTAACAGCTAAGTTCCCATCCCCCATATCCTCCATGCAGAGAAATGAACCCCAGAATATAAGAAGATCTGGCAGGAGGGCGGACATCTCTGTTTACTTTCTTAGGGGTGCACAAAGTGGGAGAGTGGAGGAACCGTCCAGAATGGCACCAACAAGACCAGGGGCTTCTGGAAATACAGGAGTAAAGAAGGACAGTAAAAGCAGTAATAATAGTAAAGAGACACAAGCCCAGCAAATGGAGGACAAACTGGAGCAGATTGTCTCTCTAAGTGATGAGCATCTAACCCCACAAGAATCCCCCCAGCAAAGTATGCCCGCACAGACCTTGGAATGGAAGGAGTTACTTGCCAGTATGCCAACAAAACAAGATCTGTCAACTATTGCAGCCTCCATAGTAAGTTCACTCACCATTGAAATTAACTCCTTGAAGGGCCAAATGCAGACAATGGACACTAGAATAGATGGAGTTGAAAAAGAGCATACCCAGATTATAGAGAAAGTTGAAAGTATAGAGGTGCAGCAGAAATTATTATCCAAACAGCTAAGTGTGATCCAGCTGCAGCAAGACGACGGCGAGAATAGAAATCGACGCAATAATATACGTCTTAGGGGGTTACCTGAGACGATAAAAGGGCCGGAACTGTCAGACAAGATAACAGGCATTTTCAATGGACTTCTGGATAGATCTCAATTGGAGCCAATTGAGATAGACAGGGTCCATAGAGTAAGGGCCCCGCGGAGTATGGGGGAAGGCTACCCACGAGACGTCTTAGCTAGGATCCATTTCTTCGCACTAAAGGAAAAAATAATGAAGAAAGCATGGGATAGGGGCCCCTTTGAATATGAAGGCTCTATGATTCGTCTCCTACCAGATCTATCCAGGAACACTCTCAGAATGCGTGCAGTAGTTAAACCTTTACTGGAAGAAATTCAGAAAGCGGGGGCTACCTATCACTGGGGTCACCCTTTTCATCTCAAGGTTACGAAAGGGGAACTGCTTTTTACACTACGATGGCCTGATCAACTACCGGGACTGTTTGCTTTTTTGGGGTCACAGCCGGTGCAAGTTCCTGATTGGCTTGACCCCCAAGTGATTAAGAGAGGCCCAGGAATCACTTTACAGGAATAGTGACATGATTACAGTTGGATGATGCTAAGCAGTAAATGTTCTTATCTTCTGTGGTTCTTTTTTTTTTTTTCTCTTTTTTTTTTTTTTTTTTTTTTTGGTTGTTTAGATCTTGGACTTTTTATACCAGCGGGGCGGGGATCAGTGAGGGTGAGGGAAGATACTGATCCTAGGAGTAAGGGAGGAATCCTGACTTCTTCTTTTTGATATTATTATGTGAGCAGTACAAGGGCTTCTAATGGAGAAGTCATAAGGATTTCCTTTTGATACAAGTACGGAGTGAGCCTAGCCCTGGTTGAGAAGGAAAGGGTTTAGAGTGTAAAGAACCAACAGGAGAGAGACAAATAGTGATAGCAAGTTGAGTAGGGGGTTTAGAATAGGAGATGAAGGGAATACAGGTGGTCAGCGAGTGATAGGAGGGAGGGATAATGGTAGGAGGATGGTTAGATACCAAGTACCGGGAGGGTTTTGGGGGGTAAGATAAGGATAGCCTCTTAAACAATGAGCAAGTTCAGGGACACTGATAGATTGAAGCATGTATGGAGGCAGATCGGTAGGGAATAATATATGGGGACCCCCAAGGCATCTCTGGTGAAGGGCGGATGCCCCGGGTGCACGGACCCGCTGAGATTGTTGTGTTTTACTTTATGTGTCTTTATCTGTGGATTTTTCTACCATTTTTTTTTTTTTTTTTTTTTTGTTAGTGTGTAAACACATGAAGAGAAACAGCTATTTTTGACAACTGATTTGGTCCTCCTCACGGTGCGAATCCTTGGATCGCACACCCAAATAGGAAGCGTCTTGGTACGCATGGTCAAAAGTTGACCACATAGGATCCCGACTTACTGGCATATCCGCGGAGAGGGGGGGTAGGGAAAGTAAATTGGTGCTTGGGGGGGGGGGGGAGGGGTTTTTTTTTTTTTTTTTTTTTTTTTTTCTCCGAAGGAGCGTTCATGGACTCACGGCACCTCTTTTAGTGTGAGGGGGACGACGACAGCGGGAGGGAGGGGGGGACGGGAGTACGTATTACCAAGGGAATAAGATTCGTAGACAGTACGTGGGGATAAAAATGCAGAAAATTAAAATCACTTCATTGAATGTCAGGGGACTGTCTACACCTGAAAAACGAGTACGTTTACTGGCAGATATGAGACGGAACCGGACACAAATACTTTTCTGCCAGGAAACGTATTTTAAAAAGGAAGCAACCCCAAAATTACAGAATAAAGATTTCCCTTGGTCGTATCACGCCCCCACCCCCATCCCTAAGTCGAAGGGCGTGAGCATTATTGTAGCCAAAGAGATACCATGGACATTTCTGGAAACACGTGTCGACCCACAGGGAAGATACCTGATGGTCAAGGGTAAGATAGGGGAAAAAACAATTACCCTGATAAATGTGTATTTCCCTAATCATAATCAAATTTCATTCTTAATGCTTATTACACCAATCCTATTAGAGTTCCAAGAAGGGATGGTAATTATGGGTGGAGATTTTAATTACGCCCCAGAGCCAATCATAGACACCTCCCAAGGAACATCACATCTCTCATACGCTAGATTAAAAAAACTTAGCAGGGAAATTACACTCCTCAATCTTGTAGACCCATGGCGTATTATGCATCCTAGTGAAAGGAACTATACGTACTTTTCTATGGTGCATAATAGATATTCTAGAATAGACCGTATTTTAATATCTCGGGGAGACTTACACAAAGTGGTAACTACACAAATTGGTTCTTTCTCCATGTCGGATCACTCTCCAATTGATATCCAATTGACTTTGAAGAAGGACCTACAAAACTTCCGTCATGGAGACTGAACGAATCATTATTACAAGGATTAGAAACAAAAACAGAGATAGAGGCAGAACTGAGGAGGTATTTTTCTAGAAAATCAAACACCACAAGTGACACCATCAAGCATATGGGAGGCACATAAATGTGTAATAAGGGGAGTGTTGATCAAAATGGGAGCAAAACGGAAACGAGAAAAGGAAGAGAAGATTGTTGAGCTGCTGACACAGATAGAGGTTTTGAGCGCCAGTCATAAAAAATCAGTGGCGAGGGAACAGCTGATGCCTCTCACCGCGGCCAGGGAAAAATTGAACGAGTTACTTTTTGAGAAGGCTATTCGAACAATAGTGTCACAAAAAAGACATTATTACGAATACTCTGACAAACCGGGCACTATGTTGGCTAGAGCATTAAGGGGACCCCAGAAAAGGACGGTAATAGCACAAATACAAACAAGAGGGGGACAGATGAAACATGGACCATCAGAAATAGCGGAAGAATTTAGTAGATTCTATCAAGAGTTATATGACATTGCCTCATCGGAGACAGCTGGAGGGGGGGAGGCTGGCTTCGATGAGGCGATCAAATATATCAGAGCTACGAATATGCCCACCCTGAAGGAAGAGCAAATCTTAGCATTAGAGGGGAAAATAACTGAGGAAGAATTAAAAGTGGCAATATCACAAGTAAAGCCACATAAAGCACCAGGACCAGACGGTTTGACGTTGATATATTATCAGAAATTTTATGAAAGTCTAAAGACCCCTTTATTAGAACATTTGAATTATATTGGGGAGGGAGGGAGAGTGCCACTGGATTCGTTGCGAGCATACATCACATTGATTCATAAGGAGGGGAAGGACCCAGCGGCGTGTGGGAGTTACCGCCCAATATCGTTATTGAATTTAGACACTAAACTGTTTTCCAAAATACTGGCCAATCGAATTCTACCTTACATTCCACAACTAATCCATTACGATCAGGTCGGTTTTGTTCCCACGAGAGAGGCAAGAGATAACTCGACTCGAACAATTGATGTGATAGCTGGCATGCGAACACGGAGAATCCCGATGATGATCCTTTCAGTTGATGCTGAAAAAGCATTTGACAGGGTGGCATGGAATTACATCCGTGCCACCCTGTCACATCTTGGCCTGGGAATATGGATGAGGACAGCAATTCTGTCAATGTATTCTAATCCCATGGCGGCGGTTAGAGTAAATGGCTGGTGTTCTAATTTCTTTCATATAAAAAACGGGACCAGACAAGGTTGTCCGCTATCGCCACTGATTTTTATATTAGCTCTAGAACCCTTTTTATGTAAGATCCGCCAAAATGCTGAAATAGAAGGAGCACAAATGGGTGGGGGACAGCATAAAGTAGCGGCCTATGCAGATGATCTTTTGTTCTATATAACAAATCCTGACAGAACACTCCCACTGATACTAGGGGCGATTCGAGAGTATGGTGAGGTCTCGTATTTTAAAATGAATATGTCTAAATCGGAAGCATTGAACGTGTCAATACCAGGGAATAAGTGGAATCAAATGAGAGCCTCTTTTCCATTTCAGTGGAAGAATAAAGCAATAGAATATTTAGGGATCCATATCACAGCAGATCCTAGAGATTTATTTGAGACAAACTTTATCCCATTGACAAAATCCATTAAAGCTGATCTACAAAAATGGCAGACTCTAGTGCTGTCTTGGTTTGGGAGGTGTAGCGTAGTAAAAATGAACATCTTACCAAGACTATTATATATGATACAGGCCATCCCGATAGCAATTCCAATGACGTTTTTTACACAGATCAGGGCAGCTTTAAGGACATTTGTATGGGCTAGAAAATCCCCACGAATTGGTATACAGACCTTAACATTACCAAAGGTGAGAGGAGGGGTGGGTCTACCAGACCTAATACGCTATTATAAAGCTGCACATTTAATGCGAGTGTTGGACTGGCATTGCAACGGGGAACATAAGCAGTGGGTGCAAGTAGAAAAGGAGATCATGTGTTCTACAACTATCTTAGCAGCATGGACGCCTATACAAAAAGATGACAAGATACATTTACATCCGACGATCGGAGCGACATTAAGTGAAATGAATAAGGTACAGAAACACAGCTTAGTGGCACCAGCAATATCACCGATGACACCCCTGGCAGGTAACACCAACTTTCCCCCAGGGAATTCCAACGCTAAAATTATAGGACTAATCAAGAGGGGCAAGGTCAGATTATGTGATTTTTGGACCCAGAGAGATCCCCCGACGATAACAGAAATGTTATCTTGGCCAGAAGGAAACTTAGACATGTTCAGTGCTTACCAGATCAGACATTACTTAAAACAAATACAGAGAATGGGATTTACTCCACGCCCCCTAACTCCATTTGAGACCCTATGCAGGGAAGGGATCAGAATACCACATGCTCTATCCTATCTGTACGAGCTTTTGGGGACATCACAGGAGGGAAGACCACTTAAATTTATACAAAAATGGGAAAGAGAGTTGGAGATACCTCTAAATCAGAAACAGGTAAATAAGATTCTAAGACTGACACATAAAACATCGATATCAAGCAGATACCAAGAGATTAACTACAAAATTTTGACCAGATGGTACCGTGTACCAGCTAAATTACATAAAATTGATAGAAAACATCAAGACAGATGTTGGAGATGTGGAGAGGAAGGCGGAACGATGCTGCATATTTTCTGGACGTGTGCATCGATGGGGGGTTTCTGGGACGAGGTTGCTCGCTTTACCGAGAAGTTAACGCTGACTAAGATACGAGAGGATCCCGTGCTATGCTTATTACATGGCACGAGGAGCTCGGTCAAGAAATACAGGAACTCCCTATTGATGCACCTTCTGAACGCAGCAAAAGCTTGCATACCGGCTCTATGGAAGCAAACATACCCACCTACAGTACAGTTATGGTTTACCAAAATTAGGGAAATATACAGGATGGAAAAGTTAACTGCAGCTCGTCTATGTATGGAGGAGCGATTTAGGGTAAGATGGCAGCCATGGTCCCAATTTACATGTTCGGAGGATTATCTTAGACTGATAAGTTAGAGGGGATGTTGTGAGGAAGGGATGCTCGAGGAGATGGGGAAAGACATAAAGTTAAGGAGGGAGGGGGGAGGGCAGGGGGGGGTTTTTTTTTTTTTTTTTTCCCCTTTAATGGGTGCTGGTACCTTTCCCGGACACCCCTCTCCGCGGGGAGCCAGTGGAGGGATCTTTAGGAGGCCTGACGAGTAACGTCAGGAGGGATTGTATTGTATGTAATGTACATAAGATGTATATAATGTAATAAGATGTCTGTATGTTTTGAAGGAAGCAAAGTATTGGTGTTGTGATATGAAATATGGTTCCTCCCCCCAATATTAAAGGTAAAGGGGGGGTGGGAGGGGGGTTTCACGGGGGCATAATTTCCCCCCTTTTTTTTTTTTTTTCTCCTCTCCCTTCTCTAAATGAGAAGAAGGGTCATACACCGCTCACTTATTCTTCCTGATGAGGAAGTCTTATAGGATTTTCCCTTTTTTTTTTTTTTTTTTTTTTTTTTTATCACCTAGAGTATGATCACGAGGTGTGACAAGTTTGGCACGGTTTGGGGCATGAGATTATAGGGAACACTATTATGTTTTTGTTGTGATATGTGTGGAGGAATTTATATATTGTGGGTGGGATGTGAGTCTGTTTTTTTTTTTTTTTTTTTTTTTTTTTTTCCCCGCACCTTGAGTACGGACACGGTGGTTGATAAGTATATGTATGTCACGGATGAGGGTAATATACGAACATGTTTTTCTGTTTTTTAGGTTTCCTCTGAGTTTTGCCTGGAGGAATTCCGCTCACTTATTCTTCCTGATGAGGAAGTCTTACAGAATTTTTTTTTTTTTTTTGTTTTTTTTTTTTTGTTTTTTTTTGTTTTTTTTGCAACAGGAGGGATAACGGGGGGGAGGGGCCAGGAGAATGCTTTGGATTATGATTGTATATATGTAAGTAATAATATGTAATGTATTGAAAACAATAAAAACTCGTGAATTAAAAAAAAAAAAAAAAAAAAAAAAAAATACCATCAGAAGAAAGCTCTGTTTGTGGGAAAAAAAGGACATCAAGGTTTTTTGGGTACAGCGTCGCAAGACCGTGCTATTGTCAGTTAAATCAACGCAGTGCTGAATCGCAAAAAATGGCCTGGTCATTAAGGGGGTAATAATAAAGAAATAGTGCTGCACCAGATACATCATTATAATTCACTCTCCTTCGTGATTAAGTGAAAGAGATCCCAAAATAATGTCCATAAAAAAAATCATATAAGTGATACAAATACAAAGAAGTGAAATAAATCAATAAATTACCCCCCAAAAAAATGTCCATCAAAAAGGTGTTATATTCATATATTAATGTGAAAAATTAATAAACTAATGTGAAAAATTATATAGAAAAGGTGAATAAAATTATGCAGTTAAAGTGAATCTGTGCACAAAAGAATCCCAGTCTCCAACACCTTTTCTATATATTTTTTCACTTTAATTTATGAATGTTTTCACATTAATATATTAATATAAGACCTTTTTGATGAACAATTTGATTTATTTCATTTCTTTGTACAGTATTTGTGTCACTTAAAATATTTTTTTTAAGGACATTATTTTGGGATCTATTTCATTTAATCACGAAGGAGAGTGAATTATACTGATGTATCTGGCGCAGCACTATTTCTTTATTATTGATGTTTAATTGTGGAGTGAAAACACTGAGTGTAAGCTGCCGGAGTTTATTCATTTTATTTTATTATAGAATAAACAGTAGTTGCGCTAATAGTTTTTTTTATTATTAAGGGGGTAAAACCTTCTGGGGCTGAAGTGGTTACGCAACTGATTCACCTAGCTGCCATTCTTCCTTTTTGCTATGGGTGTAATATAGTGAAGCCATAGAAGCTTGCGATCAACACTCAAGGTTATTTAATTACTTTGTATAGGGGCTAGGACAGTTTTGCGCTCCACCCTTGGCAGCAAACATTTTCCATTGCAAATAAAGTGGATCACTTGCTCAAACGTTTTTTTGTTTTCGCATTAGTACAAAGTACGTAAACGCCTTAATTTTTTTTTTGGTTTATTTTTTTTTTTTTTTTTTTTTTGGTTTTCTGTTCCCCAGTTGGGAGATTTTATCTTCACTTTCTATTCTAGAGTCACAACAGGAAATGGGAGGAAGTCTCCTCAAATCTTGCTTAATCGCTTGCTGACCAGCCGGCGTACTTTTACTGCAGCAGGTCGGACCTGTCCCACGAATTGACTTGCCTGTACGTTGCTTCAAAGGACTGCTAGCGGGGGCGCCTGCCCATTGGCCATTGCTATTGCCGCCGGGCACCCACGATCGCTCCCCGTGGAGACAGAACGGCGGTCTGCCATTGAAAACATGGCAGACTGCTGTTCTGCCAGTTATGAACACCGGCATCCTGTGTTCCTCCTATTTAAGAACACAGGTCTCTGTGTTCATGCAGCAAGCCTATCCCCTACAGTTAGAAAGCGCCCCCTAGGGACACATTTAACCCTTTGATCGCCCCTGGTGTTAACCCCTTCCCTGCAAGTGTCATTAGTACAGTAACAGCATATGTTTAGCACTGATTACTGTAGTAATGTCACTGGTCCCCATCAAAAATGTCAGTTAGGGGTCAGATCTGTCCGCCGCAATGTCGCAGTCCCGCAGAAAATCCCAGATCACCGCCATTACTAATAAAAAAATAAATAAATAAAAATGACAAAAGTCTTTCCCCTAGTTTTTAGACACGATAACTTTTGCGCAAACTAATCGAAATACGCTTATTGGGATTTTTTTACCAAAACTATGTAGCAGAATGCAATATGGCCTAAAAGGATGAAAAATTGGGATTTTTAAAAAACATTTTTCGGGAAAGTTATATAGCAGAACGTGAAAAATATTGTTTTTCTCACAATTGTTGCTTTTTTTTTTTTGGTTTATAGCGCAATAAATAAAAATGGCACAGGTGATAAAATACCACCAAAAGAAATCTCTATTTGGGGGGGGGGGGGGGGAGGACATAAATTTTGGGTTACATCGTTGCACGACCACGCAAGTGTCAGTTAAAGTAACGCAGTGCTGAGTCGCAAAAAATGGCCTGGTTATTAAGGGGGCAAAACCTTCCGGGGCTGAAGTGGTTAATCATATTTTAATGCACCTACCAAGGATCTAACATTCCCAGCAATTATCAACAATAATATTTTCTATCCAGCAGGAGTCCTCCCCTGACCTCTGGGCTCCTTGCCTTGTAAACATGACAAATGTGAAAATTCCAGCAAGTTATGGGGTCTGTATTACACATTAGAGGTGAGTCTGCACAGATGGAGAACACGTGTGGCTGATTTTTCTACACATTGCCTGCCTTCTCCTTTTTAATATCAATTACAGAAGTGGCTCTTATATTTCTTTTTTTTTTGTCAAAATAATGGATAAGGTTCGCAAGTGCATGCATCCCTCAAACAGAGACAAGACACTGAAAGCCCTATTCAGATGGAATTTACAATGAATTAAGGGGAAATTCACTGTAATTCAACACACCTGCTGCCCATTTACACCTGAGACCTTGTAACACTAAAGAGTCATATGACACCAGGGAGGGAAAATGGCTAATTGGGCACAATTTGGACATTTTCACTTAGGGGTGTACTCATGTAGTACTGCCTCCTAGAAGACGGCTGAGAATTGCACTTTCTGGATTCCCCTGGGTTACCCGTAGCAACAGTCTGTAGAAAGGTATCACTTTAGATGCTTGGCTCAGACAATGAACAAGTTTCTCACTTGCTTTGCGTGCTAGCCCCTGTCCACTGACTCTCCAATGGAGTGGTCCCCTTCCTGGGCAGACCCCTGGTAAGCTTCCCAGTACTCACGAACACTGTTTTTCCCAAGGTTGCTCTGCCTCCAACTCCACTTGACAGCATCCACTGGACCTCTTGGCTCAGCACCACACTTCTGGCTCACTAGGCAAACCGCCTGTGACCACCTTCCATACAGACAGGAGGAGAGAGCTGGCTTCCCACTCAAAGACACCCTGTCACATGTGCCCTTTTGTGGCTTTTATAACCTATCCCAGGATGCACAAATGTTTGTGCCAACCCACTGGGATAGTTACAAAGCCTGTGTGTCACTGGCGGGGTTTCCTCCACTGTCCAACAGGCCCCCCTATTGGATACAGTGGGGACACTCCCTCAGTCCAGATGAATCACACATGGACACATGCAACAGGCATAACTACTGATCGGGCTCCTCTGGTAAGCAGATGGAGCAGACTATGATTTGCCTGCTGCTCCCCTGTTAAGCAGGCAGAGCAAACTATTCTCCTTCCTAGCACCTATCTAGGAAGGTGCCATATGTATATATGTGTGTGTGAATATATATATATGTATGTGTGTATACATATATATATATATATAATATAATGTATATGTGTATATATATATATATATATATATATATATATATTATGTGTATGTATATGTACAGTGCCTTGCAAAAAGTATTCGGCCCCCTTGAACTGTGCGACCTTTTGCCACATTTCAGGCTTCAAACATATAGATATAAAACTGTGGGACACAATCATGAAGTGGAACGAAATTTATTGGATATTTCAAACTTTAACAAATAAAAAACTGAAAAATTGGGCGTGCAAAATTATTCAGCTCCTTTACTTTCAGTGCAGCAAACTCTCTCCAGAAGTTCAGTGAGGATCTCTGAATGATTCAATGTTGACCTAAATGACTAATGATGATAAAAAGAATCCACCTGTGTGTAATCAAGTCCCTGTATAAATGCACCTGCACTGTGATAGTCTCAGAGGTCTGTTTAAAGCGCACCGAGCATCATGAAGAACAAGGAACACACCAGGCAGGTCCGAGATACTGTTGTGGAGAAGTTTAAAGTCGAATTTGGATACAAAAAGATTTCCCAAGCTTTAAACATCCCAAGGAGCACTGTGCAAGCGATAATATTGAAATGGAAGGAGTATCAGACCACTGCAAATCTACGAAGACCTGGCTGTCCCTCTAAACTTTCAGCTCATACAAGGAGAAGACTGATCAGAGATGTAGCCAAGAGGCCCATGATCACTCTGGATGAACTGCAAAGATCTACAACTGAGGTGGACGACTCTGTCTATAGGACAACAATCAGTCGTATACTGCACAAATCTGGCCTTTATGGAAGAGTGGCAAGAAGAAAGCCATTTCTTAAAGATATCCATAAAAAGTGTAGTTTAAAGTTTGCCACAAGCCACCTGGGAGACACACCAAACATGTGGAAGAAGGTGCTCTGGTCAGAAGAAACCAAAAATCAAACTTTTTGGCAACAATGCAAAACGTTATGTTTGGCGTAAAAGCAACACAGCTCATCACCCTGAACACACCATCCCCACTGTCAAATATGGTGGTGGCAGCATCATGGTTTGGGCCTGCTTTTCTTCAGCAGGGACAGGGAAGATGGTTAAAATTGATGGGAAGATGGATGGAGCCAAATACAGGACCATTCTGGAAGAAAACCTGATGGAGTCTGCAAAAGACCTGAGACTGGGACGGAGATTTGTCTTGTATGTGTGTATGTATGTATGTATGTATGTATGTATGTATGTATGTATGTATGTGTATATATATATATATATATATATATATATATATATGTGTCATTTATGTGCGTGTGTGTATGTATATGTATATATAATATGAAAGTTCAAGTTAATTAATCACATCATAGAAAAGTTTAAAAGAATCACACATGATGCACAGTACAATGTTCTTATTATTATTCTATATTTGAATTTTACTGAGTGTTCCATAGTGGTTAATGTATTTCATAGATAGCTCCACTTTACAAGAAATCCATGCAATTCCATTCATCTCAGTATAGTGATCACAATTGGTTTATGGCATTATATGGTTACAGCAAAGTACAAGTACACTTATTTCCCCAAGCAAGATCTCTTTGGTTACTTCTACATGGGACTAAAGGAAAGAGGGGTCCAGGACTTCTTGTCCCAAGATGGCAGTATTGGAGGAGACCTTCTTCCCTCCCAATTCAATAGAAAAGAGCCCATAGAGGTACATAATTGGATATATAATGTTTACAGAGATTGTCTGAGCTCCCTGATTATTCTACTCCTTAAAGAGAAGTTCCACTCCCTGTAACGCTCCTGCGTTTTTAGTATAGGCTGGATTTGCAGCTGCAAAATCTCCACTCAGTAGTCATGTAGAGATGTGTTGAATACCAGATCCAACTCTCCAGGACTCATCACCGTGGGCCTGTCAGCTTCAACATACAGATATATACACACTCAATGAGATGTTCCTGGAGTGATAGGATGTATATGATAGTATGAAGGTGATGTGCTGAAGGGACAGGAGTTAACAGTGACAAGGATGGTAATCACTTGATAGGTTTGTATAGGAGAGTTCAAGATGGTATTTAGGAATGCAGATAGGTTAGTATCGAGTATGCGAACAGGTGGTGAGGACAGCAGATGACAAATACAGGATAGACTAACCCAGTGCAAGGATAGATAGTAGTAGACAGGAGAGCTAGCAATCTATGCAGCAGTGCAGATGATAGATGGTAGTAGGCTCAAGAGCTAGCAATCTATGTAACAGTGCAGATGATAGGATAGTATGGATAGGTAGTAACAGTCCTTAATGTGCATAGGTAGATAGTGCAATAAGGTTATGGAGGGTTCCCCTGCGGGGTACTTATCACTTGTAATGTTAGTAGTTTAGAGAGGTCCAGTAGATAAGGAATGATCTGGTAGCGAGATACAGGGATCAGTAGCGAGGTTCCGGTCTGCTCCAGGTAAAGGGAATAGCTGGAGGTTCCGATCGAGAGACAGGCTTGAAAGCATGTGGATAACAAGGCAGGTTGAACGAACACTGTGAGTGAGACCGCCGGCGGTTGAAATAGCCGCTCTGCGGCGCTCAGCAGTGACATCATCGTTCTTAAAGGTATATGCGTACCACCTGAAGAGAAAGGTGGGACGCATTACAGAGAAAGTGGTGATTAAGGGTACCGGAGGTACCAGAATCTTACAGTACCCCCCCCTTAAGGCCGGCTCCGGAAGGCCTATAGGACAGGTTTCTCTGGGTGTTTCGAGTGAAAGTTCCGTATAAGTCTAGGCGCATGAATATCAGAGGTATCTAGCCAGGTGTCGTCTTGGGGTCCATAGTTCTTCCATCTTATGAGATACTGGAGTCTTCCTCTATGGATGCGAGAATCCAAAATTTCCTTGATCTCATACTCTTCTCCGCCTTCAACTTGTATTGGAGGTGGAGGCAAGATGGTAGGCCTTATTTCTTGGTTAGGAACATGGGGCTTCAGTAGCGACACATGGAAGATGGGATGGATCTTGAGATCTGCTGGTAGGGTGAGCTGTACTGCAGCTTTTCCGATAAGTTTTTTAATTGAGAAGGGTCCCAAAAATAAAGGTCCAAGCTTCTTGCTAGGGATTTTTAATCTTAAGTTCTTTGTCGATAGCCAAACAAGGTCCCCAATAGCATACTGAGGAGAAGGTCTTCTACGAAGGTCGTAGTACTTTTTTTGTTGACTGTGAGCGTGTGATATAGTGGTATTGAGTAAACCCAAAGAGTCTTTTATTTGGGTAAGGTAATCCAAGGCTACTGGGTTACTCGATGGCAGGATGCATGGTGGAAGAAGAGTGGGATGAAACCCATAGTTCAAGTAGAACGGACTTTGCTTCGTAGTACTGTGGGTTGCGTTGTTGTAAGCAAATTCTGCTAGAGGAAGGAGATCCACCCAATCATCCTGCAAGTATGATGTGTAGCAACGTAGATATTGCTCAATGCACTGGTTGACTCTTTCAGTCTGTCCGTTGGTCTGAGGATGGTAGGGAGAAGTGAGCTTTCGCTCAATGCGTAAAATTTGACAAAGTGCTTGCCAAAATTTAGAGATGAATTGTGAACCACGGTCGGACAAAAGAGTTTTTGGAATTCCATGCAACTTAAACACGTTTCATCAGTAGTTCTGCTGTTTGTTTAGATGAAGGTAGTCTACGGATAGCAATGAAATGTGCCATCTTTGTCAAGTGGTCCACTGACACTAGGATGGTATTAAATCCTTTAGAGGGTGGTAGTTCTACTATGAAATCTAAGGACACAACTTCCCATGGAACCTGGGGTATTGGTAGACTACAAAGTAGTCCAGATGGTTTTGTAGTGTCAATTTTAGACCTTGCACAGATGTCACATGAAGAAACAAATTTTTGTACAGACGTCTTCATATCAGGCCACCAAAACTGCCTGGTGAGCAAATTAAAGGTTTTCGTTATACCCATATGTCCTGCCATGGGCACATCATGCGATAACTCCAAGATCTTGGTGCGCATAGTAGGGGGTATGTAGAGTTTGTCATTGTAATAGAGGAAGCCTTCTGCATCAGTACTTAGTTGTGGTGGAGGTGAATCCATTCTTATACTGTGCAAAATCTCTTCCATCAAGGAACGGACAACACCAATAATGCGTTCATAGGGTATTATGGGAATGGAAGGGATTTCGGCACAGTTATCTTCGGTTAATCGTGATAGCGCATCCGCTTTTTTATTTTTGTCTGCAGGCGTGTAGGTCACTAGGAAATTAAGGTAGTAACAGTCCTTAATGTGCATAGGTAGATAGTGCAATAAGGTTATGGAGGGTTCCCCTGCGGGGTACTTATCACTTGTAATGTTAGTAGTTTAGAGAGGTCCAGTAGATAAGGAATGATCCGGTAGCGAGATACAGGGATCAGTAGCGAGGTTCCGGTCTGCTCCAGGTAAAGGGAATAGCTGGAGGTTCCGATCGAGAGACAGGCTTGAAAGCATGTGGATAACAAGGCAGGTTGAACGAACAATGTGAGTGAGACCGCCGGCGGTTGAAATAGCCGCTTTGCGGCGCTCAGCAGTGACATCATCGTTCTTAAAGGTATATGCGTACCACCTGAAGAGAAAGGTGGGACGCATTACAGAGAAAGTGGTGATTAAGGGTACCGGAGGTACCAGAATCTTACACTCCCCCCCCCCCCCCCACCCAAAATTTAAAAAAAATAAGTGGCTACATATACACTGGCTGCTGACTTTTACTATTGGGGTGCTTAACTGTCCAGGCATCCAGCAGTGTCCTCACCTGAACCGATTTTTGAATTGGCTCTCGGTGCTGCCGCCGCCATCTTGGCTAAGGGAAGTGGGCTGTGAAGCCTCGTGGCTTCACAGCTGGTTTCCTACTGCGCATTCGTGAATCCCACTGCCCTTTCTCAATATGCCAGCTGCAGGGGGGAAGGGGGCCGATCTTCCGGCTCAGGTTGCCACATCGAAGTGAGCCAGAAGTAGGAGCAGATACCTGTCAAAACCAGGTACCTTCTCCCCACCACAAAAGGTGCCAAATATGGCAACAGAGGGGGGGGGTAGGCATTTGATGGACAGCAGAGCCAATGAGACAGTGGTGAGAACTGCTGCTCTCGTGCACGTCGCTGGATCAGACGGGGCTCAGGTAAGAATAAGGGGGACTGTAGAGACCCTGCAGCACAGAAGGTTTTTACTTTAATGCATAGAATCCATTAGGGTTATAACCTTAAGGCTTTAGAACCTCTTTAAGTTTTCAGTGCTGTCACACTTTGTTGATTATGACAATGACAAATACTTAAGTCATGCAACACTGTACCCAAATGAAGTTTTTATCATTTTTTGAGAACGTTAGAGCTCTATTGGTGGTATTTAATCACCACTGTTTTTTTTTTTTTCTATAAGAGAAAAATGTTGAAATAAAACATGTTTCTTAGTTTCCGTTCCAAAATTTTGCTAATTCTGCTACATTACTTTAACCGGTTGCCGACCGCCGCACGACTATTTACTTCGGTGGTCAGCCCCGGCTAGGCAAAGTGACGTATATATACGTCACTAGCCTGGGAGCCAATAGCGGGCGAGCGTGCGCCGCCGGAGGTGCGCTCCCGCCTCGGCTCATTCTCGGACACCTCAGTGCGATCGTCTGCTGTAAAGGGAGAAAGGCAGGCGGATAATGTAAACAAAGCCGCCTGTCATTCTTCCCTGTGTAAAAGCACTGATCTAACGGTCCTGCTATGTCGGACCGTTGATCTGTGCTGTTACACACACAGCCACATCCCTGCACAGTTAGCACGCCCCTAGGGACACACTTAACCCCTCCCTCTCCAATAAAGTTAACCCCTTCCCTGCCAGTGTCATTTTTACAGTAACAGTGCATATGTATAGCACTGATTACTGTAGTAATGTCACTGGTACCCCCAAAAGTGTCAAAAATGTCAGTCAAGGGTCCAATCTGTCCGCCGCAATGTCGCAGTACCGCAAAAAAAAATCGCAGATCGCCGCCATTACTCGTTAAAAAAAAAAAACAACAAAAATGACAAAAATCTTTCCCTTAGTAAACGCAATAACTTTTGCGCAAACCAATCAAAATACGCTTATTGTGATTTTTTTTTTTACCAAACATAGGTAGTAGAAAACAAATTGGCCAAAAATTTTAAAAAGTTTTGATTTTTACATTTTTTGGGGGGAATTTCATATAAAAAAAATGTGAAAAATATTGTTATTTTTGCAAAATTGTCGCTCTTTTTTCGATTATAGCGCAGGATCAAAAAATCGCACAGGTGATCAAATACCACCAAAAGAAAGCTCTATTTGTGGGGAAAAAAAAAAGGGTGTCAAATTCGTTTAGGTACAGCGTCGAACGACCACGCAATTGTCTGTTAAATTCACGCAATGCCGAATCACAAAATACCCCCTGGTCAGGAAGGGGGTAAAATCTTCCTGGGCTTAAGTGGTTAATAAAAATAACCAAAATCAGTGTATTTTTTTTCTAGGCCATGTATCCACAGACAGCAGCTATCTGGGTCATGAAGTATCAAATTTAGGGTGTGTCCCTATCCTTAATTGCTAATTGAGTGAGAGGACTGGGAAACAAGGATTTCGGGCACAAATGTTTTTTTAAAAAACAAATTATTTTATTCAAAACATATTAAAAACCAAAGAAAAATACAGGCATATAATTGTGTGTTAAGGACCAAACCAGACCCATAGATGGTCTATACTGTGGTGTACCTTAATACATACAGTTTAGAACAATGGTTTACATACATCTTAAAGTACAGAACAATTAGTAGTCATATCATTCTCAGGACTATTCACTCACGATCAGACAAAAACCACCGGCGGACACCAAAATAGACAAGGTGTCGGTCCGTGGGATCAACTGAGAGTGTGAATTAACTTCCACCATATAATATTTGACCTTTGCTCGACATGTTTCGCTTTCTTAGGAGAAAAGCTTCATCTGGAGCATATCATTTCGTTTGTCTGTGTAAAGAACAATACTGTTTAGACATGTTGCATGAAGATAACATTATTTATGATGTTTCATAATACCGTGTCCATTATTCCACTTAGTTAAAAATATATACATATATTGCATTTAAATAAGTCCTTATATTTTTTGTATACATATATCAACACAATATATCATTGAGTCTTAAGTTGCGTCTAGCATCCAAGGAGGTATTCGGTTGGGGGAGATCAAGCGCCGGGGATTACCAAAAGCGAGGCATATGTGGGGACCCACCCCGTAATTACATTGTCACCAAGATATAAAAAGTGGTACATATGGTAAACAGAGGGGGGGACATACATACCTGTACAGTAATAGTCAGGCATAAATCTCAATTCCGTAGGGGAGTTTTTTAACGAAGAGGACTGTTGTGCGTTTGTGGAAAGCACCGTATTTTGGCACCTATATGAGCATGTAGTAGTGAGGGTAATCACTCCATATTTACTAGATAGATAAGAAAAAGGAATAGATGTTTTTTAAAAGGGACCAGTTAGTATATTAGTTCTATAATTATCATTGAAAGATCGAAAAAGAGGAGTATGTGCTAGCCAAGGGGGCTGAAACATTCAAGGGTGGCAAAGGAAAAGGAAAAAGAAGAGAAAATATAATAATATATATATATGTATACTGCATGCATGTGAGTAGAGTGCATAGATATCCACAGAGACCCAGTAGTTGTCCCAGAAAAGGGTGATTAAAGAATTCATATTGACTTAGTAAACAGGGATAGGTAATTAGACATATAGATGGAACAAGGTAACGAATCCATATATAGGAACTCTCCGTGCAGCAATGGGCCACTCATGGAGTATCCAACATCTTAATTTGTATTTTTACTATATATAAATATCCATGTGTATATAAATCCTTATACATAGGATGGAGTTATATCTTAGGCATGGTATCAAGTTTGTACCCGAGTAAACGTTTCTATACTCCAATGAGTGTAACCCAAATTGCATATGCACGGATGATTCCATCATGGAGTCAGAATGCATGCTGTATTAAACTAATAGTAGCAAAAAGGAATGATGATAGGATATCATAGGATACAATAAATCCATCTGGGGTAAGAGAACCCGAGATATGGACATTCAAAACAGCTCACCAGACCTGGAGAGGACGGGAGCCTAATGCATGTAGCGTGTCCCTTATGGTTGTCTAACCACTGTATAACAGGATGAAATTAAAGTAAGTATGTGAGTCCCAACGAAAGTAAAATAAACGTTAGTGCCACATGCTAAGGGTGAAGCTGTATCACTTACTCCGTGCCGCGCTATTCCAAACTTGCACACAGTCCCATCCGGCGAGGACTGTGTGCAAGTTTGGAATAGCGCGGCACGGAGTAAGTGATACAGCTTCACCCTTAGCATGTGGCACTAACGTTTATTTTACTTTCGTTGGGACTCACATACTTACTTTAATTTCATCCTGTTATACAGTGGTTAGACAACCATAAGGGACACGCTACATGCATTAGGCTCCCGTCCTCTCCAGGTCTGGTGAGCTGTTTTGAATGTCCATATCTCGGGTTCTCTTACCCCAGATGGATTTATTGTATCCTATGATATCCTATCATCATTCCTTTTTGCTACTATTAGTTTAATACAGCATGCATTCTGACTCCATGATGGAATCATCCGTGCATATGCAATTTGGGTTACACTCATTGGAGTATAGAAACGTTTACTCGGGTACAAACTTGATACCATGCCTAAGATATAACTCCATCCTATGTATAAGGATTTATATACACATGGATATTTATATATAGTAAAAATACAAATTAAGATGTTGGATACTCCATGAGTGGCCCATTGCTGCACGGAGAGTTCCTATATATGGATTCGTTACCTTGTTCCAATTATATGTCTAATTACCTATCCCTGTTTACTAAGTCAATATGAATTCTTTAATCACCCTTTTCTGGGACAACTACTGGGTCTCTGTGGATATCTATGCACTCTACTCACATGCATGCAGTATACATATATATATATTATTATATTTTCTCTTCTTTTTCCTTTTCCTTTGCCACCCTGGAATGTTCCAGCCCCCTTGGCTAGCACATACTCCTCTTTTTCGATCTTTCAATGATAATTATAGAACTAATATACTAACTGGTCCCTTTTAAAAAACATCTATTCCTTTTTCTTATCTATCTAGTAAATATGGAGTGATTACCCTCACTACTACATGCTCATATAGGTGCCAAAATACGGTGCTTTCCACAAACGCACAACAGTCCTCTTCGTTAAAAAACTCCCCTACGGAATTGAGATTTATGCCTGACTATTACTGTACAGGTATGTATGTCCCCCCCTCTGTTTACCATATGTACCACTTTTTATATCTTGGTGACAATGTAATTACGGGGTGGGTCCCCACATATGCCTCGCTTTTGGTAATCCCCGGCGCTTGATCTCCCCCAACCGAATACCTCCTTGGATGCTAGACGCAACTTAAGACTCAATGATATATTGTGTTGATATATGTATACAAAAAATATAAGGACTTATTTAAATGCAATATATGTATATATTTTTAACTAAGTGGAATAATGGACACGGTATTATGAAACATCATAAATAATGTTATCTTCATGCAACATGTCTAAACAGTATTGTTCTTTACACAGACAAACGAAATGATATGCTCCAGATGAAGCTTTTCTCCTAAGAAAGCGAAACATGTCGAGCAAAGGTCAAATATTATATGGTGGAAGTTAATTCACACTCTCAGTTGATCCCACGGACCGACACCTTGTCTATTTTGGTGTCCGCCGGTGGTTTTTGTCTGATCGTGAGTGAATAGTCCTGAGAATGATATGACTACTAATTGTTCTGTACTTTAAGATGTATGTAAACCATTGTTCTAAACTGTATGTATTAAGGTACACCACAGTATAGACCATCTATGGGTCTGGTTTGGTCCTTAACACACAATTATATGCCTGTATTTTTCTTTGGTTTTTAATATGTTTTGAATAAAATAATTTGTTTTTTAAAAAAACATTTGTGCCCGAAATCCTTGTTTCCCAGTCCTCTCACTCAAAATCAGTGTATGTTATTTACTCTGTGTGAGAGTTTTTAGAGTCTATAGTCTATGGTATGTATATTTTAAAATTTGATTAATCCTAAAGTACTGACTGCCTCATTTCTTGAGGTCCTAAAATGGCAAGACAATATAAATACCCCCCCCCCCCCCCCAAATGACCCCTTTTTGGAAAGCAGAAGATAGTCCGAAGTGTTTAGTAAGAGGCATGATTAGTTTTTTTAAGTAATTTTTTGTCAGGATATTTTGGAAAAAGTTGTAGTTTTAAGGTATGTCTCACACACAGCATAGGCATACTTACAATTACACCCAAAATTCTACTATGCCTCCTGAGTATGGGGATAGTGCATGTGTGAGACGTTTTTTATAGTCTAGATGCATAAAAGGGCCCAAAATCCAAGGCGCGTCTTTGGGCTTTTAAGAAGCATTAATTACACATCTAATTGCCTAACGACTTAGCACAATTTTGGAGACCCTAAAACACCAGGACAGTGGAAACACCCACAAAATGACCCCATTTTGGAAAGCAAACGCCCTAAGGTATTTTTTAAGAGGCATAATGAGTCTTTTGAAAATTGTATTTATTTATTTATTTTGCCACATTGATTTGGAAAATGCAGAAAAGAAAATAATAATAATAATATTATAATATATTTTATATTATAATATAATAATAAAATGTTAAAGTTGTCAATTAATAGGATAGTTCTAATACACATCATAGGCATACTTAAACTTACAACCCACATTCTGGTACTCCTCTTGATTATGGAGATACCACGTGTGTGCTGCTGTCATGGAGAAGGGTATCCACCTGTATGAAGACAAAAGAGGGAGAGGGAACAGACAACACCACTGTTCTGGTGTAGTATGTCAATGTAAGACTTTTTTAAAACGATGTAAAAAATCCTTCTCACAAAAGTAGATACGTCAGGAGCAATTAAGGGAAAAACTGTGCACCGCTGTCAGTGCACTGTCCCAAGCTGCACAGGGTATCGATCCATAACCCGGCATCCAGATCGCTGAGTGTGTCGTGCTTTTGAGACTTTCACAGCCTAGCCAGACAAAGGGACCCAAAATCCAAGGAGAACCTTCAGTCTTTCTAGGGGCATAGTTTACACAACTAATTTCCTAACTACCTTTTATAATTTTGAAGGCCTTGGAGCAACAGGACAGTGGAAACACCCATAAAATGACCACATTATGGAAATCAAACGCTATAAAGTATTTATAGTGAGTCTTTTTAAGACTTAATTTCTTGCCGCAAGTTTTTATAAAATGCGGAATGAAAACAATTTTTTTTTTTTTTTTTTTACACAAAGTTGTCAATTTAATAAGATTTCTCACAGCGTAGGCATACTTAGAGATACATCCCAAAACATATTCTGCAACTACTTCAGAGTATGGTGATACCACGTGTGGGATTTTTTCAATGTTTGGACTGATTATATGCCAGACATTGTATTTTGTGTATTATACGAATCGACCAATTGTATCAAACTCAATGTACTTGAGCGGTCGCCTCTATACAAGTGGTCATGGAATATAGCTTAGTGTATCATCATCTATAGCACTCCTTGTTCCCATAAGCCAGTCAAGCCTAGCTTACTGGTATGTGGCTGCGCCCAGGAATCCCATGTCCACTGGCCAGAAAGTGCAAAAGGGTAACATTAAACCTCATTTGCCATGTAGTTGTCCACTCCATTATTTTATTTAGATCTTCTTGTAAGGTTTCCACATCCTGCAAAGTTTTTGCCCTGCCTAACATTGTATCATCCGCAAACGCTGAAATTGAGCTTGTTATCCCATTCTCTATAACGTGTATAAATAAATTAAAGGAGTTGTAAAGTCAGAAGGTTTTTTATCTTAATGCATTCTATGCACTAAGATAAAAAGCCTTCTGTGTGTAGCAGCCACTCCAGCACCCCTAATACATACCTGAGCCCCATCTCTTTCAGCGATGTCTGAGTCCCTTGGCCTTCTGGGACTCTTCCTCCTGATTGGCTAGTGCCATTGGCTCCCACTGCTATCAATCAAAATCAGTTAGCCAATCAGGAGAGAGAGGGGGTGGGCTGAACGGCTGCTCCGTGTCTGAATATATACAGGGAACTGAAGCTCCGCTCGGGTGCCCCCATAGCAAGCTGCTTGCTGTGGGGGCACTCGACAGAAGGGAGGGGCCAGGAGCAGTGAAGAGGGACCTGTGAAGAGGAGGATCCAGGCTGCCCTGTGCAAAACCTCTGCACAGAGGAGAACACGCTTATTTAAAAAAAAAAAAAAAAAAAAAATGAGACTTTAAAATCATTCGGTCCATGGACAGGTCCTTAGGGGATCCCAACTTACCACACCGGACCATTCTAAGTATTCTCTATTTATCACCACCCTTTGGACCTGCCTCTATAGTGGGATACATCACGTCCACAGGCCTTTCTTTATCTACATTGCAGAAAACAATTATTTGATCCCATTTCAGATTTTGTAAGTGTGCCCCCAAGAGTCTATATTTTTTATCATAGGTGTATTTTAAATTATAGAGACAGAATATCAACCAAAAATCCAGAAAACACATAAAACAAATACTATAAATTAAGTTGCAGTTCAGTGAGTAAAATAAGTATTTGATCCCCAAGCGAAACATGACTTCATACTTGATGAAGAAACCCTTGTTAGCAAGCACAGAGGTAAAAGGTTTCTTGTAGTTGGTGACCAGATTGGCACACATCTCAGGAGGGATTTTGGTCCACTCTTCTTTACAGATCTTTTCTAAATCTTTAAGGTTTCTTGGCCGTCTCTTGGCTACTTGAAGCTCCAGCTCCCTACATACATTTTCTATAGGGTTAAGGTCTGGTGACTGACTAAGCCACTCCATGACCTTAACATGCTTCTTTTTGAGCCACTTCTTTGTTGCCTTGGCAGTGTGTTTTGGGTGATTGTCATGCTGGAAGACCCATCCACGACCCATTTTCAGTGTTCTGGCTGAGGGAAGAAGGTTCTCATCCAAGATCTTACAATACATGACCCTTTCCATTGGCCCCCCAATGCAGCAAAGTCAGCTTATACCTTTAGCAGAGAAACAGCCCCAAATCATCATGTTTCTACCTCTGTGCATGACTGTAGGGATAGTGTTCTTAGGGTCATAGTCAGCAATTTTCTTCCTCCAAATACGGCAAGTTGAGTTAATGCCAAAGAGCTCAATTTTGGACTCCCCTGACCACAACACTTTTTCCAATCCTTCTCTGACTCATTCCCTGTAGATGTTCATGGCATGACTGTGCATATGCCTTCTTGAGGAGGGGGATTCGCCTCCCTGCAGTCAAGCACGGAAGTGGAAGCATTATGCTTTGGGGCTATTTCTCAGCCTGACTTTGCCGCATTGAGCAGCCACAGGGTGGGGCCATTTATTATAAAATCCTGGATGAGAACCTTCTTCCTTCAGCCAGAACACTGAAGATGGGTCATGGATGGGTCTTTCGGTATGACAATAACCCAAAACATACCACCAAAGCAACAAAGGAGTGGCTCAAGAAGAAGCACATTAAGGCCATGGAGTGGCTCCAGACCTTAATCCTATAGAGAATTTATGGAGGGAGCTGAAATTTGAGTTGCTAATACTTCTTTTACTCACTGAACTGCAACTCAATTTATAACATTTGTATCATATGTTTTTTCTGGATTTTTGGTTGATATTCTGTCTCTATAATTTAAAAAAACACTCATGATAATGTAGCACTGTTCCCCATAGGGCTTGATGTATGATGACTTCTTGGGCCTCTCTCTGGCTACCTTGCAGACAGTCACCAGGGGATTTTTCACACATTCATCCTTACTCCCGTTTGCTTGTTACTCAGTAAACAGTCCCGGGTATATGGTTTTGTATTTATTGTTGGAACTTGGATGGGAGAAGGGAATAGTGGGATACTCCAACTAAACTATTCACAGTAGATAAGGACAGCTCTCACTTGGCCTCACCAGATTACGTGTGGAAGTAGACACACTGCTTTTATGATACCATTTTCATTACTAAAATCTTGTACATAGTCCCTTGCAGACTATTGATGTTAGGCTAACTGGCCTGTAGTTCTGAGGGATAAATCTCGGCCCTTTTTTAAATATTGGTACCACGTTGACTTTTCTCCAATTAGCTGGTACCATCCCAGACAGTAAACTGCCCATAAAAATTAGGAACATTGGTCTAGCTATCACCTCACTGAGTTCCTTAAGGACCCTCGGGTGTAAGCCATCTGGTCCCAGTGACTTCTTTATGTTAAGTTTTTCAAGTACTGTATATTTCTGACACGTTCTTCTGTTAGCCACAAGGGTACATTCTGTGACATGTTATTAAAATTACAGTCTTGTTTTCTATATCCCCCCGTTTCCTTTGTGAAAACTGAGAAGAATGCATTTAAAACTTTTGTCTTTTGTAACCCAATTCCCTTCATCATACTTTATGGGGCCAATATATTCTGTCCTTACTTACTTACTGTTTATATAGTTAAAGAATTTCTTGGGGGTTTTCTTTTACTCTCCTCCGCTATGTGATGTGCCTTTCGTGGTCAATTTTAGCTGCCCTGATTGCGCTCTTCTTACATTTCCTTTTGCATTCTTTGTATTGTTGGAATGCTGACAATGACCCTTCAGTCTTGTATTTTTAAAGACCTTTTCTTTTGCTTTTATATGCATTTTTTCCTTAGAGTTTAGCCACCCAGGATTTATAACCAAGCACTAGTTTGACACAAATCAACAAGCCGTTAGGCGTGGTCACCCGTAAAGTTGGCAGGTCTTCCATTTAGTGAAGGGGTTGATGTTCTGGCTCCCTCCCCAATGGTCAGTTTCCAGTAGTTGACTGTCATGAATGGTTTTCAATTCATGACTGTTGTTTTACTGTTAGTTGTTTACTATTTTGATATTATGATTGGTCACAGCAATCATACTGTGATTGGCCCTGTACACCATGTGATCACTGTGACCAATCACAATCACCAATCACACAATAGTAAATAATGAATCATCATTTGCTGTCATTCATGATGGGTATTTACTTGGTGAGCATGTTCTCGCTGTGATTGGTCACAGCAAACACCTGGTACCTGGGTCGAACATAGTGGCCCGGTACAGATCGCTCTTTTAATTTACCACATTGACTGCAATAAAATAAACATTTCCTAGTAAACTATTTGATAAAATCCTTACCCCAGCACTTTACATCTTTCATTAAGTAATACATTAAGTTTCAGCTGGTATATAACTGAATGCAAACATACCGCACATTTTTTGTTGGGTACATTCAATAATATTATGTCTTTTAACCATGACGGGGTGATGGGTTAACCATGTGTTTCATTACTATTCACCACAAGCAGCATTCATGCATGAGTATTTTTATGAAATTTCTCCAACTGCATCTACCTCCTCATCCAGTCGGTATCTGTTTCCTATTGATGGACAGTGGAAAGAAACTTTTCATGACTTGTCTATCCAAGATTTATAGAAAGAAAGAGGCATGTGACCTTTTGTCTTCGGTTAATTGCATGTGTAAGTGACCTCAGACATCCCTAGAGAAAGCTGGAATGTCAAGCCCATTACTCTCATGGCCAGATTTCTGCACATTCTGTATTTCGGGCGTCTTGGGCCCTTTAACTGATTTAATGCTAATTATTGGATTTTTCTTATTGTTAGGCAATAAACAGATGCTTTGCATCTCTCTGTGGTATTCTTGTAACTATAGCACTGAACTTTCCTTTTAAATATGTTTTTATTAGTAATCTATAAATTAAAATATTCAAGGAATAAAGGATAAAGTAACTGCGTAAGGTAATATGAAGGTAATATGAAAATCTGTCAAATAAAGTGTAAATAAAATCGTCAGATCCCTGTGGTAGTGAGCTCTTGTAGAAGGCTCAAACCATGGCTTCTCACCCCCAACCTGCTTCTCACCTGATGGTGAGGATGGACTTGAAACAAACTGGAACCAGGTCGCAGCCCCCAGGTACGCCCAGCTGATGATGCCGAGACCACTCACGTGTGCAGAGTACAGATGGCAGGGGACAGAAGAGGATTCGAGAAACAAGCCAAGGTCAGGGCAAGTGGCAAGCAGACAAAAACAGTAGATGAAGATGGGGTCGGTATAGGGAAAGTCCAACACAGAATACAAGTAATACATGGGAAAGCAAGAGCACAGAGAAACTAGGAAATTATTCAGGCAACACAAGCTGCACTGAGCATGTCTACAGTGCCTTGAAAAAGTATTCATACCCCTTGAAATTTTCCAAATTTTGTCATGTTACAACCAAAAATGTAAATGTATTTTATTGGGATTTCTGTGATCGACCAACACAAAGTGGTACATAATTGTACACAATTAAATAAGTACAAATAAATATGTGAAAAGTGTTACGTGCATTTGTATTCAGCCTCCTTTACTCTGATACCCCTGACTAAAATTGAGTGGATTCCATTGCCTTCAGAAGACACCTAATTAGTAAATAGAGTCCACCTGTGTGTCATTTAATCTCAGTATAAATACAGCTGTTCTGTGAAGTTTGTTAGAGAACTTTAGTGAACAAACCGCATCATGAAGGCCAAGGAACACACCAAGGCAGGTCATGGACTAAGTTGTGGAGAAGTTTGAAGCAGGGTGGGTTATAAAAAAAATATCCCAAGCTTGGAGTAAAAATTTCACTTACTAGATGTGCAAAGCTGATAGAGACATGCCCAAAAAGACTTGAAGCTGTAATTGCCGCAAAAGGAGGTTCTACAAAGTATTGACTCAGGGGGCTTAATACAAATGCCCGCCACACTTTTCACATATTTATTTGTAAAAAAATTTGAAAAACATTTATCATTTTTCTTTCACTTAACACTTATGTGCCACTATGTGTTGTTCTATCACATAAAATCCCAATAAAATACATTTACGTTTCTGGTTGTAACATGACAAAATGTGGAAAATTTCAAGGGTTATAAATACTTTTTCAAGGCACTGTAAATACAGAGAAACAGTAGGCAGGATGTGTTATTTCTGCCTTAGCTAGTTAGAGGCTGACCTAGGTTCGGGGGAAAGTATGCTGTGCTCAGTTCCCGGGTTTTTTTTGGTCCCAGCCATTCCTTCTGTGATATTAAAAGGGGGAAGGCTGAGGTCCAGTGCTCTTGGCTTGGCTTGCGGTCCTTACCTGTGCTGTGAAGGAGGGCTGCTGCACCTTGCAGCTCGTCGGAAGGCACTGCGGTTTCCAGAGAACATCTTTTGACATGGAAAACACCAGCATGGACAGCCACCTTGCAGAGATATGCCTTGGCAGACACACAGCTATAGTAAGGGTTAGTTACTGGATGCTTTTCATATTGGACTGTAAAGTTGGAATCTCTTCAGTAAAGTTGCGTCAACTGTTCTGAGCCTAGTTATGTTATTAAAGGGGTGCATGTTGGTTCTGGCACATCTAAAGAACCAGGGTATGTAAAGCACAAAGGGGTATGAAGTAACACAAAAAGGGTTAACTTGGCAAGACAAGGAAGAGGAATGTAGATGCTATGGATAACCAAGCACTAGTTTGACACAAATCAACAAGCTGTTAGGCCTGGTCTCCCGTAAAGTTGGCAGGTCCTCCGTTTAGTGAAGGGGTTGATGTTCTGGCTCCCTCCCCAATGGTCAGTTTCCAGTAGCAACCAGAACTGTACCCTCCTTTCTCTATCGCTCATTGACAGACGTAGTCTTCTTGATTCTCAAGAGCTGGGTTATGTTGTCTCCGCAGGAGTAGGACTAGGCAGAAAGACAAAATGTTCTGGCTCCACCTTAGGGGCAGTCCCTGAGGGTATATCCTCCCTCTCTCTGCTACAGGGAATCAGTTTTTTTCTGTCTAGTCAGGAGTAAGGACCTAAGTTCCTTGCTGGGATCTTTTGGTCCTGGCAAGACTTTTTTTCTTTAAGAAAAAGACATTTTTTAGGTAGTTTTCTCCAGTGTTTTTTTCCTGTGAGATCTTCAAGCAAAAATGCCGGACTGGGCGACACTTGTGGTCACCCCAGCCGGCCTACGAGCGCGCGCAGACCATGGCATTGCGCTTGGTCGGCCGCGACATATTCAAGTAAGTATGCGGGGCCGGGCGACGGGCTGGATGTTGAGATCCAGTGGTCACCCCGGTTTCTGCCTACGAGCGCGTGCAGACCAGAGCTCCGCGCTGGGTCGGCCGCGACGGAGTCCCAGTGAAGGGACTGACTTTGCGAGTTAAAAGTCTCGCTTGGACGCCAGGACCAGAGAGTCGAGGCGTCCACAAACCCCCACCCCGGTGGAGAGGGTATTGTGAAGAGAGGGTGCCTGTCGGTTCGGTATGGTGAGTAAACGTTCCCTTTTTTTTCCTCGTTATGAGGCAGTATGTATTATGGGCCCCTCCACATATGGTCAGTATATATCTGATACTTACAAGTCCCCCTTGTAATACAGCATGTGTTTGTGGGAAATGGACTTGGTTCAAGAGCTAACACTCTACCCAGCAGACTGTAACATTACAGCAGACATAGGAGGTATAATCCTACCTTATGTGTAGTGTATCTCTGTAGATCCATACATCACTTTCTTAGCAGAGTGCAGGTGGATGTGCTGGGAAGACGATATCGGCGGTCCGCCGCCATTTTGCCGTAGACCGTATGCATGTATGTCCTCAGGTCACGCCGGCCGCCATGTTTTTGGAGTCTTATGTCTCTTCTATGGGGGCGGCCATGTTTTGTGAGCCCAGCTACCTCGTGGAGGGCTGGGAACGCCGGAAGGCGTACACAGGGGGCGGAGCCACGCCTTCTACCCGGGAAAAAGCAAACAGCTCCTTCCAGTCTGTGTAAGACAGACGCTGACTGCAGTTGGTTGGAAACTGCACTGCATCGGTTGGTGAGCCTTGGGGGTCCCTCTCTCTCTCTCTGGGATCGAGAAGCAGGTACTCTGAGGGGCGCTATTGCGCTAGGGGGAGACACACAAAAAAAAAAAAAAAAAAAGAAAAAGTTTTTTTTTTTTTTTTGTTTTTGCTGGCAAAGGTGTCCTGTATTAACATGGACCCTGCCACTCATGTATCTCCTCCTCGAGGGGTCTGCGGGATCCTCCAGCACCCCATTGACAATTGAATCATTGTCAGCTATTATGGAAACGTTTGTGTCCCGGGTGGAAGTGGCTTGTCAGGGACAGGGCGCAAGAAAGCGACCCCCGCCTAACCCCTTATTATCTGAAACCTCGGATTCAGACTCTGAGCCTATTTCTGCAGTTGCAGGTACTTCATCTGGGATTGGTGTCTCGGGTCCTGTCTCTTCAGACAGTGAGGAAGATGTTTCGGCATCCGCCATAGCCCGAGAGGAAGCGTTGGTAAACGCACTCATTGTATCTGTTCAAGAGACCTTAAGGTTACAGGGTATTCCATCAGAAATAGCTGAAACTGAGATCCCTTTTGGGACTAAAAAAACGCATCAAAGTGGCGAAGGTTTTTCCATTGCCCAAATGTTTTGGCAATCCAATCGAAGAAGAATGGCGTCTGCCAAAACGCACTTTTACTATTTCTAAACGCATTGACAGGCGTTATCCGTTTGAGGAAACCCTTATTAAGAAATGGATAGAACCACCTGTGGTGGATTCACCAATTGCTAGATTGAATAAAGCCACGGTTATTCCTTTAGAAGACGCTCCGTCTTTTAAAGATCCAGTGGATCGCAAGATAGAAGCTATGTCTCGCACCATGTTTTCCTTGATTGGATCAGCTTTCAGACCTATAATAGCTATTGGTCTGGTTTCGCAGGCTGTAACTGAATGGACCAAGTGGTTACGCCGGGACTTAGAAGAAGTCCCTCAGGCGGTATCAGATTTGTTGGAACAAATGATACAGGGGTTACAGTTTGTGTGTGATGCGGCGTTAGACGCCACTCCATTATTGGCGCGAGCATCAGTCTCAGCAGTGGTTCTCAGGCGTACACTGTGGCTAAAAGGTTGGTTAGCCGACCAAGGTTCCAAAAAAGCATTGGCTAATATCCCCTTTTCAGGAGAGCGTCTATTTGGAGCCAACTTAGATGAGATCATTAAGGATCTCACCGGTGGAAAGAGCACCTTTTTACCGCAAAATTTTAAAGGTAGAGGAACTCGTCAAAGACGAGGGCCTTCTTTTTCTGCTCACAAGAGGTTTTTTCGTCCAGCGGGTGAAAAAACTAAGTCCTCCAAAGCTCCTGCAGGAGGCGTCAGGGGTCGTTGGTCGGGCAAGCAAAAGCCCGCCCCCTCCAGACCTGAAGATAAACCATCCAAAGCCTGAAGGTGCGCCCCCACCCATAACTAGGGTGGGGGGACGTCTTCGCCGGTTCCCGGATCCATGGCTTTCCAGAATCCCGGACAAATGGGTTTGCGAAGTCATAAGGTCAGGGTACAAGATCGAGTTTCGATCTCTCCCACCGGCGCGATTCTTCCCTTCCAATATCCGACTATCCTCAGATCGTTTAGAAGATCTGCGGAGAGCAGTCACAGATCTACTACAACAAGGAGTGGTAGTCCACGTTCCTTGGACAGAACGGTTTCAAGGGTTTTATTCAAACCTATTTACAATACCCAGGAAAGAGGGCAAAGTGCGTCCAATTCTGGACTTAAGAGCACTCAATTCTTTCGTCAACATAAGAAGATTCAGAATGGAGTCCATTCGCACGGTAGCAGCCTTCCTGCATCCAGGGGATGTCCTAGCGTCCATAGACATCAAGGACGCCTATCTTCACATTCCCATTTTCGCAGGACATCAGCGTTTTCTACGCTTTTCCGTAGAGGAGAACCACTATCAGTTTGTGGCGTTACCTTTCGGTCTCGCCACGGCTCCGCGGGTCTTCACAAAGGTGTTGGCCCCAATGTTGGCACTTCTGCGCCAAAGAGGTATATCGATTCTAGGTTACCTAGACGATCTTCTGCTTCATGCAGAGTCTCCTCAGACCTTGCTACAAAACATAGAAATTACTATGATTTCTTTACAGGAATTCGGGTGGCTGGTGAACCAGCAAAAGTCATTTCTGGTTCCCACCCAGAGGCTCGAATATCTGGGTCTAATTCTAGACACAGTCAGGACAAGAGTTTTCCTTCCGGTAGGGAAACTCCGAAAGATTCAATCAGCAGTCCAGTTGTTACTGTCCAACAGCTGGTCTTCCCTTCGGACTTGCATGAGGGTTCTGGGGTTGATGGTGGCTTCCTTCGAAGCAGTCCCATTTGCCCAGTCCCATACCCGAATTCTTCAGCAAGAGATTCTTCTCAGATGGAATCGGAATCCGGAATCCCTGGACAATCAGATACGATTGAGCAAACAGACCAGAGAGTCTCTGGTTTGGTGGCTTCGGTCTCCAATGCTCAGCCAGGGAAAGTCATTTCTGCCAATATATTGGACGATAGTGACCACGGATGCCAGTCTATCCGGATGGGGAGGAATTCTTGGTCAGTTATCTGTCCAGGGACTTTGGTCCCCGGAAGAATCCAGGTTACCGATAAATGTATTGGAACTGAGAGCGATCAGACTTTGTCTGATTCACTGGACCGAGCAGCTCCAGGGCAGCCCGGTTCGGATCCAGTCGGACAATGCCACGGCCGTGGCTTATGTCAATCACCAGGGGGGCACCAAGAGTGTCCGAGCGGCCAAAGAAGTGGCTTGCATTCTTCGCTGGGCGGAACGATTTGTTCCAGCAATCTCTGCGGTGTTCATTCCGGGGGTGGAGAATTGGCAGGCAGATTATCTCAGCCGTCAGACCCTGGATCAGGGGGAATGGTCCCTCCATCCAGACGTTTTCCACCAGTTGTGCCTACGGTGGGGCACCCCGGATGTGGATCTGTTGGCATCACGATTCAACAGGAAAGTTCAGAGATTCGTGGCTCGCTCCCGCGATCCTCTAGCAGAAACCGCAGACGCACTGATCGCCCCGTGGGGGCAATACCAGCTAATATATGCCTTCCCTCCTCTCGCGTTACTGCCAAGACTTCTTCGCAGGATAGAGGAGGAAGGAATCCCAGTAATCCTGGTAGCTCCGGACTGGCCTCATCGAGCTTGGTACGCCGACATGGTCAGACTGGTGGCGGACGTCCCATGGAGACTTCCTCTCAGGGAGGATCTACTGTCTCAGGGACCGATCTTCCATCCTGCTTTACGATCGCTGGCTTTAACGGCCTGGCTATTGAGACCCAGGTGCTGAAGGACAAAGGTTTGTCAGCTTCAGTTATTCCTACTCTAGTTGAAGCAAGGAAAGCGACTTCCAGAAAGATTTATCATCGCACATGGAAGTCCTACATTGCATGGTGTGAACCTTTGGGGTTCCGTCCTCGGTCTTATTCGATTAGTCGAATATTGGCTTTTCTGCAACAAGGGGTTGAGCAGAAACTGGCCTTGAGTACTATCAAGGGTCAGGTCTCAGCATTAGCCATCTTCTTTCAGAAGCCTTTGGCTACTCATTCCTTGGTGCGGAACTTCATCCAGGGGGTGCGACATCTGGCTCCGCCAGTTACCCCCCTGGGATCTTAATTTAGTGTTGTTGGTTCTTCAGAAACCTCCCTTTGAAGATATTAGGGAGATTCCTCTACCCACGTTGTCCCAGAAGGTGGCCTTCTTGGTGGCTATTACTTCTGCACGCAGGGTGTCAGAACTGGCCGCATTATCTTGTCGTTCACCATATCTGGTGGTTCATAGAGATAAGGTGGTTCTTCGTCCGAATCCATCCTTCCTACCAAAAGTGGTTTCAGAATTTCATCTGAATGAAGAAATTGTATTACCTTCCCTGTGTCCTAAGCCCAGTCATCCTCGGGAGTTTGCTTTACACTCCTTGGATGTGGTCCGGGCGATCAGGGTATACTTGAAAACGACAGACTCGTTTCGCAAGACGGATTCACTTTTTGTGGTCCCGGATGGACCCAAAAAGGGGTTGCCTGCATCTGCCGCGACTATTTCCAAATGGATCAGACAGACGGTAGTGCAGGCTTATTCTATTAAGGGTCGGGAGCCCCCGTTCCCTGTTAAGGCGCACTCCACTCGGGCACTTAGTGCGTCATGGGCCTTTCGCCATCAGGCGTCAGTGGTCCAGGTGTGCAAGGCGGCTACCTGGTCGTCGGTGCATACCTTTTCTAAACATTATAAAGTTGATGTAATGGCATCGTCTGATGCCTCATTTGGCCGCAAGGTTTTGCAGGCCGCAATTTGAGGAGACCAGTGGTCTACCTCGAGGGTTTTTTTCCGTTGGAAAATTTTTCTTTAGTCTCATTCTTTGTTTATAATGAGCCTTTAAAACTTCTAGTTTGGCACCGGTTGGGCCTTCTAGATTGGATTTGATTTTGTCAATCCCACCCCTCATTTGTGGCACTGCTTCTGGATGTCCCAGCTCTTGAGAATCAAGAAGACTACGTCTGTCAATGAGCGATAGAGAAAAATGGATTTTTGTAAGAACTTACCGTAAAATCCTTTTCTCTTAAGCTCATTGACAGACGTAGTACCCGCCCCTCTATCATTGAGTTGGGTTGGGTTAAATTCTCTGTACTGCTTTAAAACAGAACTGATTCCCTGTAGCAGAGAGAGGGAGGATATACCCTCAGGGACTGCCCCTAAGGTGGAGCCAGAACGTTTTGTCTTTCTGCCTAGTCCTACTCCTGCGGAGACAACATAACCCAGCTCTTGAGAATCAAGAAGACTACGTCTGTCAATGAGCTTAAGAGAAAAGGATTTTACGGTAAGTTCTTACAAAAATCCATTTTTTAAGGAGATCCATGACCTGATCACATAGGTACAGAAGTGAAGTGAGTTAACAAGTGCATGCATGAGGTCTGCGCTATGTTTACTGCACACAGTGGGAAGGGTAATCTCTAAGTTGGGAAATGGGTTTAATGTTAATGTTAGTTTTTGTTTTTTCACATGACCGCAGTCCCTGCTTAGCCCTGGGCATTGATGATTGTGCTTTGCGCAAAAGGTACCGCTGTGTGCAGGGCGAAGTAGGGCCCTCCCACAAGCAGACTGGGACGCGGACCAGGAAGTTATAGAAGGGAAAAGGATTTAAATCCACAGTAGAGCAGGAGAGCAGGTAATGCTCATTGGTGAACACATAAGACAGTAGCACATGTGAGTAGAACCACAGGCCAGCAAAAGCATTGCAGCAAGGAGGTAAGAATTTCACAAGCAGGAAACTGTGGGCTAAATTGTGAAATAATCATATAAAAAGCTGTAAAATAAAAGTTAAAAAAAAATAAATATAGAAAGTTTAGCACAGGAAGGGCCAAATACTTATCATATGTTGCAACTAGGTTATAGGGAGTTGTGCCAGTGTGATACACAATAAGGCATCCTAAATAAAAGATCTACATCCCTAACCTCTTTCCCAAATTCAAAAAATATTTTTAAAATAGTGGGTGGTGCCATACAAATTTGTTTTTCTGGTTCCTATAGGTCCACCTTGCTATAAACGGTTATTGTTCCAAGAGCCTTATGCTACAGTAGTAGTTTCCAACTCTGGTCCTCAAGTTCCCCCAACCGGTCAGGTTTTCAGGTTCTCCTTCACCTTGCACAGGTACTTTAAATCAATGTCAATTGCTTGGTGTTTGACATTTATTTTATAAAAGGTAATTTCACAAAACATGGCTTTTTGGAAATATTTGAGGAATGAGGCTAGGAAGCACTGCACTATAGAAAACCTTGCTTCCATGGATTGCACTGATAATGACCAACAAGCACAGTTGTATGCAGTCTGGAATCGATGACTCTGTAATGTTGGGCTGTATGAGTGCTTTCAAACAGTGGATCTGGATACACAGATGACCCAGGGGTACTCAGGGATCAATTGAGCAGTTCTATGCACTACCCAAAAAAAATCCCTTATTTGGAATTGTGCTGAAAATGAGACAAGACGATTTTTTTTTTCAAAAGGTTCATCTGTGCTTTTCTATACTGCCCATAGCTAGACCAGTGTATTCTTTCATTTTAAAGCCAGCATTATGTATTTGACAATTGAATTTTGTTTAATTGTCAAGAATTGGGAGAATTGGGAGATGAGGCATAAAAAACTAATGATGCTATAATCAAATGAAAAAATAAATAAAATAATGGTTACTTATTATGTATTTAAAAAAATGTACATAGTGGGATATCCCATAGAAACCAATTGGAATTTAATGTAAACTTGTACATAGTCCAGAAGGAACCTTATAGGTTATTGACTGATCTTCCTCTTGCTCCTCCTCCTCCTTTTCCCCCCCACCCATTGCCAAAAACCCTCAAGATGTCTGTGTAGCTTTCGACTTTCTGAGTGCTAAATTTCAACTCTGCAGTCAACCACAGTTGAATCAATAAAAACCCTTAACCACTTACAGACCAAGCCAATTCTGGCATTCCTCTACTTCATGTAAAAATCATAATTTCTCTTAGGTCCTCCGACAGTCGCCGCCCACTCATACAGTCTTCACCAATGGGGTATTGACTTCCTCTCCTTAGGAGTAGCTAGGCAAAAGACTTGTTAAAACAAAAGCATTTACATAGACACACCCATGGTCCAATACCCCCCTGCAATAGCAATCCCAACTCAGTTTGTCTTCTGCCTAGTTCAGGAGTAGTCAGGCTTCCCTGTGCTGGGGCTACAGTTTCAGCCTTCTTCTATTTTATGATTTTATTTTCTGAAAATGTAATTTTTTTCTTTGCGTTACTAGCTGTTTATTTTGTCAGCATTTGTTAGTCGGATCTTCGGATGAAGACGGCGGTTGCGGAGCTGGGAATCGGACTGGCCGTCCTGGTTCTCCAGGACAGAGGGTCAGATGGAATCCCAGCCCACCATCGAGTGTTTAGCAGGCTACGTGTTCACCCTGGCCTCGCAAACGACCCATCCCTGTCCTCAGGGATGCAGCCTGTGAGGTGGCTACCTCACTGGACACATGCAAGGTTCTTCCGTGCACTGCTGGTGTCCTGCATTTTTGGCTGGTGGCACTCCCCTCCCATCTGAGGGTGGGCGGTTTCCCTTTTTGATATGAGGCACCCCACGCCATCGGGTACAGGTAAGTACACTCTGTGTGGGGCCTCTGTCTAGGGTCGGCAGTCCTGTGTGTCTGTGGTGTCCCCTATGTCTGTGCGTTTTGGGCTCCCTGATCCCGGTCCCTGCGGGGGTTTTTTCTCTCACAGCCAGCGCTGTGTGGGGTTTTGGGGGATCCCTCTCCTGTGTCACTTTAGGATGCTTGGAGATACAGACACGTGCGGCGACCGCTGCGGGGTTAAAAACCGCTGGTCCGCCATTTTAGGTGTGGGCAGCATGTCTGGCTTCACTGTGGGCGCTTATACAGCATTGTATGTAGTGTATTTTGGCGCCTTGCAGCGCCATCTTGTGTGTGGCAAACGATCGTTCCAAGCACAGGTCGGCGGCCATTTTGCCAAAGCCTCCCATTACTTTGCATAGGCATCCATGTTTCCTTAGCCTGCAGCCTCATCTCAGTCTCTTCCTTCACTCTGGAGCAACCGACTGCGGTGGTAACACACTTGTGGGGCTCGGTTTCTGCTGTCCTTCTTTTCCTCCATTGTGCAATCTTCCTGGCTTTCAGTTTGTCCCTGCGGGGGGTCTGTGTTCCACAGTCTTTGTAGCAGTGTGCTGCGGGGTCCGCGACGCGCTTAAAGGGCCATTACCTTAAAAAAAAAAAAAAAACTTTTTTTGCAATGGAATCCCAGGAACGCAAATTCCCTCCAGCCTTGGTGGGGGATTCAAGTTCCTCTGAATCCTCTACCCTGACTAATTTGGCTGCTGTAGTGGCGACTTTGGTGTCCACAATGGATGTGCTGATGACTGAACGTGCTGCTAGAAAAAGGCCTAGGATTTCTTTTTCTTCTGATTCTGAATGTGACATGGTTGCTGTAGGTAGCGTGCCCCTTTCAGGGTCTCGCTCTTCTCAGGACCCGCAAGAGTCTGAGAGGGAGGCGGAGGTTACAGGGGTGGATGAATCTCCCCCTGGGACGCCCGAGGAACGCGCAGCTATGGATGCGCTAATTTCTGCCATTAAAGAAATACTACATTTAGAGGATGAGCCCAATCCTCCGGGCATTGTGTCCTCTTTTGGTACACACAGGACCCACAAGACGGCGCAGGTTTTTCCTTGCCCCACGGAGTTTCATCACACTGTGAATGAGCAATGGCGCAATTTGAAACACACCTTCACGGTGCCTAAAAGGTTTCAACTTCTCTACAATTTTGTGTCTACTACAGTTGCACGCTGGTGTGTGGCTCCTCAAGTGGATCACACTGTAGCCAGATTGAACAAGGCTACTCTGGTTCCCATCGAAGATTCTCCGGTATTTAGAGATCCTACGGATAGGAGGCTGTAATCTCTTGCCCACCACACCTACGTGGTGGCGGGTTCCATGCTAAAGCCTATTTTCGCCTCTGTCATGGCGGCTCAGGCTGTGGCGGATTGGACCAAGGTGCTCAGACGCACTCTTGTGGCTGATTCTGCCCCCTCCCCCCACTACTGTGGAGATGGTGGACCAGATTTATCAAGGGGTCATGTATTTGTGCGATACGGCCTTAAATTAGGCCCCATTGGCTGCGCGCCTGTTCAGTGTCGCGGTGCTTAACCGTTGACTGATCTGGTTGAAGAGCTGGTCGGCTGACCAGAAATCCAGAAAGGCGGTAGCTGATATTCCCTATTCGGGGTCTCTCCTTTTTGGTGAATCCCTGAATGAATTGGTTAAGGGAGTCACTGGGGGCAAGAGCACTCTGCTGCCCCAGAATCCTAAGGGCAAGTTTTTCCGCAGCAAGCGGGGTCCCGTCTTTAAACCTAATAAGGGGTCCTTTCGTGCCTTCAAGGCACAGTACAAGGGGAAACCCTTCAAGGGCCAGGGTGGCCAGAGAAAGCCCTGGGCCGGCAAACAAAAATCCGGCCAAGCTGGTGCGGCGGCTCAGTCCGCCTCTGCCTGAAGGGGTGCCCTCACCCGTTTTCAGGGGTGGGGGGACGTTTGCGCGGTTTCCTCCAACCTTGGCTGCTCCGAGTTCCGGACAGGTGGGTTCAGGAAATCATTCGATCAAGGTACAAGATCGAATTTCTTTCATGGCCGGCAAACAGATTCTTTACCTTAAATCTTCATTTGACCCCAGGGCGGTTGCAGGACCTGCATCAAGCGGTACGGGATCTCCTCGCTCAGGGGGTAATCGTCCCGATGCCTCATCGGGACAGGTTTCGGGGGTTTTACTCAAATCTGTTCACTGTGCCCAGAAAGGAGGGCAAAGTGTGTCCGATTCTGGACTTGAAAGCTCTGAACCGCTTTGTGCGCGTTCAAAAGTTCCGCATGGAATCGCTCCGTTCGGTGGTGGCCTCCCTGAGTCCGGGAGAATTCCTGGCCTCTATCGACCTGAAGGATGCGTATCTACACATCCCCATTTTCGAGGGTCATCAGAGGTACCTCCGGTTTGCTATCGCGGAGGATCATTATCAGTTTGTGGCGTTACCTTTTGGTCTCGCTTCGGCACCAAGGGTCTTTACCAAAGTGTAGGCGCCTGTTCTGGGACTGTTGCAGGCACAGGGCATTGCGGTCTTGGGATATCTGGACGATCTCCTGTTAGGAACCAGTGCCAGTCAGAGCCTGCTGCGCGATCTGTTCACTACGGTCCAGACGCTCCAGGAGTTCGGTTGGACCATCAACGTTCAGAAGTCGACCTTGTCGCCTTCGGTTCGTCTCCCGTATTTGGGAATGGTTCTGGACTCTGCTCAAGCAAAGCTGTTCTTACGGGAGGACAAGCTCCGAACCCTGCAGTCTGAGGTCAGGTCCCTCAGGGACAATGAATCCTCGTCACTCAGGACCTGTATGCGGTCCCTGGGGTTGATGGTATCGGCCTTCGAGGCAATACCGTTTGCACAGTTTCACACGCGGTCTCTCCAAGCGGAGATCCTGGCCAGGTGGGACAGACTACCTCAGTCCTTGGACCTGAGAGTGTCTCTGAGTCGCCAAACCAGTTGTTTCAGAAGGGAAATCCTTCAGGCCATTACTATGGACGGTGATTACCACGGATTCCAGCCTGTCGGGCTGGGGTGGCGTCCTGGGCAACCTATCTGCCCAGGGCACTTGGTCGGAGGAGGAATCCTCCCTTCCGATAAACATATTGGAATTGAGAGCGATCAGGCTGTGCCTGCTCCGCTGGTCGGATCTTCTTCAGGGCCGTCCTGTACAGGTGCAGACGGACAATGCCACTGCAGTGGCATACATCAACCACCAAGGGGGCACCAGGAGTGCCCGGGCGGCCCAGGAAGTGACCAGTATTCTGTCTTGGGCCGAGACTCATGTCCCGGCGATATCGGCAGTTCACATTCCTGGTGTGGAGAATTGGCAGGCCGATTATCTGAGCCGCACCCGGAGGTGGATCTATTCGCGTCTTGACTAAACCACAAGGTGGAAAGGTTCGTGGCAAGAACGCGCGATCCTCTGGCAGACGCCTCGGATGCGCTGGTGGTGCCTTGGCATCAGTATCGTCTGATCTATGCCTTTCCTCTGATTCAGTTATTGTCCAGGTTCCTTTGCAGGTTGACCTTGGAACAAACACTGGTGATTCTGGTGGCGCCGGACTCGCCACGCCGGTCCTGGTACGCGGACATCATTCACCTGGCCATCGAGCCTCCATGGCAGCTGCCAATGCGGGAAGATCTGCTGTCTCAGGGACCGATCTTTCATCCTGCTTTACAGTCGCTGGCTTTAACGGCATGGCTGTTGAATAGCCAGGTCCTGAGAGACAGGGGTCTCTCCTCAGAGGTTATTCTTACTTTACTCAAGGCTAGAAAAGCCTCGTCTGGTAAGATTTATTACCATACATGGAAAGCTTATTTTGCCTGGTGTGAGTCCAGGGGTTTCTCTCCTCGTTCTTACTCGGTGGCAAGAGTGTTTGCTTTCCTCCAGTCTGGTGTGGACCAGGGATGTAAACATCCCTTGTAATAGAAATAGGGCATGACAGGTCCTATTTACAAAGAGTTCTGGAGTCTATAAGTCCCCACATCTCCCTCTATGCTGGAAAACCTGAGATACATTTTTTAGCAAAAAACCGGCAGTGTTTACATCTGCCAGCACTGGAAGTGAGGTCATGCCTCAGAGGGTCATGGAGATGGACGGGGACCACCTCCAGCTCTATACTAAACCGCTGCCACTGTCGGATTCATTTTCTAGCTCCCCGATCGCTCAGGAGACACTGAATAAGCAGTGGGGGGTAGAGATGCTCGAAAATTACTTAGAACCCCCAAACATTTATATACAGTGGGTACGGAAAGTATTCAGACCCCCTTAAATTTTTCACTATTTGTTATATTGCAGCCATTTGCTAAAATCATTTAAGTTCATTCTTCTTCCTCATGAATGTACACATAGCACCCCATACTGACAGAAAAACACAGAATTGTTGACATTGTTGCAGATTTATTAAAAAAGAAAAACTGAAATATCACATGGTCCTAAGTATTTAGACCCTTTGCTCAGTATTTAGTAGAAGCCCCCTTTTGATCTAATACAGCCAGGAGTCTTTTTGGGAAAGATGCAACAAGTCTTTCACACCTGGATTTGGGGATCCTCTGCCATTCCTCCTTGCAGATCCTCTCCAGTTCTGTCAGGTTGGATGGTAAACGTTGGTGGACAGCCATTTTTAGGTCTCTCCAGAGATGCTCAATTGGGTTTAAGTCAGGGCTCTGGCTGGGCCATTCAAGAACAGTCACGGAGTTGTTGTGAAGCCACTCCTTCGTTATTTTAGCTGTGTGCTTAGGGTCATTGTCTTGTTGGAAGGTAAACCTTCGGCCCAGTCTGAGGTCCAGAGCACTCTGGTGAAGGTTTTTGTCCAGGATATCCCTGTACTTGGCCGCATTCATCTTTCCCTCGATTGCAACCAGTCGTCCTGTCCCTGCAGCTGAAAAACACCCCCACAGCATGATGCTGCCACCACCATGCTTCACTGTTGGGACTGTATTGGACAGGTGATGAGCAGTGCCTGTTTTTCTCCACACATACCGCTTAGAATTAAGGCCAAAAAGTTCTATTTTGGTCTCATCAGACCAGAGAATCTTATTTCTCACCATCTTGGAGTCCTTCAGGTGTTTTTTAGCAAACTCCATGCGGGCTTTCATGTGTCTTACACTGAGGAGAGGCTTCCGTCGGGCCACTCTGCTATAAAGCCCCGACTGGTGGAGGGCTGCAGTGATGGTTGACTTTCTACAACTTTCTCCCATCTCCTGACTGCATCTCTGGAGCTCAGCCACAGTGATCTTTGGGTTCTTCTTTACCTCTCTCACCAAGGCTCTTCTCCCCCGATAGCTCAGTTTGGCCGGACGGCCAGCTCTAGGAAGGGTTCTGGTCGTCCCAAACGTCTTCCATTTGAGGATTATGGAGGCCACTGTGCTCTTAGGAACCTTAAGTGCAGCAGAAATCTTTTTGTAACCTTGGCCAGATCTGTGCCTTGCCACAATTCTGTCTCTGAGCTCTTCAGGCAGTTCCTTTGACCTCATGATTCTCATTTGCTCTGACATGCATTGTGATCTGGAAGGTCTTATATAGACAGGTGTGTGGCTTTCCTAATCAAGTCCAATCAGTATAATCAAACACAGCTGGACTCAAATGAAGGTGTAGAACCATCTCAAGGATGATCAGAAGAAATGGAAAGCACCTGAGTTAAATATATGAGTGTCACAGCAAAGGGTCTGAATACTTAGGACCATGTGATATTTCAGTTTTTCTTTTTTAATAAATCTGCAACAATGTCAACAATTCTGTGTTTTTCTGTCAGTATGGGGTGCTATGTGTACATTTATGAGGAAGAAGAATGAACTTAAATTATTTTAGCAAATGGCTGCAATATAACAAAGAGTGAAAAATTTAAGGGGGTCTGAATACTTTCCGTACCCACTGTATATATATATATATATATATATATATATATATATATATATATATATATATATATATATATATAACACATATACAGGATTTATATAGCGCTATATAATACAGTAAAATTAGCCCAATTTTTTTTCATATTGTGATAGATGTCACGCTGAGAAAATAGATACCTAACATGTTACAGTTTAAAATTGTGCACACTCGTGTAATGGTGACAAACTACGGTACTTGAAAATCTCCATAGGCTATTACATTTGCGGGCGTGACTTATGTATGCATTTGGTGCGTGAGCACACGGGGACGAGGGCGCTTTAAAACATTTTTTTTTTCCAATTTATTTTATTTTTTATTTTTTTCACTGTTCCTTTAAAAAAAAAAAAAAAATCTGATTACTTTTATTGCTGTCACAAGGAATGTAAACATCCCTTGTGACAGTAATGTGCAGTGACAAGTACTTTTTTATGGAGGGATCTGGAGTCTAAAAGACCCCAAACACCTCCCTTGCACTTAAAAATATTCAAAACGCCAAACTCTGCATTTTTGAATACTGTCACATTTTTAAAAAGACATGGTGATGTCACTACTGAGTTACTTCTTCGGAGACTCGATCGAAGCCAAATCCGGCTTTGTTCAGGACTCTATCCAGCCAGCGGATTTGCCTGGGTCCCCCGGTAGGACGGGAGAGTCAGGCAGAGTGGCGGAAGGAGGCGGGAGGGGGGGAACGTCCCCTCCCACTCCTTGTGATAATGGCTGAGCCGCATTGGTTGTTATCAGAAAGCCGACCGCCGGCTCTAAAAAATGGTACCGGGGTGATTACTCTAGCTGCAGGCATCATCCCAGGACAACCACTTCTTCAAGCTGACGTACAGGTACATCGGTTTTCGGGAAGTGGTTAAATATGTTATTATTTTTTTTAAAATGATAAATGATTGTAAAGTATTTTTTACAATTTAAAAAATTACTACTTTTTTTATTCCTATAAAAATAACAAACATGTTATACTTACCAACTCTTTTGGAGTGGATTTGCACAGAGCAGCCCAGATCCTCCTCTTCTCAGCTCCGTCTTCTATGATCCTGGCCCCTCCCTCCTGTTCAGTGACACCACAGCAAGGAGCTTGCTATGGGGGCACCCGAGCCAAGTCACAACTCCGTGTCCATTCAGATACGGAGCCCCAAACAGGCCCCGCCCCTTCTCTCTCCTGATTGGCTGACTTTGATTGGCGGTAGCCAATGGCCCTGTACTATATCTCAGCCTATCAGGAGAGAGAATCTCGGACGGCTGAAACACTCATGGACATCATGGAACAGAGAGGGACTTCAGGTAAGTGTTAGGGGGTCTGAGGGAGGTTGCTGCATGACTTTACAACCCCTTTAATTACAAATTCTATAAAAAAAAGATCCATATTGACAAGTTTATATTAATTGTTGCATAAATATAACTGAATACAGAAATGGAAAGAAAAGTGTGATTGAACGTAATACTATAGAAAACTCCCAAATGGAAGGGAAATCACATTTTTACTTTGTCACCAGGACATTACTGTGATTATTATACAATAGAGTTACAAGAGCACTCCGGGTCATCCACCGTTGCCTGCACTACTCTTGGGTGCACATCCAGCTCATTGCTGAGATACAGGCTTAAAAAAGTAGATGACCGTACTTCCAGTAAACTTCAAGAATACTCCTTTATTTATACAAATCCACAATAAATCCACATATGTTCCACTTAAGGAAGGCAGAGACATCTAGTGCAAATCACACTAAAAAGGGCTTACTCATAAAGATGCTGTGAATATCCTCCAATAGGGACAACTATTATATTATCATCTTTTACAGGTTGAATTTGCACCCCTTCCTTTATGTCTATGGGAGAGGAGGTGACGGGAATCTCCCCATAGTGATATGGGAAGCAGGACCGTGCAGAGACCTTTGGAGGGGCAGGTGCTCAAATTATGTCAGCGGCTGCCGACATGGTGCAGGTGGTGATCTGGTCAGAGGCAACAGACATGGTGCAGGGGGTGGTCAGGGGCTGCGGACATGGTTCAGGGGGTGGTCTGGTCAGAGGATGCGGACATGTTGCATGATGCGGACATGTTGCATGATGCGGACATGTTGCATGATGCGGACATGTTGCACTCAGAGGCTGTGGAGTGGTCTGGGGTTTGGTCTTAACTGCTGATGTGACAATGAGGCGCCGGCGCTGCGCTAAGCCCAAGTGCCTCACTTTAAAAAATGGCTCCATTACATCACTGCGCATGCGCCAACTCTGCCAAGCATGTATGAGCTTTCCCGAGCCCGGCAGGCTTCCGGAATGGCGCATGCACAGTTGTACTGTTGGCCCACAGACATACTGTTTATGGGCGCCGCTGCAGAAATTTTGGCTTGACAGAAGGGCACTTTAGGCATCAAGAGGCAAAGGGGCAGGTGCTCAAACACCCTCCCTCCCACACGTGCCTGCTGGGGAGAAATTAAAACCTCAGAGTTTCTGGGAATTCTCCTATTTATCTAAAACCAAGATTAGTTTGGAGTTCTACTTTAATTATGAACCATATGGCTTCTATTTATATCCATAAACAGCTGTACTTCCTCCATAGCATTTTAAATTGCCCCAGAGGACAGTAAAAGAGGAAATGGTAATGGCTAGAAATGCTTGGATTTCATTCTTCACTTCTGTGAAGTGTGATATCTGTGAAGTGAGATGTATTTTTAGTTGGTAATGAACCCTTTGCCATGCATATAGTTTAGAAGAATTATATAAACCTCATGGCGCAAGCCCAAATATCACTTCATTGTTTTTCCAGAAGAAGAATATGAAGTTAAAATTCAACATGTGCATATCATACACACCCTGGAATCTAAATATTTGCCTACAAATATACAATATACATGAACACTTCTCGCATGGCAGGCTGACCAGCACTCGAGAGTTGTAGCCAATAGAAATAGTAAATTCTTCTTCCAGCATATTTGTTGTGGAATGTCACCATTGTCTGTGCCATATGGGTGTGAAATAAATCTTGGCAAATATAACAACGTCTATTAATCTGTAGCATTCATGAAGCTCTGTAATCTTCCGTCTTTCAAAAAAATGCCCAATATGTATTGTATTAACGCCACATTGTTACTATAGGCATAGAACTATGTAAGGTGGTCCGTGACCTGTCGTTCTACTATGGATATTGTTGCTTGCGAAGTACTTCCCTTTTCATTTATTGTATTTATTTATTCTCAGAAAATAGGTGCAGGTACTCCCCTCTTCCAAGTCGGCCCTTGTTTCCACCCGCTACCCTCCTCCGAGCTTCATCCCTTGGTTCCACCCCCTACGCACCTACCAATGCCACCCATTTTGGAGAAAACCGAACCAAGTATAATTTTGTGGTGCTAAGTAATTTGTATGGAATTTAAGGGTAAAATAGAAAGCAGTAAAATAGATCTCCTGCAAGCCAGCAACAATAGATCCCTCCAGCAACAATAGACCCCCATCAACAATAGATCTCCCAACAGCCAACATTACTAGACCCTCCAGCAACAGTAGACCCCTCCCTCAACACTAGATACTTCCCAGTAACATAAGACCACCCAGCAACAATAGATGCCTCCCTCGACAATAGACCCCCCCCCCTAAAGTAGTAATAGATCCTCCAGCAACCAGCATCAATGGACCCTCCACCTCCAGCACACCCCAGCAACCCTTGCCATTAGACACATTCAGTGCTGGAGGTGCTCAAACTGCATTCCCCCATGTTCCTGTTGAAAAAAAGCCCTGGTTGTATTTTATGTACAGTACATTATACATAGATTACTTAAAGTGTATCAGGATTTTCTTCCTTTTCACCTGGTAATTCTTCTAGAAACACATTTTCCGTCCTAGGATGATAATAAGATAGGACTACGGAACCCCACCTCTCTTCTATTCTCCATAACATCGAGAGGAATAGTTCTGTAGTCCTCAGAGGTAGCTAAGAAATGTGATTGATAACCGTTATCCCAGTGAGATATCAACTCACAAGAATTTTAGCAAAATTAACAGATTATTATTTTTTTAACTTTGGATATGTAGCACAATTCCCAGCCGTTTTGCTGGATATGGGTCCCCCTGGGTTACCACTAGCAACAACAGCACATTTCAGCATGTTTTCCAAGTGTGAGCACTGAGACAATGACCAGTCCAGTATCTGGGTTTATTGTATTTATTTGGTAACTTGGATGGAAGAAGGGAGGAGTGGGATATTCCTGGAACTAAACTAGGCTCATTTGGCGGAGACACTTGAATACTGTTGTTTGGCGCTGACTTAACGCTGCCTGAATGCCTATCAACGCTGACTTGACGCTGGTTAACGCTGGCCGGATGCCTGTTAATGCTGAATTGACTTGGGACTGCTTTCTGACTAAAAGAGTCCTCTTCAAGCTCCCCTAAGCACTTCTGCTGAAGTAGCTACTGGAATACACTGCTGCACTGCTGAACACTTCAGGGCCCGCACCGGCGCCCTCTTTCTCTCTCTAATCTTCAGGGCTTAGACACTGGCACCCCCTTTCTAAGTCACCACTACTGGCTAGCTGTCTCCCAGATCACTTTGAACTTCTGGAGTGGTCCCTTCTCTCAGGTAGACCCCCTGGGCAGTTTCGGGTACTCACAACACTGTTTTTCCAGGAAACTTCTGCCCAGCAGCTCCACTTGGTCCACAGCACTCAGGATCCTTCCTGTAGCCCAGCTCAGCCTCCGATCCTCTAGGCCAACCGCCCAGGACACCCTCACTTGCTCTGACAGGAGGAAAGACAGCTGTCCGCCTCCTCCTGGGACTCTGCTTCCTGCCAAAGACCCTCTGTCACGTGCTCCCCTCAGGCTTATACCCTGTCCCACGGTGCATTGCGGCAAACTCCGCACACTGAGACAGATATAAACCCTGGTGTGCTATTGGCCAGGTTTCCTCCACTGTCCAACAAGAGCCCTAATTGGATACAGTGGGGAGACTCAACAGACCACACCTGGGAACACATGACAGCCTAACTGACTGATCAGGCCCCCCTGATAAGCAGACAGGGCCACACATATGCTTTTCCTAGCACCTACCTAGGAGGGTGCTACATCCACTCCCAACCAAAAATGAGACCTGTCCCCATTGGCTCTGCCAAAAATCAGGAGTATCCCACAAACTTGGAAAAGGGAAAAAAAGAATGCACCATTAAATTAAGTGCAAAAATATACTGACATCTTTGTATGATACACACATACACAATATATTCGGTGCATGAAAGGATGTACCCCCACCAAACAAACTCCGTTTGGTAAGGATGGAACATATTTACACACCCTGACTATCTATCTCTACTGTGACCCCAAGGGGTCTGTGAAATAGAAGTAACAACTCAACTGCAATACCAACTTTGAACTTCAGCATTATATTTTCCTTAATGATGGCTAGCCAGCCTGTTTTTTACAGTCTAGTATGTAGAAATTGACTTTTTAAATGTAATACTCTAGGTGGGGGACCTGGACAAGGGCTCCCTGACTGTCCCACACTCGGATGGACCAAGCCTGGCCCAACCCGTCTGGACAACGAAATGCCACCCGCTCAATATAGATAGGCCGTCCATATAGCCACTGTGTCTTTACTGCATCAAATTTCTCTTGAGGTCAGTCCTGGCCCAAAAGGGCTTGGGGACAAAGAGAAAATCCCAAATGGCTTCATCACACCAGAAATCTCTCTTGGCTTCAATGCTTCAATATTCAACATGACCTCCCTGAGAGCGTATGGATAATTATAGCCATACTTCATAGCTACCTTACGCTGCATCCATCGCTGCATTCTTGAAAGCCTGGGAAGGGTTTTCCTGTTGTCTCTCCCAAGTAGTGAAAAGAGGGTCTCCTCTCTCCTGATCATAGAGCTATAGGCCTCATTCGGATCACGAACCCGGGCATAGTTCGTGGGCGGGGTTAAATCCAGGACCCTTTTTGAGTAGGCTTCACAAAACCCCAAGGTTTGGGCCAGCTCTCCTCTCTCAATTGACTCTTTAGTCTCCTTATCAGGCGCAGTAATAACATCGGGACCAGGAGAACTGCTCCCTGCTCCAGAACCCCAGTCCCACTCGGTTTCGTCTTCCGACCGCCAATCATCCATTCCCTCCTTAATGGATCCATATTTGTATTGGAAGCTGGGAGACCCCACATTATTGACCCCGGCCTCTTCCTCACTACTAAGACTGGCTGGTGAGGCTTTGATGGCCACGGGCCATTTTTGCTGCGAGGTGGGAACAGGGGCAGACCTTGTCTCAGTCCCAGGGTGCATTGTGGCAAACTCCGCCCACTGAGACAGATAAAAGCCCTGGTGTGCTATTGGCCAGGTTTCCTCCACTGTTCAACAAGAGCCCTCATTGGATACAGTGGGGAGACTCCCCAGACTCAACAGGACACACCTGGGATCACATGACAGCCTAACTGACTGATCAGGCCCCCCTGATAAGCAGACAGGGCCACACACAGGCTTTTCCTAGAACCTACCTAGGAGGGTGCTACAGATATAACAAAAAGTTTTTCAGTAGTATATTTAACAGACCATAAGGAACCAAATATAAAAAAGGCAATTTTTAGCGTTTGCTTCCATGTAAGACAAAGCAACAAGTTCACCTTAAAGTGAGCCTATGCTCATGCCCCACAAATTTATCTTTACAGTCTGGCAGATTTTTTCCTTGTTTTCTTTGTCCCCATCAAATAGATTTCCCTGCATGATCTGTCCCCAGAGACACCACAGGGAGTGATGGGAAATACTCCCAAAATTAAAGGATATCCCCCCTCTGACACCAGTACAAGTGTCCCCATTGGAGCATATACTCTCTACTCTTGTAATTCTAAACGTTCTATTACAATTTCCTCTGATAACAATGGTCTCCAAGACATAGTATGCTTACATCAGCCCAATGAGGACACAGACAGCAATAAAACCTGACAGAGGTTATAACCCTACCACTCTCCATCCAAAACTGGAAAAAATGTGGCTGGAGGTGTATAATGTGTTGTAGTGTAATAAGTGAATGTAATAGACTCCCAGTGGAACCCCAGACAATATCAATATGTTTATAGCCAGGGTAATAATTTTTGTTAAATGCATTTTCTATATAATATTGCGAAAAATCTATAAAAAACATTCATGTAGTCAATTTGGTTGTTCAGTACAAATAAAGTAGATATAAAAATTTTAATCTCTAAAAAATCTTTGATATTAGTAATTGTTAACCCTCACATATACCCAGTGAAGTGACTGGCCTCAGTTGATACACAGAGATGAACAAATCCCCCTAAGTTGTACTGTTTATCTGCAGCACTCTGTCTTCTACAGCCTCTTAAAGCACACATTTTATGTAGCATTTTTTAATGCCAAAAGGCAGGGGGCAGTAATCCGATGCCACACACTGCACAGCATAGAGCAGGGTGAAGTCTGGGACCTAAGTGAAGGGATAGACACATCTCCATCTACACAATCCCATAGGGAAACATGCACAACTGAGGCTGTCAATCACCTGTTGGGTGGGTTAAGATTGTCTTCCTGAAGTGCTTTGTGTCGGCCAGTGACACACAGGCTTTTGTGACTATCTCAGTGGGTTGGCACAGGAAAGTGGTGCATCCTGGGATACGTTCTAAAAGCCAATGACACATGTGGCAGGGGGTCTTTGGGAAGCCAAGTCCCAGAGGGAGGGTGATGGCTGTCTCTTCTTCTGAAGCTGTGGAAGGTGGGCACAGGCAGTCGGCCTGGTGAACCAGAAAGTGTGGCTGAACCCAGAGGTCCAGTGGAGGCTGACTTGTGGAGTTTGAAGGCAATGGTGACTCTGGAAAAACAGTGTCCGTGAGTACAGAGGAACTTGCCCAGGGGTCTGCCAGGAAGGGGACCACTCCAGTGGCTAGAGTCAGCGGACAGGTGTCAGCACACAGGCAGTGAGAGTAAAGGGGGTGCCGAGTTTGTAACCCTGACGAGAATCTTAAAGCAGGAACATTTAATATATCTTCATTTCAGTGGTAGGGTGAAGCAGCGGCCTTGCCCCATTCTACAGTCAGTTGTCCTCAAGATTGTGCATAGTTACTAGTTGGAGTATCCCACTCATCCTTTCTCCTATCCAAGTTCCAAATAAAAACCACAAAAACCAGCTTCCCCTTGACTGAGCCAAGAACTTTCATTGCTGTTTATCTGCTGTCAGTTGCTAAGGGTAACCCAAGGGAATCCAGAAAGTGTAATTCTCCGCAGTCCTCTAGGGGGCAGTGCTACACATGATTTTTTATTTTTTTTATATCGCCAACAGTTTGAGCAGAACTTTACAATGTTAGGGCAAAAAGTACAGTTACAATACAATTCAATACAGGAGGAAGTGATACAAAAGGTAAAAACTGTGGAGGATGAGCTGATGGAGAAAATAAAAGTACAGTTGTTAGGCGGAGGCAGGATAGGCTTCTGTAAAGAGAAACATTTTCAGGGAGTGCCTAAAAGTGGATAGAGTAGAAAATAGTCGGACAGATTGGGGTAGGGAATTCCAAAGGATGAGAGGGGCTCGGGGGAAGTCCTGGGAGGTAGGAAGAGAACAATTTGCTTGGTATTTTGAGACCAGGTTAGTGATCTAGCTGGGGGTCGAGTTGTGGACGATTGTACATGATTGTTAGTATTTTAAATTTAATTTGTTGGGTGAGGGTCAGTGGGGGGATTGGCAGAGAGGGGTAGCAGACACTTAGTGGTTTGTAAGGTGGATGAGTCTGGCAGCAGCATTTATGACAGACTGAATAGGAGATGGCCTATTTAAAGGTAAGTCAATGAGGAGGGAGACGCAATAGTCAAGGCGAGAGATATCCAGTTAGAAGTGACTCAAGCAGAGGGAGGAGAGAGCAGACATGCTGCTTTGGATTGAGGCAAGTACACACTATAGAAGGATATGCTTTGTTCAGTTTTAATTTCTGAGGTTTACAACCACTTTAATGCCATTTCAAAAGTCATTTTCAATATTTCTAAATCCACAGCATTCCCTAAAATATCACCCAGTGATCCTGCCGTGAAAGTCCTCATTCAGGCACTTCATGTTATAGGGTGACAGTGCTCTGTCCCCGTCTCTCAGTTGTGCTACTGCTTTGTCACCTTTTTACACAGGCTTCCAACAGAGACAATGGCATGCTCCACTGTTCTCACCATCAGGAAACCCTCCCTTAAAAATGGCATGCAGCTATCACTTGAGTACATGCTTGTAGACAGGATAAGAGACAAAGCTGCAAAGAGGCTGCAGGAGATCAGCTGCACTGAGATGCAACAAAGGATGAGAAAACAAACATACAGCTGATCGTACATTGCTCAGATTTCACAGGAAATGGCTAAAATGTAAAAATAGCAGTGTGTGGCCCTGATGTGACACTACCAGGCTCCAAAAGCTATCATTGAAAAAAAAACCAAAGGTGCTGGGTGAAATGGGGTCACTAACACTGACTGCAGCCAATAAGCTGTAATCGCTATTGGGTATTCTGACAGCTGTGAATTCTGGCCCTCAGAATACAATAGCTGTCAGTGGAAGATTCCTAAGTCCACACTGTTTTGATTGGGGAGTCTATGGAGAAATCTTTACATGTTATGGCCAACTTAAGTATTTTTAATGGCAGTTGTTTATGATACACAGTACACAGAGCAAACCAAATGCCATTTATATTTTTTACATCTACTTTAACCGCTTGCCGACCGCCCGCTGCAGATTTACTGCGGCAGGCTGGCTCTGGGAGCGGTCCTGGGGGCGAGCGTGCCCCCCCCGTGGCGCGCGCCCACCCCCACTAGGCAGCGGGGATGCCGATGCATGGGACCGGCGGCAATTGCACCCGCGATTGCTCCCCGCTGAGAGAGAACACTGGTCAGCTGTTGTAAACACAGCTGACCGTTCTTCTCTCAGAAATGATCACAGGGTGCCTGTGATCCTCCTATATAAAATCACAGGTCTCTGTGTTCATTTCACAAGCCCATCCCTCCCCACAGTTAGAAAACACTCCCCTAGGCTCGCTCTTGACCCTTTGATCACCCCTAGGTTAACTCCTTCCCTGCCAGTGTCATTATTACAGTAACCGTGCCTATTTTTAGCACTGATTACTGTAGTAATGTCACTGGTCCCCCCAAAAGTGTCAAAAATGTCAGGGGTCAAATCTGTCCACACGCAATGTCGCAGTCCTGCTAAAATTCACTGATCGCCGCCATAACTAGTAAAATAAATAAAATTACATAAATCTTTCCCCTAGTTTGTAGACGCAATAACTTTTGTGCAAACCAATCAAAATACGCTTATTGTGATTTTTTTTTTTTTACCAAAAATATGTAGCAGAATACAAATTGGTCTGGAAGGATGAAAAAATTAGATTTCTCTTACGTCCTCCGACAGTCGCCGCCTCTTCATATTCGTCACATATGGGGTATTAGACTTTGCTCCGAAGGAGTAGCTAGGCAACAGAATATGTTAACAATAAAGCTTTAACATATCCCACCCTCAAGGGGTGGTCCCCTCAGTCAATACCCTCCTACTTCCTGCAACCATATCTCAGTTTTAATGTCTAGCTTGTCAGGAGTGGCTGGCTCTCTCTGTGCTGGGACTTTCTGTCCCAGACTTTTTCTTCTTTTTAATATTTTGTTTGAGTTTTCTCTCTATCTTTACTTAGCTGTTATTTTTGTCAGCATTAGTTAGTCTTCGGACGAAGAGGATCATGCGGACTGGGTCTCGGGCTGATCCCCCTGGTCGCAGGTCGTGGGTCAGTGGCTTCCCAGTCTGCCATCGAGCGTTCAGCCAGGTAACGCTCCTGGCACAGTGAACGACCCATCCCTGTTCGGTGCAGGGATGATTGGTGAGGTGGCTACCTCACCGGACGCTGTGCGGTTTCTTAACCTCCATTGTGTGCGTCTTGAATTGCGACTCTCCCTGCCTCATGTGCAGCGGCTTGTTCGCCTGTGCGGGTTCCCCACGCCATGTGAGGTAAGTGTATTTATGTGGGGACCTGTCTGTCTGGGGGGGTCTCAGTCTGGGACTGTGTAACCTGCCTTTAATCACACTGCTTGTCTCCCTATCTCTCGGCTGCATGCTGTGGGCTGCAAGGGGGGGGGGGGGGAGCTGTATGACACTGTGTGTGTCAGGCTGGGCAGTGTGAGAAGCTGTGTGCTGTGGGGCATGTTTTTTCTTGGCATGTTTGGGCATATACAGCGATCGCTGCGGCGATCTAACATGTATCCTTATATTGGGATGTAATGTGTGTGTTTTTATGCACTGTGGAGCGGCGTTTTCGGCGCCAAACGACGCCATTTTACCGGCGCCCGCTCCGGCCGCATGGTTTACATGCACGGCGGCCATTTTCTTGTAGCCTCCATAGGCTTCCATAGAGCGCCCTGGCAGCATCACTTCCTCTTTCCAGGAACACCGATCGAGGCAGCAGCAGCAGCGGGGTCTCCTCAGGTTTTATCCTTCTGTTCTTGCTATCCATTGCCTGTATTCAGTTTGTATATTCCCTGTGGGGGTCTCATTGTGCCTGAGTGTGGTGCGGTGGGCTGCGCTTGCCGCGCTTGCTAAAAGGGGGCAGTTAACCCTTGGTTGTCTGGCATTACAGGGGCAATGGATTCTCAGGAGGGCAAGTTTCCTACAGTATTGGTGGAAAGCCAGGGGACCGCTGTTTCCCCCCCAGGGGGGGATTTAGCCACTATTGTGGCTGGCCTTGCTGCCCAGGTGCAAATGCTGGTGGCTGCTCAATCTACTAAACGGCCCAGAGTTGCTCTGTCCTCTGATTCTGAGGGTGAAGGTGATGGGGCTGTTCTGGCAGGGGCCTCCTTATCGGGGTCCCGCTCCTCTCTTGATCTAGTGGGGTCTGAGGTAGAGGCTGAAGTTGAGGGGGTTGATAATTCTCCCCCTGGCTCGCCTGAAGAGCTTGCAATCATGGATGAGTTGATTGCTTCCATTAAGCAGACGCTACGTTTGCAGGACGAAGTGTGTCCCCCCGCTGCCTTGGCGGCTTATGGGACGCAGAGGAAACGCAGGACGCCGCAGGTTTTTCCCTGCAATGCTGATTTTCAGCGCGCTGTTAAGGATCAATGGCGCGATCTGCGCAAGCCTTTTGCGGTACCAAGTAAATTCAAGCTGCGTTATCCTTTCTCGCCTGCCACTGATGAACGGTGGTGTGTGCCTCCGCCAGTGGATCATGCAATTGCGGTTTTGAACAAAGCCACTGCGATTCCTGCAGAGGGTTCCCCTGTTTTCCGTGATGCCACGGATAGGAGACTGGAGTCTCTTGCCCGTCATACTTATTCTGTTACGGGTTCTATGCTTAAGGCTCTGTTTGCTTCTCTCATGGCGGCCCAGGCGATCGCGAGTTGGACGCAGATGCTTAGGCGCGTCCTAGTGGCCGATTCGGCCTCGGCGGCGACCCTGGATATGGTGGATCAGATCCACCAGGGTGTCATGTATCTGTGTGATGCGGACCTGGACCTGATTCCGTTGGCTGCACGTGTGCACAGCGTGGCGGTGTTGTCTCGCCGCCTGGTTTGGTTGAAATGTTGGTCGGTGGACCAATCTTCACGTAAGACCTTAGCCAATCTGCCTTATGATGGGTCTCGCCTTTTTGGGGAGTCCCTGGATGTGTTGATTAAGGGGATCACCGGGGGTAAGAGCACTCTCTTGCCCCATTTCCCCAAGGCTAAGGGGGCTTCTGGGAAGAAGCATGCTAATTTTCGGCCCCCTCAGGGGTCCTTTCGTGCCTTTCGGCCGCACTACAAGGGCAAACCGTTCAAAGGCCAAGGCTCTCAGAAGAAGCCCTGGTCTGGGAAACAGAAGTCCGGCCAATCCGGACCTGCAGCCCATAACAGTTCGGCCTGAAGGGGCGCCCTCACCCAGTTTTGGGGTGGGGGGACGCTTGCTCGGTTTTCTTCAGCCCTGGTTGGCCCGTGTGCGGGACAGATGGGTTCTGGAAATCGTTCGATCTGGTTACAAGATCGAGTTTCTCTCTCGGCCGGAGAGCAGATTTTTTTCCTCAAATCTTCAACTGTCTCCAGAGCGCCTGCGGGATCTGCACCTGGCGGTGCGGGACCTGAGGGCTCAGGGAGTGGTGGTTCCGGTGCCTCATCGGGACAGATTTCGGGGGTTTTATTCCAATCTGTTCACCGTGCCCAGGAAGGAGGGCAAGGTTCGTCCGATTCTGGACTTGAAGGCTCTGAACCGCTCTGTGCGGGTTCGCAAGTTCCGCATGGAATCCCTGCGCTCGGTGGTGGCTGCCCTCGTTCCGGGGGAATTCATGGCCTCCATCGATTTGAAGGATGCGTACCTTCACATCCCAATATTCGAGGGTCATCAGAGATACCTTCGATTTGCCATTGCGGAGGATCACTACCAGTTCGTGGCGTTGCCCTTTGGTCTCGCCTCGGCTCCGCGGGTCTTCACCAAGGTGCTTGCACCGGTTCTGGCATTATTGAGGGCCCAGGGCATTTCTGTCCTGGGGTATCTGGACGACATTCTGGTTCGGTCTGCGACCAGACAGGGTCTGGAGGAGGACCTGTCTGTCACAATGCAAACTCTGCAGGAGTTTGGTTGGACGATAAATGTTCCAAAGTCGACACTGAGTCCGTCGGTTCGTCTCCCCTATCTGGGAATGATACTGGACTCGGTGCAGGCGAAGGTCTTCCTGCCGGAAGACAAACTCAGGACTCTTCAGGAGGAAGTCAGGTCCCTCAGGGACGTTCCACACTCGTCTCTGCGGACGTGTATGAGATGTCTGGGTTTGATGGTCTCGGCCTTCGAGGCGATTCCTTTCGCGCAGTTTCACACGCGGGGTCTCCAAGCGGAGATCCTGTCCAGGTGGGACGGGCGACCTCAATCTCTGGATCTTCAGATCTCGTTGAGTCATCGCACCAGGGAAAACCTTCTGTGATGGCTCCAGTCCCCGTTGGTGTCCGGGGGCAAGTCGTTTCGTCCGATCTCGTGGACGGTAATCACCACGGATGCCAGCCTGTCGGGCTGGGGTGGTGTTCTGGGCGTTCTGTCCGCCCAGGGGACCTGGTCGGAGGGGGAGTCTTCCCTCCCGATCAACATTCTGGAATTGCGTGCGATAAGGCTCTGTCTTCATCGCTGGACGGACCGGCTGCAGGGCTGCCCGGTTCGGGTGCAGACGGACAATGCCACGGCGGTGGCCTACATCAACCACCAAGGGGGCACCAGGAGTGCCCGAGCGGCTCGAGAAGTGGCCGACATTCTATCTTGGGCCGAGACTCATGTCCCGGCGATAACGGCGGTTCACATTCCGGGAGTGGAGAACTGGCAGGCGGACTATCTGAGTCGCCAGACCCTGGATCAGGGGGAATGGTCTCTCCACCCGGCTGTCTTCCAGATGTTGTGCGCGAAGTGGGGTCTTCCAGATGTGGACCTGTTCGCGTCTCGCCTCAACTACAAGGTGAAGAGGTTCGTGGCAAGGACGCGCGACCCTCGGGCAGACGCGTCGGACGCGTTAGTGGCCCCGTGGCATCAGTACAGGCTGATGTACGCGTTTCCACCGATTCAGTTGCTGTCCAGGTTCCTTCGCAGGTTACACTCGGAACGCAGCACGGTGATTCTTGTGGCACCGGACTGGCCTCGCCGGTCCTGGTACGCAGACCTCGTGAATCTGGCGGTCGACGCCCCTTGGCGTCTGCCTCTTCGAGACGATCTACTGTCTCAAGGACCGATTTACCATCCTGCTTTACAGTCGCTGGCTTTGACGGCCTGGCTGTTGAGACCGAGGTCCTGAAGGAGAAGGGTCTCTCTCCAGAGGTCGTTCATACTTTGATCAACGCGAGGAAGTCTTCCTCGGGGAAGGTTTATTACCGTACTTGGAAGGCCTATTTTGCCTGGTGTGAGTCCAGGGGGTTTTCACCCCGCACGTACTCGGTTTCCCGTGTGCTGTCTTTCCTTCAGACGGGTGTCGATCAGCGTTTGGCGCTGGCTACGATAAAGGGTCAGGTGTCTGCGCTGGCCGTTCTGTTTCAACGTCCCGTGGCTTCCAACTCCTTGGTTGGCACCTTTATTCAGGGTGTGCGGCATCTGGTTCCTCCTAGGAGGGATCCTTTGCCCCCTTGGGACTTGAATCTCGTTCTATCTGTGTTACAACGTACTTCTTTTGAACAGATCAGGGAGATCTCGTTGTCTATGTTGTCCAAAAAGGTCGCCTTTTTGGTGGCGATCACTTCGGCTCGCAGAGTGTTGGAACTGGCGGCTTTGTCCTGCAAGTCTCCGTACCTGGTTGTTCATTTGGATAAGGTGGTCTTGCGACCTAATCCTTCTTTTCTGCCGAAACGAGTTTCGGAATTCCATCTTAACGAGGATATTGTTTTGCCTTCGTTGTGCACGAAGCCTAAACATCCAAAGGAGATGAGATTGCACTCTCTGGATGTTGTTCGGGCGATAAGGGTTTACCTTAAATCGACTGAGTCTTTTCGTAAGACGGACTCCTTGTTTGTTCTTCCAGAGGGTCCTCGGAAGGGCATGGCGGCTTCGGCCTCTACCATCGCCAAATGGATCAGGCAGACCATTGAACAGGCCTATGCCTTGCAGGGGAAGGTTCCCCCTGTGCCTGTGAAGGCGCACTCTACTAGATCTCTGAGTACGTCTTGGGCCTGCCGTCATGGGGCTTCTGTAGCCCAGGTGTGTAAGGCGGCGACTTGGTCGACCGTGCACACTTTCACAAAATTCTACAAAGTAGATGTTCAGGCATCGGCGGATGCTTCCTTTGGCCGCAAGGTTCTTAGTGCGGCTGTTCCCTAGGGTCCCTTGTTGGGGACTCCTGGCTGTTGGGATAAGTTTTGTATCCCCTGGTTTTTTTGTCTTTTCCTGGGTTGTTGCTCCTGTTGAGCACTTATTTTGCTGTTGCCCAGCTGGTTTCCTTCCTTTGGTAAGGTTCCTTTCTTTGATGTGGAGACTGCGTTGCCTTTTCGGCGCGGATGCGTTTCCCACCCCTCATGTTTGCACTGCTTTGGGACGTCCCCATATGTGACGAATATGAAGAGGCGGCGACTGTCGGAGGACGTAAGAGAAAACGGAATTTTTGTAAAATCTTACCTGTAAAATTCCTTTCTCTGAGTCCTCCGACAGTCGCCGCCCCCGCCCCTCTTTTGGGGTTTGAATGTATACTCTACTGCTATTCCACTAAAACTGAGATATGATTGCAGGAAGTAGGAGGGTATTGACTGAGGGGACCACCCCTTGAGGGTGGGATATGTTAAAGCTTTATTGTTAACATATTCTGTTGCCTAGCTACTCCTTCGGAGCAAAGTCTAATACCCCATATGTGACGAATATGAAGAGGCGGCGACTGTCGGAGGACTCAGAGAAAGGAATTTTACAGGTAAGATTTTACAAAAATTCAGTTTTTTAATATTTTTTTATTTTTTTTGGGAATGTGAAAAATATTTTTTCAGAATTGCTGCTCTTTTTTTGTTTGTAGCTCAAAAGAAAAAAAAAATTGCACAGGTGATCAAATACCACAAAAAGAAAGCTCCATTTGTGGGGAAAAAAGGACATAAATTGTATTTGGGTACAGCGTCGCACGACCGTGCAATTGTCAGTTAAAATAACGCAGTGCAGAATCGCAAAAAAATGGCCTGGTCATTAAGGGGGCAAATCCTTCCAGTCCAGAAGTGGTTAAGGCCCCGTTCACACTGGGGTGATCCGACTTCCCGGGGCGACATCAAAGGTCGCGGCGCGCAGCTCGCACCGCGACCTCGGAGCGGCCGTCACCGACTTCATAACATTGAAGTCAATGCAGGTCGCTCCAGGTTGCCCCAAAGAAGCTCCGGACCCTTTTTATAAAGTCAGAGCGACTTGTGTCGCTCCTATTAGAACGGGTCCACAGCTTCTCTATGCCAGGCGACCTACGGCGACCTGTCAGGCGACCAGGTCGCCTGACAGGTCGCCCCAGTGTGAACGGGGTCTAAATCCCCAAAGAACCGAAATTGCTATTTTTGCATACATAAATAAAGCAGAGCAATGCAAACCCCATATTGGTTATGCTTTAGTGAACTGAACCTCATGGCTTTCTTTGGCTAATGCCTCGTACACACGATCAGATAATCATACAAAAAAATTGCTTTCGAATTGATCGCACGATAATCTGATTGTTAGTACACAGCTTTCGACAAAAGATCATGACAATTCTTCTAACAAAATCTGAAGGGACAAACACAAAAACTTTTGTTGTACGATAGCCTAGCCAACGACAATCGTTTAATCAGTACAGTATGCATTCGCTAAAAATCAATAGACAAAGACCACGCATGATCAGAAACACGAAAATAACTCGGAAAAAGCCTGGCTGCCATTGTTATTATTTTGCATTATCCGATACGTAGGTATGTAACCAGGAAGCTTTTCTAGAATCGTACTAAAAAAAAAATCATACGTTCAGTACCCATTGTTGAATTTGATATTCGTATCATGCAACAAAATGCGAACGATAAGTCGTCCGATTATCTGATCGTGTGTACGAGGTATTAGTCTGCATGAAAAAATATTTAGCGAAGAAGTGATGATGCTTCATTGCATGGCTCCTCTGCTGGTTACAAGTGGTATTGCATAAGCAGTTCAAACTTTTTTGTTTATTCTGAACACCTGGAATCTGTTATTTATTAACAGGTGTTCTGTTCCCTGGTGCACAGCCAAAATATTTCATCTTCTGATATATTTACTTTGGAGAAAGCAGGATACTTCATAGATGTGGGCATGTCAGAGAAATACAGTTCAGTGGCTGGAGGCCAAAGCAGCAGTTATACCAGAGAAATTTGGGGGAACTCTGGGTGAATGGTAGAGCAGGACACTGTTTATAAATTATAAATAAGATTCACGTATTTGCAGCATGTTACTGCAATCACAGTGCTGTGCATTATGTCACTCCTTAACGAGGAACTACACTGCACCTGAGCATCACATACTAAAAAAAAAATAGTATTTAACCACTTGACCTCCTGGAGATTTACACCCTTCATGACCAGGTCATTTTCGTGATACTGCACTGCTTTACTTTAACTGAAAAATGCGCAGTTGTGCGACGCTATACCCAAATATAAAATGTCCTTTTTTTCCCACAAATAGAGCTTTCTTTTGGTGGTGTTTGATCACCCCTGCGTTTTTATTTTTTGCGCTATAAACGAAAAAAGACAGACAAAAAAATAACTATTTTTTACTTTCTGCTATAAAACATATCCAATAAGAAAAAAAGGGAAAAAATCGAATTTCTTCATAAATATAGGCCAATATGTATATTCTGCTACACAATTTTTGGTAAAGAAAATCACAATCGTATATTGATTGGTTTGGGCAAAACAGAGGCGTAACTAGAACCTTCAGGGCCCTGGTGCAAGAAACCATGAAGGGCCCCCCGGACCCCTGGCCGGGGCCCTTCCCTTTAAGCCTGGGGCTCTTCCCACTGATCCTGGGGCCCTTTACTCTCATTTCGGGGCCCTTTCACAAGTTCTGCACTGGGCTCCCTTCTTGCCATCTTGGGGCCTCCCAATGGTGGTGGAATGCCAGGGCCCCGGTCGCAGATTTGACCTTTGCGATCCTGGAAGTTCACCCACTGGTGTCAGTCGTTTTTATTTTTTGGTATTTTAATTGTATTATTTTTTATCATTTTATTTTATTTTTTTACAATGTCACTGACTATGACTCTGTCCATTCAGAAAAGGAAGGAGCTGATAAATGACATATTTACCGACCCCTTCCTGGTTATCTATTGTGAACCATCCCCTTCAGCAGCCGGCAGGAGAGGGGAGAGAGCACAGTAGGGGCGGGGGACCAGGGAAGCACACAGGGGCCCAAAGACAGCAGAACACAAGTGAAGTGGATAGGAGGAGTGGTGGGGGCAGCATACAGAGTAACCAATCTCCTCCATTTTCCTCTTGCAGCTACAGGAGGAAAAAGGAGGACAGTGATTCCTCTACATGCTGCCCCTGCCGCCCCTCCTATCCAGGTGTACAGGGGAGCTGCATGGGCCCCCTGGAGCATGGGGCCCGGTTGCGATTGCAACCCCTGCAACCCCTGTAGTTACGCCCCTGGGGCAAAAGTTATAATGTCTACAAACTATGGGATATATTTTTGGATCAGCAACTTATAGCGGGACTTCAATATTGCGGCGAACAATTTGGACACTGACACTTTGGACACTAACTGACACTTTTGACACTTTTTGGGGACCAGTGACACTAACCCAGTGATCAGCGCTAAAAAATATGCACTGTCACTGTACTAATGACACTGGCTGGGAAGGGGTTTATATCAGGGCCGATTAACTGTGTGCTTAACCAGCGCTTGTGAAATGTGTGGGAGGTGCGTTTACTAGGGGAAGGCATTGATACATGTTCCTGCTTTGCTTTTTGTTCAATGCCTTCCCTACGGTCAGAACAGCAATCTGCTTTGTTTACATAGGCAGGTCACCATTCTGGCTCTCTGCCTAGTGATCGGCGGGTACCAGCGGACATCGAGTCCGCTGTACCTGCCGATCAGCTCCCGCTGTTTATAATCACAGCAGGAGCAGGACGTCAGTGGCAGGTGTGCGCCCCCCCAGACCCAAAAGTGCAGGATCATGTACTAGGTACAGGAGAGAAGCCTTGCCGCCATATATGTAAGTTATATGGTCGGCAAGTGGTTAAAGGATAAGTTCCCCTTTCATAACCTTTTACACCCATATTCAGGGTGTAACATGTTATGAATGCACTGGTTCCCACTTCCCCCATCCCCGCTGTGACAGCAGACCGGGGATCTTCTCTCCCTGTCTGCTGCCACAATTCATTTAAAAAAAAAAAAAAAAAACGGGGCTCCACCCACTCAAGTGTGTCACTCATTCACAGTCCTCGGTGAGTGAAATGGAAAACGACAGAGTCCTGGCAGTCTTTGAGGCTCTCAGCTTGTAGTTTTCAATGAATTACCACGGCGCTGTGAGTGCGGTGGTAGTTCATTGAGTCTTCCTGGCAGAATGTATTGACTTCCTCCATATAATGTACAAGCAAGCCGATAAACTGACAGATCTGCAGGAGACCTGCATGCAGTGGTGTATTTAGGCATACCTCCCAACTGTCCCGGAATCCACGGGACTGTCCCGCAATTTGGAGTGAGTCCCGCGGAGCCGGGCTGAAGTCCCGCAAAATCATCTGGCCGGCCATCTCTTCTCCCCCTCCTCCTCCCAGCTCCGCCCCTGTCTTCGGCTCCTGCCTCTATGCGCCGGGATCGCTGCAGCAGGAAACAATCAGAGACACAGACTGTAGCCAGGGCCGTCTTTAATGCAGGTAAAACCGGGGCTGTCATTTTTGGGGTGCCCAAAGCAGTTGCCCCTTGCCCACGCTTGCCAAATGTCATGGCTTTGTCTAAGCTGCCTGTCCCGCTGTGCTCTTGTCCCCGGCTGCATTCCGGAAAGCAGAGCCACGGTTGGGACAGCTTGCAGCCATTTCACTCCATGTTTGTGTTCACTCCATGTTTGCTGCCCCTGCCCGCCCACTGTTCACACATTTTCGCCCCCTGTACCTCCCCCCAGTGGCGTACCAAGGGGCGGGGGGGGCGGTCCGCCTCGGGTGCCACGCACTGGGGGGTGTCAGCTGGTGTCCTGCCCATGAACTTAGGCAGCTCCTTCAGTCCGCGCTGCCGGGGGGGAGGGGGGGAGGAGGACCCCCTGATATGTGCACTCCCAACCCCCAAAGCGTGTGCCCTCAGGACCCCCTGATATGTGCACTCCCAACCCCCATAGCGTGTGCCCTCAGGACCCCCTGATATGTGCACTCCCAACCCCCATAGCGTGTGCCCTCAGGACCCCCTGATATGTGCCCTCCCAACCCTCATAGCGTGTGCCCTCAGGACCCCCTGATATGTGCACTCCCAACCCCCATAGCGTGTGCCCTCAGGACCCCCTGATATGTGCCCTCCCAACCCCCATAGCGTGTGCCCTCAGGACCCCTTGATATGTGCACTCCCAACCCCCATAGCGTGTGCCCTCAGGACCCCCTGATATGTGCACTCCCAACCCCTATAGCTGTGGCGTGTGTGAGAGAGGCAGAGGCTGGGCGGGATTGTCGTGTGTCTCATTGTAGAGGGGAGTTTGTGAGACTACAATATCCAGCATGTCTATGGAGGAGGAGCTCTCCACCCCTTTCTCTTCTCCCCTCTTTTTCTTCTCTCCTCCCTCCCTTCCCATCCTTTACCCTCCTCTGTCCTCACTTCCTCTCTGTCCTCCCCCCTCTCCCCCCCCTTCCTCCCTCCCTCCCTCCCTCTGTCATCTCTCCCTCCCTCTGTCATCCCTCCCTCCCTCTGTCATCTCTCCCTCCCTCTGTCATCCCTCCCTCCCTCTGTCATCCCTCCCTCCCTCTGTCATCCCTCCCTCCCTCTGTCATCTCTCCCTCCCTCTGTCATCTCTCCCTCCCTCTGTCATCCCTCCCTCCCTCTGTCATCCCTCCCTCCCTCTGTCATCCCTCCCTCCCTCTGTCATCCCTCCCTCCGTCATCTCTCTCTCTCCCCCTCCCTCCCTCTGTCATCCCTCCCTCCCTCTGCATTGAAAGGGGTCACGCTGGTTATTCTGCATTAAAGGGGTCACGCTGGTCATTCTGCATTGAAAGGGGTCAGGCTGGTTATTCTGCATTAAAGGGGTCACGCTGGTCATTCTGCATTGAAAGGGGTCACGCTGGTCATTCTGCATTGAAAGGGGTCACGCTGGTTATTCTGCATTAAAGGGGTCAGGCTGGTCTTTCTGCATTGAAAGGGGTCAGGTAGGTCATTCTGCATTGAAAGGGGTCACGCTGGTCATTCTGCATTGAAAGGGGTCACGCTGGTTATTCTGCATTGAAAGGGGTCAGGCTGGTTATTCTGCATTGAAAGGGGTCAGGCTGGTTATTCTGCATTGAAAGGGGTCAGGCTGGTTTTTCTGCATTGAAAGGGGTCAGGCTGGTCATTCTGCATTGAAAGGGGTCAGGCTGGTCATTCTGCATCGAAAGGGGGGCACACTGGTCTCTCTGCATTGAAAGGGGGCACGCTGGTCTCTCTGCATTGAAAGGGGGCACGATGATCTCTCTGCATTGAAGGGGGGCATGGCATGCTGGTCATTCTGCATTGAAAGGGGGCACGCTGGTCATTCTGCATTGAAAGGGGGCACACTGGTCATTCTGCATTGAAAGGGGGCACGCTGGTCATTCTGCATTGAAAGGGGGCACGCTGGCCATTCTGCATTGAAAGGGGGCACGCTGGTCTCTCTGCATTGAAGGGGGCCACAGCATGCTGGTCTCTCTGCATTGAAGGGGGCACACTCTACCTTTATTACTGAAGGCCCCTTTCACACTTTTGTGACCTCAAAGTCACCCAATTTTTAACAGCGTTTTTTGCCGCAAAGCAATGCCTATTACATTTTTCTGTTTGCGCCCCCCAAAAGGGGGCATTTGGGTTGGATGGAGCTGGGGTGGGCATATGGGGTGGATGGAGCTGGGGTGGGCATTTGGAGTGTTTGGAGGTTGGATGGGTGTTTGGGATAGATAGTGCTAGGGTGGGCATTTGGGGTGGATGGAGCTAGGGTGGGCATTTGAGGTTAATGGAGCTAGGGTGGGCATTTGAGGTGGATAGAGCTGCTGGGGGCATTTGGGGTGGATGGGGGGGGGTGTATGGAGCTGGGTGGGCATTTGGGGTGTATAGAGCTGGGGGGGTGGATGGTGCAGAGTCTGACCCCTGCATTCTGTACATTACATACTCCTGTCTCCTGCATTCTGTACATTACACTCTCCTACACTATATAAACAATACTGTATATTCTATACTTCTCACCAAAGTCTTCATTGTCCCAACAGTTGCTGGTTGCTATGCAGTATCTGACTATTTTAATGAATTTCTTCTTTAACCACTTACCTACAGTGCACTTTCACCCCCTTCCTGCCCAGACCGATTTTCAGCTTTCAGCGCTCTCACACTTTGACTGAGAATTACTCAGTCATGCAACACTGTACCCATTCAAAAATTGTGTCCTTTTTTTCACACAAATAGAGCTTTCTTTTGATGGTATTTAATCACTACTGGGTTTTTTATTTTTTGTGCTATAAATAAAAAAAGACTGAAAATATTGTGAAAAAACGCATTTTTCTTTGTTTCTGTCATAAAATTTTGCAAATTAGTAATTTTTCTTCACAAATTTTGGCCAAAATTTATACTGCTACTTATCTTTGGTAAAAATAACCCAAGTAAGTGTATATTATTTGGTCTTTGTGAAAGTTATAGAGTCCACAAGCTATGGTGCGAATCATTGAAAATTGATCACACTTGATCACACCTGATGTACTGAAGGCCTATCTCATTTCTTGAGACACTAAAAAGTCAGGAAAGTACAAATACCCCCCAAATGACCCCTTTTTGGAAAGTAGACATTCCAAGGTATTTAATAAGGGGCATGGTGAGTTTTTTGAAGTTGTAATTTTTTCCCACAATGCTTTGCAAAATGAAGATTTTTTTTTTTATTTTATTTTTTTTTACAAATTGCCGTATTAACAGGTTATTTCTCTCACACAGCACATGTATACTTGCAACTACACCCCAAAACACATTCTACTACTCCTTCTGAGTATGGCGATACCACATGTGTGAGACTTTTTCACAGCCTGGCCACATACAGAGGCCTAACATCCAACCAGCACCGTCCGGCATTCTAGGAGCACAAATTTCACATATAATTTCCTGACAACCTATCGTACTTTTGAAGGCCCTGGAGCACCAGGACAATGGAAACCCCTATAAAATGACCCCATTTTGGAAAGCAAACACCCCAACGTATAATTTTTGAGGCATAATGAGTCTTTTGAATATGTCATTTTTTTCCACAAGTTTTTGGAAAATGTGGAAAGAAAATGAAAACACATTTTTTTTTATACAAAGCTGTCCATTTATGCAATATTTCTAACACATAGCATGTACATAGCAAAAATTGCACCCCAAAATACATTCTGCTATTCCTCCTGAGTATGGCGATACCACATATGTAACACTTTTTCACAGCCTGGCCACATACATAGGCCTAACATCCAAGTAGCGCTTTACACAAAGTTGTCCATTTATCCACTTTAAGACTGGGCCTATTTTTGACACTTGGTGTTTACAAGCTAAAATCATTTTTTTGCTAGAAAACTACTTGGAACCCCCAAACATTATATATTTTTTTTTAGCAGAGACCCTAGAGAATAAAATGGAGATCGTTGCAATATTTTTTATCACACCATATTTGCGCAGCAGTCTTCCAAATGCGATTTTTTTGAAAAAAAATCACTTTTTTGATCTAAAAAATAAGAAAACAGTAAATTTAGCAAATTTTTTTTCCATAATGTGAACGATAATGTTACGCCGAGTAATTAGATACCCAACATGTCATGCTTCAAAATTGCGCATGCTCACAGAATGGCGCCAAACATTGGTACTTAAAAATCCCCATAGGCAACATTTTAAAAATTTCTGCAGGTTACTAGCTTAGAGTTACAGAAGAGGTCTAGGGCTTAAATTATTGCTCTCGCTCTAACGATCGCGGCGATACCTCACATGTATGGTTTGAACACCGTTTACATATGTGGGCGGGACTTGCGTATGCGTTTGCTTCTGCGCGCGAGCTAACGGGGACAGGGCGCTTTAATTTTTTTTTTTTTTTTTTTTTCCTATTTATTTTATTTATTATTTTTTTATTTTTACACAGTTTAAAAAAAAAAATGTTTTGATAATTTTTATTCCTATTACAAGGAATGTAAACATCCCTTGTAATAGAAATAGGCATGACAGGTCCTCTTTATTGTGAGATCTGGGGTCAAAAAGACCTCACACCTCACAACTACACTAAAAAAGAAAAAAAAAAAAAAAATTGTTGAAAGAGGAAAAAAAAAAAAGCAAAAAAAAAAAGCGGCCCTTTAAACCGGTTGCTAGGCAACGTCTTTTGACGTAGCTCCGGTCCTCCAAGACCATAGAGTTGAGTGAGGGCCATCTTGCCCTCACTCGACTTCCTGTCTCTGAGGATCCGGGACCGGATAGTTTTCCCCGCTGCCGGCGGGTCCGGTAAGCTGGGAAAACGTCTGGGACGCGGCAGGAGGGGGGGGGGCACCTCTTCCCCTGCACCGTAAGGGTAATTCCGCGGCGAATCCGCCACTGGGACCACCCTTATCTGAAAGCCGACCGCCCGCCGTTTCAAAAAATACCGGGGTTATGGGGGCTATCTTCTGCCATAACCCCAGTATTTAGCTTTTAATGGCCGACGCATATAGTCGTTAGGCGGTCAGTAAGTGATTGCATGTATATGGCAAACAGGTGACGATGACTGATGGGGTGACAGGTGACGATGACTGATGGGGTGACAGGTGACGATGACGGATGGGGTGACAGGTGATGATGACTGATGGGGTGACAGGTGATGATGATTGATGAGGTGACAGGTGACGATGATTGATGAGGTGACAGATGACAATCACTGACCGGGTGACATGTGACGATGATTGATGGGGTGACAAGTGACGATCACTGATGGGGTGTCAAGTGACGATGATTGATAGGGTGACAGATGACGGTGACTGATGGGGTGACAGGTGACGATGACTGATGGGGTGACAGGTTACGATGACTGATGGGGTGACAGATGACGATGACTGATGGGGTGACAGGTGACGGTGATTGATGGGGTGACAGGTGACGGGGCGATGGTCACTGATGGGTGACAGGTGACGGGCGATGGTGCACGGCGGTACTGATGGCAGTCTCTGGTGACCGGTGAACTTTAGGCTACATTCACATGTGAGCGTAGCGATCACGGGCAGAATCACTGCGATTCTGCCCGCGATCCAGAAATCATTGCAAATGGCGGGACGCCTGTGCGTTGCCCGCTGTGCGATGTTGCTGCGATTTCCGCCTGCCGAATCGCGGTAACATCACGCAAACAACGCATGACGCCCCAAAGAAACTCTTGTACTTTTTTGGGCGTCATGCGATGTTTGCGCGATGTTACTGCGATTCGGCAGGCGGAAATGGCGGCAACATCGCACAGCGTTTGGGGTGCTATTGCAAATCACGGGCAACGCACAGGCGTCCCGCAATTTGCAATGATTTCCGGATCGCGGGCAGAATCGCGGTGATTTTGCCCGCGATCGCTGCGCTCACATGTGAACGTTATGGGTGTCAATTTCTGGGCACTGATGAGGTGACTGTTGGGTGACAGGTGACATTGGGGGGGGCTGAGGACTGTGTGGGGGGACCTTTATTACTGTGATTTTAGTGTGATTTTACTTTGTACATGTGTACAGAGCAGTAACTCACTATTTCTAGCTCTTCTCCCCTCATACTGGAAACTGTATGAGGAGAGAAGAGCTAGTAACAGTCAGTTACTGCTCTGTGTTTACATTTTGTGATCGGCTGTGAATGGATTCACAGCCGATCACATAGTAAACAGTCACTGTCAGTGACTGTTTACTACCGCCGGTGACAGCTGTGTTCCTACGGAACACAGTGCCACCGACATGACCGCGCTGCGCGCTCCCGATCGCGCATGCGCGGTCATCTCCCGGCCGCCTCCATTGTGATCGGCTGTGTCATTGGAACACAGCCGATCACGTGGGAAACAGCCATGCCTATTGGCTGTTTCCCCCCTGCCGGTGACCGCCTGTGTCCCGGGGACACACCGACACCGGCAGTGCACGGCGGCGCGCCCGCGATCGCGCGCCTGCCGTGCTTGAATGGGCGGACGTCATATGATGTCCGCCCAGGATAATAGCCGCACCGTCCCGCCGTCATATGACGGCGGGCGGGCGGTAAGTGGTTAAGGTAGGCTGAGCAATCAAAGCATATTTTATGAGTACTAGGAAGTCTGGGTTTTGTTTACCCTATCCCTTAAGCCCCTCCCACTGCTAAGCAATTGGCCACACCCACAATTTGCCGCTACGCAGGTTTTGTTTCTCTTTCAGTGTCCCTCATTGCGAAGTTCAAAAGTTGGGAGGTATGCATTTAGGTTTTGTGCTGCCCTAGGACGGACTAAACTCGCGCACCCCCTAATTTACCTACGACCCACCCCTTCCTGTCAAGGCCACACCCCTTAATGTTTCAGACCCGCCCTATCATCTGTAAACCACACCCCTTCCTCTTTAGGCTCCACCGCTTCCTCTCTGCACATTAAAAGTGGGTACAAAGTGCCTACTTGTATATTTCGTTGTTTTGTATGGGTACTCTGGCTCGTGGGAGTGCTCCTGGGGGCCCCACTAGGCAGCAGGGATGCCAATCCACGGGGCCAGCGGGCGCAATTGCCGCCAGGCACCCGCGATTACTCCCCGCTGAGGGAGAACGATGGCCTGCTGTTGTAAATACAGCTGACCGTTGTTCTCCCTGAAATGATCACATAGCGCCTGTGATCCTTCTATATAGGAACACAGGTCTCTATGGTCATTTCACAAGCCCCTCCCCCATACAGTTAGAAAACACCCCCTAGGCTCACACTTAACCCTTTGATCACCCCCGGCTTAACCCCCTTCCCTCCCAGTGTCATTATTACAGTAACAGGGCATATTTGTAGCACTGATTACTGTAGTAATGTCACTGGTGTCAAAAATGTCAGTTAGGGGTCCAATCTGTCTGCCGCAATGTCGCAGTCCCGCTAAAAATCACAGATTGACGCTATTACTAGTAAACTAAATAAATAAATAAATAAAAATGACATATATCTTTCCCCTAGTTTGTAGACACAATAACTTTTGCACAAACCAATCAATATACACTTATTGGGATTTTTTTTTTTTAACCAAAAATATGTAGTAGAATACAAATTAGCTTAAAAGGATGACAAAATTTGATTTTTAAATTTTTATGGGGGAATGTTATATAGCAGAATGTGAAAAACAATATATTTTTTTTTCCGAATTGTTGCTCTTTTTTTGTTTATAACGCAATAAATAAAAATCGCACAGGTGATCAAATACCACCAAAAAAAAGTTATATTTGTGGGAATCAAAGGACATTCATTTTTTTAGGGTACAGTCTTGCATGACCGTGCAATTGTCCTTTTAAAGTAATGCAGTCCTGAATTGCAAAAAATGGCTTGGTCATTAAGGGGGGAAATCTTCCAGGGCGGCGGGCATAGTGCAGGGGCTGCAGACATGGTACAGGAGATGCAGGGGTTGCTGGCATGGTGCAGGGGCTGCGGACATGGTACATGAGATGCAGGGGTTGCGGGCATAGTGCAGGGGCTGCAGACATGGTACAGGAGATGCAGGCATGGTGCAGGGGCTGAGGACATGGTACAGGAGATGCAGTAGTTGCGGGCATAGTGCAGGTGCTGCAGACATGGAGATGCGGTGCTGCGGGCATGGTACAGGCATAGTACAGGAGATGCAGGGCTGTGGGCAGCATGGTACAGGAGATGCAGGGCTGTGGGCACTGGGCAGCATGGTACAGGAGATGCAGGGCTGTGGGCAGCATGGTAAAGGAGATGCAGGGCTGTGGGCACTGGGCAGCATGGTACAGGAGATGCAGGGCTGTGGGCAGCATGGTACAGGAGATGCAGGGCTTTGGGCACTGGGCAGCATGGTACAGGAGATGCAGGGCTGTGGGCACTGAGCAGCATGGTACAGGAGATGCAGGGCTGTGGGCACTGGGCAGCATGATACAGGAGATGCAGGGCTGTGGGCACTGAGCAGCATGGTACAGGATATGCAGGGCTGTGGGCACTGGGCAGCATGGTACAGGAGATGCAGGGCTGTGGGCACTGAGCAGCATGGTACAGGAGATGCAGGGCTGTGACACTGGGCAGCATGGTACAGGAGATGCAGGGCTGTGGGCAATGAGCAGCATAATACAGAAGATGCAGGGCTGTGGGCAGCATAGTACAGCCGATGCAGGTGCTGCGGGCATGGTACAGGAGAATCTCCTGTACTATGCCCGCAGCACCGGCATCTGCTGCGGAGGAGTCTCACTTACTTTGAGGCGCCTTACATTTGAAAATGGCGCTGCCCGGCGCCATTACGTCACCGCGCAAGCGCAGCCTGCCCGGGAAAATAGCCGAAACATGTTCGGGTTTTCCCGAGCGGCGGCGGCCCATGCGCAGTGCGCATGTCGGGCTGGCCGCGGCCATTTTTTTCTTTCAGTTTTTTGCAGCGGATCGGGGGGTTTTTCATGCAGGGGGGCGGCTTTTGTGCCACCCCCCCCCCCCCCACAAAGTGCCACCGTAGGCCTAGGCCTTGTTGGCCTAGGCCTAAATACAGCGGTGCCTGCATGGCATCAGTGATTTGCTGATCACCGGTGCCATGCTTTACAGGCTCCTGCAACAAGAAATCATAAATGCACATTTTTTTCATCTGCAAAAAATGTGCATTTATTATTTTTTGTCAAAAGGTGAACTTATCCTTTTAATTCAATGGTAATATTCAAAGCAAATTCACCCATCCACCCATGTCTTAATGCTTTCTTTTGTTAGGAAATCACTTTGGAAAAAGAAAACCCTAACATCTTTCAACATGATTCAAGTAGCTTTTACTTCCTGGAATTCATCTGCCCTTAGCTCAGGTATGCATGCAGAAGGGTGTGCTTAGCTGAGAAAACCCCTCCTCCCCTCCAGAAGACTCCTGGAATATATGATATAATTTGCCTAGGCCTGGAAACCAGGAAGTAAATTAGGAAATGTAAAATCTATTTACTAATGCTAGCAGCATAAGAATGTTGACTGAAAGAGAGAAATTCTGCTATAATATGCATTGCACCGAAGCAGCCTATTAATTTTAAACTTGCAACAGACCTACTACTACTTATATTTAACCACTTAAGGACCAGAAGGTTTTACCCCCTTAATGGCCAGGCCATTTTTTGCAGTTTGGCACTGCGTGATTTTAACTGGTAATTGCGCAGTCATGCAATGCTGTACCTAATCGAAATGTATGTCTTTTTTTTTCCCCCACAAATAGAGCTTTCTTTTGGTGGTATTTTATCACCTGTGCATTTTTTATTTTTTGCGATATAAATGAAAAAGACCGAACATTTTGAGAAAAAATAAAATTTTCTACTTTTTCTCATAAAAAAAATATCCAATGAACTAAATTTTTGTCATACATTTAGACTCGGCTCACACTACCGCGACCATAAGTCGCCCCATGACGGAGCGACTTTTTACTGCGACTTTACCGTGACTTCAGCGTGACTTGTGAATTATTTAAAGCGACTTATATGATAGACGACTTTGTATTTGGCCAATCAGAATATGATGTGTTGTGACTTAATTCCCCTTTTCTGTTTTTTTTTTACTCATTTCCTCATTGCCCACCAGTGCCACGTATCAGTATCCACCAGTGCCACGTATGTGTCCACCAGTGCCACTGCCCACCAGTGCCACGTATCAGTGTTCACCAGTGCCACTGCCCACCAGTGCCACGTATCAGTGTCCACCAGTGCCACTGCCCACCAGTGCCACGTATCAGTGTCCACCAGTGCCACGTATGTGTCCACCAGTGCCACTGCCCACCAGTGCCACGTATCAATGTCCACGAGTGCCACGTATCAGTGCCACGAATCAGTGTCCACCAGTGCCACGAATCAGTGTCCACCAGTGCCACGAATCGGTGTCCACCAGTGCCACGAATCGGTGTCCACCAGTGCCACGTATCAGTGCCACGAATCGGTGTCCACCAGTGCCACGTATCAGTGCCACGAATCAGTGTCCACCAGTGCCACATATCAGTGCCACGAATCAGTGTCCACCAGTGCCACATATCAGTGCCACGTATCAGTGTCCACCAGTGCCACGTATCAGTGCTACGTATCAGTGTCCACCAGTGCCACGTATCAGTGCCACGTATCAGTGTCCACCAGTGCCACTTATCTGTGTCCACCAGTGCCACTCACACAGACCAGGCAGAGATAATGGTATATAGCAGGGGTCTTCAAACTACAGCCCTCCAGCTGTTCAGGAACTACAATTCCCATCATGCCTAGTCATGTCTGTGAATGTCAGAGTTTTACAATGCCTCATGGGATGTGTAGTTCTGCTACAGCTGGAGGGCCATAGTTTGAGGATCCCTGGTATATAGGAACTGTAGGCATGGCTGCAATGTGGGGAATGCCTGGCTAATCTCTTTCTTCTTCCTGGAAAGTCTGATAACAAGTCGCTTGACAAAAGATAAGGATCCGACTTGGAGGCGACTCCCATTGAAGTCTATTGGCACAAGTCGGATACAAGTCGCCTTGAAGTAGTACAGGACCCTTTTCTGAAGTCGGAGCGACTTCAGTAGTGCATATTAAGACGGCTCTCATTCATTTACATTGCATTTGTTATGACAAGCGACTTGGGGCGACTTGAGGGCACACAAGTCACCTGACCAGTCGTACTAGTGTGAATGGAGCCATAGGGCAAAATGTATTTATCTACATGTCTTTGATAAAACAAAAAAACGTAAGCGTATATTTATATGTTTGTGCAAAAGTTATAGCATCTACAAACTATGGTGTATATACTGGAATTTACGCAGCTTTTACTTTCTGACTGCCTATCTCATTTCATGAAGGGTTAAAATGGCAGAGCAGTACAACCCCCCCCCCAAATTACCTCTTTTTGGAAAGTAGACACCACAAGGTATGTTAGAAAAAAGACAGGCGCCACTCTAAGTGCAGTAAGGAAAGTTTAGTGAGGTAAATCAATACACACCAAATACTCACAATTGAGCAGGTGAAAAAAGGCAGTGTATAACATATTAGCTGGTCCGTCCATGAGGTGGGTTCGTCCGGGTGCCACAATCAGTCAGTAGTAATCCACTGTAGCCGATGGATGTCGGCACTTCCTGGATACTGGGGACACAGAGGTGGACTTCCGGCGACACTCCCCCGGTCGTGACGCTAGGACGTGATGACGCAGGCAGGCGACGCGTTATCGAACCAAGCGCTCCTTCCTCAGGCCTCTATAATTCATATAGAATTTTTTTTTATTATTATTAATTATTATTTCTCTAGCGCTCATCGACAGACGTAGTCCTCGGTGATACACCACCTTCGGGTTATGTTACCTCCGCAGGAGCAGGACTAGACAGGAAATTAAAAAGCTCTGGCCACACCCTAGGGGCAGTCCCAGAGGGTATATCCTCTCTCTCTCTGCCTCAGCAAATCAGTTATTTTCTGTCTAGTTAGGAGTAAGGACCTAGATACCTTGCTGGGATCTTAGGTCCTGGCAAGAAATTTTTTTCTAAAAGGATTTTTGGACAGCTTTTTTTCTCCAGTGTTCCTGTGAGATCTTCAAGCAAGAAAGCTGAACTGGGCGACGGGCTGGATGTTGAGATCCGGTGGTCACCCCAGTTCAGCCTACGAGCGCGTGCAGGCCATAGCTCCGCGCTGAGTCGGCCGCGACAAAGTCCCATTAAAGGACTGAACCCGCGAGTTAAACGTCTCGCTGAAACGCCAAAGACCATGAGTCACGGCGTCTGTATCGGTCGACAGCCCTCCCGCCCCGGTGGAGAGGGGTACTGTCAGGAGTTGGTGCCCGCCTGGTTCCGGTATGGTGAGTAGTATGTTCCCCCTGTTTTCCCTGACGGGTTTTGTGGTGAACGCGGGCCCCTCTCTGTATGGTAAGAAAGAGTTTCTTTCTATCCTATAACATGTCACAAATCCTCCTACTTTGAGTGTGATTTTATGTGTGCAAAAGCCAGGAGGCTTGGTTTGGGAGCTAACTATCTATTGTATACATGTTTTAAAGATGTAATCTGTGGCATTCTGGGAATCTTATGGGTTAAGTATAAGCTACCTACCAGTCAGAAGCCATGGACATGTAGACTGCCTTCCAAGTCAGATCTCCAGCTAATAGCAGGCCTCCCGAACGGCCATGCGGTCCGCCAGGGCCGGTACCGCCAAACACGCCTTATCCCCATGCAGAGAGAGTGTTGTGTGCCTGCAGCACACCGCTAGTCAGCACAGGCCGCCGCCATTTTTTTTTTTTTTTGCTGGATCGCACGAGCCGCCATTTTGGCGTAGCCTCGTGTCTCCAGCATGGGGGCGGCCATGTTTTAGGTGATTCTACACCTCGTGGAGCTTGGGGGAGGCGCCGGAAGGCGTACAGAGGGGCGGAGCCGCCTCCTTTCTTCCTGGGCAGCCAGCCAAAAGACTTCCTGTTTGTCTAAGACAGCGCTGTAAGCTGTTGCAGTTCAACTCTGAACATCAAGTGGTGAGCCTGGGGGTCTATCTCTCTCTCTCTCGATCGATAGGGATCCCTAGCAGGTAACACTAAGGGGTTTTTTGTGGCGCTGAGGGTCAAAAAAAAAAAAAAAAAAAGTTTTTTCTTTACTTTGAATTATATCATCCAGGAAGTAACTGGAGTTATTATGGACCCTGCCACACAGATTCCCCCACCTGTTTCCCTCGAGGGGGCCTCGGGACCCGCCGGTGTACAGAGTATAGAGTCATTTACAGCAATTTTGGAGTCTATGGTGGCTCGGGTGGAGGCGGCCTGTCAGGGACGGGGGTCAAGGAAGCGACCCCCGCCTACCCCTATACTATCTGACACCTCTGACTCTGATTCAGAGATGGTCACTGCAGTTGCAGGTTCCTCTGCAAGGGCTGCTATCCCAGGTAAAGCCCCCTCAGACAGTGAGGAGGACGCTTCTTCTCCTGCTATAATTCAGGAAGAAGCATTGGTGGACGCACTAGTTGTGGCAGTGCAAGAAACCTTAAAACTTGAGGCTTTACCGGCAGAGGCAACTGAAACAGAGAGGCCTTTTGGGACTAATAAGCCCATCAAGACGGCGAAGGCTTTTCCTGTACCTAAATGTTTTGGAAATCAGATTAAAGGAGAATGGGAACATTCTAAACGTACCTTTACTATTTCCAAGCGTATTGCTAGACGCTATCCGTTTGAGGAATCCATCATTAAGAAATGGACGGTACCACCAGTCATGGATCCGCCTATTTCCAGGCTGAATAAAGCCACGGTTATTCCAGTGGAGGACACTTCGTCCTTTAAGGATCCGGTGGATCGAAAGATAGAAGCGGAGTCCCGCACTATCTTTTCTCTGATAGGGTCAGCATTTAGACCAGTAATTGTTATTGGTCTAGTTTCCCAGACACTTACAGAATGGGCGAAGATGGTACGCCAAGATCTTAGGGGAAAAGATATTCCCCAGGAGACATCTGATTTGATAGAACAGATCATACAAGGGCTACGGTTTATCTGTGACGCAGCCTTGGACACTACTCCCTTGTTAGGGCATGCATCTAAGTTAGCAGTGATCCTCAGACGTGTGCTGTGGTTAAAATGCTGGTCAGCTGACCTAGGTTCCAAAAAGACTTTGACCAATCTCCCTTTCCAGGGGAATCGTCTATTTGGAGCCAACCTAGATGAAATCATTAAGGATGCCACCGGGGGCAAGAGTACTTTTTTGCCACAGGCTGCAAAAGCTAAGGAACCTCGCAACAAGCGAGGACCTTTCTTTACCGCCCATAAAGGACGCCCGGCTGGTACTTCCGGGAAAGGCAAGACTCCTCCAGGAGGGTTCAAGAAGGGCTGGTCGGACAAGCAGAGGACCAACCCAGCCAAACCCGAAGTAAAGGAGTACACAGCCTGAAGGTGCGCCCCCACCCAATTTCAGGGTGGGGGGACGTTTTCACCGGTATTCAGGACATTAGATCGAGCATCAACCACTACTACCGGTGCGATTCTTCCCTTCCAACATTTAAGTACAGGAAGCGGTAGTTACCGTTCCCTGTATAGATCTTTTCCTTTACCTTTTCCTAAGATTAGTCCCGATACCTCACAGGAATCGGATCTGATTGACCAGATAGGCCAAGTAGCCTCTAGTCGGGTGACTTCGGTCCCTGAGGTTCAACCAGAAAAGATCACCTTGCCTGATAACTATCAGGTATCTGATAAATGTGTGGGAACAGAAAACGACCAGACTTTCTCGGATGGTCGGGGCCAGATACCTCTAGGGACGCCTGGTTCAGATCCAATCAGCGCCAGTGGTCCTAGAAATTCTAGGCTGGCCTCTTCAAGCCGGCCTGGCCGACTTGGACAGGTTAGTCGCAGACGTTCCGTGGGAACTTCGTCTCAGGGAGTGTCTGTAGTCTCAAGGACCTATTTACCTTCGTGCTTTACAGTCGCTGGTTTTAATGGCCTGGCCATGGAGACCCAAGTACTGAAGGACAGAGGTTTGTCTACTTCTGTCATTCCTACCCTTATTAAAGCAAGGAAAGCGACTTCCAGCAAAGTCTATTATCACACATGGAAGACTTGTATTGCGTGGTGCGAATCTTTAGGATTTCCTCCACGTACCTATTCGGTGTCTCGAATATTGGCCTTTTTGCAACAAGGGGTTGAGCAGAAGCTAGCCTTGAGCACCATCAAGGGTCAAGTTTCAGCATTAGCAATCTTCTTTCAGAAACCTTTAGCTACCAAATCCTTGGTGCGGAATTACATCCAGGGGGTGCGGCACCTGGCTCCTCCAGTCCGCGCGCCCTTACCGCCCTGGGATCTTAATTTGGTTTTGTCGGTTCTACAGAAACCTCCCTTTGAAAACATCAGGGAGATTCCCTTGCTTACTTTATCCCAGAAGGTGGTCTTCTTGGTGGCTATTACTTCTGCTCGCAGGGTGTCAGAACTGGCTGCATTATCATGCCAGTCCCCATACCTAGTCATTCATAGGGATAAGGTAGTACTTCATCCTAAGCCATCTTTTCTTCCTAAGGTGGTTTCAGATTTTCATCTGAATGAAGATATTGTACTACCTTCCTTGTGTCCTCAGCCCAAGCATCATCGGGAACATGCGTTGCATTCCTTGGATGTGGTTCGGGCAATCAGGGTATACCTGAAAGCTACGGAATCATTCCGTAAGACGGATTCACTTTTTGTGATCACGGATGGCCCCAGAAAGGGTTTGCCTGCATCTGCCGCGACCATTGCCAAATGGATTAGACAAACGGTGGTACAGGCTTATTCTATTAAGGGTCAGAGTCCTCCGTTCCCTGTTAGGGCGCACTCCACTCGAGCGCTCAGTACTTCCTGGGCCTTTCGCCATCAGGCGTCAATGGTCCAGGTATGTAAGGTGGCCACTTGGTCGTCGGTACATACCTTTACTAAATTCTATAAAATTGATGTGACGGCATCGGCGGATGCCTCATTTGGCCGCAAGGTTTTGCAGGCCGCAATTTGAGGAGACCGGTGGTCTACCTCGAGGGTTTTTTTCTGTTTGAAAAATTTTTTTGTTGAGTCTCATCATTAAGGATGAGCATTGTAAACTTCTAGTTGGCACCGGTTGGGCCTTCTAGATTGGGATTTGATTTCCATTTTCCCACCCCTCAGTCGTGATACTGCTCTGGGACGTCCCGAAGGTGGTGTATCACCGAGGACTACGTCTGTCGATGAGCGCTAGAGAAAAATGGATTTTTGTAAAATCTTACCGTAAAATCCTTTTCTCTTAGCTCATCGACAGACGTAGTCCCCGCCCCTCTGTTTTGGAGTTGGGTTGGGTTAAATTCTCTAAGCACTGCTTTTTCACATAACTGATTTGCTGAGGCAGAGAGAGAGAGGATATACCCTCTGGGACTGCCCCTAGGGTGTGGCCAGAGCTTTTTAATTTCCTGTCTAGTCCTGCTCCTGCGGAGGTAACATAACCCGAAGGTGGTGTATCACCGAGGACTACGTCTGTCGATGAGCTAAGAGAAAAGGATTTTACGGTAAGATTTTACAAAAATCCATTTTTTGCTTTTTTATTTTATTTTGACACCTTCTCTCTCTTTTTTTTATATATAATTTTTATTGTTATCACAGGGAATTTAAATATCCCCTATGATAGCAAGAAGTAGTGACAGGTACTCTTTTTTTATAAAAATTGGGGTCTATTAGACTCTAGATCTCTCCTGTGCCCTTAAAGCATCTGACCACACCAAGATTGGTGGGATAAGACGCTTTCCCAATTTCCCAATGGCGCTGTTTATATCTGGCGAAACCAAAGTCATGAAATGCTTGTAGATTCTGGTATCTTAAGCCATAGAGCTGATTGGAGCCATTCTGGTCTCCATTCAGGTCTATGGTCAGCTGCGGAACCACTGGCTGCAGTCTCGGGTTACCCAGTGGGACAGGAGAGCCTGAGAAAATAGTGGAAGGCGGCGGGAGGGGGGGGAGACCCCTCCCATTGCTCGTAAAAGCAGTCTAGCAGCTAATTAGCCGCTAGGATTGCTTTTACATGAAAGCCGACTGCCGGCTGTAAAAAAAAATGATACCAAGATGATGCCTAAATCTGCAGGCATCATCCTAGTATGACCACTCAAAGTCCAGTGACGTACCAGTACATTGCTGGTCCTTGTTGGGCAAATATTGTAAGGCTCTTTTTTTTTTTTTTTTAAAGCAGCCTGTGAGCTGAATGAAAAAACAGAACCTAACAGATTCCTCCATCACATCGATCGATGTGGATGAAGAAATCTCTGCCAAGATCCACCCCTTCACCATATATGCTCTTTTTTTTTTAACTGCAGTGGTGAAATCGCCTCCTACAGCGCTGCAATCATTGATTTACGTATATGCTGAGAGCAAATTATGTTGCTGTCAGAATAAACAAATCAGTGCTGCAGCTGATGGGTGTACGTGCAAAGCAATCAAGTGTCTAGGTGTCCATTCGACCATCTGCCACGTCCCAGAATAGTGAAAGACAAGAAATAGGGAAACCTCCCAGGAGGTAGGCTTTTATAGGCAGGAAAGAAGTAAGAATGTAGGTAAGTAAAATCATAATAGTTTATTGAACAATTGTTAAAAAGGTAACATGTCACATTACAGACAATAAAAATAATGAATCATTCATGGAGGATTACAGGTGTACCATACGTTCAATCAGGGGGCCAGGTGGGTCAGGAATTGGAGTAACAGACCCAGCAAGCATTCACCCTGATATAGCCAAATCCAACATGTTGTGGAATATACAAATTCCTTCTTCAAAGGAGAATGCTTTTTAAATTCAATTTTAATTTTTTTTTATTTCTTGTTTTTTTGTAACTTTTATTTTTACACTTTTTTTTGTAACTGTAAAAAAACTTTAAATGTTCTAGGCTAGGGTCTCTCAAAATGCGATCTAACATCTTTCGAGACCCTGTGTGAAAGTGTGCCCTAGACTGTGCCGTGATGTAGCCTATACTAATACTCTACTTGTGTGTGGTAGCGACGGAAATGGTCCTCGATGCAGAGACCAGGTTGGCCAGGACAGGAGGGACAAAAAAAATCAGATGTCACGCCTATATCTATGCTTTCTATAGACACAACATCTTTTTTGGGGTGCTCTTTGGGTAGGGGTACCAGGGAGAACATCCGGAAAATGCCTCTCATGCAGTCGGCTCACTACATCTGGATTGTGAATTGGGGCCACAGAACCTTCTGGATACAGAAGGGCTGTGATGATCTCTTCCTGGAACTTTAGGAAGGATCCACTTCTTCCTGACGCTTTGTATAGCACATAAGCGTTCAGCAGAGCCAATTGAAATAAGTATACAGACACTTTCTTTTACCAGCGTCTGGCCTTACTATGGGCAATTAAGTGCGGCGCCATCATCTGGTCTTTGAAGTCCGCCCCTTCCATGTTAAGGTTGTATTCGTGGACACAGAGGGTCTTCTCAACACCTTCTCAGTCGCCTTTGCAATTTGGACAGTCATATCTGCATGAATGCAGGAAGATCTGAAACATTCCCTGTGTCCCTCCACTTCACTGCAAGCAATTTATTACACTTCAAGCAGGCTCTCTTCCCCCCCCCCCCCCACCCACCGTCTAAGTCTAGAATCTACAAGCTGTTTGGGGAAGCCCCGGCGATTAGCTCACACATTGCCAAATGTGCCCATTCCAGAATCAAAAAGGTGACTAAAAAGTGGCATGCTTGTGTAATAATTGTCCATGTATAAATGGTACCCCTTTCCGAATAATGGTGACACCAAGTCCCAAACAATCTTGCTGCTGCTCCCCATGTAGTCTGGGCGGCTGGGGGGCTCCACATTGATATCTTTTCCCTCATAAACCCGGAAACTATATGTATAGCCTGGTGCCCTGTCACAGAGCTTGTACATCTTGACCCCGTACCTGGCAAGCTTGCTGGGGAGAAACTGTTTGAAAACAAGGCGGCCAGAAAATTTAATCATGGACTCATCAACGCAGAGAGCTTGTTGGGGCGTAAACAAGCCTGCAAACTTTTGGTTGAAGTGATTTACGAGAAGCTGAATTTTGTAGAGCCGGTCATATCCAGGGACACCCCGAGGACGGCATTGTTATTGAAATGCATGAACCACAAGATTTGCTCGTATCTAGTCCTGGCCATGGCAGCAGAGAACACGGGCATATGATGAATTTGGTCAGTGGATCACTGTGACTGCAATGCCCATGATGAGGGATAGGCCCAGAAAGGTTTTAAATTCAGAAACCGTGATACGTTAAATGCAAATTCTCTGGCAAGGGTTACATTTAAATTTGCCCCAGATAAATTGATCGGCAAAAAAATTGCTTTGGTTCACAATAGATCTGTACAGATCTTCTATTAAAAACCGCTCATAAAGGACCCGCTACTAGCTGACTCTTACAGGCCCATCTCCTCTCCTTAACATTAAACTGCTAGCTAAAATTCTAGCCTCAAAACTATCCATGGTAATACAAAGTCTTATACATAGAGATCAGTCGGGCTTCATTCCCACACGGGCCACGGCATTGAACTTGAGGCATCTCTTCCTAAATCTCCAAATTCCTGTAGACAACCCCGGTAATAGAGCAATATTCTCATTAGATGCGGCCAAGGCCTTCAATAGCGTCGAATGGCCGTACCTTTGGGCGGTGCTACGACGTTTTGGGGTGGGTGAGACCTTCATAGCTTGGGTTAAGCTACTCTATGGTAATCCTAGGGCACGACTGAGAATTAATGGGGAACTGTCGGAACCCTTCAATCTGTTCCAGGGTACTAGGTAGGGATGCCCACTCTCTCCCCTGCTGTTTGCCATGGCCCTGAAGCTGCTGGCAGCCCGTATTCAGGCCTCCCTGGGGATTGTTGGCTTCCGACGGGGTCCCCAGACTGATGTAATTTCCTTATACGCAGATGACACCCTGCTCTACCTGGGGGATACGGAGGAGTCACTGAGTGAAGTCATGTCTCTTATTGACTTCTTCGGTTCCTTCTCTGGGTTTTCTATCAATTGGGACAAATCGGTTCTCATGCCATTAGACCCTATCACTGCCCCCATGCCTGCCTGTGCCGCGTCAGTGTGCATAGTCGATCAGTTTAAAAACCTAGGCATTCAGGTGTCCCCTGACCTTAGTCAATATCTGGACCTTAACTGACCTTAAGCTCCGTAAATTTCGTCACAAATGTACTTCTTGGTGTAAGCTTCCTCTGTCCGTGATGGGACGGGTTAACTCGGTCAAGATGATATGGGCGCCCCAGCTCCTTTTTGTGCTTCATAACGCTCCCATCTGGATCCCTAAACGGTGGTTTGTCCGGGTGGAGTCCTTACTTCGTGATCTGATTTGGAAAAGGCAGGCGGCTAGAATTAGGCTCACTACTCTCCAGATGGGTAAGGATTGTGGAGGCCTGGCGGTCCCTAACCCTAGAATGTATTTCCTGGCTTCCCAGGTGCAACATCTGGGAGGTTGGGAGATCCATGATTCCTCTGACCCCATCCGGGCTCTTCTCCTTCCCCCGAACTCCCCGCATACGGCATTTGCGCACCTGGAGGCTGGGTTCACACACCTGGTAAATTTGCTCCCAACGGTTAGATTGCTTACTATATTGTGGAAATGTGTTAGAACTATCCTCCGGATAAAGGGATTCTACCGAGGCACTCCGCTGTGGTGGAACACCAATTATCGAGAGTTGCTTAGGCTGGAGCGGGTGAAGCTGTGGCAGTGGCTGGGTATAAATTTCTTCGCACAACTATATAGGGGGGGGGGGGATCTGAAATCTTTTCAGGAACTCCAACAGGAGTTTTCAATCCCTAGGCACCATTTTTTCGATACCTGCACTTGGGCCACGCCCTAACGACCCAATCTAGGACTGTACCGCTTAGATTGACTGACCATACACTGATGGTAGATGTTTTCTGAAATAGTGATAAAAAGGTATGATCTCTAACATTTATCTCACACTGTTGGCTGCTTTGAAGGACCCGTCTTCGCTTCCGGCCAGGGCTGGCTGGGAGAGAGACTTGGGACCTATCGATGGAGAGACCTGGGAGTTGTGCCTTTCCTCGATGCCGCTGGTTTCTGTATCGGCCTCGCAGAAAATCTCACACCTCTTTCTCTTTCATAGAGCTTACAGAACTCCAGTCCAGCTGTTTAAGTGGGGGCGTAGGGAGACCTCTGCATGCCCGAAATGTGAGGGGGAGCGGGGTACCCTTATCCATATGATCTGGAGATGCCCCAAGTTATTCTGCTACTGGACTGCTGTAATTGACACTATATCTAGGGTTTATAACTTTAGATTACCTAAGGATCCAATTGTGTGTCTACTTGAAGCATTGGAGGAGGAGAGTCTGACACCGCATGCCCATACGGCTGTCCTCCAACTACTGTTTTTTTTTGGCTCGTAAACTGATAGCCAGATACTGGATATCCTCCCATGTACCAACGGTGGCACAATGGATTACGCAAGTGAACGCCTTATTGATTAGAGAGAAAGTGACTTATCAGCATCGCAAAGCACTCGAAAAGTTCTACTCCCTTTGGCAGCCATAGTTGGATGACCCGTCCCTGGCACCACATCAGCTAGTTATGTATAGACTTCTAATGGGTTAGCCACTGAACGGCCAAAAGCTCTGCTCTATTGTATATCTCCCAGTGAAATAGATTCCCTTCCCTACTCCCCTATTTTCCCCTTTTGTTAGGTTAGCATTGTTTCCCTGACCTGTTCTATTGTATTTGAGCACTGCTTTCCAAAGCCAACAAATGACTTATTACAGTTGCAGTCTCCTCAGGTTTTATAATGCTATGTATTTGTACTTTTTGTACTTTAACTTGTTTTGCACTGTGATGACCTGTATGTTTCTGTGTTATCTTTTATCTTATTTGATGCTTGTACACTGAGATTCTTATGCTCAATAAAATTTTATTTTCTTGAAAAAAAAAAAAAAACGATCATAAGACTCAAGGGGAGTAGAATCGGCTATTTCCACGCGAATTCTGGGTTGGCCAGTGCATGGGGGGAACTACAGGCGCTGCAGAAGTGGTGGGTTCCCAATCAGGATTTGCAAGCGCATCAGGAAGGACACTATGAGCTCTATGCAGGGTTCGTATGGTCATGAAAATCCTGGAAAAGTCATGGGATTTTGACATGACACTTTCCAGGCCTGCAAAAGTCCTGGAAAATGACTAAACTTACTAAGTTTTGGAAAAGTCATGGAAAAGTGTTGTGCAACTATTTAATTTTGTCTCTGGGCCCCCTGTATTCTGTGGGAGCGGGGACAGTAAGTGGACTATTTTCTCTGTTTCGGGTTTAGGTGGATGAATCAGCCGCAGCGCTGAAGCCTGATCACTGGTCTCTTCAATATGAATAGACCGTGACAGGCTGGGAACTCTGCGGTGGATTTATCCGCTGAAACCTGAAACTGAGAAATCGTGCATTCACTGTCCCGCTCTCAGGGACGTACCAGCAGGGGGGGGGGGGGGGGCGTGCACTGGGGGGTGTCAGGCCGACTGCTTCTCTCCCGTGCTGTGGTATGTGCTATGGAATGTAGAAGCCGACTGCCCGTACTGTGGTATGTGCTATGGAATGTAGAAGCCGACTGCCCGTACTGTGGTATGTGCTATGGAATGTAGAAGCCGACTGCCCGTACTGTGGTATGTGCTATGGAATGTAGAAGCCACCTGCCCGTACTGTGCTCTTTTAGCTCCCCCAGAGCTCTTTTAGCCCTCCCTGCTCTTAGCCCCCTCCGTGCTCTTATTCTGGCTCCCCCAGTGCTCTCCACCCAGTGCTCTCCACCCCCCTGTGCTCCCTGGCTCCCCCCTCAGTGATTTCCTGTTCCCCCCCAGACAGTGCTCTCCACTCCCTTGTGCCTTCCAACCCCCCTGCAATGCTTTCCAAACCCCCCCTTAATTCTCTCTATTCCCCCCTCCCCCCATGCCCTTCAGCTCCTCCAGTGCTCTCTGCTTCCCCTGTGCTCTCCGCCCCCCCCCTAGTTCTCTTCTATCTTCTATCATGTCCGCAGTCTCTGACCTTCTCTTCTATCATGTCCACAGTCCCTGACTATCTCTTGTCATGTCCACAGTCTCTGACCATCTCCTGTATCATGTCCGCAGTCTCTGACCATCTCTTCTACCATGTCAGCAGCCTTTGACCATCTCCTGTACCATGTCAGCAGCCTTTGAAAATCTCCTGTACCATGTCCACAGCCTTTGACTACCTCCTGTACCATGTCCACAGCCTTTGACCACCTCCTGTATCATGTCCACAGCCTTTGACCACCTCCTGTATCATGTCCGCAGCCTTTGACCACCTCCTGTATCATGTCCGCAGCCTCTAACCACCTCCTGTACCATGTCCACAGCCTTTGAAAATCTCCTGTACCATGTCCACAGCCTTTGAAAATCTCCTGTACCATGTCCACAGCCTCTGACCATCTCTTCTATCATGTCCGTAATCTCTGACCATCTCTTGTCTTTTATCATGTCTGGAGAGGAGTCAAAAGTGGGAGTGCTGTTGGGATGGGGATCACAGGAGAAGTCAGACATGTGTGGACTGGGGAGAGGAAACTACAGGATAAAACCAGAGCATGGTGCACCTAAGAGGAGGTCAGTGACAGTGCTGCCCGGCCAGTCTGAGGGGGGGTCACTGATGTAAGGGGGCACTGTTATAAAGGTTCCTCCTTATATCAGGACCCCCCTCCCTTCCTTAGTGCATTCTCTCTGTGGAAAGTGGTCTCTGGTCACCAGAGTCCCCCCTACATCAGAGTTCTCAGCTTTTTCACCCGTGCGCCTGAAGTGACACCCGCTCCCAGCTGTGGCAGTGGTGCTTCCATCTCATCCACTGTAAAACAAGGGACCATTTTGAGTCGCACTGTATCCAGAAACGAAACCCTAACTGCAGAGGTACTGTACACTACATAGATTGTCATTTATTTTAGTGAAAATATGCTGGGTGTGACATGGATTTTCTTCTTATTTAACATGTATACATAGACATTTCATGAAACTTTAGGTCATGAATATTAACGTGAAGTCATGGAAAAGTCATGGAATTTTCTTGGTAAAAATGTGTATGAACCCTGTCTATGGGCCTGTCTTTGAATTCTTGTTGGCTGCGGGACACTACTTGTGCTAGCCACCGCACCAGCTTGAACTGCACTTATGGGACTCGCCACGTAACCAAGTGTTACTGCAGTGCTGGTTTGATTACCACCAGGATGTACTAGGCCGCTGGTGCTTGCCAGCTCACCAGAAGGTTGAGCAGCACTAGTACCGACACTCTGCTACATAGGAGAACCCTGCGATTGTTGCACCTCCGCAACAGAAGAATGGGGGCAGGTAGCCCTGACCTTAGCAGGGACAACCACTCCGTCGTCAGAGCTATCTGTCAGGGTGCCGCTGCTCTCTACAGGTTAGAATACTGAGCCTGGTTCTGACAGTGATGCTTCCCCTCTCATCTGTCATGCTCAGCATCGTGTAGGCCTCTTAACTAGTGTACATCTGTTTGGACATTTTAGGCAATAAATTTATAGGTACCAGGCCTGACTCTGCTAACGCTGCGGTTTAGTGTGCTGTGTATTGGAAGTGACAGTAATCTGCTGATTCTGCACTTCTTGGGGACTGGGCAGAGGGGCTAAACGCAGGTTCTAGCAGGCGTTAGGGCTGATCCTGCTAACGCTGTGTTTTGGGAACACTAATAAAATATTGGGGACGCTAGTATAGTTGTAAACTGATCAAAGACATTGACCCATTCAGACACTATACTAGTAATGGAGGTGTTTAGTGTGTGTCACTGGCAATCAAAGGTTTAAAATGTATTACTAAATATGCGGCGGGCAATCAGACTCTGTCCTGGATTGCCACTTACTGATGTCACCTGTGACACTAATACAGTGATTAGCAAATTATCTGTATACTGCATATAGTGACACTGTGACAGGGAGTGAAAGGGTTAACTGGGGGGTGATCAGGGGGGTAACAAATGTGCCTATGTGTACTGGTGTCAGTGTAGTGCTTGTGTACTCACTGTGATGATCTCTTCTCTCACGCTGGAACCGAAAAGGGCTCTAGGAGAGAAGATTGCATCATTTCCTGTGCCTGTGTTTACACTACACAGGCACAGGATGTTCTGCAATTGGTCAGATTCGATCACCAGGTCCAGGCCAAAAATCATTGGCCTGAACCTGATGAGTGATTGGTTCTGAACTGAATCAGCAGATTGCGGGAAGGGTGGGGGCGCGTGCAACAGATGTACAGTTATGTCGGTTCACGCAGCCAAGCCACCTTGTCGCAGTGAAACTGCGGCTGGAGATCGGCAACTGGTTAATATTGGTGAATACCTGGCTGCCTTGGGTTTTAATACCTTCTGAATCACTGCAGCTGAGCAATCCTACAGCCAATAGAGTGAATATGAAACTCCAAACATGTTCTGGGACAGCGTCTCCTAAAACATTGAAGCTACTACTCAGTTCGACAGCCAGGCAAGTAACATTTTTAATTGGGAGGTTTAGCAACAGCATCCTTTATATTAATCTCAGTAAAGCTTATCATAGTACATCTAAAAAAAAAAAATGTCTTCAGTTTTGGATACATCAGGAAATGTTTTGCAGCCATTTACATTTTTCATGCTGTATGTTACATTGAGGAGATTTATTGTCACTTCCTGTCTCAGATACACAGCAGGAAGTTAGAGGAAATGTCTCCAATGGGAGCAAATCCTCTTTAGACAGTTCTCACAGGAACAGGTGTCCCCATTGGAAGGTTTACCTCACCTTCTGTTCCGGTGACAATTGTAAAATGTTGTTTTTCCCATCAGGATCAGAACAGAATTGTGTGCTTAAGACTTTAATAGGAGTGCCTGAGAAGTACTTGAAGAATGCACGTTCACGTTTGTCTTTCAAGCTTGCCCATTTGAAAGTCTACAGGCCAGAAAATGTGCAAATCTGCTCCTGTACCACAAATCATGTGTAAAAACACAATAAAAATGTGCGCATACAATTACAAAACAAAAAGCCTTTAAATTGCATGACTTCACTCATACTCAAGTGAATAGGGGCTTAGATTGTTAGTTTTGTAAAGGCAGTGACTGATGTGAATGTACTGTACATGTGAAATGCTGTGTAAATTTTCAACATTATACTGTATCATATTTTGCAACAGTCCTCGGTTCTGCAGGACTGTGGTGTAATTTAGTAAAGCCCCAGCATCCCACATATCTAGGCTGTGTCCTTTTTACAATTGCGCCCCTCCAAAGAAGGTGCATGTTACTCAGGCAGTGGAACAGACACCTAAGCCTTAGGATGAGGTCAGAGGCAGCTGCTGTCAAGAAGCTTCGAGGACCCCTGCGAGGAAGCTCAGAGCTTCAGTCCGATGGAGGGCAGCCTCCCCTACCGCTGCATCAACACTTGTAAAGCTTAGATAGGTGTTAGTGTGTTGTACAGGATGCCAGGAAAATTTCCCCCTTTATTTAGGCCGGGACACCTTTTAGGAGGGACAGTTTTAAGACATTGTTGACAGGGGCAGACTAGCAACTTTCGGCCCAGGGGGCAAGCACAAACCAGAGGCCCATGGTGCAGCGACTCAGCTCCCCTTCCACTCTCCCTCTTCCTGTCCTCCCCTTGACCCCCATTCCAGGCTGAAGCCCTGCTCCAGGTACTCTTTACTCACTGGCTGAATAATATGGCCAGATGGGGGGAGCTGGGACAGCTCGGTTGGGACTGGCAGGGGGAGGAGAGTCTCCAGTGGGGCATGGAACCGGCCTCTGCTCAGACACAGTTTACACCATCCATGCTGGGGGGGGGAGGGTGGGCTGCGCCCTGTGCTCTTTTCTTGTCTTCATCCCATGTAGGTCAGCGGCAGGGACTTTTTACTTTTCTTCACCATGCTACTTTAGGCATGTCTGTGGCAGCAGCAGTGCAGCCTTTTTACGGGGCCTAAAAGCGGTCCAGGGGCAATTGGCCCCCTGGCCCAGTCCTCCCCTGATTGTTGGGTACTTTGGCGTTCTCATCCATGAAAAGTGAGGGGTTCCAGGGCAGTCAGGAGAGGAGAGAACCAATTGTCAGTTATCTCTGGATTGGTGGGTCCTCATTAGAGACCCAGAATTTCAGACTTTCAAAGAGTTTTGCGAGGGAAGAACCTCCTAACTCTGCTTTGTCTAGAAGGGTTTAACCCGGATGCATCAGAGTTCTAGCAATGGAAAAGGGAAAACGGTCAGCAGCTGTCTGTGAGGGAGAGAGCAAGACACAGCTAAAGCCTCGCACACATGATCAAATTATCGGACAAATGTTTGTCTGTTTTTTGTTGCATCCCAGTCTACTATCGAAATTGAAGAGGTTACTTTCATATGAAAATTCTGGTACGACAGAATTTAACTTCAGAAGTGATATAATGTGTTGAATTGTTTTGTATGTGTTCTTTCATTTCCGACCATGCGTAGTCTTGATCTTACAATTTTTTTTCGGACGAAAACTGTACTAATTAAACAAAAATCAGACATTGTGTTCACATACAATAAAAAATTTATTGCCTGCATGTTCAGTTTTTGAAGTCTGAAAATTCGTAATCTGCTGTCAAAAGCACTAAACTAACGAACTGAAAATTGGCAGATTGTTAGTCGGACTAAATTTTACTTCCGATTTTCTTATAGTGTGTACGGGCTAAGTAGGCATAAGTGAGCACTGTGGGCTAGTTTATGGCTGAGACAGAGTTTCTAATCTGTGATAATCTTCCCTTTAACCCCTGCAAGGGACGTGTGTGACTGGCAGTGAGCTGGCTCTTTATTTTTTGCACCAGAAATTGATGGACTATATTTGTTTGCTAAAGACGAGCATTTTTTCCGTTTGCCTGTTTTATGTTTTTCTAAAAATGACTGTTTTTGTAGCACTGCCCCCTAGAGGACTGCTGAATATAACACTTTCTGGATTCCCCTGGGTTACCCGTAGCAACTACTTGCGGAAACCTATCACTTCAAGTACTTGGCTCAGTCAATTATCATTCCAGGGGATGTTGTTTTGTAGTTTTATTTGGAACTGGGATAGGAGAAGGGATGAGTGGGATACTCCAACTAGTAACTATTCACAATATTGAGGACATCTGGCTTGAGGATGCAGCAAGGCCGCTGCTTCACTCTGCCACTGGAATGAAGATTAATATTTCTGCTCATAATTATCTTCAGGGTTCTAATTTGGCATCCCCTTTCTCGCTCACTGTGTGCTGACACCCCTCCACTGAATCTACACTTTGGAGTGGTCCCCTTCTTGGATAGACCCCCGGGCAAGTTCCTCTTTACTAACGGACACTGTTTTTCCAGAGTCACCGTTGCCCTCAACTCCACCAGTCAGCTTCTCCTGGACCTCTGGATTCAGCCACACACTTTGGTTCACTAGGCCGACCGCCTGTGACCACCACCCACTGCTGCAGAAGAGGAGACAGCCGTCACCCGTCACCCTCCTTCTGGGACCTGGCTTCCCATCCAATGACCCCCCTGCCTCATGTGCTCCTGCCTTTTATACCCTATCCATAATGCATCACTCTCGATGCCAAACCCATGGGATAGTATCAAAGCCTGTGTGTCATTAGCTTGATTTCCTCCACTGTCCAACGTGCCTTCCCATTGGACACAGTGGGGACACTCCCTCAGCCCAAATGCATCACACACTGAGCACATGGAACAGGACTAACTACGAATCATGCTCCCCTGATAGGCAGAGGGCATCAAAGTTTTGCCTGCTGCTCTCCTGATAAGCAGGCAGAGCCAAAACCACTCTACTACCTAGCACCTATCTAGGAGGGTGCTACATCTGCATTTGGCAGCATGCTTGGCTGATGATCTTGGGCTCCTCAAGGTGACAGTGTGTGTGTGGTTAGTGTACATGTGGTTACTTAAAGTGAAAAAAAAAAAGGTAGTGAAATAAAAGTGTGCAGTTCTATTGGGGTAATTCAATTAATATCTACTAACACTTTCCTGGTAGTATGCCACTTTAACATGGCCAGCGCAAAATTCAAAAATAAATGCCACCCTTTTTAGCAACTATACCAACACATTTGGCAGATTTAGGTAGTTCCTAAAAGCGCTACTTTTACAAGTTACTTTTGCTATAAACCTCTTCACACCAGCTGTGTGTGTGTGTGTGTATATATATATATATATATACACAGCCTCTCAGCGGGTGGGCTTTAATGCAGAGAGGCCACATATATGTGGTAAACCTCTTTCTTTGCTATGAGCCCGTGCTCCCAGCATAGAGACAGGCAGGTACCAGAAAGCTCCTGATGCACACTTGCGATCAGCAGCTTTCTGATCATGTGACTGCTAGGATAGCCAATCACAGCGGTCACGTCTTCGAAATGCCCCCGCCTCCACCTCCCGGCATTTAGAACCTCCTAAAGGGCCGGGAGGCGGCAGCAGGAAATAGTTAATGCACCAAATTACAAAATAACTACTTTGTGGAAGAAACTGGTGCAGTTCATACACTGTGTCCAGTGGTAGGGGGTGGGGGATTATGTTCATTTCAGCCTAGGTTCATACCGAGGCCGGTTTAAAATCGTGCGAGTTCAGCTGAACTCACACAATTTCAAACCAGCATTTTCAGTCCAACTTCGGAGGCGATTTCACAAACATCTGTGCAGGTTTCTGCACAGATGTCTATTAAAATTCCCCCCTGAAGTTGCCAAAACTAGTGCAGAAACTACTTTTGGGAATCGGTGCAGTGCCGTAAAGTCAGCATCACACTGATTCGGACGGTGCCATTGCTGGCAAAAGACATGTAAAATCGGACCAATGTGAATGTGGGCTCAGTCAGATTCCTTAGACGGGACCTGCTCTAATGGTCTTAGGGCTAGTGGCTACCACTGTCTCTCGGTAACACCTTCAGGAGGAAGGGGTGCAAAGCTGTGTCAGGTTAAAGAAACAGGCAACATATTGCAGGGACTTTTCCTCTATATCAAGGCTGAACAGTGGTAAAATTGCTATAATATATAGGTGCATCTTTGAAAATTTGAATATCATCAGAATGTTAGTTTTTTCAGTAATTTGATTCAAAAAGTAAAACTCCTCTATTATATAGTGTAATAAGTAACATATTTTAATTTTTTTAGTATTATGGCTTACAGACAGTGAAAAGCCAAATTTCGGTATCTCAAAAAATGTGAATATTGTGAAAAAGTTCAATATTGTAGACTCGTGGTGTTACACTCTAATCAGCAAATTACTGAAAACACCTGTAAAGGTTTCCTGAGCCTTTTGAATGGTCTCTCAGTCTGGTTTAGTAGGTTACACAATCATGGGGAAGACTGCACAGCGGTTCAGAAGAAGTCATTGACTACCTCCACAAGGAAGGTAAGTCACAAAAGGTCATTGCTAAAGAAAATGGCTGTTCACAGAGTGTTATATCCAAGCAAAATAATGGAAGGCTGAGTGGAAGAAAAAAAGTGTGGTAGAAAATGGTGCACAACCAACAGGGATAACCACAGCTTTGAGAGGATTGTAAAGCAAAGGCCATTCAAGAATTTGGGGGAGATTCACAAGGAGTGGACTATGGCTGGTGTCAGTGCCTCAAGAGCCACCACACACAGACGTATCCAGGACATGGGCTACAACTGTCACATTTCTTGCGTCAAGCCACTCCTGAACCAGAGACAACTTCAAAAGCATTGGGTTAAGGAGAAACAGGACTAGAATGTTGCTCAGTGGTCCAAAGTCCACTTTTCAGATGAAAGTAAATTATGCATTTCATTTGGAAATCAAGGTCCCAGAGTGGAGAGGCACAGAATCCACGTTGCATGAGGTCCAGTGTGAACTTTACATAGTGATAATTTGGGGAGCCATGTCATCTTCTGGTGTTGGTCAACTGTGTTTTATTAAATCAAAAGTCAGTGCAGCCCTCTACCAGGAAATTCTAGAGCACTTCATGCTTCTCTCTTCTGACCAGCTTTATGGAGATGCTGATTTAATTTTCCAGCAGGACTTGGCACCTGCCCACACTGCCAAAAAGTACCAATACCTGGTTTAATGATCATGGTACCGCTGTGCTTGATTTGCCAGCAAACTCGCCTGACGAGAATCTGTGGGATATTGTCAAGAGGAAGATGAGAGACACGAGACCCAACAATGCAGATGAGCTGAAAGCTGCTATCAAAGCGGAGCGCGAGGATCGGGGCTGGGCGCGAGCTCGGGACGTCACGGCGCCGTGTGAGGAGAGCGGACTGAGAGAACACAGGAGGACTATACCGGTCCGGGACACCCCCGACAGACCGACACCCGGAATCCCCGCTCACCTTCCCGGGCCGGCTGGATCCGTCTCCGAGCTCCTCTAGAGCGAGACAACCTTTAGCAACAGAGGGGATACACCCAAATCTAGGGACCAAGGAAAGGATACCAACCTACTTCCGGGAGAGTGTGTGATTAGCCCCAATAATAGAGTTTTCTGGTAAGAGGTGCATCCTTCCCTTGAGTGTGGTTTATAGCTGGGATCCATCGTGGTGATCTTATATCTGGATCTGTGTTATCTATACGCCCTTACACCTTATTTCTCTGGTAAGGAGCCAATCCGGATATGGTGGTGGGATCACTTGCACCCTAATTGCTGTGGATTTGTCACCAAGGAGTTCATTTTATTCACAATACACATGAACTTTTGTTTGGATTGGACTTTATTTACCTCACTTTATATATTTTTTTCAAGAGTGCACCCTGATGCACCACCCGTTTATTCAGTCTTTACACTGTGACACGTTATGTTTGGTTGTAATTAACAATTTGATATACGTTACCACTGGTTTGTATGATTTTAAATCACAATTTGGTTTATCCCTTTAGGGAATACCCTGTAAGAGTTTAGCGCACCTTTTTTCCCCCACTGTCACTATATACTTTTTCAGGTTGCAGCTTTACCATATTGTATCCAGCGCACTTTTCACATAACACCACTTCCATAACACCTCAGCAGTGCCACAGGCTGATGGCCTCCATGCCACGCCGCATTGATGTAGTAATTCATGTAAAAGTAGCCCCAACTAAGTATTGAGTGCATACTATACTGTATGTACATGGACATACTTTTCACTAAGCCAACAGTTCTTTAATAATAATCCTTTTTTTTTCTTTATTTCTTTCTTCTTCTTTTTTTTTTTGGGGCTATGCAATATTCTAATTTTCTGAGATACTGAATTTTGGGTTTTTACTAGCTGTAAGCCATAATCATCAAAATTAAAAGAAAGAATTACCTAAAATATATGTCACTCTCAATGTAATGAATCTATTTAAAATTTGAGTTTAACTTTTTGAATTGAACTACTGAAATAAATTAACTTTTTTGATGATATTCAAATTTTTTGAGATGTACCTGTATATTAAATCAACATGTGAAAGTCCACATTTATTGGTGTAAATAAATTAATAGCCACGTGCAAATAGGCATAGATATGCTATTCCTAGAAAAAACTGAAAACATAAAAATGCAGCGCTAAAAATAGAGCATAAAAATATATAACACCCAGTGCGGATTATAATAGGCAGACATGGGAGTAAGTCACACATGTGCAAGTCACAAGCAAGTCTCAAGTCTTAACCTTCAAGTCTCAAGCAAGTCCCAAGTTACTGTGGCAAAAAGCAAGCAAGTCAAGTCAAGTCAAGTCCCTGCTAGAAGTCAAGCAAGTCAAGTCATTTATTTTGGTCAAGTCACAAATCAAGTCAAAATACTGATCTACCCCAATTTTCACCTTTAAATCAATTAAAAGTCAGTGGTCAGGAAAGGTTTTGTTTTATTTTCAACATTAACAAAACTGCTTAGTGCTTTTTTCTTGGCATATTAAAGAAACACTTTGAATGCCCAAACAGCTCAAAATCCCTCGTCCGATCATGTTTCAACACCACAGTCACTGAAAACATGTTAAGTATTTCCATTGTTAAACAGCCAGTGTCCTAAAAATCAGAACACACTGAGGTGTTTTAAGTGACTGTGGTGTCAGAAACATAACCGGCACATCAATTTTGCTTTAACTCATCTTGAGAAAATGCAAATATTAAATAACTCAAAAAAGTAAAGTCATTTCAAGTCAAGTCATTTCAAGTCATATGTCTCAGTCATGAATACCAAGTCAAAGTCAAGTTGAGTCTTTTATTAATTTTAGTCAAGCAAGTCTCAAGTCCACAAATTCTGACTTAAGTCAAGTCATGTGACTCAAGTCCCCAACCTCTGATAATAGGTGTCTATAAATAAACATGCCTAAATATATTATTCAAACAAATATAAAGAAAACAGTCCAGGTCCTTCATGAAGAAACCAATATAGTGATCCAAGTCAAACTGTATCCAATCCTTCACCTTAAAGTGTCTCCAGAGTGCCGTGCATCCACCAATCGTAAAATGCACAGTCACCAGACTCTATTTGAAATAGAACAGCAGAATGCACTTAATATGCAACTCCCTCTGGGGATAAACTACTCTATTTCTTCAGCATGGGTTCACACTGCCGCACCTTCGAATCCCACATCTCTGCGCGACTTCATCATGGCTTGCATTCAACATACCCACTTCAGCCCCTGAAGGTTTACCCCCATCCCCCCTTATGACCAGGCCATTTAACCTTTAACTGGCTATATATATGTATGTGTATATGTATATATATATAAGGGATGCACCGAAATTTCGGCCACCGAAATTATCGGCCGAAAATGAGCCTATCCCATTTCGGCCGATAATGGGTTAACAATGCCTAAATTAATATGGCCGCCGTGAGGAAGGAGGAGGGTGCAGTGCAGGTTTTAAAAGTACCACCTCTAGCCGGCAGCCCGCCTCTCAATGATGTCCCTACTACTACGATGTGTGTATGAATGAAGTGTCATACCGGGCGGGAGGACAGGCGAGCGGCCGCTAATAGATATAACTATGTGAGCCTTCACTTCACTGTCAGCGGGACTGTGTGTGAATGAACTGACCTGACACCGGGCGGGGGGGGGGGCAGGGGGAGCAGCCACTAATAACTATAACTATATGAGCCTTCACTTCCCTGTCAGCGGAGATACATGCCTGACAGGGAAGTGAAGGCTCACATAGTTATAGTTATTAGCGGCCGCTCCCCCCGCCCGGTGTCGGGTCAGTTCATTCACACACAGTCCCGCTGAGAGTGAAGTGAAGGATCACATAGTTATATCTATTAGCGGCCCGCCCTCCCGCCCGGTATGACACTTCATTCATACACACATCGTAGTAGTAGTGACATCACCGTGAGGCGGGCCGCTGTCCAGAGGCGCTTCCTTTGAATGAAGGGCACCGGAGGAGCACTCAGCAGAGTGAGTAGGAGATTGAATTGAATCGTTGGGATGGGGAGGGACGCTGAGCCAGAGGGGGGGAGGGTGTACTGCCGAGGGGGACGCTGAGGCAGTGGGGGGGGGGGGGAGAGCTGAGGCAGCTTACCAATGGTATTTGTATTATGCAGCATGAGGGGGTTAAGGTATTGTCACTGCTGGTCACTGATGCATTAGTGACCGACAAGTGGCAGTTAATTAACCCCTTTGTGCTGCATTAGTGCAACCAGTGTTAATTAACACTGACACTAGTTGCACTAATGCAGCACAAAGGGGTTAATTAACTGCCACCGGTCGGTCAGTAATAGATGAGTGCAGGGGCGTTGCTAGGTGGTAAAAAGACCAGGGGCTGCAGCCCGAAGGTAAATTTGATAACCCCTCCCACAAGTCCCACCCAAGCTCCACCCAATACCCGCCCCCTCACCCCTGCCCAATGCCCCACCATAAAATGACTCACCCTTCGCAGCTATAAGAGGCACAGATGTTGGATGAGAAGCCCTGACCTCACAAAATGTGCTTCTGGAAGAATAGAATCAGAATAGTCAGGGAGGGAGAGAGGGAGAGGGGGATAAAGAGGGATAATGAGAGGGATAGAAGGAGCGAGAGGGAGAGAGAGGGCTAGAAGGAGAGAGAAGGAGAAAGAGGGATAGAAGGAGAGAGAGGGATAGAAGGAGAGAGAGGGATAGAAGGAGAGGGAGGGAGAGAGGGGTAGAAGGAAAGAGAGAGAGAGAAGGATAGAAGGAGAAAGAGAGGGATAGATAGAAAGATAGAGAGGTATAGAGGGAGAGAGAGGGATAGGAGAAAGAGGCATAGATAGAGATACAGGGATAGAAGGAGAGGGAGTGAGAGAGAGAGGGATAGAGGGAGAGAGAGGGATAGAGGGAAAGGGGGGGATAGAGGGAGGGATAGAAGGAGCCAGAGGGATAAAAAGGAGAGAGAAGGAGAGGGATAGAGGGAGAGAGAGGGATAGAAGGAGAGAGAGGGATAGAAGGAGAGAGGGAGAGAGAGAGAAGAAGAGAGGGATAGAAGGAGCGAGAGGGAGAGAGAAGAAGAGGGGGATAGAAGGAGAGAGAGGGAGGGATAGAGGGATAGGAGATAGACGGATTGGAGAGAGAGGGATAGAAGGAGAGAGAGAGGGAGGTATAGAAGGAGAGAGGGGAGGGATAGAAGGAGAGAGAGAGGGAGGGATAGAAGGAGAGAGAGGCAGGGATAGAGGGATAGAAGGAGAGAGAAGGATAGGAGAGAGAGGGATAGAAGGAGAGAGAGAGGGATAGAAGGAGAGAGAGGGATAGAAGGAGCGGGAGGGATAGAAGGAGCGGGAGGGATAGAAGGAGCGGGAGGGATAGAAGGAGCGGGAGGGATAGAAGGAGCGAGAGGGATAAAAAGGAGCGAGAGGGATAAAAAGGAGAGAGAAGGAGAGGGATAGAGGGAGAGAGAGTGATAGAAGGAGAGGGAGGGATAGAAGGAGAGAGTAGGAGAAAGAGGGATAGAGAGATACAGGAATGGAGAGAGAGGGATAGAAGGAGAGAGAGAGAGAGGGAGAGAAAGAGAGAGAAGAAGAGAGGGATAGAAGGAGCGAGAGGGAGAGAGAAGAAGAGAGGGATAGAAGGAGCGAGAGGGAGAGAGAAGAAGAGAGGGATAGAAGGAGAGAGAGGGAGGGATAGAAGGATAGGAGAGAGAGGGAAGGAGCGAGAGGGAGAGAGAAGAAGAGAGGGATAGAAGGAGCGAGAGGGAGGGAAAGAGGGATAGAAGGAGTGAGAGAGGGAGGGATAGAAGGAGAGGGAGAGAGAGGGATAGAAGGAGAGGGAGAGAGAGGGATAGAAGGAGAGGGAGAGAGATGGATAGAAGGAGAGAGAGAGGGGGATAGAAGGAGAGAGAGAGGGATAGAGAAGGAGAGAGGGAGAGAAGGAGAGAGAGGGAGGGAGAGAAGGAGAGAGAGGGAGGGATAGAAGGAGAGAGAGGCAGGGATAGAAGGAGAGAGAGGCAGGGATAGAGGGATAGAAGGAGAGAGACGGATTGGAAAGAGACAGATTGGAGAGAGAGGGATAGAAGGAGAGAGAGGGATAGAAGGAGAGAGAGGGAGGGAGGGATAGAAGGAGAGAGAGAGGGGGGGAGGGATAGAAGGAGAGAGAGAGAGAGAGAGAGAGAGAGGGAGAGAAGGATAGGAGGGAGAGTGATAGAAGGAGAGAGAGAGGGAGAGGAGAGAGAGAGGGGGAGAGGAGAGAGAGAGAGGGAGGAGAGGAGAGAGAGGGGGAGGGATAGAAGGAGAGAGAGGGGGGAGGGATAGAAAGAGAGAGAGAGGGGAGGGATAGAAGGGGAGAGAGAGAGGGGAGGGATAGAAGGGGAGAGAGAGAGAGAGAGGGAGGGATAGAAGGGGAGAGAGAGGGAGGGATAGAAGGAGAGAGAGAGGGAGGGATAGAAGGAGAGAGGGAGGGATAGAAGGAGAGAGAGAAGAGAGGGATAGAAGGAGAGAGAAGAAGAGAGGGATAGAAGGAGAGAGAGAGAGAGAGGGAGGGATGGATAGAAGGGGAGAGAGAGAGGGAGGGATAGAAGGAGAGAGAGAGAGAGGGAGGGATAGAAGGAGAGAGAGAGAGGGAGGGATAGAAAGAGAGAGAGGGAGGGAGGGATAGAAGGAGAGAGAGAGAGGGAGGGAGGGATAGAAGGAGAGAGAGAGAGGGAGGGATAGAAGGAGAGAGAGAGGGAGGGATAGAAGGAGAGAGAGAGAGAGAGAGGGAGGGGTAGAAGGAGAGAGAGAGGGAGGGATAGAAGGAGAGTGAGAGATAGAAGGGGAGAGAGAGAGAGGGAGGGATAGAAGGAGAGAGAGAGAGAGAGAGAGGGAGGGAGGGATAGAAGGAGAGAGGGAGGGAGGGGTAGAAGGAGAGAGGGAGGGAGGGGTAGAAGGAGAGAGGGAGGGAGGGATAGAAGGAGAGAGAGAGGGAGGGATAGAAGGAGAGAGAAGAAGAGAGGGATAGAGGGATAGAAGGAGAGAGAGCGAGGGATAGAAGGAGAGAGAGAGTGAGGGAGGGATAGAAGGAGAGAGAAGAAGAGAGGGATAGAAGGAGAGAGAGGGAGGTATAGAGGGATAGAAGGAGTGAGGGAGGGATAGAAGGAGAGAGAGAGGGAGGGATAGAAGGAGAGAGAGAGGGAGGAATAGAAGGAGAGAGAGGGAGGAATAGAAGGAGAGAGAGGGATAGGAGAGAGAGAGAGAGAGAGAGCGCGCGCGCGAGAGAGGGAGGGATAGAAGGAGAGAGAGAGAGGGAGGGAGAGAGAGGGAGGGATTGGAGGGAGAGTGATAGAAGGAGAGAGTGGGAGAAGGGGAGGTAGTGAGAGTGAGGGGGGGTAGTAGTGAGAGAGGGGGTAGTGAGAGAGAGGGAGGAGGGGGGCAGAGCCAGTAACACTTACCAAGTCCAGGAACCAGCGCTGACACCATCCATCCATCCATCCCATGGCTGAATCCTTCCTGCCCTGTCCAGCTTCAGTCAGTTTCCCTAAAGGCAGGGAGGTGGGTGGAGCCAATTTCAGGCGCGGAGGATGAAAAGAAAATCCTCCTGGCTCTGAATGCTGGGGGAGGATGGGAAGCTCTGTGTGCCCATTCAGGAGTTACAATTGGTCCCGCCCCCTGCCACCTTCCTCCCCAGCCAGCTTCTGTTTCTCCACGGAACAATGGGGCGGAGCCCCACATACGCCCCGCCCACACCCGACATCAATGCTAAAACTTGACAGCTGCAATCACTCTCCTTGCAGCTGCCCCCCTCCGAATCGCCCACATATCACTGGCTGTGCTTAATGTTACAATGCTGATATGTAGCCCCGAGTTCCCGGGCCAAACCCAGGCCTTGGGACTCGGGGCTAATAATTTTTAATGAGCAACAGGAGACTCTGGGCTTTTGGGGAGCACACTCGGGGCTATAGCCCCGGTCAGCCCCCCCCTGCCGACGCCACTGGATGAGTGACCAGCAGTGGCAATACATTAACCCCCTCATGCTGCATAATAGAAATACCATTGGTAATTAAATTAACCTCTTGCCAACCCATCACAGTACATATACTGTGACAGGGTGGCAGCGACAGGTGTACATCGCTACCTGTTTTTGGTGTATGCCCCTCTTCTATCTATTTTAAAACATTTTTGGGGAAAAAGTCATTTTCGGTTTCGGTTTTCGGCCAAGGGCATCCTGCATTTTCGGTTTCGGCCCAGAATTTTCATTTCGGTGCATCCCTAATATATATATACATATGTGTGTGTGTGTATATTAGGGATAGACCGATTATCAGCAAAGCCAATATATCGAGGGCCGATATGGTCTTTCTCCAATATATCAGAATCGGCTTTTGATTTACCAATATTGCCGATATTTTTGCGACATCATTCCGTATGTTGCACGCACACGTTCTACCTTCTAACACCGCCTCCCACGCCTGCGTGGCCCGTACGTGACACCATTTCACCGCTTAAGACCACCTCCTACAGCCTCGTGTTACAGCCAGCTGCTGTCCGGTCCGGTCACACTACCAGCCATGTATCCACCCACAGGCCCTGGCCTCAGCCACCCACCACAACATGGTGCCAGCCCAGCGAGCAAGCAACCAGCCACCCAGATGACATCAAGCCAGTCACCCGCCACCGTGACCAGTGCTTCAGCAAGCCAGCAGCTACCCGCCACAACAGGCCAGGTTGAGTGAGTGACACCAAGCCAGCCACCCACACAACAGGGTGACCCCAAGCCAGCCCCCCACCACAGTGTTCCAGCAAGCCAGCCACCCACCACAGTGTTCCTGCAAGCCAGCCACCCATAACAGGGTGACACCAAGCCATTCAACCATCCACCACAGACTGTTCCTGAAAGCCAGCCACTAATAACAAGGTGACACCAGTCACCAAGCCTGCCAGCCAGGGCCGCTGATAGGCCAGTACAACCGGCCCTGTTGTACCGGGCCCGGAGTCCTCAGCTTAGTAGGGGGGGCCCGGCGAAATCTCGCAAAAAAAAAAAAAAAAAGCCTTACTGCATGCATCTTAGGCTGCGCCTGTGTGTGTGTGTGTTTTTTTTTTTCTTTCTATGGCCATAATGGCCCCTCTGCGATGTTGTGTGCTGGGGGGAGTCTGGGACTCTTTTTTCTATTTCGGGCGCCGGCGCATCATGTCATCAGCCCCGCGTCGCGTTCTTCTACGCTGACTGAGAGCAGGGCGCCGTCCGTCCGGCTGAAGTCCCGGCCGCCTGTCTGCACTTTCACTTTGCCTTGAATGTCATTGCCTATGCCTTCTCTGGCGGAGGGATCTCTTATCCTCCGCGGCTCCGCCCACGGCCGGCACTCAGCTCTGCTCCACTCATCCTGCGACGAGAGACAGAGGCTGCCTGTGCTGTGTGAGACTCGTCATTGTGAGTTACTCAGTGAGTGACAGCCAAGCTCAGCTTAGCAGCTACAGCGGTGTAGACTGTAGTAGGCTGTCAGAGGAGAGGAGGAGGCAGCTGGTTTTTAAAGTGTTAGTTTAGCAGTCCAGACAGGAGGAGGACACAAGTGTTTTACAACAGGTGTGTGCTTGAGGGATGGCTTTGGCATGAGGGGGGAGCAGGAGGACACTGTCTCTAGCCGCAGCGCCAGCACATACATGGCATGGGGGGGGGCACTGTCTCTGACAGAGACAGTGCCCCCCCCCCGATGCCATGTATGTGCTGCAGTCAGAGACAGTGCCCTCCCCCCATGCCATGTATGTTCTGCACTGCAGTCAGAGACAGTGCCCCCCCCCACATGGGGGGCACTGTCTCTGACTGCAGCTCATACATGGCATGGGGTGGGGGCACTGTCTCTGATGCACATACATGACATTTGCATGGGGGGGCACTGTCTCTGCAGCACATATATCATGTATGTGCCGCAGAGACAGTGCCCCCCCCATGCCAATTCCATGTATGATACATGGCATTGGAAGGGGGGCACTGTTTCTGCGGTGCATACATGGCATTAGCATGGGGGGACTGTCTCTGCAGCATATACATGGCATTGGAAGGGCACTGTCTCTGCAGCAGTTACATTGCATCGGCATGAATGCCACTGTCTGCTGCAGAGACAGTAGCATTCATGCCGATGCAATGTAAGTGCTGCAGAGACCGTGCCATCCATGCCGATGCCATGTATGTGCTGCAGAGACAGTGTCATTCATGCCAATGCCATGTAGGTGCTCTACAGCGCACCTACATGCCATCGGCATGGATGGCACTGTCTCTGCAGCACATACATTGGATTGGCATGGATGGCACGGTCTCTGCAGCACATACATGGCATCGACATGGATGGCACCATCTCTGCAGCACATGCATTATGGCATTGCATCAATGGCATGGATGGCACTGTCTCTGAAGCACAATATGGCATGGATGTTACCATACACACGACAGAGTTATCATAATGCTGATGATCTTAACCAGTTGCTGACTGCTCCGTAGCAGATTTACTGCTACAGGGCCTTCGCGCTGCACAGGATCATATATATATATATATATATATATATATATATATATATATGAGATTCTACATTTCCGGGTATTGGAGCCGATCACAGACATCCCAAGTCTCCCGCGACTTGCGGGAGTCTCCCACCTTTGGCTGGCGGCTCACGGACACCCGCAACTGCCGTGCGATCTCCCGGCTGCCGCAGGAGACTTAGGATGTCTGCCGAAAGAGAGACCAATGGCGATGGAGCCGAACACTGCAGCCAGAGGATGACGTCACCGCTGTGAGCCGACCGACACTCTGATGGTATGGGATGGCTTGGTCCAAGCATCACACGGCCTTCAGTAGCCGAGTGCGGCCCGTCCCATACCATCGGATTGTCGGTCGGCTCACAGCGGTGACGTCATCCTCCAGCTGCAGCGATGGGCTCCATCGCCGTTGATCTCCCCTCCACCTCTTTGCCTGGACAGAGCCCTTTGTGTGTCTACAAGCGGACCGCTGGAAGTCCCCCACGGTATGTTACACAGTCCACTGGGGTTAGCATTACAAGGTACAGGTTATCCTTTTTCTCCCAGCACTCCCAGCCTTTTTTTAGACAGTTGCAGGATTGGCTCCTGTTCGGCTCTATCCACTGACCAGAACACTCGGCTTGTCTTAAAGGGTCAGTGAAGCAGAAAACACATGACAGTATTATTATTTTAACTGTTTCCCTTGTTCATCTTAATAAACAGTAAGTTGTTTAACTTTATTTGCAATGGCATTAGTATTTTTCATCACAGCCCCAAGCGTCTCCTGGTGAGACTCCCAAGCGACTCTCTGTTATGTGTATTTTCCTAGCATCCTCGCGGTCCCGAGGTTGATCCTCTCTGGCAGCTATAGGCACATGATTATCACAGCGCTTAGTCTCTTTTTTTGGGTTTTAGATACAGGAAGCAGCAGCTCTGCTCTCTACTGCAGCCACTGCTTCTTCCAGAGTACCCGCATGACCAGCATTACCCGCAAGCAGTAACCACCAGCATTACCCGCCAGCAGAAACCGCACCAGCAGTACCCGCCTGCAGTAACCGCCAGCAGTTTTAGAAAAGGTATGTGCATTAGCGTGTGTAAATTGTTACAATATGTTTTTTAATAACTAGTTGTGTTTTGTCATAATATGTCATGTCCTTGTTCATACATGTATGAATAAGGGCATGACATTTTCTAGCTACCTAAGTCACAGGTACTAGGGGTGCAACTATCCCCCAGCACATAACTGTAAATATCCCAGCATGTGCAGTGTATCTGACTCCTACCACCATCACCACTTCAAATCACTGAAGTGGTCATGGTGGTTAGAGTGTTCCTTTAATATCTCTCAGAAAAAGTAAACCTCTGTATACTGGTTCAATTTCATTTGAAGTAACCCTCTATATACTGATTCAATTTCATTTCATCATCCTCTAGTTGTGTTAAATTAGTGCGGGGGAGTCGCGGCGCGGTAAGGGCGCGGCGGCGCGTGGGGGTGGGGGGTCGCGGCGCGCAGTGCCACCCCCCTTTGAAATGAGTTTGCCACCTCCCTGAAATTCGTTTTTGCAGGTTGGGATGTCTGCGATCAGCGGGTCCGGCGGACTCGATCGTTCTGTACAGAGGCAGAACGGCAGTGTGCCTATGTAAGCAAGGTAGATCTCTCTTCTGTTTGTGTGGAAGACATTGATTCTGTGTTCCTGGGATCTATGCCTTCCATTAGTAAAAGCACTTCCTCCACAAGAAAACACATGTCAGGCACACATTTAACCCTTTGATTGCCCTGATGGTACCTTCTTCCCAGCCAGTGTCATTAGTAGTGACCGTGCTTATGTTTAGTACTGATCATTGTATTAGTGTCACTGGTTTCCAAAAAAAAGTGTCAGTTAGGTGTCCGATTTGTCTGCTGCAATATCACAGTCCTGCTATAAGTCACTGATTGTGGTCATTACTAGTAAAAATAAATAAAAAATTCATACATATATCCCCTAGTTTGTAGATGCTATAACTTTTACGCAAAACCAATCTATATACGCTTATTGGAATTTTTGTTACCAAAAATATGTAGCTGAATACATATTGGCCTTAAATTGATGAAGAAATTTTTTTTATTATTATATTTTTTTTTTTATTAGATGTGTTTTATGGGAGGAAATAAAATATTTATTTTTTTTTATTATTGTTTATAGCACCACCAAATGAAAGCTCTATTTGTGGGGAAAAAAGGACATACATTTTATCTGGGTACAGCATCGTACAGCCGCGCAGTTGTCAGTTAAAGCGGAGTTCCACCCTAATTTTATACTTACCTCCATCTTCTCGCTCCGGGTCACCTGAAAAAGAAATGGATAATCGCATATTTTTTTTTTTTTTTACTTTCCTCGTAGCGAAGAAAATATACTTACCTTACTTCCTTCTTCCTCCTTCCTCGGCCGCGGCCCATCGTCACTTCCTGGCTCTGCAATGATTCCTGGGAGCTGAACGTCATCGCTCCCAGGAATCATTGCGCCTGCACCGGCCCCGACGTCACTTCCGGGGCGCGTGCATCATCCCCTTCTAAACAGCTTCTGGGCATGCCCAGAAGCTGTGAAGGGATGACGCGCGCACCCCGGAAGTGATGGCGGGGCCGGCGCAGGGCATCGTGGGACCGAAGAAGGCGGAAGAAGACGCGGAAGAGGATCTCGCTGGCTTCAAGCTGCCCACATCTGAGATGGCAGCGCTGGACAAGACGTTTTCAAGGTAAGTATTTGTCCTAACAGGTAAGTGCAACCCGGGACAGATCAGAGGCTAGCCATTGTGGAATGCACTAGCCCTGACTGTCCCGGGGGTATTTAAAAAAAAAATAAAATTCCAGGGTGGAACTCCGCTTTAAAGTAACACAGTGCCGTATTGCTAAAAATGGCCTGGTCATGAAGGGGGGTAAATCTTCCAGAGGGCAAGTGGCCTGCCTGTGTTGCTGTTTTGTTATCAAGGCTGCTTTCACATGGGGTGGAATCTGCTTGTTCAATGAGGGATCTGTCCACTGATCCCCCACTGAGCGAAGTGGGCAGATGACAGGTCCGTCTCCACTCAGCTTATGCAGAGCGGACACGACACAGCCCACTCTGCTTTAAGGGAGGCTGGTGTAAACAAACTGGTTATCTGTTTATACCCGACTGCCCTCCAATCTGATCTGCTGGACGAAGGGGAACAAATCCATTTCTGAATTGTTTAGCGGATCAGATAGATATGACCCAAATTTAGGATTCTGGCTGTGGATATTGAGAACCAGAATGATTTCTCCCTGTTTCAGGTCGATCCAAAAATGTATCCACACAAGTCTGGATTTCAGAAGCGCAAGGAGAGGAAAGAGCGAGAGGAAGAACAAGAAAATATAAAGAAGAAAAATCTAATCTTTCACTATTTTAGGAAGCCAGAAACCACCCAGGAACATAATGTTGAACCAGAAACATCCTCAAAACAAGATATGGAACATTGTGAGATGCTCGCTATATCTGAAGATGTGCAAGAAGAGTGTATGCCTGAAATTCCAAGCTGCTCCACTGAGAGTGTTTTACCTGAGGAAAGTGTGTCCTCATGCACCCAGTCTGCTGCAAGTATAGAAGATGCCTCCTCCACTTCATATCCCTTGGAAATTTTGAGCGATTTAGAAACTTCATGCAGCTCCTCTTTTGCCTCAAATTCTACAGGTCCTGTTCCTATAGATTTGTGTGAAATAGATTGGAAAGATCCAGCACTGTGGCCAGAAATTCTTCAAGACAAAGAAAGAGCGCAAATTGTGCTTTCTGGATTGATGACTGAAGAGGAGCTAAAAAAGATGGCATGTCGTATGACTTTGGACAGTGATGGACGTTCATTTACAGAGTATCTTTTATTTTCAAAATCCTTAAATGGACGCGAGAAGATTTTGAGGGACTGGCTTCGTTGGAGTGATTCCAAACGTGTATTATACTGCATCACTTGCAGAGCTTTTTCTTTGAATTATTACCATAGGAAGGATGGAAGTATACTATGTAGGAGAGAAGGCTTTGACCCTTCCAAAAACACATGGCATCGACTTTATACAAGATTGCCAGAGCATGAACGTTCTGCTCAACACCGAAAGAACTACTTAAGTTGGCGAACTTTACAGAGGTCCACAGGCGGACAAGGTGTGGACTTTGAGATGCAAAGAAATTTGGCAAGAGAAGCAGAAAAGTTTGCAGCTCTGTTGGAAAGGCTTCTTCATGTTACCTTATTTCTGGCCTCACGGAATTTAGCTTTTAGAGGATGTTCTCAAAGAATTGGAGACATTAATAATGGTAATTTCCTTGGAATTCTCGAACTTGTTGCAAAATATGATAGTGTACTTAGGGAACATTTGGAAAAAGTGAAACATAGCCAGGAAACAGGGAAGCGTCTACCTGCACATTATTTATCATCAGCCACGCAAAACGAATTAATCGATGTATGCGGAAGACGTGTTTTGAATGTCATACTTTCTGAAAGGCGACAATCAATTTATTTCTCAGTGATTTGTGATGCAACACCAGATATATCCCATATGGAACAGAATGTTATTATTATACGATATGTGCACAGAGATCTCGTGAAAAGAAAATGGGGCATTCAAGAAAGGTTCCTGGAATTCTTTGATTTCTTTGAGAAGACTGGTGAAGAAATTGCTGAAATGATGCTATCAAGATTGTGTGAACATGGCATCGATGTCAAAGACTGTAGAGGTCAAGGCTATGATAACGGAGCCAACATGTCTGGAAAAATTAAAGGTGTAAAATCCAGAATCCAACAAAAGTATCCAGCAGCCTTGTTTTGTCCATGTGCAGCACACTCATTAAATCTTGTTGGTGTACATGCAGCTTCAAGTTCCCCTGAAATGAAGACCTTCTTTGGGAGTGTAAATAGGCTGTATGTTCTATTCAGCAGCAGTCCTGAGAGATGGAGCTCTTTATTAGATGAAGTTGGTGGTTCTTTACATGGCCTTAGTGACACGAGATGGAGTTCCAGGATTGAAGCAGTAAGGCCAATTGCACAAAAGCTTCCAAGTATCCTGAAAGCTTTGGAAAGAGTTATGGAAAGTAAAAAACTGACAAGTGCTGCACACTCTGAAGCAGAAGGGCTGCTGGATTATTTCTCCTCTTTCCGTGCAATTCTTCTTGCTACAGTCTGGGTTAAGGTCCTGCAAAGTTTTGAGGAACGAAATAAAATCCTTCAGTCAAGGTCTGTATCTATTGACCTAGGTGCAGCCAACATCAGGGCTTTGTCTGAGGAGATGAGGATGCTACGGGATAAGTGGCCAGCTCTACTATCTGAGGCTAAGGTTGTTGCTGACTCCATGGAGATTCCCAAGGAGCTACTGAATGCTCACCAGCTTCGTAAAAAGAAGGCTGATAAAAATATTAAAGATCTGGATGTCGAACATTTTTTCAAAGTCAGTATGTTCTTCCCAGCAATGGATGTCATCATTTCAGAACTGGATCAAAGGTTTAAATCAATGGAAGATGTCTGCAAGCTCTTTGCTCCCATCTTGAATCTGAGGACTCTTTCAGAAGAAGAACTAAAAACTTCAACAGAAATGCTGATCTCCACATACTGTGATGACTTTACTGATTCCCTACTAACGGAGCTACAACACCTTCAGAAAATATATGAAGAAACATTTGCCAATCAACTGGGTCCCTTGGAATTATTAAATTCAATTTATGAGCTTCAGCTTGAAGGGATTTTTGGTGAGGTCTGTATTGCCCTTAGAATTTTTGCTACCCTTCCACTCTCCGTTGCAGAAGGAGAGAGAGCGTTCAGCAAGTTGGCCTTAATAAAAAACTATTTCCGTTCAACCATGGGCGAGCAACGTCTGAACAGTCTGGCACTTTTGTCTATTGAGCATGAACTTGCAAGCCAGCTGAATTTTGGAGACCTTATAAATGAATTTGCTGAAGCAAAAGTACGAAGGATGTCTGTTACAAATCTGTAACATCTTTGGCAAAGTGATAAAGGACTAGTGAAACTGGTCAGTGTTTCTTTTTGACCCTGTTGCATCTATTTCAGAGAGGGATTTTGCTGTTTTGGGACAGTGTTAACATTATCAAGTTTGGATACTTCCTTATCACATTCACATTATTTTTTGGGTAATGCCATAAATATGTGTATATATGCAGGCTGTGAATTTGTATATTTTATTTCCAGGGAGGCCGACATTACCACCAAATGGAAGTGACTGGTCAAACTTTCTTTCAGTTTTAACATGTTTAATCTTTTGCTGATCCAGCTTTTTGCTTCAAGATTATTCAACAGCACTCTGAACTTGGGTTGTTTGACCCCTGTTGTTTTTGGGCCCGTTGGCACATGTATGTTTAGTTGTTGCCTACCTTGAAAAACATCTGAAAAAAAACCACTTCAAAGTCACCTGTAACACCCTCTGCTCAGGTATGAATGCAGGCTTTATGGCCACCAGGTAAAGAAAGAGGGAAACAACTAATGCAGCCACACATCTAAGAAATGGTAAGCTGCAGTATAATGTTTGTATTTGGGTTTAATACCCACTTCAAGCATCTTTGTTTTTTGAACAGGAAACTGCTTTTGAACATTTGCTTGACCTGTATTTCAAGTATTATATGGTAGAGTTTTGCACCAGAGTGTCTTAAAGAAGTTTGAATATTACATGTGGTCTAGCAGAGCTCTCCCACCTCATCTGGTGATTTGGGTGGGAAAATGTTTTTCATACATTTTATGTACTATGGCACTTTTATGGGATTTTGGTACAGTAAACTATCTTTAACGAGACCTGGCTTGTTGTTTTTTTTCCCCACCTTTTTCATTTGTTTAATCTCCCTAATTTTTTCAAAATACTGTTTAATTTATTCATTAAAGGTTTTTATTACATATAGATATTAAAGAGGTATGTTCTCATCCTGAAATCAGTATTCCTTTTGGATAATTAAACTTAAAACTGTCTGGAGGAAGGTAAATATCACTTGAAGACAAAACTGCACTTTGTTTAAAGGCGGGGCCTAGGGAGGGGCCGGGGGTGGGGCTGGGATGTGACCAGGGGCGGGGTTGGGGTGGGGCCATGGGTGGGGCTTAGGGGGGCCCCATCAGCTAGGCTGTACGGGGCCCCATGATTTCTATCAGCGGCCCTGCTGCCAGCACCCCATCCATAATAGGGTGACACCACCCTCCAGGAAAAGCAGCAGTGTGCAACATATGTACAAGCAAGATAAGCATGGGATCAGTAACTGCAAAAACAAAAATACCTAAAATCTTTGGGCCCATCTAAGAGTTCATCATATTGAATTGTATCATGCAGCACAGAAAAAACAAAATGAATATCAATGTGACTTTGAAATACCTCCTCCACTATCCCAGGCAACAATAAGAGAGATATTTGTGAAAAAAAACAGATGTCACTGTCTAGATTCAGATGGAAGATCCCAACTGCTGGACAGAGTAATCACAGAGATGATTGTCACTGATAACCAACCATTTACAATGGTGTCTGACTCAGGATTTAAGCGGTTGATGTCCATGCTTGAGCCAAGCTACACACTGAAGAGTGAGAAGTATTATCGAACCAAAATGCGGGCAAACCTACAACAAAAGGTAGTTGATAAAGTAAAGGCTATGCTGCAACCAGAGAATGCTGGCAACTCGCTCTCATTCACGACGGACTGCTGGTCACAAACAGAGTCTGAGTCACAACTCATTCTTACATGCCACTTCATTGACAGCTTATGGACAAAAAGGCAATTGGTGTTGAATACAAAAGTGATGCAAGGATCCCACACAGCTGAGTACAGTAGAGAAATGTTTCTAGGCATGCTTGAAGAATGGGGAATCAGCAAAGACCGAGTGATGCTTGTACAACTTAAGAGACAGTGGAGCAAACATGCCTAAAGGAGTGAGGCTTGCTGATACGTCAGACCTCTGTGTCGTCATGGCACACAACAGCCTCCAACTTTCAAATGATGGTCTGTCAAGCCAAAGAGCTTTGCTTAATATATGTTTTGAGAAGCATGAAGAAATTAAACATGTTGTGCTTGCATGTCTTTCGAATCCTTGATACAAGAACCATGCTTTCTCTTCTGATGATGTATTGGCTAAGTCGAAACAATGGCTGACAGAAGATATGGAGGTGCAGGAGGTTCCTGGCCAAAAGAAAAGTCCAGAACACTACTTTTATTAAGAGCAGCATGCTGAAAAAACAGACAAATATCCAAAAATATGTCAACAAACAGAAGAGAATCTGCTTCATCATCGTCAAATTGATCAGGACATTTTCTGTGTTTTATTGGGACCTCATGTTGAGGATTAAATTTTTTCTGAATCTACAACAATGAGCCTGGATGATGAACTTCATCTCTATTTGAAAGAAGCCATAATTGACAGAAGAAGTCATCCTCTTCAGTGGTGGAGAGAAAATGAGGCACGCTACAAAAGACTTGCTTCCCATGCTAGAAGATACCTCTCTCTCTCTGCTCCTCTGTCCTCCACTCCTGAGCATGTTTACAAAGTTTCAGCATTGTTTGAACAAAACAGAAGACCTTTAACAGGGGACCATGGACATGTTGAAATGTTCTGCTTTCTGGATTATAATATTGTTCTACTTAACTGGGAGTATTGAAAAGAGTAGTGTCCACTCCATTCCACTCCAATCCACTGTCTGTTGCCTACCTTTTCTAGCAGTTTTGCACTGACTGCTGTAGTTGCAGTGAGTACCCTACTGTTACGAATCCAATCCGCTGTCTAGCTGTTGCCTAACTTTTTTCTAGCAGTTTTGCCCTGACTGCTGTAGTTGCAGTGAGTGCCCCACTGCAGAGGTAGTCTGCTGAGTGACTCCAATCCACTGTCTAGCTGTTGCCTAGCTTTATTCTAGCAGTTTTGCAGTGACTGCTGTAGTTTCAGTGAGTGCACTACTGCTAAGAGTCCAATCCAATCCACTGTCTAGCTCAGTGGTTCTTAACCTTGTTGGAGGTACTGAACCCCACCAGTTTCATATGCGCATTCACCGAACCCTTCTTAATTGAAAAAATAAAATATGATTTTTTCAAATTCAAAACATAGGTATATATTTAGATATATATTTATACATGAACAAAACCATTAAAAAACACAACCATAAAAAAAAAAAAGGCTCCATAGCTCAGGGGTTAGAGCACTGGTCTTGTAAACCAGGGGTCGCGAGTTCAAATCTCGCTGGGGCCTCCCTGCAAGTGTTGGCGACTGTATCTCAAAAAACAAAACCATTAAGAACAAAGAACAAAACCATTAAAACATGGGGTGTCAGGAGGGCACACACTGGGGTGGGGGGGGGTTGGGAGGGCATACCATGGGGTGTCAGGAGAGAACACACTGAGGGGGGAGGTGTTGGGAGAGCATACTATGGGGTATCAGGAGGGCACACACTGGGGGGGGGGGGCTGGGAGGACATACCATGGGGTGTCAGGAGGGAACACACTGGGGGGAGGTGTTGGGAGGGCATTCCATGGGGTATCAGGAGGACATACACTGGGGGGGGGGGGTTTTGGGAGGGCATACCATGGGATATCAGGAGGGCACACACTGGGGGGGTTGGGAGGACATAGCATGGGGTGTCAAGAGGAAACACACTTTGGGGAGGTGTTTGGAGGGCATACCATGGGGTGTTAGGAGGGCACACATTGGGGGGAGGTGTTGGGAGAGCATTCCATGGGGTATCAGGAGGGCACACACCAGGGGGTATTCACAATGCTTTATTGAGCTAAATGAAAAGGACATGCATTTCCATCTGTCAGCTAACAGCACCTCTATGCTAAGCTGCAGTAACTCAGCAGACGTAGCATAGAGGTGCTTGTAAACTAATCCACCATGTACAGCTAGCTGAGCCTACCTCCAGGAACATTCACTCGGCTCCCTCTGCTCAGCTGCTCACACTTCCCTCTTCCAGGCGGGCGCGATCTCCGTGGTCAGGTACATCCCCATCCCGCCCACTCACGCAGCAAGCAGCCTGCAGGAGATAGGCTGGAAACCTGCTGGGGGAGGTACAGGGGGCGGAGTGTCAAGTGTCTATGTGTAATGGCTGTGAGTTGTCCCGACCGCAGCTCTGATTTCCCGGGGTGCGCTCGGCCTCACAATCAGTAATATTTTCTCGGGGGGAGCAATTGCCCCTTTGTCCCCCCCCCCCCCCCGCCGAACCCCGGAGACTGACTCACCGAACCCCTGGGGTTCGATCGAACCCAGGTTAAGAACCACTGGTCTAGCTGTTGCCTAGCTTTTTTCTAGCAGTTTTGCACTGACTGCTGTAGTTTCAGTGAGTACCCTACTGCAGAGGTAGTCCACTGACACCAATCCAATCCACTGTCTAGCTGTTGCCTAGCTTTTTTCTAGCGGTTTTGCACTGACTGAACTGCATTTGTTGCAGTCAGTGCCTTATTGCAGAGGGTAGTCCTCCACTGACTCCAGTCCAGTCTAATCCACTGTGACGTTGTGTAGCTGTTGCCTTGCTCTTTTTCTAGCAGTTTTGCACTGACTGCACTGCATTAGTTGCAGTCAGTGCCTTACTGCAGAGGGTAGTCCTCCACTAACTCCAGTCCAGTCCAATCCACTGTGACATTGTGTAGCTGTTGCCTTGCTCTTTTTCTAGCAGTTTTGCACTGACTGAACTGCATTAGTTGCAATCAGTGCCTTACTGCAGAGGGTAGTCCTCCACTGACTCCAGTCCAGTCAAATCCACTGTGACATTGTGTAGCTGTTGCCTTGCTCTTTTTCTAGCAGTTTTGCACTGACTGAACTGCATTGGTTGCAATCAGTGCCTTACTGCAGAGGGTAGTCCTCCACTGACTCCAGTCCAGTCCAATCCACTGTGACATTGTGTAGCTGTTGCCTTGCTCTTTTTCTAGCAGTTTTGCACTGACTGAACTGCATTAGTTGCAGTCAGTGCCTTACTGCAGAGGTAGTCCTCTTCCACTGACTCCAGTCCATCCCATCCACTGTATGTGTATTTTGTGTAGCTGTTGTTGTTGTCTAGTTTTTTTTCTAGCTGTTTTGCACTGACTGCACTGCAGTAACATATTGCAGTGTGTGAGTCCACTATTGCAGCACTTTTATCATAAAAGTTTTATGCATTAATGTACAATCGGGATGTGAAATGCAAAGCAAATGTCCCTGGAATTGAAGTTTTCATATCCATTTTTTTTTTTTTTTAAATTTTATTTATTTATTCAAAAGAGACAATGAAAATATTCCAGTACATCATTTCAAGTCCAATCTACATTATAAAGCATTCAACACAAGATTATTTCCAGCATCATCTGTTAAATTAAATCTAGATTATAGGACTTAATTGATACAATTAACTAAAGTCATCGGTACTCTCCATTGTCCCTGATATTTTCTAACGTTATTTAATAAAACAAGAAAAAAAAAGATGAGAGAAAAAAAAAAAATTGGGAAAGGAAAAAGAAGAAAAAAAAAAAGAAAAAAAAAAACAAATATAAAAATAAAAATAAAAAAAATATAAATCAAAAGTCTCTCCCTCTCCCCTCCCCCCTCAACTGTTATCCCCTCCCCCCTCAAATGTATGAATACTTTAGCTCTTTATCCTTTATATCATCAATTCCTGTCTCTACATAATACTCCCCTAAATTCGTAAGTCAGAATCTCTAAATGGGGTTATACATATATGTCCTCCTCTCATTTTATATTCCCAAAGGTCTCTGTTTATAAGCTTCCTCTTTTTCTTCTCTTCTATTCATTTCACTTTCCCTTTTATATTTCCTTCAAAGGTACTCTATGAACTGCTCCCTTGAAGGGAGGAGATGTTCTTGGGAGTAATGTAAGGGGGGTTCCTCGGTCCACGGAGAATTCTCCTAAGTTTAGTAATCCCCTCGCTCAAATCAACCTCCCCCAAATCCTATTTCTAAGTGTCTTCCCCTTCCCTTGGTGTTCCCTATTGTGTTCCTTATATTCCTTGTATCTGTGTAATCCTGTGTCATGTGATACTGTGTTTATTTAAAATTATCATTAGTGTTCCAAGGCTACCTACAGTTAAATAGTCTTGTTAGCCAATACCTTTTAAAATGGTGCTACTATGTGTTTAATATAAATATTGTGCCACAACAGTAAATATAATTCCACTGAAAATGTGACGTGGTTAACTGTGATATAAAATGCAAAACGGAAAAAAAAAAAAAAAAAATTAGTTATGGGGAGGAGGACAAACCCTCCCATCCACTTGTGCCAATTGAATCCACTCGTGACCCATCCACACCCCTTGTGTAAAAGAGAGAAAAAAAAAAAGAAAAATCCCCTCCTCCATTTGGGGGAGTGTCCATTGATGCTCCTATTGTATTCTCCGTGCTATCACGGTGTTGTCTAAATGTTCTCCCTATGAGTCTGATATCTTCCCTTACCCCCATTTATTTTCTACTAACTAAGGGGAAGTGAAATGGGCTCTCCCTTCATCTGAAACTATAAACTGATTCCATAATGTCCATGTTTTAGTGTATAATTCGTGTTGGCCTCGTGTTGATAGAATCAAGTCTTCATATTTATTCATTTCTTCTACTTTGTTTATCCACATGTTAATAGTCGGCGAGTTAGTTTCTCGCCAGCACAGGGGTATGCACGCCTTTGCCGCATCCAATAGATGGCGAATGATAGAATGTTTATATTGCCTATCCGACATATCCGGAGCGTGAAAAAGAAAGAAAACAGGTTCGTCCGGTATTATGTGTTCTGTAAATTTCTGGGAAATCTCTCGCACCTGTTTCCAAAAGTTATCGAGTTTAGAACATTCCCAGAAAATATGTAGTAAAGTCCCCTTTTCTTCTTGACAGCGCCAGCATCTATCTGAATTGTTCGGTGAAAATATATGTAAGCGTGTTGGTGTGTAATACCATCTAGATATCAATTTATAGTTTGTCTCCTGTACCCGTGTACAGATGGAGGATTTAAATGTAAATTGTAAAATATGTTGTAATTGTCTTAATGAGAACTTATAATTTAATTCTTTCTCCCAGTTATCTATGTAAGATGGTCTATAGTCTGATGTTGGCGTGACTATTAGGGAGTAAACCTTTGATATTACATGAGATATCGTTCCTGTTTGTGTACACATCTTCTCATATGTGGTTAGTGGCCTATCAAATTCCCGTGGGGTACGCTGTGATTGTAAAAAATGATGAAGTTGGAATGCTTTCCAATGGTCTAATCCATACCCCTCTTCAGGGGAGGTCAATATAGCCACCGACACCCAAGAGCCTGATCTCAAAAAGTGGGATGCCTGATAGATCCCCCTGTCTCTTAATCTACAGAAAGTTTTCTCCTGATATCCCGGGGCAAACTGTGGATTCCCTAAAACAGGCGTTAATGGTGAATGCCTTGTCGAGAAAACCGGGTTATGAAAAATTTTTGAACATATCCGGATCGTTGTACCTACAGTCGGGTGGCGTTTCATATCTCGTGGTAATGAGCCGAAGCACCATGGTGCTCTATTCAGCGGTATATCACATTGCGCCTGTTCTATACTAGGCCATAGTTTAATCTCATTATGACGGTTCCAGTCTATAAGTCTGCCTAGGTGAACTGCGTGGTAATATCTTAATATATCTGGAACCGCTAAACCACCATAGTTTTTAGGAAGATGAAGTAACTGTTTCTTAAGTCGCGGTCTCCGTTGGGCCCAAATAAATTTTGAAAATACTACCTGTACCTGTCGGAAATAGATGGAATCGAAATAGGTAAAGCCTGAAGGAGATAGAGGAATTTCGGTAAGATGTTCATTTTAATTATATTACTGCGACCAAACCAGGAACTAAGTCCTGTACGCCATCTCTGTAATTGGTCTCTTATTTTATTCAAAAGTGGTGGAAAATTCATCTTAAATATCTGAGAAGGCACAGGTGGTAATAAGGTCCCCAGATAAAAGACCCCTGATTGGGGGAAGTGGGTTGGGTTAGGGGAGGGAGTCTGGAGAGTCCTCACCGGCAACTTCCAACCTTTACCCTATTAGGGCACGCGTCTAGGTTTTTTTTGGGTCGAGGACCACTATACGCCATATTTGCCCAATTTTTTTCTTTTTTCTTTTTTTTGATCTTAGGGTTCTTTTTTGGGTTTTTTTCCCCCTTCTTTTTTTTTTTTTTTTTTTCCTTTTTTTTTTTTCTTCTCTCTCTCTCCCTATCCACAACATGAATACTATTAAAATATGCTCACTAAACGTCAAGGGATTGAACATACCGGAGAAAAGGCGGATGCTAATCTCTGAATTAAAAAATGCACATATAGATATAGCCTATATACAGGAAACACATTTTAAGGAAGTAAGAACACCATTACTTAAAAATAATTTTTTCCCCTTGGTGTACCATTCTACCTGCGTGAATGGTAAAAACCAAAGGAGTGACAATAATGATCTCAGGAAAGGTGCCATGGACATGCTCACAGGTCTGTGCCGACCCAGAAGGTAGATTCCTTTTTTTGAAAGGAAATATTGGGAGTATCAGAGTAACGTTAGCCTCAGTATACGCACCAAATATTCAGCAGGATGTATTCCTAGTAAGATGTTTGAATCAGCTTCAGGAATTTCAGGAGGGTCAGCTTATTCTGGGAGGGGATCTTAATATGGCTCTAATTCCATCTGAAGATACATCAGTAGGAACTACTTCTTTACCCCCCAGAATCCGAAAGCGAGTGGCAACACAATTACATAAAAAACAGCTGATCGACATATGGCGTTTACTACATCCTGGAGAAAAGGATTATACCTTCTACTCCCCTCCACATACATCATACTCGCGGATTGATTATTTTTTAGTCCCACATGCACAACTACAATCTGTACAGTCTGTAACAATCGGTTCTATTACGTGGTCCGACCACGCACCATTGACACTAATATATACATTATCAGATACACCCCTAATCAGATCACAGACATGGTCATTGAACTTGAGCCTCCTACAAGATAAGACGGTGATTAGCGAAGTGGAGAAGGAACTCACACATTATTTCCAAACTAACTCAGATGAAGAATTAAGTCCGGGGGTGATATGGGAAGCTCACAAGGCAGTAATTAGGGGGGTATTTATCAAACATGGAGCTAGATTGAAGAGACAACGTATACAACAGATGCCTGAACTTCTACAGACTTTACATGATTTAGAGTCACGACATAAACACGCACCTACAGCAGAATTGACGAGAGAGCTTACTACAATACGCAAACAGATAGTGGATATATTACAATATAAAGCCAAAGCAGCACTACAGAGAACCTGTAGGGTGATGTATGAATCAGGGGACAAGTGTGGGAAAGTGTTAGCTAGAACCTTACATGACACACAAACGAGAACCTATATTCCTAAGATCATATCACAAGCAGGGCAGAAAGCTGAACGACCTGAAGACATAGCACGGGACTTTCGAAAATATTATCTGTCACTCTATAATTTGTCTCCGCAGCCCATTGACCCGGAAGTAGTGATTAATTACATTTCTAAATCAGGTATGTTAAGATTAATAGAGGAGGTGAGAGAAGAATTATCTACCACTATCTCCCTGATGGAACAGCAATTAAAAACACAAAAACAGGAAAGGCACCAGGGCCGGACGGGCTGCCAATACAGTACTATAAGACCTTTTTCCAAATTCTCGGCCAACAAATGATAGATATTTTTAATAAATCACACACAGATACCCCGTTTCATAGAGATACGTTAAGAGCACACATAACTGTTCTGCCAAAGGAAGGGAAGGACCCTACAAAATGCCCTAGCTACAGGCCTATTTCATTATTAAATGTAGATCTGAAATTATTCTCAAAAATCCTCGCCAACAGACTACAACCTCACTTACCTACTTTGATACATCTAGATCAGGTGGGCTTTGTACCCACCCGAGAGGCACGGGATAACACTGTAAAGGCTTTAAATCTTCTGCATGTAGCGTATAACTCTAAACAAGCATGTATATTTGTCGGGACGGACGCGGAAAAAGCATTCGACCGGGTCAACTGGAACTTTATGCCCGCGGTATTGAGATATGTAGGAGTGGGAGAAAGGATGAGAGAATGGATACTACAGTTATATTCAGCCCCTTCGGCCCGAATTAAAGTAAACGGGGTTCTATCTGAGAGCTTTGGTATTTCAAATGGCACACGACAGGGGTGTCCGCTATCACCCCTATTATTTGCTCTTACTTTGGAGCCCTTTCTGTGCACTGTTAGAAATAACCCCGATATCAGTGGCATAAAACTGGCAGGCACCCAACAGAAAGTATCCGCATATGCAGACGACATATTTTATTTAATCTTACCAACCCTCTGATTTCTTTACCAAACTTACTACAGGAATTTAGTCTATATGGTATAGTGTCTAATTTAAAGATCAACCTGAGTAAGTCTGAAGCAATGGGAGTAGGAACTTCACAATCTCTGAAGGCACAACTGTATACAAATTTTAATTTAAAATGGACAGACTCGGCCTTCATATCCGTTTTTATGCAGTTAAGGTGTGAACAACGAGCACTTAGTGTGAGGAGAGCCCCCTTTCTCTCCTCATTGACACACTGACTTTGACAGCAGCGCCCGCTGCTGTATCTCAGCCAATCAGGAGGGAGAGTCCCGGACAGCAGAGTCTCTCGTGCAACATCGCTCGATCGAGATGGGGCTCAGGTAAGTGATGGGGGGGGGGGGGCTACTGCAAAAAGAAGGTTTTTTTATCTTAAAGTGTTACTAAACCCACAACAGTAAAATCAGTCTGTATATGCAGTCTAGCATACTTGTTATACTCACTGTGGAACCTAAGGGGTTAATCCTCTGCATTGTGTAAAAAGTCTGTTTATCCTGTCTTCTCTGATCCTCCCCTTCTTCCACAGTCACCAATCCCTCTCCTGATAAGGCGTAGCCTTTGGGGACACTCTGCACACGCTCAGTTTAGTTTGTATTGCTAGAGAGTTGTTTTTTTTGTTTGTTTTTTTTCTTGGAGAGTGCATGTGATCAGCACAGGGCCAATCAGCACTGTCAGACAGAGGTTAAAGGGTCATGCAGCCTTATAGGACAGTCAGAGGAGAATGAAAACTCCTCTTACAAGCTTAAACTAGGCACTGATAGAAGTCACAAGACTGCTATATACTGCTGATGAGAAAAGGTATTTAGCAGTTTATATTTACTAAAATAATTGTATTTCCATGTTGTGTGTACTGTGGGAGACCAGATATAGTGAATGCAGGCTCCTGGGTTTAGTAACACTTTAACGCATAGAATGCATTAAGATAAAAAAAAACTTCTGCCTTTAGAACCACTTTAAGAACATGTATGCCCCTTGTGTGCCTTACACCTGAGGCCACCACAATGATATAGAGTGGCGGTAGGACCTCAGACAGATAACCTCGTTTTACAGCTGTTTTGTGTGTCCTTAGGAGCTTGTATAGATAATATATAGCGGCCTTCATTATGTAGTCAGAAGAAAAAAAACATATATAGTGCTGCTTCAGGGAAAAAGACGGAAAAAGACTGCAGAAAGTTGGCCACGATAATGAATTATAAAATCTGGTTATCCCTTTGTATCACTCTAGTCACAGTCATTCTACTTCTTCCTTCGAACTGCTTAAAAAGTGTTGCAATGTTTCCACTCCTAGTGATAGTGCCACCGCGCAGCTCTTAGCGCTACTATAGTTGCCTCTCTTTGATTGGCTCAGCTGGGAAAACACTGCTGCCAATGGCTGACAGGAGTTCACCTCACCTCAGCACAGTGGGCAGGCACCAGAACTATCAGTCGGGGCGGTAACTCTGATTTTCTTACCCCTGACCCCCTCCTTACTCCTGACTCCTGTCTTATACATTCCTGACCTCTGAACTATTCATTACATGCTACTGACCTGTGCGGTCTTCAGCTCCTTACCCGAGCACCGGCCAAAATGTATACTCCTCTGACAGGCCTAACCTAGCCCAGCCAGCCAGACTGCTTACTTATATAGACATGAGAAAAATTGTTAATGAAATTAACTGAAAAGTTAACTGAAATGTCAAGTTTTTTACTGTAGTAAACTAAATTTTATATTTTTTTAGTGATGTTTTTATTATAGTACTTATTTCTTTGATCTCTTCCATGTTGTTTAGGTAGATCTTCAACTTTCCAGGATTATCCACAGTTGATCGTTGCTGTGCTGTGTAGTTTGCAACTAATGAAGTTCCTCTTTAAGGTAGGCCCATAGAAAATGTTCCCTCTCTCTTTGTGTGCATATTGTGTATATGTATTATTTTTATTTATTTATTTTTGATCCTTTAGGTATGTGTAGGCTCTCAATCATAGCACAGTAATTATGGAGTATATTGAGTATTTTGTGGGTACAAGGATTGTCTACACTGTATACATTATGTAGGCTCAGACTCTAAGTAACCATGATCCTGTAAGCCAGGCTGAATATTCGGTGCTGAAAGGCCATGCCCATTCGTAACCCATTTTTGCCTCCTCAACCACCACAAAACACACCTTATTTCCAAATTCTAAAGTTGGGAAGTAAGACCATATAAATAACCTATAAATAATAAATACAACTAAAAATTCACTTTTTTGTAGAAAGTGACCCATGACTGGTTCTCTTTAATTGGTCTTCTATTTGTATGCTCTATCCATAAATGTCTATTAAAACCCTTCTGGACTCCAGGGGTTGCTGTGTGACCTGTGTGCTCACTAACATGTTGTATGGATTTGGTGTTTACAAGCCCTCCCTAAATAAAGGTGCGTGCCAAGTGAGCTCATTCATATGTTAGGATTGTGGTTTCCCGGTTCCTCGTAGTAATAGAGAACAATTGCTTGGCTGTGTTTTACACTGACGTTCCCTGATTATTGTTATATTGTATTATTGATGTTGGAGTTTGTTATGCCCTTGAGGCTACAGATGTCCTGTTGGAAACTATGTAGAGGGAATCCCTGATTGTGATTAACAGAAGTAAACACAAAGCAAGGCTAAATGATTTAACTGTGTATGTGAATGGCTAAAAGATAAGTGGATAGAGTGTTAAACCGGAGTTCCACCCAAAAGCGGAACTTCCGCTTTAAGTAGTCCTAACCCCCTAACGTGCCACATTTGGCATGTCATTTTTTTGGGGGGGAGTGGGTACCTAGTTTTGACAGGTACCTGCTCCCACTTCCACTCGGGCGCCAGTTCTCCTCTCCCCCTCCCTCCCTGCAATCTTCTGGGACACGTGAGAGGTCCCAGAAGTTTGCCGGCCAATCAAGACGCGCAACTCGCGAATATTCTGCTCATATTCAGCCAAATGCTTCAGAACACATTGGATGGCGCTTCACATGGCAGATGGACAATGACCCGAAGCATACTGCGAAAGCAACCAAAGAGTTTTTTAAGGGAAAGAAGTCTAATGTTAAGCAATGGCCAAGTCATGCATTTCACTTGCTGAAGACAAAACTGAAGCGAAAATGCCCCAAGAACAAGCAGGAACTGAAGACAGTTGCAGTAGAGGCCAGGCAGAGCATCCCCAGGGATGAAACCCAGCGCCTGGGGATGTCTATGCGTTCCAGACTTCAGGCTGTAATTGACTGCAAAGGATTTGCAACCAAGTATTAAAAAGTGAAAGTTTGATTTATGATTGTTAATCTGTCCCATTACTTTTGGTCCCTTAAAAAGTGGGAGGCACATATACAAACTGTTGTAATTCCTACACCTTTCACCTGATTTGGATGTAAATACCCTACGATTAAAGCTGAAAGTCTGCAGTTAAAGCACATCTTGTTTGTTTCATTTCAAATCCATTGTGGTGGTGTATAGAACCAAAAAGATTAGAATTATGTAGATGTCCCAATATTTATGGACCTGACTGTAGATATCTGGAAGACACTGCAGCCGACCAGCATTACATGTGACCGTGCTCCCGGTGATCCTGTTTCCATTTAGCTAAAGTTCTGTGTGCTGCAGGATCAGTATTGTTGTAGTGGTCATACCTTCTTGCACCTCCCTCTGCCTGCCCCCATTCAGCCCCGTTTCAGCACCTGTATACGGTCAAATGTGGCAGGCTGGAGAGGGACAGGGGGAGGAGGGTTTTACTGCATGCTGGCTGGCTGTGGATGGAAAGGAGGAGAAGCTCCGCATATCAGCCTGCCCATCCCAGACACCAGAGCTTTGATTTGACAGCTCTGCTCCACTCACTCTTACCATCACTGTGGCTGTGGATTTTTTTTGTATGCTGCAGGTCCTGCTAGGCTGTCAGCAATGGGTATGGGCGCTGCCCCTGAATCTGGGGACAGAACCGGGGACAGACTTGGTCCGGGGACAGTGTCCTCAGTCCGGGGACTGTCCCCGGAAACCCTAACTTATCACCCTCCCTCCCTTAGGGTTAAGGGTTTTTAATATTATTTTGTTTATTTGCAGGGTTATGGAGTCTGAGCATTTTTGTCATAGTGGCTGGTGGGGCATGAGGTCCTTGGATGTGTTATGATTAGGGGCAAAAAGGTGCAATTGTAGGGATCCATCTTGGATATGGCTCCCATTATTCTGGCTGGTGGTGCCTGCAATACTGGTTTCCGAGCTGGTGTTTCTGTGGCTGGAAGCCTAAAATGGTGGTTTATGCAGGTACTTAAAGTGCATGCCCACGAGAACTTTGGGGCCTCTTGAATGCTGTCTGTATGTTCATATGTTGATATGTTTAATATGGTATTTATATTTGTTTATTAAAAGTCTGCTATGGTCATTAAAGCCCCAGCCAGTGTTATGTCTGGTTAATCTATTATAGTGGTTGGGCAGTCTGGAAAAAGCATCTTTTGTACCCTAGTCAAGTATAGTGAGTAAGAACATATTTTAAATTATTATTGCAGCATGTATCTTTTTTTTTTTTTTTCGTGTAAATGTAACATTTTTTGTTAATCGCTTTTACATTTTTGTTGTAAAAGGGGCCGGTTCACACTAGGAATTGCACAGGAACGTATTCGATTGTGAATCGGCACTCCTAGAAGGAGCTTTTTTTCTCTCTCTTTCTTAACTACCATTTGCCACACTTGGACTACTGTTGAGCTTTTTTTTTTTTTTCTTTATGCATGTTGACTTCATTACATTTGTTTTAATAAATCTGTCTTTCACTATTTTTCTCTTTCAATAAGTTATTGAAAACTTGTATGGAATATATATAAAAAAGTAGGGTAAGTCGGCGCTGCCAAAAATTGTAGATCAGTCAATAGGCAAAGTGTGTTACTATTAGATACAAAATAAATACGGGCAATTGCACTAGACCAATAATAAGTAAAACTCAATGATATAAATAGCAATAATGAAAATTGTAAGTGGTAAGGTGCAAATCAAAGTGACTAGTGCTATTTAAATATACATAAAAATTAGAATGAAGAAATATGTGAAATTGGTGCTGCCATATAAATAATTAGTAAGTTTAAAAAATCCTAAGTGAATAAAAGTTATAAATAAATATATATTCAATAAAATAGAGGTGACTCTCAAAATTGTGGTAACGTGATCTAGGAACCAGATATCAATAAATTAAGTGATTTATGGTGAATCAAAAAATTATATATATGTGTATAGCTAAATCAATATAAGTGATCCAGTAAAAAAGTCCATATTAAATAATTTCCAAAAAAAGTCCATGAGTGAAATTAATAAAAATAAAATAAATTATATAAGTGAAAAATTCTTCTTAAAGGAAAAGGGTGAATCCCAGAAGTGGCTCCAGAACGTGGGTGCTGGGTGAGGAAATCGGTGCTCCCCTCTCAATAATTCCCGCACTCACCAGAGAGCGGCACCCCTACAGGGGTAACCAGCATGTAGAACCTTAGGGTGAATCGCTCAGCCAAAACCGGTTTCAGTCTCCACTCCTTTTGGGGTTATTTCTAATTCCACTTTCCCATAGATGTGATTACAAACAATGTCTCATCTTACAGGCAACCCTCCATAGGTGGTATACACAGATGTCCGATGATATAGGGATAAGAAGACTCTATATAGTGATGTACCGTTTAACACTATCGAGTTTATTTACATATAATAAAAGTACTCACATTTAAAAGCAAATGCACAGTGATCGTAGGTGAGTAGGGACCACAAACCCCTCGTTTAGCGGTGTTTCCGGGACGCCGTGCGCCTCAACGACTGGATTTGCATCTCACAGGTTCACTAGGGCGGAACTGACGTAGGTACCCTACTTTTTTATATCACTTGAATATAGCCTTCACACTATATTTTTGGGGTAGGCTGCAGCCAACCTTTCAGCTTCATCCACTTGCGCGGAATCTTTTATATATCATTTTATGGAATATAGTGTACTACTGTGGTCAGATCTAAAAATGCAAAATGTATCATTAATGACTAGCAAGTCAGTAGCAGTTGTACATCAAATGGAGAAATTATGGCGAATAACAAAATATTTTTATGAAACAAAGAACACATTAATCATGCCATAACAGAAGAACAATACAGATAACAGGAAATGGAATCTGTGCATCTTAACCAGAAACCTAGGCGCTGGCAAATGAGATACTTATATCTTAGGTTTACTATACAAGAGACAAATGGATACAGGAATGGAGATCATCCCTGCGGAAGAGCCTGAGTAAATAGAAGAAATAGAATAGACAAGTAGTGGGGGTGGAGGGAAGAGAAAGTTAGAAAGAACGCCAGGATCAACCCTGCCAGAGCCCAGGGTCTGAGTGCACCTTTTCACTATTTTTCATGCTTCATCTATTTTTCATGTTTTATTCTACAATCATACTAGAAAATATGCTTGTTCTGTACCTGTGAAACAGAAATTAATCTGCTTCACTAGCAATGACACCATTATCCTTAACCGCTACGTGGTCAACGCTATCTGAAATTGATAGCACTTGTGGATGTTAAAACCTTGCATTCTGGGATTCTTTTTCCAAATTGGCACACCTCTATTAGACGAGGTCTGACTGGCCCTCTTTTTACATGTCAGTTTCATGGGCCACTTAATAACTACAGGTGAAAAATTGTTTCTTGGAATTCTTTAGAAAAGCGAATATTACTTTTGGGTGGGTAATGCCTAAAGTTGATGAATAAAACTGCGTATATAGGTGTAAAACCTAAAGGAAGCCTGCTACAGAAGTTGTTTACTTTGCCTAATAATTGATCTATCAACTGTCACGTTCAAAACAGAGTTACACAATTCATAGGAGAGTAAACAGACCGCATGATGTAATGTATACTGCATATATTAATCATGTTTTCATTCTTTTCTGCGACATTATAACCCCATTGAACTCTTCTCATACACAGGAATAACTTTGCCCTAGGGAGGACCTTTTTGTCATTCATTCAATAGGCACTGCAATGGGTGTTGCACCACCCCAACCCATACTTATAACTCCCTGACTTAGTATCCCATTTAGTTTTGAGTAATTTCTGTCACTGTGTGTTCTAGTCTGTCTGTTTATCACTGAGACCTGATGATGGATCAGCAGAGCAGAATAGAACAAGAGTATATCATTCAAAAGGATGTTGATTTTGAAGACCATAAATGATCACTGACTTCTAATTGTACATTCGTTGATTCAATCTACTCAATTGCTTGCAGTTATGCTGGCTCTAAATTTAACAATAATCAAATGAACAAGAATTATATCATTTCTAAATATATTTGGTTCAAAAGATGATTGTTTAGCGCAGGAAAGGAAAGATTGATTTGCTCAAGATTGAGTGATTTTTTTTCCCCCCACTAATATTATTTATACCTTTTCTTAAATATGGATCATTGATCAAAGTAATCATTTAGTACAGTTGAGCTCTAAATTTTTTATTTTACTGAATGGATTGTTTGATCTGATGCCTGTAATGTTCTGTGTATGACTAGTTTTAGTGCTGAACACAGTGCTTACGTTGGAGACAAAATGGAAGAACACATGGCTAACCTCAAGTGTATGAAGATATAACTTTTATTGCTTACCATGGTAACTGATCTGCCCTTCCATTTTGTCTTCCATGCAATGTCATGACGATAAATCACTGGGTAGCCCAATCACTGGGTCCCATAGCTAAATGTTAATGCCCATATAAAAAGATCAAAAAAGCATGGATAGCATAGATGTCGATGCCCCACCTAATCCACCACCCCAGTTATAGTTGTAGCAATGCCCCCTTAAGAGCTGCTGGCTTTATTACACTTCTGGATTCCCCTGGGTTACCCATAGCAACTGCAAGCATAACACTTTACTTTCTTGGCTCAGTCAATGAACAGTCTAGGGGTTGTTGTTTTTGTTGTTTTATTCGATATTGGGATGGGAGAAGGGATAAGTGGGATACTCCCAACACTTGAACTATTCACAATGCTGAGGACTTCTATCTGAGAATGCGGCAAGGCCGCGGATTCATCCTGCCACTAGATGAATCTGAGGTAATGTTCCTTATAGTACTTATCTTCAGGGCACACACCTAGTAACCCCTTTCTATCCACTGCTGACAAATGATCCTCTGTACTCCCGATACTGCTTTCCAGGTTCTCCAGTGCCTCAACTCCTTCAGTCAGCTCTCCTGGACCTCTGGGTTCAGCTCCACACTTCTGGCTCACCAGGCCGACTGCCTGTGACCACACTCCAACCACTGCCATCCTCCTTCCAGGACTCTGCTCACCAGCCAAAGACCTCGAGCACATGTACTCCTGGCTTTTTATACTACACCCCACAATGCACTGAGACAGCAGTCTGTGCCAATCCCTGGGGCTGTATCAAAAGCCTGTGTGCCCATTGGTCAGGTTTCCTCCACTGTGCTATGTGCCTCCCCATTGAACCAGTGGGGACACTCCCTAAGACCACATGCATCACACACAGAGCACATTGAGCAGACCTAACTTACAGATCCTGCTTCCTGTTAAGCAGATATATATATATATATATATATATATATATATATATATATATATATACAGTGGGTACGGAAAGTATTCAGACCCCCTTAAATTTTTCACTCTTTGTTATATTGCAGCCATTTGCTAAAATCATTTAAGATCATTCTTCTTCCTCATGAATGTACACATAGCACCCCATACTGACAGAAAAACACAGAATTGTTGACATTGTTGCAGATTTATTAAAAAAGAAAAACTGAAATATCACATGGTCCTAAGTATTCAGACCCTTTGCTCAGTATTTAGTAGAAGCCCCCTTTTGATCTAATACAGCCAGGAGTCTTTTTGGGAAAGATGCAACAAGTCTTTCACACCTGGATTTGGGGATCCTCTGCCATTCCTCCTTGCAGATCCTCTCCAGTTCTGTCAGGTTGGATGGTAAACATTGGTGGACAGCCATTTTTAGGTCTCTCCAGAGATGCTCAATTGGGTTTAAGTCAGGGCTCTGGCTGGGCCATTCAAGAACAGTCACGGAGTTGTTGTGAAGCCACTCCTTCGTTATTTTAGCTGTGTGCTTAGGGTCATTGTCTTGGTGGAAGGTAAACCTTCGGCCCAGTCTGAGGTCCAGAGCACTATGGAGAAGGTTTTTGTCCAGGATATCCCTGTACTTGGCCGCATTCATCTTTCCCTCGATTGCAACCAGTCGTCCTGTCCCTGCAGCTGAAAAACACCCCCACAGCATGATGCTGCCACCACCATCTTGGAGTCCTTCAGGTGTTTTTTAGCAAACTCCATGCGGGCTTTCATGTGTCTTACACTGAGGAGAGGCTTCCGTCGGGCCACTCTGCCATAAAGCCCCGACTGGTGGAGGGCTGCAGTGATGGTTGACTTTCTACAACTTTCTCCCATCTCCTGACTGCATCTCTGGAGCTCAGCCACAGTGATCTTTGGGTTCTTCTTTACCTCGCTCACCAAGGCTCTTCTCCCCCGATAGCTCAGTTTGGCCGGACGGCCAGCTCTAGGAAGGGTTCTGGTCATCCCAAACGTCTTCCATTTGAGGATTATGGAGGCCACTGTGCTCTTAGGAACCTTAAGTGCAGCAGAAATCTTTTTGTAACCTTGGCCAGATCTGTGCCTTGCCACAATTCTGTCTCTGAGCTCTTCAGGCAGTTCCTTTGACCTCATGATTCTCATTTGCTCTGACATGCATTGTGATCTGGAAGGTCTTATATAGACAGGTGTGTGGCTTTCCTAATCAAGTCCAATCAGTATAATCAAACACAACAGACTCAAATGAAGGTGTAGAACCATCTCAAGGATGATCAGAAGAAATGGAAAGCACCTGAGTTAAATATATGAGTGTCACAGCAAAGGGTCTGAATACTTAGGACCATGTGATATTTCAGTTTTTCTTTTTTAATAAATCTGCAACAATGTCAACAATTCTGTGTTTTTCTGTCAGTATGGGGTGCTATGTGTACATTCATGAGGAAGAAGAATGATTTTAGCAAATGGCTGCAATATAACAAAGAGTGAAAAATTTAAGGGGGTCTGAATACTTTCCGTACCCACTGTGTATATATATATATGTGTATATATATATATATATATATATATATATATATATATATATATATATAGAATTTACCTGCTGCTCCTCTGATAGGCAGACAGAGCCAAAAACTATACACACTCTCTAGCACCTATCTAGGAGAGGGCTACATCGTTGTTAAATGGTAATATAGGAATATACTAAAGCTAGTTAATCTGACTGTCTTTGTGGCATGAGGCCAAATAGGTCATAGCTGCCTTTGGAAATAAGGTGTCTTTTTACCGAGTGAAATTCTTGCAGTTTGGTTGGATGATGTACATGTAGCACTAACTATGAAAGACTTGCTGTATTTTAATTGGTTCTTTCCCAAGTTTAATGCAGAGGCAGCCAGGCACACAGAAACAGTTTACTCACTCTGGCTCAATAATCAGTCTAGAGAATGTCTTTTTAAGATTTTTATTGCTGAGGAACATGGATAGGGTGTAGGATGGTATGGGATACTCCAGATTCACTGAATATTCTCAGGAGGACATTTCACTTTGCTAAGCCTCCCTAAACAGACTCTTTGCAGGAACAGGTACAAATGGCAGGCTGAGTCCTCTTTAAATGCTCTCCCAGTCAGGAATACCACTGGCTCATCCACTCAAAGAAAACCACACACAGTCACTAGGACTCTGACTTCAGGTCAGTACTCACAATGTCACCGGATCACCAGATGCCTCATTTCAGTATCCACCCGAAAGTCTCGAGTGAAGGAGAGGTTAATGCGGCGTCGGCAGGGGGGGGCTGACCTGGGCTATAGCCCCGAGTGTGCTCCCCAAAAGCCCCGGGTCTCCTGTTGCTTTTCTAAAATGATTAGCCCCGAGTCCCAAAGCCTGGGTTTGGCCGAGAACTCGGGGCTACATACCTCAGCAGTGTAAAATAATTAAAGCACATCCAATGATTGGTGGGCAATCCGGGGCAGCCGCAAGGAGAGTGAATGCAGCTGTCAAGTTTCAGCATTGATGTCGGGTGTGGGCGGGGCCGGTATGCCACGCCCACCTTCCTCCGCAGACAGCTTCTGTTTCTCTATGCACGGAACAATGGGGCGGAGCCCCGCATACCGGTCCCGCCCACACCCGAAATCAATGCTACTTGACAGCGGCAATCACTCTCCTTCCTTGCGGCTGCCCCAGATCGCCCACCAATCACTGGATGCAGTGGCGTAAAGGGCACTGTGTAAAGGGCAGGCAGTGGCAGCTCCTTCAGTCCGGGGACTAGCGGGGCGGAGCCGCGGCGGGAAGGGGGCGGGGCCTCGACTGGAAGAAGGGGGCGGAGCCTCCGCGGGAAGAAGGGGCGGGGCCTCGGCGGGAAGAAGGGGCGGAGCCTCGGCGGGAAGAAGGTGAGTGCCCATTGCCAAAGTGTGTGTGCTGGGTAGTAGAGGGATGGGGAAGCTGCATATAGAGGAATTCATCTTTCCCTATTCTTTCTGCAGCTGCTGAATAACTGATTGTCCTCCTCTCCCTCCTGCCGGAAGAATAGGGAAAGATCAATTCATCTATATGCAGCTGCCCCATCCCCCTCCTATACAACTTCTTTTGCTGGCTCACCAGTGCTCTTAACCCCCCCCCCCCCCTCCAGTGTTCTAATCCCCCCTCAGTGCTCTTATCCCCCCCCCCTCGGTGCTCTTATTCCCCCCCCCCCACCCTCAGTGCACTTATCCCCGCCTCAGTGCTCTTATCCCCCCCCTCAGTGCTCTTAACCCCCCCACCCAGTGCACTGGACTGCCCCCTGTTCTTTAGCCCTCCCCCGGTGCTCTTCAGCTCCCCACTGTGCTTTTCATCTCCCTCCCCCCTATGCTCCCTGTCCCCCCCAGTGCTCTCCACCCCCTGCGCCTTCCAACCCCCCTGCAATGCTTTCCAAACCCCCTCTTAATACTCTCCAGTCCCCCACCCCCACCCCACCGTGCCCTTCAGCTCCTCCAGTGCTCTCTTCTTCGCCTGTGCTCTCCGGCCCCCCTAGTGCTCTTCTATCTTCTATCATGTCCTCAGTCTCTGAGCATCTCTTGTATCATGTCTGCAGTCTCTGACCGTCTCCTGAACCATGTCTGCAGTCTCTGACCATCTCCTGTATCATGTCCTCAGTCTCTGACCCTCTCCTGTATCATGTCCTCAGTCTCTGACCCTCTCCTGTTTAATGTCTGCAGTCTCTGACCATCTCTTGTATCATGTCTGCAGTCTCTGACCATCTCCTGTACCATGCCTGCAGTCTCTGACCATCTCCTGTACCATGCCTGCAGTCTCTGACCATCTCCTGAACCATGTCTGCAGTCTCTGACCATCTCCTGTACCATGCCTGCAGTCTCTGACCATCTCTTGTATCATGTCTGCAGTCTCTGACCATCTCCTGTACCATGTCTGCAGTCTCTGACCATCTCCTGTATCATGTCCTCAGTCTCTGACCATCTCCTGTATCATGTCCTCAGTCTCTGACCATCTCCTGTATCATGTCCTCAGTCTCTGACCCTCTCCTGTTTAATGTCTGCAGTCTCTGACCATCTCTTGTATCATGTCTGCAGTCTCTGACCACCTCTTGTATTATGTCTGTAGTCTCTGACCATCTCCTGTACCATGTCTGCAGTCTCTGATCATCTCCTGTACCATGTCTGCAGTCTCTGACCATCTCCTGTACCATGTCTGCAGTCTCTGACCATCTCCTGTACCATGTCTGCAGTCTCTGACCGTCTCCTGTACCATGTCTGCAGTCTCTGACCATCTCCTGTACCATGTCTGCAGTCTCTGACCATCTCCTGTACCATGTCTGCAGTCTCTGACCGTCTCCTGTACTATGTCTGCAGTCACTGGCCTTCTCCTTTAGCAAGTCTCCAATCTCATACTCAAAACTTAAACACATTGCTAATAGTATTAGCTATCTATTTATGCTGAAGGTAGGACTATGCAGGGGAGGGAGGCAGAGAGTGCAAAAGGGGGAACTGTGATTAGAGAGACGGAGGGCAGACTGCAAGGGGCACTGTGATAGGGGGGCTGTTAAATGTGTGCAATAAATATTCTTGAAAACATTACAAATTTTTGTGGGTGTTTTTACATTTTAAAGTTGGGGGGTGCCAGATATAGGATCCACCCAGGTGCCAAATGCTCTAGGTACGCCACTGACTGGATGTGCTGTAATACATTTTCTTTCTAAAAAACCCCAGTGAGTCGGCGCACAATAGAAGAGATCTCAGAAGAAACTCAGACCGAGTCAACCAATCGCAGCAAGACCTCCCAAACTAAAATAAGAAAGGGGTCTCACCATAAATATGTACCAATGTTTAAGAATGACCAAATAAATAATCTATAAGCAGCTAAAAAATCAACTGATTGAAGCAAACAACCAGGGCCGGACTGACCATTGGGCACAGCGGGCATTGTCCCGGTGGGCCGCGGTGCCACAAGTCATCCACGGTAAAAGTAAGTTCCCTCACTGCGGCCGCCGGCCGATGTACTTGCCAGTTTCCAGCTTACCGGCTCCGCGGCCAATCAGCCTTCTGCTCAGGGGAGGTGTGAGTCACACCCCCCTGAGCAGAAGGCTGATTGGCAGCGGAGACGGAAGTCAAGTAGTTCAGCGTGTGTTACTTTACTTCCCGCCGGCCGCCGGTGTCCTGCCCGGCGCGGCCAGCCCAGCCCTGCCAGTATCCAACTCCGGGCTGCTCGCGGGGGGCGGCGGGGAGAGAAGAGCAGAGAAGGTAAGTGCCTGCCTGCAGACAGTGCTGTGCAACCCCGGCCGTGTGTGACTGCTCAATAGGAGGGGGATGGATGGGGCGGCTGCAGCCTGCATATAGAGGATTTTTGATGTTTACCTATTCCTCCCTGCTGCCGCTGGATGGATGCCTGATTCTCCTCTCTGCAGAAATATGGAAATATAATCAATTTCTCTATATGCAGCTGTCCCATCCCCCTCATATACAACTTCTTTTACTGCCCCCCACTCCCCCAGTGATCTTAGCGCCCCCCCTGTGCTCTTCAAGTCCCCATAGTACTTTTCAATCCCTCCCTATGCACTCAGGCTCCCCCAGTGCTCTCCACCCTCTGTGCTCCCTGGCTCCCCCTAAGTGATTTCCAGTCCCCCCAGTTCCCTCCAGTCCCCCCCCATGCTCTCCATCCCCCTGGTTTTCCCTGCCTGCCCCCCCCCCCCAGAGCTATCCACACCCTGCGCCTTCCAACCCCCCTGCAATGCTTTCCAAACCCCCGCCCTTAATTCTCTCCAGTCCCCCCCCCCCCTTGCCCTTCAGCTCCTCCAGTGCTATCTGCTTTCCCTGTGCTCTCCGGCCCCCCTAGTGTTCTTCTATCTTCTATTATGTCTGCAGACTCTGAACATCTCCTGTACTATGTCTGCAGTCTCCGACTTTCTCCTGTACTATGTCTGCAGTCTCTGCCAATATCCTGTACTATGTCTGCAGACTCTGACCATCTCTTGTATCACGTCTGCAGTCTCTGACCATCTCTTGTATCACGTCTGCAGTCTCTGACCATCTCTTGTATCACGTCTGCAGTCTCTGACCATCTACTGTATCATGTCCTCAGTCTCTGACCATCTCCTCTTGTATCATGTCCTCAGTCTCTGACCATCTCTTGTATCATGTCCTCAGTCTCTGACCATCTCTTGTATCATGTCCTCAGTCTCTGACCATCTCTTGTATCATGTCCTCAGTCTCTGACCATCTCTTGTATCATGTCCTCAGTCTCTGACCATCTCTTGTATCAGGTCCGTAGTCTCTGACCATCTCTTGTATCATGTTTGCAGTCTCTGGCCATCTCTTGTATCATGCTTGCAGTCTCTGACCATCTCCTGTTCTATGTCCAGCGGGAACACTCTGCAGCCGCACCGCACAGCACACCCAAGGTAAGTGGAGGTCTGGAGAGAGGAGTGACTTCTACTTAGGGATTTCTTTTGCAGATAGGCTGGGCTGGCACTGGCAGCAACAATTTTATTCAAAGAAATCAGGATTTCTTCTGCAAATAGGCTGGCACTGGCAGCAACAATTTAATTCAAATCAGGATTTATTTTGCAAATAGGCTGGCCTGGCACTGGCAGCCAGGCATAGTACTAGTCTAGTACTATGCCTGCCAGTGCCAGGTCAGCCTATTTGCAGAAGAAATCCTGATTTGAATTGGTCATGTCATGTGTCTGATGAGATTGTTTTTTGTTAATTGTCTGATCTGATGCCACTGCCAGCCTATTTGCAGAAGAAAACCTTATTTTTCCTAATGTTTTGATCATGTGTCATGATGACATCGATTTTGGTAATTATCTGACGCTGATGCCAGCCTATTTGCAGAAGAAATCCTGATTTGAATAAAATATTTGCTGCCAGTGCCGGCCTGCCAGGTGATCTGAGGTGTGAAGGTGCAGGAATTGGGACTGATCTGAGGTGTGAAGGTGCAGGAATTGGGGCTGATTTGATGTGTTAAGGTGCAGGAATTGGGGTGATCTGAGGTGGGAAGGTGCAGGAATTGGGGTAATCTGATGTGTGAAGGTGCAGGAATCGGGGTGATCTGAGGTGTGAAGGTGCAAAGCTCACTTGATTTCTTACTATTATTCAAGCGGTTTACAGCAGTTACTTTATATGAAGTTGACAGTTTTTTTTTATGTATCTGGCACTCCCAATTTCTTTTAAAACATTTTTCGGCACACTGTGCCCAAAGAGGTGGTCTACCCCTTGAGTAACCCTCATCGTGTGCTGCTTCATACTATTTTTAGGACTCAACCATCAACCGTCAGGATTTAAAGTAGGACAAAAAAAACAGCATCATATGGCAGCTCTGATCTAAATTGGACCCAGTCTGTCAGATTAAACTAAAAAAGGTACCGTAATCGAATCCACACATCCTGGAACATTAAATCCTCTCATCAAGCATCCCGACGAACGCCCCTCCCCGCCACCCCCCCCCCCCCCCCCGCGGGCTGCTCAGTCCAAAATGCCCGGGCCTATTTTTTGTCCCAGTCCGGGCCTGCAAACAACATATAAAATCCAACTCTTGTAGGCTGATCCGATTCCTTAGAAAAATTCTTAAAAAATCCTTAAAAAAATTCCTATATTCGCCTAGGATATATGAAGATAGGAAAATATATCCAACTTATAGACAACTCCCAATCTATATTAAAAGACGTGTATGATGCGAATCCTAAAATTGATCCAATTCCTTAACACTAATCGTAAATAAGTAATCTAAATATCTGTTCCCAGTGGAATTATGGCTTCTTTTCCTAAAACAATATGAGATGAAAACAGGCTAAATAGTTGCAACAGCCGACTGAATCGCAATACTAGTTCGTAATTCACAAATATAGCCAATATTCTCACAAATGAATCAGTGATGATGCATGTGTACCCAAAGATCGTAAAGCTGTTGCAACTATTTAGCCTGTTTTCATCTCATATTGTTTTAGGAAAAGAAGCCATAATTCCACTGGGAACAGATATTTAGATTACTTATTTATGATTAGTGTTAAGGAATTGGATCAATTTTTGGATTCGCATCATACACGTCTTTTAATATAGATTGGGAGTTGTCTACAAGTTGGATATATTTTTCTATCTTCATATATCCTAGGCGGATATAGGAATTTTTTTAAGGATTTTTTAAGAATTTTTTTAAGGAATCGGATCAGCCTACAAGAGTTGGATTTTATATGTTGTTTGCTTCAATCAGTTGACTTTTTAGCTGCTTATAGATTATTTATTTGGTCATTCTTAAACATTGGTACATATTTATGGTGAGACCCCTTTCTTTTAGTTTGGGAGGTCTCACTGCGATTGGTTGACTCGGTCTAAGTTTCTTCTGAGATCTCTTCTATTGTTCTCTAGTGAGAAATACTAGAGTTGGCTGCATGTAGAATCGGATTGAATCCGAATCTCAGAGTTATATATTTGTCACCAGCTGCAAAAAAACACATTAGAGGAATCCTCCTACTCGGATACACACGTGACAGCGCATATATCACCCTATACTTTTTTAATACATTTACTTTAAAGCAGTCCTAAAGATAGTCCTAAAGTGAGTCCTAAGATATACTCTGAATGTCTTTCAAACATTATTATTGCTTCTGAAAGCATTAAAATCTCTTATTGGGCATCTGCAGGTTTCTTTGGGCTCTAGAGCTGGTAAAGTTTGTAGGAAGAGGTATTGATTGGCTGCGAAAAGATATCCAATTATTGGCTGCAGCTGCACACAGATCCCACCCTCCTGCACCAGATTGTTGAGCTGCCCAAAGAAAGTATTACAGTTGTCTTCATCAATCTGGGTTAGACAGCATCAGAGGGAATTTAAAATAGATTTATTGCATATTAGGGCTCTGGTAAACTTTAAACTACACTCCAAAGCTCATTGAGCACAGTCACGTTTCCCATGCAAACATGTATGTGCAAGTACTGGATGTGGAGTAAGTGAACATGAAGGGAGATTGAACATTAAAATCTCTGGCAGTTTGCCTTTACTAATCACTAGTGGCCCAAAGTCTGACACCTGACGATCATACTTATGGTATATGAGATTGTTGGACATCCCTTTAAAAACTATGGGCAAGAAAGTAGACTTTCACCCTCTGAATGCACTTGGCATCGTTATTTTTTTCTCTGGTTTGTTCTCCTTTTTTCATTTTTTTTTGTACACCCTGTCTTGCGGCTGCCATTCTTGTCTAGGTGAGAATGACGTCTCTAAGACTTTGAAATGTGTTCACCACATATACCGGGATGCTTCGCTTTCCATTCACAGGCCTGTGGAAGAGGTGCTGCAAATCACAGCAGGACAATACTTGCTGGATCTGTTGGGTTGGGCAGGTGAGTGTTCCCACGTATAACATGTAAGAGGAGGGAAAAAAATGATGGGACAATGGTCAGACATGGGGTGGTATGGAGAGGAGTACAGGGGGTCAGACATGGGGTGGTATGGAGAGGAGTACAGGGGGTCAGACATGGGGTGGTATGGAGAGGAGTACAGGGGGTCAGTCATGGGGTGGTATGGAGAGGAGTACAGGGGGTCAGACATGGGTTGGTATGGAGAGGAGGACAGGGGGTCAGACATGGGGTGGTATGGAGAGGAGAGGAGTACAGGAGGTCAGTCATGGGGTGGTATGGAGAGGAGAGGAGTACAGGGGGTCAGTCATGGGGTGGTATGGAGAGGAGTACAGGGGGTCAGACATGGGGTGGTATGAAGAGGAGTACAGGGGGTCAGATATGGGGTGGTATGGAGAGGAGTACAGGGGGTCAGTCATGGGGTGGTATGAAGAGGAGTACAGGGGGTCAGATATGGGGTGGTATGGAGAGGAGAGGAGTACAGGAGGTCAGTCATGGGGTGGTATGGAGAGCAGAGAAGTACAGGGGGTCAGACATGGGGTGATATGGAGAGGAGTACAGGGGGGCAGATATAGGGTGGTATGGAGAGGAGCGGAGTACAGGGGGTCAGTCATGGGGTGGTATATTGAGTTGGTCTCACCTTTGCATCTGTAAACAGCTTCCACTTTTCTGGGAAGGCTTTCCACAAGATTTTGTATTGAGCTTGTGAGAACTTGTGCATTTTTGAGGTCAGGTACTGATGTTGGACAAGAAGACCTGGCTGTTTACATTTACGCCAAAGGAGTTTAATAGGATTGAGTTTAGGCTGCATTAATTTATGTTCCATCTGATGCCGGCAGTACTCCTCCCCATACCACCCCATGTCTGACCCCCTGTATTCCTCTTCATACCACCCCATGACTGAACCCCTGTACTTCTCTCCTCTCCATACCACCCCATGACTGACCCCCTGTACTCCGCTCCTCTCCATACCACCCTATATCTGCCCCCCTGTACTCCTCTCCATATCACCCCATGTCTGACCCCCTGTACTTCTCTGCTCTCCATACCACCCCATGACTGACCTCCTGTACTCCTCTCCTCTCCTCTCCATACCACCCCATGTCTGACCCCCTGTACTCCTCTTCATACCACCCCATGTCTGACCCCCTGTACTCCTCTCCTCTCCATACCACCCCATGACTGACCCCCTGTACTCCTCTCCTCTCCATACCACCCCATGACTGACCCCCTGTACTCCTCTCCTCTCCATACCACCCATGACTGACCCCCTGTACTCCTCTCCTCTCCATACCACCCCATGTCTGACCCCCTGTACTCCTCTCCATACCACCCCATGTCTGACCCCCTGTACTCCTCTCCATACCAACCCATGTCTGACCCCCTGTACTCCTCTCCATACCACCCCATGTCTGACCCCCTGTACTCCTCTCCATACCACCCCATGACTGACCTCCTGTACTCCTCTCCATACCACCCCATGTCTGACCCCCTGTACTCCTCTCCATACCACCCCATGTCTGACCCCCTGTACTCCTCTCCATACCACCCCATGTCTGACTCCCTGTACTCCTCTCCTCTCCATACCACCCAATTTCTCACCCCCTGTACTCCTCTCCATACCACCCCTTGACTGACCCTTGACTGAGGGGGCCATTGGGTGGAGCTTGGGCGGTACTTACTTTTAAATATGGGAGGATCTTGGGCGGGGCTTACTTTAAAATGTGGGAGGGGTTATCAAATTTATCTTCGGGCTGAAGCCCCTGGTCTTTTTCCCACCTAGCAACGCCCCTGATGCTCACAATACCACAGGACAGCCATACCCTTTCCAACTTTCACAGGGCACTCTTCAGTGAGCTCTCAAGACCAGGTACTTAGATGAGGGTTACCTTGATTGGCTTCAGAAAAGTATTTCTAAAAGTAGGCCCCCTACCTATGCCACAGCAGGGACCTCGATAAATGTTCAGCAAACTCCAGCTTTCTGCCCACAGGTGCAGAACTTCTCATGCTAGGGACTCCTCCTGCAGGATTAGACCCAGGACTATCTCTCTCCTGCTCCAGGCCTCAGACTATTTATGTGCTCTTCAGCCACCTACTGGGCACACCTCCCCAGGGAATGGCTGAAGCACAACTATTGTTCAGGTTGTCTATTTGCCTTGCTCAATCTCCTATGTTCCAGAAGTCTCCCAAAAGCAGGGGAGAGCAATCAACCCTGCAGCCTGTAGGACTCAGAATAGCCCAAAGCAATCAACAACTGCTCCACTTATTACAGAGCAGCCAAAAAGAACTAAATGTATCCAACATCCTAGAAACCAAACTAGGAGGGTGCTACATACGTAAGTGTTGTATATTAGTATGTTCTGCTGTGTTCACTTGCTATCTCATCCTATTCTTTTGTCATTAAATATATTTTCTCTTCCGTTCATTGACAGACACAGCTCCATATTCTTCTTCATAGGGTTATGCTGCCCTATACAGGCGTATGACTAGGCAGACAACACAAAAGCTTGGCTACGCCCTGTGGGCCTTCCTCAGCTGGCATAACCCCCCTCTGTGCTTAGAGATACTCAGTTTTTGTTTGCCTAGTTCAGGAGTAGATCCTAGTCTCCCTGCCCGGGCCCTAGGTCCTGACTTTTTTTGTCTATTTTTTTGCTGTTTGTTTTTGGATCCTCTTTTTTTCCTGTGGAGATCTTCTAGCAACTGCTGGGCTGGACTATTGCAGTTCAAGTGGTCCCCTCAGCCTGGCCAGTGAGCACATGCAGACTGTAGCTCCGCGCTCAGTCGGCCATGACATAGCCCCACTGGACGGGGGCTGGCCCGCTAGTTAAATGTCTTGGATGGTTGCATATGACCAAGTCCTAGCCTGAGTCGCAGCGTTCTTTCTGGCTGACAGCTTCCCCACTTTGGTGGCGAGAAGGTTTTCTGGAGTGTTACCCGCATGCTTCTCTGGATTGGTAAGTTTGGGCCCCTCCTCTCCTTTTCTGGTTTTGGTGTGGGGCGCAGCTACTCCTTGGGGTGGTTGGTCCCTCCGGGGTGGCCTGGTATCCGTTGCCTACTGGCTGGACCTTTTCTGGAGAATACCCATTTGTGCCAGCTAATGCTGCCATTGTACCCTGGGACATCTGTCACCCCTCCTCTCCCCTGGCTGGTCATCGGTCCCCTGAAAATTTAGGCCGCAGCCTACCGGGCTGAGTGGCTGAAAAATTTAGGCTGCGGCTATTTCAGCCTACTAGGCCGCCCCCCTTCTGGTATGGTGGCTCTGGGGGGGGGGGGGGTGGAGAACAAGGTCCCAGGCAGGTTTAGCTGCCAGGGTGCTGTGGGGCATCCGCCTTGCCTAGTGGCCCTGTGGGTGTAGTCTGTCTGCGGGCCTCCTTGGGGGGACCCCCCTTTTTGTGGGCACCCGCTGTGGGGGGCTTGAGTCGCCGACCCCCTGTGCAGGGCTAAGGATAGCGGTTTGCTTAGCGATTGTGCCCCCCTGCCCTCCCCTGTCTCATCAGGTCCTGCATCTGGTTCGGTCGCTGTTTATGGGACCACCCTGCGGGGTCTGAGTCCATGTTTCCCTGAACTATCAGACCGGGAGGATGATTCCTCCATGGCTGCTGCCCAACACAAAAGAGGCGCAGGTAGATGCACTAATTGCGTCAGTGCAGGAGTCATTTATATTGGAGGATGCAGCCAAGGCTGCTGCGGACATATGTGTGTTTTCTCTTATGCACGTATTTCAACAATTGTGTCTATAAGTGCTGGGTGCATCTAATACTACCCTTGATGGTCCCAAGACACTTTGCTGTCTGGTAGCCCTTGGGGAGTCAATTCTGAAGAAGTGGACGCACCCATCGGCGGTGGGTGTTCCTATTTTCCAGGTTGACTAAAGCAACTATGTTTCCGGTGGTAGAATCCCTGGCTTTTAGGACTCCAGGTGACAGGTGAGCATAATATCTAAGGCCTGTTACATTTTTACTATGGCCGGTGCCTTATGGCCCTGGTCCTCAGGGCCCACTAACAGGCCAGGTTTGCAAGATAACTGAAATAAATCCCAGGTGATATAATTTGCTGCTTGCAGTACTCTAGTCTGCATCTCCCCAAGGTAATACCTAAAATTGTTAGTGGGCCCTGAGGACCGGAGTTGAGGACCACTGCCTTATGGGGCATGTTTTGGTCGGAGTTCGGGTGTCTCAGACAGGGACGGGGTGGGTGACGCTTTTGAGTCTGACCATGGGGGGGCGACTGGTTCCCCCCCGCCCCCCCCCCCCCCCCGCCTATGGCGGACTGGCAGACCGGTTGGTCCAGGGTCTGCAGTTTTTCTGCAATGCATCTTTGGATGCGGTTCCTGCGAGTCTCTAAGCTATCTGTCTTGGCAGTGGTGCTTAGGCGTATTTAGTGGCTGAAGTGTTGGTCTGTGGATCATACCTGGATCTGACTGAATTGCCTTTTCAGGGCGAGCGCCATGTGTCATTTCTTCAGTGTTGTCACATGAAAAGATATAATAAAATTAGGGATCAACCGATTATCGGCAAAGCCGATATGCACTTTCCCCGATATATCGGAATCGGCCCCTGAGGTTAACGATATTGCCGATATTCCAGGAAAGTGCTGTACTGGAGTGATGCCTGCAGCTAGAGGCATCACCCCAGTACCGGTGTCCATAGCCGACGGTCGGCTGTCTTGTAATGACAACTGATGCAGCTGAGAAGCCGCTCGGCTGTCATTACAAGGAGTGGGAGGGGACATCCCCCCTCCCGCTGCCTTCTGCGGGCTCGCCCGGGTCTCCCGTTCCAACAGGAGACCCAGGCATCCTACCGCCACGGCCGCCGAAGAGAAGAGCCGATCACAGACGCATTTGGCTCTGATCGGGTCTCCATGTAAAAACCCAGAAGTGATGAAAAACTTCAAAATGACAGCATTCAAAACAGCCAAACTTGGCTGTTTTGAATGTTTTTAAGTGCAGAGGAGGGGTTTGGGATCTTTTAGACCCCCAGATCCCTCCACAACAGTACCTCAGGCAAATAAAAAGAAACATTTCTCTATCGCTCATTGACAGACGTAGTCCTCGGTGATTCAACACCCTCGGGTTATGCTGCCCTCTACAGGAGTAGGACTAGACAGGAAAGAAAACGTTCTGGCCACACCCTAGGGGCAGTCCCAGAGGGTATATCCTCTCACTTCCTGCTCTAGCAAATCAGTTTTTTTCTGTCTAGTCAGGAGTAAGGACCTAGATACCTTGCTGGGATCTTCGGTCCTGGCAGGATTTTTTTCTTAGAAAAGATTTTTTAGACAGCTTTTTTTCTCCAGTGTTCCTGTGAGATCTTCAAGCAAGAAAGCTGAACTGGGCGACGGGCTGGATGTTGAGATCCAATGGTCACCCCAGTTCAGCCTACGAGCGCGTGCAGGCCATAGCTCCGCGTTGGGTCGGCCGCGACATAGTCCCACTGGACGGGGACTGACCCTGCGAGTTAAACGTCTCGCTGAAATGCCAAAGACCATGAGTCACGGCGTCCGTATTGGTCGACAGCCCTCCTACCTCGGTGGAGAGGGGTACTGTCAGGAGTTGGCACCCGCCTGGTTCCGGTATGGTGAGTAGTATGTTCCCCCTTTCCCCCTGACGGGTCTTGTGGTGAACGCGGGCCCCTCTCTGTAATGGTAAGGATGGGTTCCCCTCTATCCTATAACATGTCACAGATCCCCCTAATTGAGTGTGATTTTTGTGTACAAGAAGCCAGGAGGCTTGGTTTGGGAGCTGACAATCTAATTGTAAAAATGTGAAAATGATTGTAGTCAGTGGCAGTACTAGAACTTTACTGTGATAGTATAAGGTATCCTACCTGTCAGAAGCCACAGGGCGATGTCTATACATGTATACTGCATTCCAGATCATTCCTCCAGCTAAGCAGATGCCTCCCGACGGCCACGGACCGCATACGGCCTGCCAGGGTTCGGTACCACCGACCACGCTGACCACCATGAGGGTGAAGGGTTGTGAGGCCGAGATCCTTCTGCAGACATGCCGCTATTCTGTGCAGGCCGCCGCCATTGTCTGGTAGATCGCACGAGGCTGCCATTTTGGTGTAGCCTCGTGTCTCCAGCATGGGGGCGGCCATGTTTGAGGTGACTCAAACACCTCATGGAGCCAGGGGGAGGCGCCGGCAGGCGTGTTAAGGGGCGGAGCCGCCTCCTTTACCCAGGAAATAGGGCCAAAGACTTCCTGTCTGTAACAAGACAAGCACTGAGCAAGCTGATGAAAACTTCTGTGCATCAGGGATGAGCCTTGGGGTCTCTCTCTCTCTCTCTCTCTCTCGCTCTGTGGGGTCCAAAAAGGCAGGTAACACTGAGGGGCGCTGTTGCGACTGGGACACACAAAAAAAAAAAAAAGTTTTTTACTTTGTCATTTTTTGTCGCTGCCAAGTGTCTTGTATAATCATTGACCCTGCCGCATAGGTATCCCCACCTGATCCCCTCAAGGTGGCCGCAGGACCCTCCAGTACCCTACTTGTTTTTAATGCATTATCGGCAGTTTTGGAGTCTTTGGTATCAAGGGTGGAGGTGGCCTGTCAGGGACGGGGGTCAAGAAGCGACCCCCGCCTACCCCTATTGTTTATCAGATACTTCAGGGGCTGTTGTCTCAGGTAATATCTCCTCAGCAGTGAGGAGCACGTTTCTGCCTCCGCCATAGCACAAGAGTGGTGGATGCACTAGTTGTGTCCGTCCGGGAAACCTTTAGTCTTGAGGTTACACCGGCAGAGGTAGCTGAGACTGAGATTCCTTTTTGGTACTTGTTAGCCTACCAAAAGGGCGAAGGATTTTCCTTTACCCAAATGGGGTCGTTTTGAAACGAACCCCTGTTATTTCCAAACGCATGGCTAGGTGCTATCCGTTTGAGGAATACCTCTTTATAGGATAGACGGTACCACCTGCTGTCTTGCCACAGACTGTTAGGATAAAAGGACCTCGTAACTAACGAGGACCTTCCTTTTCTGCTCATAAAGAGTTGTTCGTTCCGCGAGGGCGGGTGATAAGGCGAAACCCTCCAAAGCCCCTTTAGAGGGGTTTCAAAGGGCGCTGGTCGGCTAAACAAAAAGTCTGGCTCAGCCAAGCCTGAAGATACAGCCTGATGTGCCCCTACCCATCTCTGGGGTGGGGGGGGATGTCTTCACCGGTTTCTGGAGGACACAGGATCGAGTTTCGATCACTTCCACCGGTGCGATTCTTCCCTTCTAACATTGAATGGTTTCAGGGGTTCTATTTGAACCTATTCACAATGCCCAGGAAAGAGGGCAAGGTGCGTCCAAATCTGGACTTGGGAAGAAATAGAGTCCATCCGTACAGTGGTGGCCTCCCTGCATCAGGGGGATTTCCTGGCGTCCATAGACATTTAGGAGGCCTATCTTTATATCCCCATCATCGCAGGACATCAGCGTTTTTTTGCTTTCCCAAAGATCATCCCTGGTTCCCACCAGGAGACTGAACTATCTGGGCCTAAGGTTGGATACATCCTGGGCAAGAGAGTTTCTCCTTGCGGAGAAACTCCAGAAGGTTCAGTCAACGATTCAGATGTTGCTGTCTGTCAATTGGCTGGGACTGATGGTGGCCTTCTTAGAGGCAGTACCGTATACCCAGTCTCATACCCGAATTCTCCTGAAGGAGATTCTTATTTAATGGAATCAGAATTCCGATTCCCTGGACAATCGGATCCGGTTGAGCGAGCGGACCAGGAAGTCTCCAATGATCAACCAGGGGAAGTCATTTCTTCTGATAGTATCCAGATTACCAATAAGGGTATCGGAACTGAGAGCGATCAGATTTTGTCTGATTTACTGGATCGAGCAGCTCTAGAGCAGCCCGATTCGGATCCAATCGCATATGGCCTCTTCATCCAGAGGTTTTTCACTAGCTGTCCCTTCATTGGGACATCCCGGATGTGGATCTGTTGGCACCTTGGCTTAACAGGAAGGTGCGGAGGTTTGTAGCTCGCGCCGCGATCCTCTAGCGGACGCAGCAGAAACGCTGATTGCCCCGTGGGGGCAGTATCAGCTACGGCATGCCTTCCATCCTCTCAAGTTGCTGCGGGAACTTCTTCGCAGGATAGAGGTGGAGGGAATTCCAGTTATTCTGGAAATTCCGGACTGACCTCGTCGAGCCTGGTACGCCGACTTGGTGAGGCTAGTCGCGGACGCTCCTTGGAGACTTCCTCTCAGGGAGGATTTGCGGTCTCAGGGACCGATCTTCCATCTTGCTTTACAGTCGCTGGCTTAATGGCCTGGCCATTGAGACCCAGGTACTGAAGGACAAGGGAGTGTCAGCTTCAGTTATTCCTACCTTCAGTTAAAGCAAGGAAAGCGACTTCCAGCACATGGAAGTCTTATATTGCAGGGTGTGAATCTATTGGATTTCCCCCACATACTTATTCGGTGACCCGAATTTTGGTCTGTCTGCAACAAGGGGTTGAGCAGAAACTATCCTTGAGCACGATCAAGGGTCAGGTTTTCGGCGTTAGCAATCTTCTTTCAAGAAACCTTTGGCTACTCATTCCTTGGTGCGGAATTTCATCCAGGGGGTGCGACATCTGGCTCCGCCAGTGCGCGCACCCTTACCGCCTGGGATCTTAATTTAGTGTGGTCGGTTCTTCAGAAACTTCTCTTTGAAGATATTAGGGAGATTCCCTTGCTTACATTATCCCAGAAGGTGGCCTTCTTGGTGGCCATTACTTCTGCACGCAGGGTGTCAGAACTGGCCGCATTATCTTGTCGTTCCCCATATCTGGTGGTTCATAGGGATAAGGTGGTTCTTCTTCCGAATCCATCCTTCCTTCCTAAAGTGGTTTTCAGAGTTTTTCATCTGAATAAAAGTATTGTGTTACCTTCCCCGTGTCCTAAGACTAGCCATCCTTGGGAGTTTGCATTACACTCCTTGGATGGGGTTCAGAAGGATACACTTGACTACTACGAACTTGTTTTCGTAAGACGGACTCACTTTTTGTGATCACGGATAGCCCTTGAAGGGGGTTGCCTGTGTCTGCCGCGACCATATCTACATGGATCAGTCAGACGGTGGTACAGGCTTATTCTATTAAGGGTCGGAATCCTCCGTTCCCTGTTAGGGCGCACTTCACTCGAGCGCTCAGTACTTCCTGGGCCTATCGCCATCAGGCGTCAGTGGTCCAGGTATGTAAGGCGGCCACCTGGTCGTCGGTACATACCTTTACAAAATTTTATAAGATTGCTGTGATGGCATCGGCGGATGCCTCATTTGGCCGCAAGGTTTTGCAGGCCGCAATTTGAGGAGACCGGTGGTCTACCTCGGGGGTTTTTTTCTGTTGAAAAATTTCTGTTGAGTCTCATCATTGAGGATGAGCATTGTAAACTTCTAGTTGGCACCGGTTGGGCCTTCTAGATTGGATTTGATTTCCATTTTCACACCCCTCATTTGTGGTACTGCTTTGGGACGTCCCGAGGGTGTTGAATCACCGAGGACTACGTCTGTCAATGAGCGATAGAGAAAAATGGATTTTTGTAAAATCTTACCGTAAAATCCTTTTCTCTTAGCTCATTGACAGACGTAGTACCCGCCCCTCTGTTTTTTAGTTGGGTTGGGTTAAATTCTCTAAACACTGCTTTGTGACATAACTGATTTGCTAGAGCAGGAAGTGAGAGGATATACCCTCTGGGACTGCCCCTAGGGTGTGGCCAGAATGTTTTCTTTCCTGTCTAGTCCTACTCCTGTAGAGGGCAGCATAACCCGAGGCTGTTGAATCACCGAGGACTACGTCTGTCAATGAGCTAAGAGAAAAGGATTTTACGGTAAGATTTTACAAAAATCCATTTTTTGTTTTTTAAATGTCTGAAAATATCAGCCATTTTCGACCAATACCGATATCCGATGACCAAAATATCGGTATCGGCACTAAGAAAACGATATCGGTCGATCACTAAAATATTCACAAAAATGTGAGGATGTACTCACTTTTTTGAGATACTGTACCCTCAAGGGGTTCATCATTTTACTCCACCTTTAACCTCTCCTCTGTCACCATGGGATTTAAACCTGGATCTGTCGGTTCTTCAAAATCTCTCTTTGAAAACATACAGGAGTGCGACCGCGCTGAAAATTGGCCTGGGCAGGAAGGGTGTAGCAGTGCCCAGTAGGGAAGTAGTTAAATTCAGCACATACTAGTGCATGCATATGTCAACTTCTTTGGAACTCTTCGTATGGGTGTGAAAATGGTTTCTGTCAATTCTGATGACTAAGATGCATTAAAAAAAACTTAAACACTGCTGAGTAATGGAAGGAAAATGTTTTATTTTTTGTATGATTGTTCTGTAGGAAATGTATTTGTTGCTGGTCTTAAGAACACAGGGTGTAAGAGCAACAATAACTGTTGAATGACAAGCTGTAGCTGAGATTAATATTACAGCTGTGGAAACAACATTATAGTCTGTAAAAATAAACACACGAACAAGCTGGAAACCACCACAGCCTGGTAACACTTATCCAGGATCCTTAGGAAGGGTCTTTCATCTTTTACTCTGCTATATCCTTGAAGCAATACTTACTGTAAGGCCCCGTTCACACTGGGGCGACTTGTCAGGCGACCTGGTCGCCTGACAAGTCGCCGTGGGTCGCTTGCCATAGAGTAGCACAGGACCCGTTCTAATAGGAGCGACATAAGTCGCTCCGACTTAGAAAAAGGGTCCTGTACTACTTTGGGGCGACTTGGAGCGACCTGCATTGACTTCAATGATAGGAAGTCCGTGCATGCCGCTCTGAGGTCGCGGTGCGAGCTGTGCACCGCAACTTCACAGGTCGCCCCCCGGGAAGTCGGGTCGCCTGTATGTGAACCGGCTCTTATAATGTCTGGGGACACATGTCTGAGACCTAATGTACATGAGCGGCCATGAGGGAGTAAAAACAGTCAGTTTAGCCACAGCTTTACTGCCCCTTGACTGCTCACCTAATAGCATTCAAGACAAACAGGAGTCTTCTTTTTCTGAAATATATGTATTTTATCTATTCCATTTGTATTTAATAAAATATTATATTTACAGTATAATTTTATACAGTCTTTCATATTGACATTTTTGTGCCTTCACATACTGTATGCGTACACTGTTGTCAATGCTGCATATTTTTTTGGTGTGTTATTGATTTAGAAAGCAGCCACATCCTGAGTAGAAAAGTAAATCTTCTGCCAGCATACAGAGGATCCTTCCTTTTTGTGTGGAAGCAGTGGTCTCTCTATAGAGGACCGTTCCCTGCTATGTCAGAGTTTTATAGAGTGAGAGGGAACATGAGGTGTACATGAACTTTGTCACTGGGCCTAAGAAAAATAAAATTGAACATAGTCATCAATTAAAATCTTAGAGGTTCTATTTGTGATGGTGGCGGGTATCAGACCCCTGGCCTTCTCATCCAACTCGTGACCAAGGACCAAGCAATCTCACACCCTGCCGTCACTTGCCTAACAATGCCACTCTCAGCTGCACCCGGCACACAGATTTTCCAGCTTGCGGGACCACAATCTAGATGCCAGCAGGCTGAGAGCGATTGTCACCGGGCTAATTAAGCAATTAACCCTTTCTCTGCCACCACCTCTACGTTATGATGAGCCCAGAGGACGCTCGTAATTTTAGAAATACCAATTATGATTTTAGAATAATCATCTGGAACACGCGCTGTCACCGCAGACAGGAATGTCCAGAGGATTTATTCTAGACAGTAGCGCTCTTCAAGAGACAGGTTCTTTGGTAGCTTTGCATTAAGAGCTTAGTGATAAGATTTACACTTTTTTTAAAATAAGGTTTAATAAAAAGGTTAAAATTGGTGCAAAATAAAAATATTTACAGAAAAATGGGTTACAAAGAAATAGAGACACAATTCAGCAATTTAGAAAAATAAGATAAAGAATTAGAAATGAATGTACTTGCATTCAATGTCCTTGTATTATCAGAGTTCAGAAGCTGAGCTGGTTCCCAAAGTGATAGATAGATGTTTCTTTGTTGATAGTACAGGATAACTGCAAAAACCATCTGCATCTTTCCTTTTCTCTGAGACCCCAGGGGGTGTCACCAGAGGTCCTCGACCAATAAACACAGTGGCCCTGGGCGGCCCTAGGCTCAGACAATGGCAAGGAACCTCCCATTTAGACAGATTTAGAACATAATTCATATCTTCCAATATCTACCAGCTGCCTTCTTGGAACTGATCTATTATTGTGCCGCATTGAATTTTACACCCATAGACACCAAACACAGGTTATCTCCAAGTAACCTCTGACCCGTAAGGCATCTGACAGCTAGCTTGTCTTCCATAGGAGCGAACGTGATCATGTATGATCTCGTTCCGTTCAGTATTTTATTTCACATCCAAATATATACTTTTTGTTAATGTGTCATGTTCCTGTCTGCATTTATGAATTGGGTATGGATTTGTTAGATGTATTTGGTACATCTCAAATTAACAATTTGGCTGGGGAATTTACAACCCAGCCTGGTCAGCCTTAGTAAACATCTGCCAGGATGTGCTGAGATAAGGTTCCTAGATAAGGTTCTTTGAAGTAACAGCTCTTTTGAAGCTCGCATTCTTAAGTGAATTGACCCAGGGAGGGGCTGTGTGTGCGAGTGTCTGTTCAAACTGTCATGGCAGAGCTCGGAAACCAAAATGGTTGCTTGACAAAAATGGTGTCCCAGTGCAGGATACCATTACACTATTCTTTACCCGCTCTGTAAGTAATCATAATAATATTATACATGTTGCAGTAACCCAGGATGATATCCCGGACAAGCCCCCAAAAGTAGCACTGCCCCCTTGAGGGCTGCTGGATTTTTCACACTTTTAGGTCCCCCTGGGTTACCGGTAACAATTGCATGCAGAATCTTAACACTTTACTTTCCTGGCTCAGTCCATAAACAGTCTAGGGGTTGTTGTTTTTGTTGCTTTATTTGATATGGGGATGGGAGAAGGGATTAATGGGATACTCCAACACTTCAACTATTCACAATGCTGAGGACTTTCTGAGAATGCGGCAAGGCCGCAGCTTCATTCTGCCACTAGATGAATTTGAAGTAATGGTTATATAACCAGTGCATATACAGTATTAAAGAAAGGGCAGGTGCAGTAATTAAAGTGACTATGTGCCAAATTAATTGTGTGCAAAATGAATTGGGATACAATCACAGTATGGTGTGTGTATATGTATATATATATATATATATATATATATATATATATATATATATATATATATATATATATATATATAGCAAATGGCTGCAATGTAACAAAGAGTGAAAAATTTAAGGGGGTCGGAATACTTTCCGTACCCACTGTATATCAAGAGTCTTAATTACTATCTAAAGTAGCACTCATAGCAACTGAAAGTTGATTAATAAAAGCACTGTCTAACAAATTATTGTACATGTCATCTGATAAATTTGGGTCACATTTACAAAAGGCCAACAAAAGATCAGTGGCCAACCTAATAGTGTCAGTGGGTGGAATGGAACTTTCTTCATGAGAGTTATCAATAGAAGAGACAGCCGACGACATGGACCGTTGTGCTGTCGGGATCTGTTCTTCAGAACTTCCCCCAAAGTACTGTAAGTCAGTCTCTTAGGAGGGTATATTTCTCGTCTCAGTCTAGAAGATATTCCACTATCACTTTCAGGAATGTCCTCCTCCACTTGTAACTCAGAACTAATTGGTGAGCTCTGCCTGCCATCAGAAAGGCCCGCTTCATCCCGAAGTGCAGGCATCTCCAGACTTTGACTCCCATACAGATCTTCAAATGATTCCATGGGAGAGAAACTTGGGTTCTTGACAACAGATTCTTCAAATCCCAAAGAAGGGGAATCCGCAGAGACATTCTCATTAAACGACTGACCCTCAGGGGTCAGTATGGTCTCTTCCTCCAAAGGTCTCAATTCTACATTAGTTTTAGGCGGGCTGGGCTCCAGGCTATTTTCCCATCTAGGAAGAGGGGCAGAGGGCCAATCAGCACTAGATGGAGACTGTTCACAAGAAGAATTTTCCTCAAAGGATGGCCACCACCAATTAAAGATAACACTTTCATCTTCGCTATCACCCTCTTTTTCCAACACACCAGAAGTTTGAGGATCCTGTGAAGGTCGAGACCGCAACTTAGGAACTCTGGGAGTATCCTCCTCCTCAGTCCATTCAGTCGATGTTCTGACAGCTTCAGCAATGGGCAACAGGTGATTCAGATGCCATGCTTTAAGAAGCCCCACCCTCTGGATGAATTTGATAGACTGGCAGTCCAGGAAGCTTCTTATTAACAATAAAAGGCTGCAGACGCGTGGATGGCGGAGGTCAATAGTATACTTCCATATCACAAGCTCATGTATAAGCACAGAGGTAACCCAACTAAGTTTAATAAGATCTGGGATCGCTGGCTTCAAAGATCAGACACCTGCACTTAGTGTATTCTATACTTCTACTTACGCCTTTCATGGGCGTTTCACCGCTCCTTATGGGATGTTTCCTTGCATTGTATTAATGATGGTCCTGACTGTAGGAGTTGCTCATTGTTGTATCTATATGCACAGTTCTTGTTATTGTTTGTTGTTATGCTGAAGTTTTTAGTTTTTTCTCAATAAAATCACTGTTTTTAAAAAAAAAAAAGGCTGCTCTTCCAAACATCAAAAAAGGAAGGGGAAAATCCCGTAGAGTTGTTGACAGTACTATTATAAGCAAGTACCAGTACTGGAACGTATTCACTCCACTTTTGCTTTTTCTCAAGAGGTAACGTCCCCAACATATTTAACAAAGTTGGGTTGAATCTCCCTGGCTGAGTATCTCCCTGGAGATAAGGAGTGGTCCTAGATTTTTGTATGTCCAGCAATCTACACAGTCTCTTGATCAGTTTACTTTCGAAATCTTGACCCTGGTCTGAATGCAGCCGCTATGGCAAGCCATACTGAACTAAAAACTTTTCAACTAGCACTTTTGCTACGTTGCTAGCCTTCTGGTCCTGAGTAAGAAAAGCCTGAGCATATCGGGTAAAATGGTCAGTCACTACGAGGATATTAATATGCCCACCCAAATCCGGTTCAAGACACAGGAAGTCAATACACACCAGCTCCATGGGACATGAGCTGCAGACACCACATGACCCAAGTAGGTAATGGATGTCTGGTAAAACTGGCATTTCTCCAGGGATAACTTTCAAGCCTTCCTCATGAAGTCTCTGAAATACCTTCTCCAAACGAGCCTCGTGTTCTTCCAGGGTTGTTCCAAAAACAATAATTTCATCAAGATATACAAGGACTTTGATGAGATGCATGTCCCCCACAGTGTTCTCTATGAGTCTTTGGAAAGTTGCTGGGGCTCCAGCTAATCCCTGTGGCATGCGGTTGAACTCAAAGAGTTGGTTGCATTGGTATTTGATAGTACCCACTCTTTAAGTCCAGCACACTAAACCATTTAGCCCCGGATAAGCATCGCAGAGCATCTTCTATGCGAGGAGTAATGTATTGATCAGGAATGGCTTGACGGTTCAAGGTGCGATAGTCAATACACATCCTGATGGTCCCATTCTTCTTGCGGACCACCGCTATGGGCGAGGCGTAAGGACTACGGGACTCCCGTATGACACCTGACTTCTTCAGCTCGGCTAATTGTTCTCGAAGGTCTTCCAGGTCACTCAGGGGTATCCTCCGAGCTCTCTCCCTAAAGGGTCTGTCCTCACTGAGACGGATTCGGTACTGGGCACTTTTAGCACAGCCCACATCATCGTTTTTGAAAAACAGCTTCTCCCATCGGGACAGTTGTGTCTTCACCCGCTCCCCCCACTTGAAAGGGACAGCTGGGCGACCAGGAGAAGTATCTCCTGACCCCTTTTCCTTATCCTTCTCTTCCTTCAACTCTGAAGGATCTGTGGAGAGGCAGTAATCACATGTCCCAACACCATCCTAGGCTTCAGGCATATAGGCTGGGTTGTGAATTTCAAAACACTTATAGGAATCTTCCCACCGTTCCTCTGAAGAACCCTGGTTGGGACCACTTCCGGCACCAGCTCAATTCCGCTATCTTCTGCTAGCAGATCCCCTTCCACCATCACAAAGGGGCCTGGCTGGTCCCATGACAGCTTCACCACAGCCTTCATACAGGTTTCTCTCCGGGTTGCAACACCCGCTCTTTGGTGTCCAACCTCCAGAGCTTCCCTACTTCTTCAACAGGGGTCTTCTGCTCTTGCAACACCCGCTGGAAAGCTGATCTCAGCTTAGGGTGCACCTCTTTCTCGGTTGACCCTTTAATTGCCAAAGGGGTAAGCATCCGTCGAACCAGATCAGTGTTGGTACCAATAATCAGCGAGTTCTGCTTGGCACCCGGTGGTTGGGGGCACACCACAGCCAGGGTGTCGAACACTTCCATTTTCACCCCTACTGTGGGCTGGAAAGATACCTTCACGGGGATGTATCCATCATAGGGGAATTTTTCAGGCCCTAGACCCCAGATCCAATTCTTCTAATTTACATAAGGGGATATTCTTCAGATGTTTCTGATAGAAATCTTTATAGAGCAATGTCACTTGGGCACCTGTGTCCAATAAGGCCTTAGTATAAACGCCTTCCACTTGGAGTGGCACCACAGGGAATGGTCCCACTAATTTCCTGGGCAAAACTTCTTTAGTGGACTGGAACAGTTTCCGGCAAGCCTTAGTGTTGGAGTTTCTCACCCTCCAGGGCTTGGGGCCTTCGGGGAGTTCAATAGCCTGTACCTTGACGGACTTGGTTCTAGGAGTTATCAATTCTCTCTGTTGAAGAGGAGTAGAGGTACCAACTCCCTGTGTCTCTCTGCCAGATCCAGGTGGCCCCCACAAAGATATAGAGGAATTAGGGAGGGACGGGGAGGCACACCCCGCCCCACTGTGACCGTGACCATTCTCATGACTGCTGGAGCTCAGGCTTTTAGAGGGACTCTTAATTGGCTCCTTCACTGAGGTCCCCTGAAGTTTTCTGCCTTCTTATTAAGGAAGCATTTCTGTAAGGCCTTTAACAATTCCTCCATTACTTCAGGACCGAGGCCCCTTTTTTGACATTGGGCCCTGAAATGCCCCTTTTCTCCACAAGCGAAACATCCTCGATCCCGGGGAGAAAAAAATGTGACCCTTTGAAGGGTTTTCGCATCTCGGGGACTTTCCCTTGGGCTTCCATGACCTGCATAAGGGTCTGGCACATTTGGGCCTGTGCTTGAGCTACCTGGAGCATCAAATCAGCCGATGGTGAACCTTCCTCGACTTTCCTCCTATCTGCAGCCGTATATACACATATATATATATATACAGTGCCTTGCGAAAGTATTCAGCCCCCTTGAACTTTGCGACCTTTTGCCACATTTCAGGCTTCAAACATAAAGCTATAAAACTGTAATTTTTTGTGAAGAATCAACAACAAGTGGGACACAATCATGAAGTAGAACGAAATTTATTGGATATTTCAAACTTTTTTAACAAATAAAAAAACTGAAAAATTGGGCGTGCAAAATTATTCAGCCCCATTAAGTTAATACTTTGTAGCTCCACCTTTTGCTGCGATTACACCTGTAAGTCACTTGGGGTATGTCTCTATCAGTTTTGCACACAGAGAGACTGAAATTTTTGCCCATTCCTCCTTGCAAAACAGCTCGAGCTCAGTGAGGTTGGATGGAGAGCGTTTGTGAACAGCAGTTTTCAGTTCTTTCCACAGATTCTCGATTGGATTCAGGTCTGGACTTTGACTTGGCCATTCTAACACCTGGATATGTTTATTTGTGAACCATTCCATTGCAGATTTTGCTTTATGTTTTGGATCATTGTCTTGTTGGAAGACAAATCTCCGTCCCAGTCTCAGGTCTTTTGCAGACTCCATCAGGTTTTCATCCAGAATGGTCCTGTATTTGGCTCCATCCATCTTCCCATCAATTTTAACCATCTTCCCTGTCCCTGCTGAAGAAAAGCAGGCCCAAACCATGATGCTGCCACCACCATGTTTGACAGTGGGGATGGTGTGTTCAGGGTGATGAGCTGTGTTGCTTTTACGCCAAACATAACTTTTTGCATTGTTGCCAAAAAGTTCGATTTTGGTTTCATCTGACCAGAGCACCTTCTTCCACATGTTTGGTATGTCTCCCAGGTGGCTTGTGGCAAACTTTAAAGGACACTTTCTATGGATATCTTTAAGAAATGGCTTTCTTCTTGCCACTCTTCCATAAAGGCCAGATTTGTGCAGTATACAACTGATTGTTGTCCTATGGACAGAGTCTCCCACCTCAGCTGTAGATCTCTGCAGTTCATCCAGAGTGATCATGGGCCTCTTGGCTGCATCTCTGATCAGTCTTCTCCTTGTATGAGCTGAAAGTTTAGAGGGACGGCCAGGTCTTCGTAGATTTGCAATGGTCTGATACTCCTTCCATTTCAATATTATCGCTTGCACAGTGTTCCTTGGGATGTTTAAAGCTTGGGAAATCTTTTTGTATCCAAATCCGGCTTTAAACTTCTCCACAACAGTATCTCGGACCTGCCTGGTGTGTTCCTTGTTCTTCATGATGCTCTCAGCGCTTTAAACGGACTTCTGAGACTATTACAGTGCAGGTGCATTTATACAGAGACTTGATTACACACAGGTGGATTCTATTTATCATCTTTAGTCATTTAGGTCAACATTGGATCATTCAGAGATCCTCACTGAACTTCTGGAGAGAGTTTGCTGCACTGAAAGTAAAGGGGCTGAATAATTTTGCACACCCAATTTTTCAGTTTTTTATTTGTTAACAAAGTTTGAAATATCCAATAAATTTTGTTCCACTTCATGATTGTGTCCCACTTGTTGTTGATTCTTCACAAAAAATTACAGTTTTATATCTTTATGTTTGAAGCCTGAAATGTGGCAAAAGGTTGCAAAGTTCAAGGGGGCCGAATACTTTCGCAAGGCACTGTATATACATACAATAAACCGTTTAATAGGGGATAACCCCCTGCATCAAAATGAAGTTAAAAAATTTTTTTTTAAAAATAGTCAACAGTTCATAAAAAAAGTGTTAGTGTCCTAATTAGGACCTATAAGGCAGAGCATTGTTGTTCATAGTGGTACTTCAGTTAAAAAACCCAAACTTTTCCAATAAACACCACGTTGTGCAGTGAATTCCAGTGCTCTTACTAGTGTCCCCCTCTGGGGTTGCACTCGCCAGATATCAGTCCCCTGTGCAGGGGTATCCCACTTTGTTTAGCTGCCTTTAAGGAGGGCTCCTCTCTCTTCGCCTTCACTCAGTAACAGAATCTGCAGGCTCCCCCGGCTCCGTCCTGTGTGTGCTCCCAGCGCTCCCTCCTCAGCCACACACCGCCATGGGAAAACTTTGTTTTTTTTTACTGAAGTACCACTACGAACAACAATGTTCTGGATTTGTGATCCTAATTAGGACACTAACTAACTTTTTTATGAACTGTTTTTATGGACTGTATTTTTTTTTTTCTATTTTTTATTTAACTTCATTTTGATGCATGGGGTTTTCCCCTATTAAGCGGTTTATTGTGTGGGTTTGTGTGTGTGTGTGTGTGTGTGTATATATAATTGTTTTTTTGTTTGTTTTTTGTTTCTTTTCATCATACTGTGATTGGATCCTAATTCATTTTGAACACAATTAATTTGGCACGTAGACACTTTAATTACTGCACCTGCACTTTCTTTAATACTGTATATGCACTGGTAATATATATGATTACATTGTATGTGTATTGCATTTTAAGCACTGTTTGCACATGCACTATTTTGCACAACTTATTATTTTCTTTGAATTCTCATTGAACTTTATGACATGTACAGATTCACATCATTTAATTATTTAAGGTGACACCTGCATATATCTAATTAGATTTGAGAGCAGCGGCTATACCCACTTCTAACCAACATAATTTGTCCGAATTCCGAGCAAATTTTCTTTAAAAAATCGTAATTAAGAATTTTCCTTCAAATCTTTTGCAAAATTAGTGGACCACAGCAACAGCCGATTTTTATGCAGCCATCAAATTTGAGTGATCAGGCATACTGAAAATTTTTGGAAAAGCAAACGTATTTCTAATCAATGAAGGGAGAATCGTGCGAGAAATATAATCGAAAAAGAAATGCGCATGAGTTGTGACCTGGAAAGAAAAGAACATTCCCAGCCACAAAAATTATTTTTTGTAGTAACATGAGGTGAAATTAAAGGCTTGGTTGGTCGAAGTTCTAAATCAATGGTGGCACCTTTGGATTACAGAACGCACAAAATGTCTGATTTTCGAAGGAAATTTTGTTCGGAATTCGACCCATGTATGACCTACATTAGAACATCTTTTCTTTTAACCACTTGCCGACCGCCGCAAGTACATATACTGCGGCGGTCAGCCCCGTGCAGGCAAAGTGACGTATGGGTACGTCACTCGCCCGCAAGCCAATAGGGGGCGAGCTCCCGCTCGTTCACGGGCATCCCCGTGCGAGTGACCGGCGGTTCCGATGTCCGCCGGTCACTCGCGATCTCCTGCTGGAGAGGGAGAAAGGCAGGCGGCTGATGTAAACACAGCCACCTGTCATTCTCCCTGATGTAACAGCGGAGAGCATACGATCCTGCTATGTAGGATCGTATGTCTCTGTGGTTACATCAAAAGCCACACCCCTTTACAGTTAGAAGCACGCCCCTAGGGACACACTTAACCCCTTGCTCTCTAATAAAGTTAACCCCTTCCCTGCCAGTGTCATTATTACAGTAACAGTGCATATGTATAGCACTGATTACTGTAGTAATGTCACTGGCCCCCCCAAAAGTGTCAAAAATGTCAGTCAAGGGTCCAATCTGTCCGCCGCAAAAAAAGTCGCAGATCGCCGCCATTACTAGTTAAAAAAAAATAAAAATTACATAAATCTTTCCCGTAGTTAGTAAACGCAATAACTTTTGCGCAAACCAATCAAAATATGCTTATTGCGATTTTTTTTTTACCAAAAATTTGTAGCGGAAAACAAATTGGCCTAAAATGTTAAAAAATTTAGAATTTTACATTTTGGGGGGGGGGGGGGATTTCATATAAAAAAAATATATAAAAAATATTGTTATTTTTTCAAAATTGTCGCTCTTTTTTATTTAGAGCGCAAAAAGTAAAAATCGCACAGGTGATCAAATACCACCAAAAGAAAGCTCTGTTTGTGGGAAAAAAAGGACCTCAATTTAATTTGGGTACAGCGTTGCACGACCGCGCAATTGTCCGTTAAAATCACGCAGTGCCAAATCGCAAAATAGGCCCTGGTCTTTGAGCAGCCAAATCCTCCGGGGCTTAAGTGTTTAAAGCACCTGGAATGTATTTAGCCAATTTCAACTGAGAGCTCAACTGAGAGATGTATTATCTTTAGGTGATTATTTCATTTTAATATATATATATATATACATATATATATTTTTTTTACTATTGTAGCACCCTCCTAGTTAGGTGCTTGTGAGAGAGTATAGTTTTGAGCTTTGTCTGCTTACCAGTGGGCCTGCAGGTAAATCTGTGTAGTACTCTGCCTACCAGAGAGCAGGATCTGTTAGTGAGGTCTGCTCATTGTGCTCAGTATGCAATTCATTCAGTCTGGAGAGTGTTTAACGCTGGTCCAATAGGGAGGCATGTTTTACAGTGAGAGGAAACCTGACAAATGGGTGCATAGGCTTTTGATACAGCCCTGATGATTGCAGAGGGCAGGTCGCTGTTAGTGAGGTCTGCTTATTGTGCATCAGGGGCGGACGTACAGGGGCGCAATGGTCGCCACCGCGACCGGCCCCATGCTGCAGGGGGCCCGTGAGGTCCCCCTATATACCAGTCTCCCGAGAGTCCTTCCGCCCTGAGCTCGCGGGTGTCCGTTATCGGAAACAAGCATACCAGAGAGACCGGCACCACAGAGACCAGCATACCACGGAAACCAGCATACCACAGAGACCAGCATACCATGAAGACCCGCACCACAGAGACCAGCATACCACAGAGACCGGCACCACAAAGACCAGCATACCACCGAAACTGGCACCACAGAGACCAGCATACCACAGAGACTGCATACCAGGGAAACCAGCATACCACAGAGACCGACACCACAGAGACCAGCATATAATTATATACCCACACTGAGGCCAATATTACTGACAGCATTTCCCGCCAACAGTACGCATCAGCAGTAACCGCTAGCAGTACCCACCGTCAGTACCCGTCAGCAGTACCAGCCAGCAATATCCACCGTCAGTACCTGCCAATAGTACCCACCGTCAGTACCCACCAGCAGTATCCGCCAGCAGTAACCGACCACAGTAACTGCCAGCAGTAACCAGCAGCATTACCAGCTAGCAGTAACCACCAACAGTACCCACCAGCAGTACCAGCCAGCAGTACCCACCATCTGTACCCGCCAGCAGTAACCACCAGCAGTACCAGACAGCACAATGAAAGTCTGCAAAATAAGTAAAAAGGTATGTGCATTAGTGTGTGTAAATTGATGCAATGTGTTTTTTAATACCTAGCTGTGTTCTGTCATAATAAAAAATCATGTCATTGTTCATACATGTATGAAGAAGGACATGAGATTTTCTAATATAACTGAGTTAGTAATAAAAACCTGACATTTATTACTATACGATGATTAGCAGTGATACAACAAGTACTATTTTTAGGGCTCTGAAGGTACAGTAGATACCAACTCTGGATGACAACTAGGCAACACCCATATCAATAATGTGCGCCATATGTACCAGACCTTAATCTCCATAAAATACAGCATACAGAACACACCTGGCTTTGGTTAACCCTTTATATTCTGTGGGAGCCTGACGCATCCCAATGAAGGAACTCATAATTACACTATATTGTCAAAAGTATTGGGACGTCTGCCTTTACACGCACATGAACTTTAACCACTTCTGGACCGGAAGGATTTGCCCCCTTAATAACCAGGCCATTTTTTGCGATTCGGCACTGCGTTACTTTAACCACTTTACCACTGGAGGATTTCGCTGTCTTGGCCACTTTTTGCGATTCGGCGCTGTGCGACTTTAACTGACAATTGCGCGGTCGTGCTGTACCCAAACAAAATTTACGTCCTTTTTTTCCCACAAACAGAGCTTTCTTTTGGTGGTATTTGATCACCTGTGCGATTTTTACTTTTTGCGCTATAAACAAAAAAAGAGCGTTTATTTTGAAAAAATAACAATATTTTTAACATTTTTTTTATGAAATTCCCCCCAAAAAAATGTAAAAATTAAAATTTTTTTTAACATTTTGGCCAATTTGTTTTCTGCTACCTATGTTTGGTAAAAAAAAAATCACAATAAGCGTATTTTGATTGGTTTGCGCAAAAGTTATTGCGTTTACTAAGGGAAAGATTTTTGTCATTTTTGGTGTTTTTTTTTTTTTAACGAGTAATGGCGGCGATCTGAGATTTTTTTTGCGGGACTGCGACATTGCAGCGGACAGATCGGACCCTTGACTGACATTTTTGACACTTTTGGGGGTACCAGTGACATCACTGCAGTAATCAGTGCTATATATATGCACTGTTACTGTAAAAATGACACTGGCAGGGAAGGGGTTAATTTTATTGGAGAGGGAGGGGTTAATGTATGCCTGGTGCTTACTGACGTGTGGGGGGAGGTGACTGAGTGAGGCAGGGACAGATCGCATGTTCAGCTATGCTGAACACTGCAATCTGTCACTCCCTGTCACTTAGGAGATCCGCCCGCTCCGTTTACACAGACGGGCGGATCTCCAAACTAGATTCCCCGACGATCGGGGAAGAGCAGCGGCGATCGCCGCTGCTCCTCCCCTGGCCCGACTCCCGCTGTGACTGAAAACTGCAGGAGCATGCCTCCGGCAGCGCGCGAGCACCGCCTACAGGGGGGCGGAGTCCAGTGACGTAGTACTACGTCGCTAGACGATAACGAGCCACATTGCTGCAGTAGCAGCAATGTGAGCAGACGGAAAGTGGTTAACGGACAATTGTGCGACGCTGTACCTAAATAAGATTGATGTCCTTTTTTCCCATAAATGGAGTTTTCTTTTGGTGGTATTTGATCACCTGTGCGATTTTTATTTTTTGCGCTGTAAACAAAAAAACAGCGACAATTCTGAAAAAAAAAAAAAAATATTTCTCTATGGTTCATCGATACACAAAGCTCCATATCTTCATTACCATTGAGTTATGCTCCTCCAATCAGGAATAGGCACTAGGCAGGAAAAAAAACTTTACCATGCTCATGGGACTGTCCCTGCAGGCATGACCCCACACACTCTACTTCAGATTGCAGTTTGTTTCTGCCTAGTTTAGGAAAAGGACCTAGCTCCCTGCTGGGAATTCGGTCTTAGCTGTAAATAGGGAATTTTTATTATTTTGTGATTTTTTTTTTCAGTAGTTAGTTCCTGGAGAACTACAAGCAACAGCCGACTGTGGTTTCGGACTAGATAATCCAGATCCTTTAGGTCTCGCAGCCTGGCCAGCGAGCGTGAGCAGGTTATAGTCCAAAACTAGGCCTCACCACGACAGTGCCCCGATGGATGGGGACGATAATGCAAGTGAACCATCCCGTGGGGGTGCGATCGACCTGGAATGCCCTGAGTCGCGGTGTACCCCCTGACTGACAGCACCCCCACCCCGGGTGGGAGGTGATCTATTTCGGAGTGGCGCCCACCTGGTATAGTGGTATGGTGAGTAATTGTCCACCCAAAACCTCTAGCGGTCTCGGGGCAGACGTGGGCCCTAACCCTGGAATGGTCAGACCCTTAGGGCTCCCTCGATTCCCCTGGCTTCTCAGGAGGACTAGGCCCAAACCCCTCAGTTTTTTTCCCCCTACCCTGTGCAGGTTCCTAACTTGGGGGGCCGAAATAGTGCGGCCACTGTGGCTTCTTTTTTTGATGGGGGTGGTTGGTCCTGGTGGGATCCCTTCCTAGGGACCCTTCGATGCCTGATGTTCTGGGACCCCTTTTTGGGGGTCCTGGAGAGCGCATGGCGCGCCGTTGGGGTATTACATGGGCATCCATTTTCTGTTAGTTCCCTGTAGGAATGCATGGGGTGGCAAGTTTTCCTGTGGTCCACGAGCAAAGACATAGGCTGTTCCTTCCTTTTCCTGTGCAGATTAGTTTCATTTTGTTTTCACAGAGAATGCTGGCAGTCTCATGAGCAGTTCAGTTACGTTTTTCTGGGGTTCCCTTCGGGTTTTCCTTGTAAACTCTGGTATTAGATTGTGCTAGCCTGGGGTTTGGTAGCCTGCTCAGATAGTGGTAAGATCACGATTTGGCGACTCTTAAAGGTACAGTGCACTTTTTTTCTTGCTAGTGTAAAATGAAGTTCCGGGATAAAATTTCTCCTGCAGACCCCTTAGGTGCTGCTGCAGACCCTTCTGGGTCACAGTCACGGCCCGATCGCACAACATTTTTACAAAGCCTGATGACAAAAGTAGATTTTGTAATTACAAGTGTTGCCAGCCGCAAACGCCCTCTGCCTTTACCTCCATCGGCAGTGTCTTCAGACTCTGAGGCAGATATGGCCCCTGCAGGCTCACCCCACCCTACGGGGACGGTGTCTTTGCATTCTGACGGTGAAGAGGACCTGTCCTCATCAGCCGCAGTGCAGGAAAGCGCCTTGGTGGAAGCTCTTATAGTTTCAGTGTGGGAAACTCTCAAAGTGGCTGATGAATCTACAGCGTCGGGTACGCAGGTGTCTTTTGGCTCCCGCAAATCCCAGAAATCAGGCAAGGTGTTTCATGCCATTGTGGATGAACAATGGCGGCGCACCAAGCACTTGCTAGTGGTGCCTAAGTTTCACCCAGTTTCCAGGCTAAATAAGTTTACTGTGGTTTCAGTGGAGGAATCACCAACTTTTGCGGACCCCGTGGATAGACAGATGGAGTCCCTATCCCGCCATTTACACATGATAGCGGGTTCCATATTGAAAACTACTTTTGTGAACATTCTGGGGTCACAGATGGATACTAAATGGGTGAATTTATTAAAAGCAAATACTGGGGTACTTAGACAATCTCCTATTGAGAGCGGACTCTCATTCAGCCCTGGTGGGCGACCTCACGATCACTGTCCAAACCCTGCAGGAGTTCAGGTGGACCATCAATTTCAAGAAATCTGCCCTGATACCTTCCCTGAGACTGGATTATCTGTGCCTGACTCTGAACTCTGCCTTGGCGAGGGTCTTTCTTCCCCCGGACAAGCTGCAAAAGTTGCAGGAGGCTATTCTGTTACTGTTGGGAACCTATCTGCCCTCTCTGAGAACCTGCATGCTGGTATTGGGTCTGATGGTATCAACCTTCGAGGCGGTTCCGTTTGCTCAGTTCCATACCAGACCTTTACAAAAGGAGATTCTTGTCAAGTGGAACAAGGATCCAAAGTCCTTGGACACTGTAATTCGGTTGAGCCACAACACATAATCTGCTCTGTTGTGGTGGCTTCAGTCACCAGCACTATGCCAGGGCAAGTCCTTCCTCCCGTTGTTTTGGACGGTGGTAACCATGGACGCCAGCCTGTTAGGCTGGGGTGGGGTGCTGGGGAAGCTCTGTGCCCAGGGAACCTGGACAGAAGAGGAGTCCAAACTGTCGATAAATGTTTTGGAGTTCAGAGCGATAAAGCTTTGTCTGCGACAATGGACAACTCAGCTGCAAGATTGTCCAGTTTGGATTCAATCAGACAATGCCACGGCTGTGGCTTACATCAATCACCAGGGGGGCACCAAGAGTGTCCTGGTGGCCAAGGAGGTGGCCGAGATTCTGACCTGGGCGGAAAAGTTTGTTCTAGCTCTTTCTGTGTGCACAGCCCAGGTGTGGAAAACTGGCAAGCAGAGTCGTCGGGTGTTGGACCAAGGGGAGTGGTCACTACACCCGGAGGTGTTTCATCTTCTGTGTGTTTTTCGGTGGGGGATGCCAGAGGTCGATCTGTTTGCTTCTGGTCTCAACAAGAAGGTGCAGAGGTTCGTAGCCAGGTCTCGAGATCCTGTGGCCGACGCCACGGATGCACTGGTGGCCCCTTGGGGTCAGTATCGGCTGATTTATGCTTTCCCTCCATTAACACTTCTGCCAAGGCTTCTACACAGGGTAGAGATTGAAAGGATTCCAGTCATTCTGGTAGCCCCAGACTGACCTCGCCGGTCTTGGTATGCAGACCTGGTAAGGTTGGTCACCGATGCTCCTTGGAGACTTCCTCTCAGGGAAGATCTGCTGTCTCAAGGCCCGATCTTCCGTCCTGCTTTACAGCAGCTGGCTTTAACCGCATGGCTGTCGAAGATATATCATCGTACGCGGAAATCGTACATTTAATGTTGTGAATTGTTGAAGGTGCACCCTTGCTTGTTTTCCATTGCTAGGGTTTTGGCCTTTCTACAAAAAGGGGTTGAACAGTGGTTGGCTTTGGGCACTATCAAAGGCCAAGTGTCGGCTTTGGCTATATATTTCCAACGCCCGTTAGCCACGCATGCCTTGATTTGTACTTTCGTACTTTTGTTCAGGGAGTGCGCCACGCTCCTCCGAGGCGCTCCATGGGATCTCAATTTGGTATTATCTGTTCTTTGCTTTCATTTTCTCAGAAGGTTGCCTTTTTGGTGGCTATCACTTCTGCTCGCAGTCTCTGAATTGGCGGCGTTGTCTTGCCGCTCACCTTATCTGGTGGTCCACAGAGATAAAGTGGTACTTCGACCTAATCAGTCTTGTCTTTCTAAGGTGGTCTCTGATTTTCATTTGAATATAGACATTGTGTTGCCGTCACTCTGTCCCAAGCCTAAGCATTCTAAGGAAATTGCTTTGCATTCTTTGTATGTGGTTCGGGTGATCAGGGTTTACCTGGAGGCCACTGAGTCTTTTAGAAAATCAGACGCTGTTTTTGTCCTTACCTAGGGACCTTGTAAAGGATTGGCTGCGTCTGCTGCGACCATATCCAGATGGATTAGGCAGACAGAGGTTCAGGCTTATTCGCTGAAGGGTCAGGTTCCTCCTTTCCCAGTGAAGGCGCATTCTACTAGGGCGTTGAGTGCTTCTTGGGCTTTTCGCCATCAAGCATCTGTGATGGAATTTTGCAAGGCAGCAACTTGGTCGTCCATGCATACTTTTACAAAGTTCTACAAAGTAGATGTGTTGCCATCTTTGGATGCCTCTGTTAGCCGCTAGGTTTTGCAGGCTGCTGTATTAGAGAATTTTTTTTGTTCTCTTTGAGGGTGTATGCTTTTTCCTGGGTAAGCTCAAGTTTTTTTTTTTACCTGGTTGGCTAAGTTTAGCCTTTGGGAAATTACGTTCTTCTTTGCGTTGTTCTCCCACCCCTCATGCCAATACTGCTTTGGGACATCCCAATGGTAATGAATATATGGAACTGCGTCTTGTCGATAGAGAAAATTTGAAATTTTTATAAGAACTTACCGTAAAATCCTTTTCTCTGAAGATCGACAAACGCAGCACCCACCCCTCTACTTTTGAGTGTATGGGGTTGTTTGTCTACTATATACTGCTTGCAACAAAACTGCATTCTGAAGCAGAGTGTGTGGGGTTATGCCTGCAGGGACAGCCCCATGGGCGTGGTAAAGTTTTTTTTCCTGCCTAGTGCCTATTGGAGGAGCATAATCCATTGGTAATGAAGATATTATTATCATTATTTCAGGTACTTGTATAGCGCTGTCAATTTACGCAGCGCTTTTACATATACATGGTACATTCACATCAGTCCCTGCCCTCAAGGAGCTTACAATCTAAGGTCCCTAACTCACATACATACACAGTAGGGCCAATTTTTTTTTATACAGGATCCAATTAACCTACCAGCATGTCTTTGGAGTGTGGGAGGAAACGGGATTACCTGGAGGAAACCCACGCAGGCACAGGGAGAACATGCAAACTCCAGGCAGGTAGTGTCGTGGTTGGGATTGGAACTAGCGACCCTCTTGCTGCTAGGTGAAAGTGCTAACCACTACACCACTGTGCTGCCCAAGATATGGAGCTGCATCTGTCGATGAACTTCAGAGAAAAGGATTTTACAGTAGGTTCTTACAAAAATCAAATTTTTTCACATTTTGCTATATAAAATTCCTAAAAAAATGATTTAAAAATCAATTTTTTTCATCCTTTTAGGCCAATTTGTATTCTGCTACATATTTTTGGTAAAATATCTTATCAAAATATCATGAAATTGATCATTTATCATAAATAAATAAGTGTATTTTGATTGGTTTGCACAAAAGTTATCACGTCTACAAACTAGGGGAATTTGTCATTTTTATCTTAATTTCATTTTTGTACCATGGCGGCGGCAAACTGCGATTTTCAGCGGACAGATCGGACACCTAACTGACATTTTTGCCACTTTTGGGGGGGGGGGGGACCAGTGACATAACTATAGTAATCAGTGCTAAAAATATGCACTGTTACTATATTAATGACACTGGCAGGGAAGGGGTTAACATATGGGTGATTAAAGGGTTAAGTGTGAGCCTAGGGAAGTGTTTTCTAACTGTATGGGGGAGGACTTGTGAAATGTACACCGAGACCTGTGATCTTGTATAGGAGGATCACAGGCGCTCTGTGATAATTTCAGAGAGAACAACGGTTAGCTGTGTTTACAACAGCTGACCGTCCTCCTCTCTCAGCGGGTGCCCGGCGCCAATCAGTGGCGTCAATCCCGTGGATCGGCATCCCCGCTGCCTAGTGTCTCGCCCCCAGGACTGCTCCTGTGAACCGCCATACAGGTACAGCGATTCACGCAGCCGAGCCAGCCTGCTGCAGTATATATGCAGCGGGAGGGCGGCAAGCGGTTAATGGCATCTAGTCTTAGTCCATAGGGATTAATATTGAGGTGGCCCACCCTTTGCAGCTATAACAGCTTTGATTTTTCTTCCAGAAGCACATTTGTGAGGTCAGGCACTGATGTTGGACGAGAAGGCCTAGCTCGCAGTCTCCACTCTAATTCATCCAAAAGGTGTTCTATCTGGTTGAGGTCAGGACTCTGTCCAGTCCTCCACCACAAACTTGCTCATCCATGTCTTTATGGACCCTGCTTTGTGCAGTGGTGCGCAGTCATGTTGGAACAGAAAGGGGCCATCCCCAAACTGTTCCCACAAAGTTATGAGCATGAAAGTGTCCGAAATGTCTTGGTATGCTGACGCCTTAAGAGTTCTCTTCACTGAAACTAAGGGGCCAAGCCCAACCCCTGAAAAACAACCTCACACCATAATCCCCCCTCCACCAAATGATTTAGACCAGTGCACAAAGCAAGGTCCATAAAGACATGAATGAGCAAGTTTGGGGTGGATGAACTTGACTTGCCTGCAGTCTTGACTTGAGTCCTGACTAGGGATAGACCGATATGAACACTAGTACTACTCACTTTCAATACTCCCAGTTAAGTAGAACAATATTATAGAAAGCATAACATTTCAGCATGTTCACCAGTTAAACGGCTTCTGTTTTTTTCATATATTGCTGCCACTTCGCTAAAAACGCACTCACTTGGTACCGAGGAAGGAGGAGCAGAAAGGAATCTTCTAGCATGAGAAGCAAGTCTTTTGTAGCGGGCCTCATTTTCTTTCCACCACTGAAGAGGATGATTACTCAGTCAATTACTGGTTCTTCAAATAGAGATGAAGTTCATCATCCAGGGTCATTATTGCAGATTCAGAAGAATCCTCGGCATGAGGCCCCAATAAAACACTGAACATGGCATCTATTTGACCATGACAAAGTTTTCCCAAAATCGTCTTTCAGGACAGGCACCGTGAGAGAACCTGGCTCCTCCCTTCTGAGGAAACACCGCCCCAATTTCTTGGATTAAAGCCCCCTGCCAGCATGCTGCCTCAGTTCTGGTGTTTCCTCCGGAGGGGAGACACCATCCAGGAACCAAGCTGAGCAGCCAGGGGGCTGAGGCTAAAACATCCAAGAGGGAGCCAGGCTCTCTCAAGGCGGCTGTAATGCAGGCTGCAGGACCGAGGTCGGATCCCACTCACCTGCAAGGAAACCGCAGAACGTCGCCCCAGGTCCGGCTCAGTGGAGTAGAGGACTGGGGGGCCTGCTCTCCACGCTCGGCGAGAGCGTTCCGGCGGAAGAAACGACCCGCCTCCCGCTTTAGCGGCAGGTTCTCGTGGAGTGACCGTGCCGGACGTTGGATGACGTCATGTCCAGCGGAGGCGGGCACTTCCGCCGGCAAAGGTCGCGACTTCCGGTTCCCAGGTCGCGTATAGGAGAGCGGGCCGGACGAATGGCTGGTGCCGTACAAGCTGGGGGACAGCTGAAACGGACGCGGCAAGCCACCCCTGGAAGATGTCTGAGGCACAGGCCACAGCGACTGCTCCTGGGGAAGCCAGCACCAGCCTGCAAAAGGTAAGGAACCCTGGGGAGGTGTTCCCTTACCTTTTCCCTCCTAAACTTCATGGTGTTTTCCCTTTCCTTGTGTGGCTTCAGGGAGGAAGGAGGGGCGTTAGGGGGTACACTGGGGTCCTTGGTGATGGTTGTCCCTAGTAACACTCCCTAGGGGGTCCTTTCCTCAGCTGGGGGTCATTGTTAATTCCATCCTTATGTATTTCAGACTAAATCCCTGGACAGCTCTAAGTCATCTCATGTCTCTAAAAAGAAATGCCCATCATGCAAAGTTACGATGAGAAATTCCTGGCCCAAAGCACTCTGCAAAGAGTGTCTAGATAACTTAGTCAGGGAACATGAGGAAGAAAGGAATATGGACCTTGCTACCTCAATCAAAGAACTCTCTAGCACTGTTCACTCATTTAAAGACTTGTTTTCCAAAATTCAAATACCTCAGAGTTCCCCCCAGCTGGCTCAACAGGAACCGACCCCACCAGTGGTACCCTCAACTAGCAGGGAGGCACTGGGGGGTTTGCAAACACAGGACGAATGTGATAGTACCCCCCCCCCGGCTTCGCAGGAGGAATCAGACACGGAAGGTTTGGATGGTGAATCCGTAAAACCTTCCAGATACAAACCAACCCTTGAAGAGATGGAAAAACTCTTGGGAGCTATTCATACCACCTTGGGTATTCAGGAGGAGAAGAAGACTTTGTCTCTTCACGACCAGATGTATCTCGGGTTAAGCGAACAAAAGAAAAAGGCTTTCCCGGTACATGAAGTGCTAATAGACGCAGTCAAAAAAGAATGGCAGGACCCGGAGAGAAAGCCTTTCTTCTCCAGGGCCCTGAAAAGGAGATATCCTTTTGACGAAGGTGAAACATTAGTTTGGAATAAATCGCCAAAGCTGGATGCAGCCTTTTCAAGGGTGTCTAGGAACACGGATTTGGCCTTTGAGGACATGGGTTCCCTTCCTGACCCTATGGACAAAAGAATGGATTCCCTACTTAGAAAGACATGGGATTCCACTCTGGGTAATCTAAAACCTGCTATGGCCATCACAGTGGTCGCCCGCAACCTTGAGTACTGGCTAACGCAGATTAAAGCACACATCGAGGGGGACACTCCTAAGGAGACAATTCTGTCTTCCTTTCCCGTACTACTCCAGAGCGTAGCTTATATTGCGGACGCCTCAGCAGAGTCAGTGCGGATGTCGGCAAGATCCTCAGCCTTAGCCAATTCGGCAAGACGAGCTCTCTGGCTGAAAACATGGCAGGGAGACGTTGGTTCTAAATCAAAGCTCTGTGACATTCCTTTCACAGGGGATCTTTTGTTTGGCCCCAAGTTGGAAAGGTGTTTAGACCGAACAGCGGACCATAAGAAGTCCTTCCTAGTCAAGCAGGGACGTAAGGAATTTTCTAAGAAGAAATCATATTCACAAAAGAATTGTTCTGTCCCCAAAAGATTTGAGGGACAAAGGAAGCCATGGGTCCAAAGGGGTAGGGGCCGAGGAGGGGCTATTTTTCGCCCTCCTGAACCCCCCAAAAAATAAGTGACACTCTCACCACAGTGGGAGGAAGACTGGGGACCTTCCTCACACAGTGGGAGGAGATCACCTCCAGTCAGTATATTCTACAGATTATACGAAGAGGATATCGGCTGGAGTTTTCAACAACCCCACCTCACCGGATGTTTGTCACCAATCTTCCAAACTCCGAAAGGAAGGCCTCGGCCTTACTGTCCTCCTTAGAGGACCTGGAAAAACAGAGGGTCATATGCAGGGTACCACCAGAACAGTTGGAAAGGGGGTTCTACTCCCACATCTTTGTGGTACCCAAGCCCTCAGGAAAGTACAGACTTATCCTAAATTTAAATCCCCTGAATCTCTCAATCTTGTACAAGAGATTCAGGATGGAGTAAATTTTTTCAGTAAAAACTATCCTTCCCCCAAACTGCTTTATGGCTTCAATAGACCTGAGGGATGCCTACCTTCACATTCCTATCTCAGAGGAGAGCCAGAAATTCCTCAGGTTGGCCATAAGAACGGAGAAGAGCGTAAGGCACTTTCAGTTTCAGGCTCTTCCTTTTGGACTATCCTCTTCCCCCCACATATTTACAAAGGTCCTAGCAGAGGCCTTGGCATCAATACGGCTCAGAGGGATATCAATCATTGCGTACCTGGACGACCTGCTCCTGTTTGCATCCTCACAGGAACAATTGTCCAGAGACTTAGTGGAGATGAGGCAATTCCTGGAAAGCCTAGGGTGGCTATTAAACCTGGAAAAGTCCAACCTGATTCCGTCTCAGAAAGTTACATTCCTGGGATACGAATTGGACTCCACGCTACAACGAGTTTTTCTGCCCCTGACAAAGAGCCAGAAGATAGACGGGGCAGTCAGCCTTTTACAGGACAATCAAAGCATTTCAATAAGACAAGCCATGTCGACTCTGGGCTTACTTACAGCCACACTCCCAGCAGTTTCTTGGGCAGGACTTCACTTCCGCCCGTTACAGCTATTTATTCTAGAAATTTGGGATCACACGCAACACTCTCTGGATGCAGTAGTGCAAATCCCGACGCAGGTAAAAAGATCCCTGTGGTGGTGGAGAAAGATTGCGAATCTGTCGCAGGGCCTCTCCTGGACTCAGACGCCGTCAGTAATTCTCACCACAGATGCAAGCCGCACAGGTTGGGGGGCGCATCTCGGCTCCATGCCAGTGCAGGGGCACTGGGAAAGCAAAGGAATTGGAGCACTCCTCCAACTGGAAGGAATTAAGAGCGGTGGAACTGGCCCTGAAGACCTTTCACACAGAACTACAGGGTCACAGAGTACAGATCCGCTCGGACAACGCCACAGTAGTGGCTTATATCAACCGGCAAGGGGGTACAAGGAGCAAACCCCTATGGGCCTTGACGGAGAAAATACTCCAATGGGCCGAAGCCCATGTTCGCGCTCTCTCTCAGCAGTTCACTTGAAAGGGGAACTGAATCAGGTGGCCGACTTCCTGAGCAGGAAGACCCTCAGAGAGGGCGACTGGACACTCAATCAAGAGGTCTTCAGTTCCATCACCCAGAAATGGGGTGTGCCGGAGATAGATTTGTTTGCCTCTCGGCAAAATGCGAAAACGGGAATCTTCTTTTCCCTGAGCAGATGGGACAGAGCACTAGGAGTAGATGCTCTTGCACAGGCTTGGACATTCCCCGTGTGCTATGCCTTTCCCCCGCCAGTATTAATACCGGCAGTCTTGAAGAAGTTTCGGGAAGAGGATACCATCCTAATACTCATAGTACCACATTGGCCCAAAAGACCATGGTTCTCGCTCCTGAAAAAGCTAGCGGTAGAACCCCCCTGGATTCTACCAGCACGGAAGGACCTTCTTTATCAGGGCACAGTATTCTGCCCACAAGTGGAACGCTGGAACCTAGCAGCTTGGTTTCTGAGAAAAAGCTACTGAAGAGCAAAGGGTTCTCAGATTAGCTGGTGGAAACTCTGCTTAAATGCAGAAATAAAGAAACGCAAGCCATTTATCTTAAAACTTGGAAATGTTTCAATCTCTGGTGCAAAAAGAACTCCTTGAATGAAAGTAGTCCTATTACCGTAATGGAATTTCTTCAGGCGGGTGCGGACAAGGGCCTAGCCATCAGCACCCTAAAAAGCCAGGTTTCCGCAATAAGCGTATTCTTAGAAACATCCTTAGCCAGCAATCCCTGGGTAATTCATTTTTTCAAGGCCTTAAGTAGACAGAGACCGGTAAAACAATCTCCCGTTCCCCATGTGGGACTTGTCAGTGGTCCTACAAGCCCTCCTAGAGGAACCTTTTGAACCTATTACGTCTTGTGAGGTAAAGTTTTTAACCCTCAAGACTGTTTTTTTGGTAGCAATCACTACCGCAAGGAGAGTCAGTGAGCTTGAGGCACTCTCTATTAGATCTCCTTTTTTGCAAATCTTTGCGGATCGTATTATTTTCAAGACTGATCCGGCTTTCTTGCCCAAAGTAGTCTCTAAATTTCATAGGGATCAATAAATAGTATTGCCAACTTTTTTGTTCGAATCGAATCCTGTGAGGGAACAGGAGGTTAAATTTCATAAACTAGACGTTAAAAGATGTGTTCTCCAGTACATAGCTTTTACAAAAGAATTTAGAAAATCTGATTCCTTTTTGTTCTTTTTTTCTGCCTCTAACAGAGGTACGAGGGCATCGAGACGCTCGTTAGCAAGATGGCTTAGGTTAGCCATTAGCCAGGCCTACATTTCCTGTGGGAAGGAGGCCCCTATAGGTATTAAGGCACATTCCACTAGAGCTATGGCAACTTCTCAAGCGGAAAGAGCTGGTGCTACCCCGGAACAAATCTGTCGGGCTGCAACCTGGTCCAGTTATGGAACATTTACCAAACACTACAGACTGGACCTACTCTCCGCTAAGCATCAGGCCTTTGGCCGGAAGGTCCTTCAGGCGGTAGTCCCACCCTAAAAGTGAGTACTCGCTGATCTCTCAAGGTGCCTGTCCTGAAAGACGATTTTGGGAAAAATGTAGTTACTTACTGGTAACGTCTTTTCCAGTAGTCTTTCAGGACAGCACTGCTACCCACCCGATAAGGTCTGAACATAAAACAGTCAGAGGTTGGAGGTTAGTATAATTAACTTTTGTGTCTCCCCAGTGGCCGGAGGTGCTCTCCAAGAACTGAGGCAGCATGCTGGCAGGGGGCTTTAATCCAAGAAATTGGGGCGGTGTTTCCTCAGAAGGGAGGAGCCAGGTTCTCTCAAGGTGCCTGTCCTGAAAGACTATTGGAAAGGACGTTACCAGTAAGTAACCCAATTTTTTCTTCTATCCGTTGTCTTTTTGGACATTTTTCTCTTTTTGCAGCATCCTGCTCTTTCAGATTAGAAACCTGCTCTTCCTGACTTGTCTTTTCGGCAGGAACCTCCTGCACCTCCTGTTGAATATCTTCTGTTAGCCATTGTTTTGCCTTGGCCAATACGTCATCAGAAGAGAAAGCATGATTCTTGTATCAAGGATCCAAAAGACATGCAAGCACAACATTTTTATTCTCTTCATGCTTCTCAAAATGTTTGGTGAGGCTGTCCCTTATGGCCTGCCTACATGTTTTAGTACCACGTGTGTTGGATAATTCATTCTCTTGAAGAAGCATCTTCAGCACGCTCACACATGGGATGACAGATGACACACATGAGCCGTAATGACTCACCTCTAGTGTCATTTCCTCTATGGGAAGAAGGGTCTCAATGACATTGGCTACAATGTCCCATTGATCAGCAGAAGGACAAGAATATCCTCCATATTCACTTGAATAGATGGTAAGAGCTTGCTTCTGCTCCAGCATTCTTTGCAGCATGTGAAGTGTTGAGTTCAATCGTGTTGGAACAGCGTTAATCAAGTTGTTTTTGGGTAGGCCAAAGTCTTCTTGAATGCACCTCAGTCGCTGTTCGGCAAGTATTGAATGGTGGAAATGGCCTGCGCACCTCTTCAGCATGCCAGTTATATCAAGCAAAGCTCTCTGGTAACCATCATTTACCACAAGTTGGAGGGTGTGCCATGCAACTGAGGTCTGACACGTCAGCAAGCCTCATTCCTTTCACCATGTTCGCTCCGCTGTTTCGAAGCACAAGCATCACTCGGTCTTTGGTGATTCCTCAGTCTTCCAGCATGCGTAGAAACATTTCTCTAATGTACTCCCCAGTGTGCGATCCTTGCATCACTTTTGTATTCAACACCAAATGCCTTCTTGTCCATCTGCTGTCAATGAAGCGGCATGTAAGACTCATTAGTGTCTATGTTTGTCCTGACCAGCAGTCAGTCATGAATGAGAAGGAGTTGCCAGCATTCTCTGGTTTCAGTATAGCCTTTATTTTCTCAACGACCTTTTGGTGAATCTTTCCCAGCATTTCCCTTTCATATTTGTCACTCTTCAGTGTATACCTTGGCTCAACTATGGACATTAACCGCTTAAATCCAGAGTCAGACACCATTGTAAATGGCTGTTTATCCGTGACAATCATCTCTGTGATTACTCTGTCCAGCAGTTGTGATCTTCCATCCGAATTTAGCCACCTGTTTTTTTTCTGAAACATATCTGTTATTGTTGCCTGGGATACTGGTATTTCACCTTGTGCTGCATGATATAATTTAACATGATAAACTCTTAGATGGCCCCAAAGATTTGACGTATTTTTGTGGTGGTGGGTGGCTGGCTGGCACCCTGTGGTGGTGGCTGGCTGGCACCCTGTGGTGGTGGCTGGCTGGCTGGCACCCTGTGGTGGGTGGGTGGGTGGCTGGCTGGCGCACTGTGGGTGGGTGGCTGGCTGGCACCCTGTGGGTGGCTGGCTAGTACAGGGCCTGTGGGTGTGTGTGGCTGGCTGGCACTGGGCTGCTGTGGGTGGGTGTATGGCTGTGTTACTCCCGAGAGACTAGTCCCGACTCCAGATGAGACTGTCCAAGGCGAGGGAGGCGGCCTAAGAAGGCAGAAGGTTAGGCCCAGTGTGCAGAGGCGCGTGGCGCAACATACGAATTGACGTCACAACAATATCGGCAATATCAGCAAGTTCCATGGCCGATACAGATATATCGGGAAAAGTGAATATCGGCCCTCCAATAATCTGCTTTGCCGATGATCGGTTGATCCCCAGTCCTGACCTCAACCCCATAGAACACCTTTGGGATGAATAAGAGCAGAGACTGCGAACCAGGCCTTCTTGTCAAACATCAGTGCCTTACCTCACAAATGCTCTTCTGGACGAATGGCCAAGCATTCCCATAGACACACTCCTAAACCTTGTGAATAGCCTTCCAAGAAGAGTTGAAGCTGTTATAGCTGTAAAGGGTGAGTCAACCCTACAGACTGAGACTGGGATGCCATTAACAGCTTCCAGACTGCCCACCGCACATTTACTGTGGCAGACTGGCCCTCCAGCCGTAACCGGCGTAGCCCTACTTGCTCTAGGCAGCGGGAATGCCGATACACAGGACCGGTGGCAGCAATTGCCGCCGGGCACCCGTGATCGCTCCCCGCTGAGAGAGGACGGTCAGCTATTGTAAACACAGCCGACCATTCTTCTCTCTGAAATGATCCTTCTATAGAGGATCACAGGTCTCTATGGTAATTTCACAAGCCCCTCCCCCCATAGTTAGTAAACATGCCCCTAGGCTCACATTTAAGCCTTTGATCACCCGCTAGGTTAACCCCTTCCCTGCCAGTGTCATTATTACAGTGACAGTGCATATTTTTAGCACTGATTACTGTAGTAATGTATGTTGGAAAGCTGCGCTAACAAATGATATAGCAAATATAAGAACAGTGGGAATTTGAATACAGTCCAAGTTCATAAAAGAGTATCCAGGTCAAGTGTAATAGTTCAAGGAAGCCTCCAACAGACTCCGAGTAAAAGAAAGTCCACCACCAGAGAGCACTCGGTCAACCGCTGTGAAGCATGCATAAGGGGTATGCGCTTACCAGAAGGATACAGGTTTTAGGCATGGGTATACACCAAATAACTTCAAAGCCAGCTCCAGCGTAAGTCACCTCTCCCACCGAATGCAATCAGGGATAAAAACAGCACCAGCGGTTCCAGTAGCAGCGTCAGACATTCGAGCCCAAAGCGGACGAGGACACCTGAGAGACTCCAGGTAGAAGAAGCAGCTCATACACAGCTGTGTGATGGGGAGACTCGGGATCCGCTATTCCGCGCATGCGCCGCAGCCTACCCTTCTCTCTCCAGGCTGGCAGGGGAAGAGAGAGAAGGGTAGGCTGCGGCGCATGCGCGGAATAGCGGATCCCGAGTCTCCCCATCACACAGCTGTGTATGAGCTGCTTCTTCTACCTGGAGTCTCTCAGGTGTCCTCGTCCGCTTTGGGCTCGAATGTCTGACGCTGCTACTGGAACCGCTGGTGCTGTTTTTATCCCTGATTGCATTCGGTGGGAGAGGTGACTTACGCTGGAGCTGGCTTTGAGGATATTTGGTGTATACCCATGCCTAAAACCTGTATCCTTCTGGTAAGCGCATACCCCTTATGCATGCTTCACAGCGGTTGACCGAGTGCTCTCTGGTGGTGGACTTTCTTTTACTCGGAGTCTGTTGGAGGCTTCCTTGAACTATTACACTTGACCTGGATACTCTTTTATGAACTTGGACTGTATTCAAATTCCCACTGTTCTTATATTTGCTATATCATTTGTTAGCGCAGCTTTCCAACATATATTTGCCTCTAGTGTTTCCCACTAAAGCTGCAGCTCCTACTATTATTGCTCCAGCGCAGTTATTTACATCTGCTACTGTAGTAATGTCACTAGTCCCCTGAGAATTGTCAAAAATGTCAGTTGGGGGTCTAATCTATCCGCCGCAATGTCACAGTCCCGCTAAAAATCGCAGATCGCCGCCATTACTAGTAAATAAATAAATAAAAATTACATAAAAATGACATAAATCTTTCCCCTAGTTTGTAGACGCGATAACTTTTGCACAAACCAATCAAAATACGCTTATTGAGTTTTTTTACCAAAAATATGTAGCAGAATACAAATTTGCCTAAAAGGATGAAACATTTTGATTTTTAAACTATTTTTTTTTTTTTTTTGGGAATGTTCTATAGCAGAATGTGAAAAAGTGTTTTTTTTTTTTTTTTTTTAGAATTGTAGCTCTTTTGGTTATAAGAGTAGTTTTGGTTATAGTGCAAAAAATTTAAATTGCACAGGTGATAAAATACCACCAAAAGAAAGCTCTATTTGTGGGAAAAAAGGACATAAATTTTATTTGGTACAGTGTTGCAAGTCCGCGCAATTTTCTGTTAAAGTAACGCAATGCCGAATCGCAAAAAATGGCCTGGTCATTAAGGGGGAAAATCCCTCCGTTCCAGAAGTAGTTAAAGTTCATTTGCAGGGCGTGGCCGAGCAGCGGATGTAGCCGGACGTGTGAAGCTCTCGCTCCGCCGAACATCCTGTGCTATCATCCTTTTGGACACCCGATCGATCCGATCTTTTTCGCGGGACTCGTCCCTCTGTGATCCCCGGAGCTCCTGGTCTGTCAGGTGGGTCCCTCGAGCCGCTGCAACATGTCATCTCGGCAGACGACCGGCCGCCATGCTCCTGACCGCCAAGCCCAAGATGGCGCCCAGCTGCAGCGAGGCACACAGAAGCCTTCACATAAGGAGGCTGCCCAGAAGCTCTTCTCGAAGCCTGCCACAAAATCGGCCCCTAGTGTGACGACCGCTCCTGCTATCTCTCCTCCTCCGCAGTCAGATGCCGACGACACAGCCCCGCTGGGTGACATCTCTGCGCACCTTTCTGCCTGGGACACTGCAGGTAACTTCCAGTCCTCCTCCCCTGTGCCTGATGCTGAGCCCACCCTGAGGGACATAATGGCCGCAGTCACCACCAGTAACACCTCCCTTGCTGCTCTTACTGTAGAGCTGAGGGGTGTTAAGGCTGAAATCACTTTCATAAGGCATGATATGCAGAAGCTCAGGGAACGCACTGCGGCTGTGGAGGGCAGGGTCAGCTCCATCGAGGATGATTTACCCCCCCTTCAGAGGGAGGTTAAAAATACTGCACTTCTGGCTGCCCAACAGGCGGCCAGGCTGGAGGACCTTGAGAATCGGATGAGACGCAATAATGTGCGAGCTATTGGCATCCCAGAGAGGGCTGAGGGGAAGAACCCTGTTGCATTTATTGAGAATTGGCTGCTGGAAACTTTTGGCCGGGATTCTTTCACTCCCATGTTCTCCGTGGAAAGAGCGCACCGAGTCCCCATGCGCCCCCTCCCTCCTGGAGCGCCTCCCCGCACTTTCATTTTTAAATTGCTTAATTTTAAGGACAGGGATGTTATCCTAACCAAGGCCCGGAGCCTACAGGACAAGTTGGCGATGGACAACTCCAAGATCTCTCTTTTCCCGGACTACTCCGCAGAGGTGCAGAGGCAGAGAGCGAGGTTTGGAGAGGTGAAGAGGAGGTTGAGAGAGATGAATTTGCAATACGCTATGCTTTATCCTGCTAAGCTGCGAGTGGTGGCGCGGGATGGCGTGAAATTCTTTGAAAGCCCGTCGGCTGCGGCACAGTGGGTGGAGGTGGAGGGGCGGGCGCAGCGCCCCGACCGGTCTCCACGGCCAGGGGATCCTTGAGGCCTAACCTGTGGCCTAGCTGTGACCTGCATCTACTGTTGCTGATCGGGTGGTCCCCGTGATACCCCTATATGGGCGGAGGCTGCCCTATCTACCCGGACTACAGTTACCACCTTTGGTGGTCTTGAACGCTGTTCTAGTGGAGACTGCTATGCCAGCTGCGTCTCCCACCATTTTCCCCCCTATGGGTCCTGGTTGGACGGACTTTGCCGATGACCGACGCTCACTGAACCATGTTGGCGGTGGGCGCTCTAAGGATTCCGAACCTTCTGTTGACTGTTACCCCTCCCCGCACCTGTTTGTCCTGTTTTGCACCCTCTTCCTCACCACTGGAGATGACTATTGCAACCCTGCTGCCCCTGTTTGGGCCTCCTGCCCGAATGCCTGGAGCCTTCTCTGTGCCTGCTGGAGACTTGGTCTACCCCTTGCTGTTCGCAGTGCCTGGCTGATGCCCCCCTCTGTTCCACGTCCCTCCTTGCCCCTTTTTGTTGTCCTGAGATGTAGTGACTTCCGCTGCTTCAACATCCTTTCGTGTCCATCATACCTCTTGAATGACCATGGCTGATACTTTATGCTGCGTTTCCTGGAATGTGCGTGGCCTGAACAATCCGCTGAAGAGAACTGCTGTCCTCCGCAATCTGAAAAGACTAAAAGCGGACGTTGTTTGCTTGCAGGAGACCCACTTAGCTGCTGACCCCCCTCCCAGTTTGGCCCCTGGCTTGTACCCACATCAATACCATTCTAGTTACTCTACATATTCCAGGGGTGTGAGTCTGCTGATAAGGCGGGGGGTTAATTTTGCCTGCTCATCATCCTATGCTGACCCCGAGGGTAGATTTGTTATGCTAGTGTGTACTGTTGGGGGTCTGTCCTGCGCAATAATTGCTGTGTATGTGCCTCCGCCGTTTTCGGCTGGGATCATTGGTCTGCTGGCGGAGAGGATTGCTGGCCTTCCTGCGGTCCCTCTGCTGGTTGTTGGTGACTTTAATGCCACCCTGGACCCCTATTGGGACAGATTTACCCCTCGCTCCGGGCCCCCTCAGTCGATCGGCAATGGGTCTCCCTTTGCTCGGTTGATGGGGGAGTTGGGACTGACGGATGTTTGGCGGATGGGGCATCCGGGTGACCGGGTGTACTCTTGCTACTCGGCTGCACGGTCTGGCCTCTCCCGCATTGATATGGGGTTCGGCAATCCGGCCCTCTTGCCGCTGGTGGTTGGGGCTGAGTATGGCCCGAGATTGGTTTCGGATCATGCTCCGCTCCGGATCAGCCTGTCTCTGCCGTCTAGGTCGGGGAGACCCCTTTGGAAACTGAACCCTTTCTGGCTCACGCTATTTCCTAGTCCTGACCCCATACCCCAGTTACTAACTTCCTTTCTGACGTTTAATTTGGATACGGCTGCATTGGGGGTGGTGTGGGACTCTGCTAAGGCCTTCCTGAGGGGGCAGTTTAGTTATCTGATAAATAACATTAAATCTTCTACTGAGGAATGGGAGAACACCGTACTGGAAGAGGTGACCAGGGCGGAGGCGGCTTATGTTAATGACCCTTCGGAGGAGTCTCAACGCTCCTGGTTGGCAGCCCAGTCCCTCTCCAAGACGGTGGTTTTGCAAAGGGCTGAAAATAAGCGTTTTTTCCTACAGCAGAGGCATTTTGAGGAGGGGGAGAGTACTGGTCATGTGTTGGCTATGCTGGTTCGCTCCCAACAGCCGGCGGCATTTATTACCGCTCTGCGGGACCCTTCGGGGGCCCTGCTGAGCTCCACTCCTGAGATATCTAGGGTCCTACGTGAGTTCTACTCGGATCTCTACTCCTCTAAGGTGTCGGCCCCGCAGCGGGTGGTGGAGGATTTTCTGGACACCTGCGACCTGCCGGCGCTCTCTGCCCGGGAGGCGGGGGGCCTGGATGCTCCTTTAACTGCGGACGAGATTCTAATGGCACTAAAGGCCGCCCCACGGGGCAAGTCCCCGGGTGCGGACGGCCTGCCATCTGAGGTGTATGGCCGATACTCTGAGCAGCTGGTCCCGGTGCTCTTGAGGGTGTTCAATGACGCTTTCCGGAGAGGGACCCTGCCTGACTCTATGTGCGAAGCCATTGTGGTACTGATCCCCAAGCCTGGAAAGGACCCTATGCTAGCCGACTCTTATAGACCTATCTCCTTGTTGACCTCGGACGTTAAACTATTAGCTAAAATACTGGCCACTAGACTGTCCGCAGTAGTGCAGAGCATTATCCACAGGGACCAATCGGGCTTTATCCCCACGAGAGCTACGGCTCTGAACCTGCGACGCCTGTTTCTTAACCTTCAGCTCCCTGTGGATAATCCTGGTAATAGAGCAATCTTTTCGTTAGACGCAGCTAAGGCCTTCGACAGCGTCGAGTGGCCTTACCTGTGGGCGGTGCTGAGGCGTTTTGGAGTGGGGGACACCTTTATTAGTTGGGTTAAATTGTTGTATGCCAATCCTAGAGCCAGACTTAGGGTCAACGGGGACCTGTCGGAACCCTTCTGTTTGTTCCGGGGCACTCGGCAGGGGTGCCCACTTTCGCCTTTGTTGTTTGCCATGGCCTTAGAGCCGCTCGCGGCTCGTCTCCGGACTCATCCGGAGATTGTTGGCTTCCGACGGGGCCCTCATGAGGACGTGGTTTCCCTATATGCCGACGATACCCTCCTTTATCTGGGGGACACGGGGAGGTCGCTGAGCGAGGTCATGGATTTGATTGACTTTTTCGGCTCCTTTTCCGGGTTCTCAATAAACTGGGATAAGTCGGTCCTTATGCCTTTGGACCCAATCTTGGCCCCCCTGCCGGAAAGGGCTAGGGATGTCCGAGTGGTTGACCAGTTCCGCTACCTGGGGGTTCAGGTGACCCCGGATGTCGGCCGTTATTTGGAACTTAACCTAGTGCCCCTGCTTCATAAATTTAGACTTAAATGTACCGCTTGGTGTAAACTCCCTCTGTCGGTGGCGGGACGGGTCAATCTGGTAAAGATGATTTGGGCCCCTCAGCTCCTCTATGTACTCCACAACGCCCCTCTCTGGATCCCGAGACGCTGGTTCCTGCGTGTGGAATCCTTGTTTCGCGATCTAATCTGGAGGAAACGGGTGGCCCGTATTAGACTGACTACACTTCAGATGAGTAAGGACAGTGGGGGTCTGGCAGTCCCTAATCCTAGGGTGTACTTCCTTGCCTCTCAGGTTCAGCATCTGGGAGGTTGGGATTTGCCTGATCCTGCGGATCCCATCCGGGCTCTCCTGGTTCCCCCTGGCTCCCCGTACACTGCATTTGCGCATTTGGACGCTGGTTTCACGCATTTGCAGGTCTCGCTCCCGACTGTCAGGCTTCTCCTTACTTTATGGCACTCTGTGCGGAAAATGCTGCGAATACAGGGGTTCTTTCATAGTACCTTACTGTGGAGGAACTCCAATTATCGGGAGTTGTCTGGGTTGGAGGGAGTGGGGTGCTGGGAGTCCCGGGGACTGGCTTTCTTTGCACAGATTTACCGCGGAGATGGGGTTTTGAGGTCTTTTCGGGAACTCCAGAGTGAGTTTCAGGTCCCTAGGCAGTTGTTCTTTAGATACCTTCAGCTGCGGCATGCTTTAGATGTCCAGTCACGGACGGTCCCCCTTCGATTGGTGGAACATTCACTGACGATAGATGTTTTTAGGTCTATTGACAAACGAGGTATGATTTCTCGGGTCTACGTCACTTTGCTGGCTGCCATGCAGAACCCGGCCTCTCTTCCGGCCCGAGCTGGGTGGGAGAGGGACCTGGGACCTATTGATGGTGAGACATGGGAGCTGTGTCTCTCCTCGATCCCACTGGTCTCGGTGTCAGCGTCGCAGAAGGTGTCTCACTTATTTTTGTTTCACAGGGCATATCGCACTCCGGTCCAGTTGTTCAGATGGGGGCGTAGGGACAGTGACACCTGTCCCAAATGTAACAGGGACCAGGGAACGCTGATCCATATGCTTTGGAGGTGTCCCAAACTGTTTAGATATTGGGGCGAGGTCATTGACTCCATATCCGGAGTCTATCGTTTTACATTGCCTAGAGATCCGATTGTGTGTCTACTTGGGGCACTGGAGGATGAAACATTAACCCCGCATGCCCATACGGCGGTACTTAGACTGCTCTATGTGGCGCGCAAGCTAATTGCGAGATATTGGATTTCCTCCAGGGTCCCAACGACGGCGCAGTGGATTGACCAGGTTAACAAACTGTTGATTAGAGAAAAAGTTACCTACCTACATCGTAGGGCGCATAAGAAGTTTTCCGCCTTGTGGCAACCATGGTTGGATGATCCGACCCGGGCCCCGCCCCAGCTGGTGATGGACAGACTCTTGATGGGATAAGCAGGGTATTTCTAATGCTGGTGCTATGTTCTGATCTATGTTGCTCTTCAGTGGTGCTCTTTCCCCTTTCCCTTTCCCACCATTAGTTCCTTGGTTTGTTAGTTTACTACTCCTGACCCTACACATTGTGCTTACTTTCCTGTATGTGTCAAAGTTGTCTCAACAGTTATGATGTGATTGAGCTAAGATGTTTGCAATGTGCTCACTCTACTATTTTTGCATTTTTTGGTACCTGAGCTTTTATGCGTTGATCGAAGTTCTGAACCCTTCTGTATATTCTGTATGCCACTTGCGTTTTGTACCTTCTTCTGTTACTGTTTGCACCTTGGATCATTTATGTGCTCAATAAAAGTTTATTTTCTTGAAAAAAAAAAAAGTTCATTTGCGTGGAAAGGCAGGCATCCCAATACTTTTGACAATTCTAGTGTATTTATGAGTATCAGTCGAAAGGTAAACTTGGTCAAGGGAACAACATGCGCATCAAAGCCCTTCTTGATGGGATGTCCTAAAAGTTGTGATTCTCACTTAAGAGTGTTGTTGGCGAGAGAAAAGCGAACAAGGTATTAAAGGAAACCCATATCAAGAGAAATAGAGGCAGCCAGTGCTCATAGCTCCCAACTATCCTTGTTGAACAAACTGTCCCTGTTTTTGGAACCAAATCCCGCTTTCCTCGTCCGTATGATCTGATGTAAAGACCTCTTTAAAAAAATATATTGTTTAACTACTAAAAGTGTTACACAACATAAATCTTTTCATCCAGCCTCCAATCCTATTTGATTACATTTATAATGCCTAAAGTAATTGTAAATTCTTGTTTTTTTTTTTGTTGTTGTTTTTTTTAAATAACAAACATGTTATACTTACCTCCTCTGTGCAGTTGGTTTTGCACGGGACAGCCTGCTCTTCTCGGGTCCCTCTTCTGTGCTGGCCCCTCCCTCCTGTCGAGTGCCCCCCACAGCAAGCTGCTTGCTGTGGGGGCACCCAAACCAAACTGCAGCTCTGTGTCCATTCAGACAAGGAGCTGTGATTCAGCCCTGCCCCTCTATCTCCTGATTGGTTAACTGACTTTCATTGACAGCCACGGGAGCCAATGGCGCCGCGGCTGTGTCTCAGCCAATCAGGAGGGAGAGTCCCAGATGGCCAAGGGACTTGTGGACAACGCTGGACAGAGATTGGGCTCAGGTAAGTATTAGAGGGTGCTAGGGAGGCTGCTTCACACACAAGGCTTTAATGCATAAGGATAAAAAACCTTCTGACTTTACAACCCATTTAACAGTCAGTATAAAGGAAAAGTAAGTGGTAAAAAATAAACTTGCTCTTGTGGGTTTAACCAATCATTTTGTACTTATTATTTCATCATGGCCTCCATAAGGGGGCATGGCAGGGGCATATTAGATGCCTACCAATGCTCTCCTAAAATTGGGAAGTATGCCAGTGCTGATCCCCTGAACATGTCGGTCACCTAACTGCTGTCCTCATAATTTAGGCCAGTTACCCAGAATAAGTATTCAGATTAGGAAAGTCATAGGGAAGTAAACCCAGCCATATATGGATCGAAGTTTGGCTGAAATCCATGTATCGATCGACTTCTGAATCCTGGCGTTTTTTTTCCCGAATGATGAGTGTAACTGGCTATAGCTGGTGACACTGACCATTGTGTTCTGACAGCAAGTAAGGCTCCCTGCCCTGTTAAAACAATAGCACAGCGGGAGTGATTCCCCACCAAATGTGTGGACAGGGGGATTGGCACTTTTTTTAATTTACTTTTTTAATTTTTTTTATTTATGCAACCTTTTTTGTAGAACTTTGCAGTTTCTCAATTCTGATCTGTATACCAGGAAATAAAACTCCTTTTATCACACTCAAGTTCTGATTGGTGATCACACTGGGGATTCCAGTTTGTCCAGGACACAGTAGTAGATGAGCAGACTCGGTACAATACGTTTTTTTTGTCTGTGCCCATTGTTGAGCCTTCGTGGTTAGAATATCACCTTTTGGCTCCATCTGGTGGTGAGAGATGTGAAAAAGAAGACAAATAATAGCAGTTTTCCCCAAACTTGAAGAGGAGCTCCAGCTCCCACAAATACTGTAGCTGTTGACTATTAATATTAGGACACTTACCTGACCATCGATCCAGCGATGTCGGCATCTCAGCTGATTTTTCAATTGACTCTCAGGTGCTGCTGCCGCCATCCAGACTAAGGGAAACAGGAAGTGAAGCCATTTGGCTTCACAGTCGGTTCACTACTGTGCATTCTGAATGGCCCGGTGGCGGTGGAAGGAGGAGCCAAACTTCCGGAGACCTTGCCAGAGGAGGTGGGGACGGGTACCCTCTCTCTCTCACCCCCCCCCCCTTGAAAGGTGCCAAATGTGGCAGTGGAAGCAAAAAAGCAAAGCTTCCCCTTTTGGGTGGAGCCCTGCTTTAGCTTACTCTGCATCAGTTTTATATTCTGACTTCCGTTAACATTTTCATTTTTTTTCCCGGCTGCATTATGTTCTTTTTTCCTCTGTCTTACAGTCTTTAGGTTCTTGTTTTGAGAAAAGGCCAAATTAGAGAGGAGTCAGATAATACCTACAGAGGATATTATGGGAAAAACAAATAGGTTTTTCAACTTTCTTTGACACCAAGTTGTCCAGCAACTGCAAGTGTCAGAGGGTTGGGAAAAACCATTTACCACTGACAGGGGTGCATACAATGGTCTGTTTTCATTTATGAAAAACCTTTATCCCAAAAGGAAAACTGTAACTACTGATAAAGTGTTAGCTGAAGTTCAACTTTCACCTTTCATCTTATCTGAAGTTCAACTTTCACCTTTCATCTAAATCCACTAGTGCATTTGAGGCCCCTTTCACACGAGGTGGAATCCGCTTTGCTCAGCAGAAAATATACAGTATCTCACAAAAGTGAGTACACCCCTCACATTTTTGTAAATATTTCAGTATATCTTTTCATGTGACAACACTGAAGAAATGACACTTTGCTACAATGTAAAGTAGTGAGTGTACAGCTTGTATAACTGTGTAAATTTGCTGTCCCCTCAAAATAACTCAACACACAGCCATTAATGTCTAAACGCAAGAAAGGAGAGAGCGGCGCCAGCTGACGAAGGAGCACGGATGCTCTGAACGCGTGCAACCCCTATTTTTCTCCTGCCAGGAAGTGATGTCATCGGGGATCAGAAGTCGGCAGCCGGAGCCCTGTTGTGCATGCTCCGCCGCGGCCAGTGACAACTAGCAGCCCCACAGCGGCTCGGCTATACCTCTGGAACCTCACCACCTTCTCCTATGACCACTATCCTGGAAGAGGAAGATGGATGACCCTAACAGTCTTTGTGTACCGGTCTCACCCAACCTCGGACAGTGAGTCACCAATTTTAACAGTGTTAAATAAACTTGTACTATACTAAGCTGGCGCCGCTCTCTCCTTTCTTGCATCTCTCAGGGCTTCTCCACGCTTCAGCCGGCTGCCGCGGACTATAGCTTCCCTACAGTACCAAACTTTGTCCCCCCCCCCCCCACGCAGCCCCATAACCCCCCCTCCCATCCACCCACATTCCTTGTACCATCTTGGGATATTAGAAGAGCGCCATGACACCCCCCACATTAATGTCTAAACCACTGGCAACAAAAGTGAGTACACCCCTAAGTGAAAATGTCTACATTTTGGGCCAATTAGCCGTTTTCTCTCCCTGGTGTCATGTGACTCATTAATGTTACATGGACTCAGGTGTGAATGGGGAGCAGGTGTGTTAAATTTGATATCGCTCTCAATTACACAGTGGTGTTTCAGTTGTGTCACAGTTATTTGGGACTGAACTGACACTTTGGGCTATGTGGGACTGAATTATTATTTATAGTGATTTATTATTTGTTTAACTTCGTGTATGTGTACTATATCATTTATGTATGATCTGTATTGTTGCGCTACAATATTTGGTATATTGCAAAGGAATGTGAGGGTACCTTATCCCCAATATTGTTCCAGGGTGGCAACTCAGAGAGAATTAAAACCAAAGTTAGGGGACACGCATTCTTTGATCCCACAATGATGGCCTCCATTATTCTTCTAGGAGATTCTTCCCATAATGAACTCTTCCTTAGATCTTCTATGCTTATGTAGCACCCTCCTAGGTAGGCAGTGGCGTAGCGTGGGTTGTCAGCACCCGGGGCAAGGCAAGTAATTTGCGCCCCCTAACCCGCGGGATTTTCGCACTCGAGTCTCTTCCACTAGATTAGTTAAAGAAACCCTTACCCCCTAAGCATATGTATTGTTTGTTATGAAAATACTGATGTAATTAAAGTAAAATGCATCTAAATACAAGTTTGAATGACCAGCGTGCCCCCTTTTAATGCAGAATGACCAGCGTGCCCCCTTTCAATGCAGAATGACCAGCGTGCCCCCTTTCAATGCAGAATGACCAGCGTGCCCCCTTTCAATGCAGAATGACCAGCGTGCCCCCATTCAATGCAGAGAGACCAGCGTGCCCCCATTCAATGCAGAATGACCAGTGTGCCCCCTTTCAATGCAGAGAGACCAGCGTGCCCCCTTTCAATGCAGAATGACCAAGGTGCCCCCTTTCAATGCAGAATGACCAGCGTGCCCCCTTTCAATGCAGAGAGATCATGGTGCCCCCTTTCAATGCAGACAGACCAGCGTGCCCCCTTTCAATGCCGAATGACCAGCATGCCCCCTTTCAATGCAGAATGACCAGTGTGCCCCCTTTCAATGCAGAGAAACCAGCGTGCCCCCTTTCAATGCAGAATGACCAGCATGCCCCCTTTTAATGCAGAGAGATCATCGTGCCCCCTTACAATGCAGACAGACCAGCGTGCCCCCATTCAATGCAGAGAGATCATCGTGCCCCCTTTCAATGCAGAGTGACCAGCGTGCCCCCTTTCAATGCAGAGAGACTTACCTGCAGCGGCGGCTTCTCCTCAGTTCCCCGCATTTCCTCGAGTCCTCCCGCCTCCTCCTCGGCCAATGGCATGAGTTCGCCTTTCGGCCAATCTGGAAGCGGGTCTCGGACCCGCTTCCTGATTGGCCAGGAGGAGGAGGATCACACATGTCACACAATGGGTGGGTTTGGGGCGCACTACTCTGTGATTAAAAAAAAAAACCCACTCTGTGACAGCGCCAGGCTGCTGACTCACTCGCTGCTAAACTGACTGAGCAGTGAGGAGAGGTGGCATAGGCGGGGCTTGGCTTGCAACGCCACCCAACCCTACAACAATGGACAGGTGAGGCACAGTCCAGCCCCGCCCCGACCCGACCCGACCCACCATTTTCAGCCATAGGGCGGCCGCACTGGACATCTCTCAGCCTAAAGATGGAGGCAGCCGCAGACAGTGTGTGAACTGTGTATGTCAGAGTCAGACAGACAGAGTGACACTGCGGATGCGCCCCCCCAGATGTTGCGCCCGGTGCGGCTTGCCCCCCCTGCACCCCCCACGCTACGCCACTGTAGGTAGGTGTTAGAAGAGAGAGTACATTTTGGGTCTTTCTGCTTACCAGAGATTTCCAGATACATTTATGTTGCTCTCTGCCTATCAGAGAGCAGGATCATTTAGTAAGGTCTGCTTATGGTGCCCAGGTGCAGTTCAGCTTGTCTGAAGTGTTTCACACTGGTCCATTAGGTAGTCCTATTGAACAGTGGGAGGAAACCTGACAAATGAGTGCACAGGCATATACTACAGCCCTGGTGAATGGCAGAGGAAAGTGCCTTGGCGAATACTGTGATACTGTTTAAATGCCAAGGGTACATGTGCTTGGGCTCTTTCAGCTGGAAAGCGGTGTCCCAGTGGGAGGAGGTGGCTGTCCCTCCTTTGTAGCAGCTGCCATGCGGCCTCAGGTGGTCGACCTGAAGGCCTGAGAGTCAGAGAGGAGCTGAACCTAGATGTCCTGCAAAGTTGACTGGAAAGGAGACACTGGAAAGGATCTGATTTTACCTACAGTACAGATATGTGTCATGGGACCTGTCCTGAGAGGGCCACCTCTTCTGCTAGAAAAGTCAGTGGATGGGTGTCAGTCAAGGGGATGCTAAAATGTGTCCTGAAGATAATGTAGTTGCATCAGAGAGCAAGAAGACCTAATTCTTCCATACAAGGTGCAGTATGGTCAAAGCAGTACCTGGTGAGGCCAAGTGAGAGTTGCCCTTACCTACTGTGAATAGTTCAAGTTGGAGTATCCCACTATTCCCTTCTCCCATCCAAGTTCCACAATAAATATAACAACAAATCCCCTGGACTATTTATTGAGTAACGATCAACTGGGAGTAAGTATGGATGTGTGAATAATCCCCTACTGACTGTCTGCAGGTAATCACAGAAGACCCACATAGCAAGCCCTGTGGGGACAGTGCTACACTTCACTTTGCATCTGAGTAGCTCAGAAAATGTTTTCTTGCACCTTTTTCAGGCGTAAATGTAAAATTATTTTTGCATAAAACAAATATACATTTAAATATAGTTCATAAGAGGGGGGGGGGGGTTGTAGCCTCCACAGTGCTACAACATTTCTCAGCAGAATTATTGTAATGCTTTCCCTGAGTTGGAATTTGCATTGAGCAAATCTACTATTACAGAGTCACTCTGCTGCCACCATGTGCCTAAATAAGAGACTGCAGAATTTCTATAATAACGGATTTATTCAGCAGTTTTGTGCCAGAGACTTGTTGCTCTTTATTTATTTATTTTTTTTTCCAAATTTGCTCTTTATTTCTATTCAAACTCTTAAAGTCCAATGTTACTCAAAACGTTTTATTTTTTTTGGTTTTAGACAAAGTGGTGTTAAGCTAGAATTCCTGTCAGTTTTAAGTGTAGTCTATGGCACCATTGGGGAAATTGTGTAGGGCGGCACATTAGCATTTCTGTCCTATAGCACTGGGTTACCCTGATCCATATCTGCATTGAGTTTCCTCATTTTCCTTGTGCTTATGTGGGTTCCCTAGTCCTAGAGGAGGAAAACTGGGCTATTGGATATGGAGTATAGTACCAATGTAACACTGGTGCACACAGAATGTGCGCACGGGGTGTCCTGGGTGTACCTGGGCACACTGTAATCACCCCATATGCATTGCTTTGCCTGGCTCTGGCAGTTCAGTTTGGGAACCTGGCAGCAGAGAGAGAAGCCAGACTCTCAAACTCTGGGCACCTCTGCAACTATTTAAAAAAAGAAAACATTCCCGGGTCCCATTGTTTATCTGCGTTGTGGGGGGTGAAAGAGGACTATTTAACCTAACCCCTTTCGGGTGCAGGGGGAGTGATCTACTGCACTGCAGTTCCAGAAAATTAAATTAACCACTTCTGGACCGGAATGATTTGCCCCCTTAATGACCAGGCCATTTTTTGCGATTTGGCACTGCGTTACTTTAACTGACAATTGCGCGGTTGTGCGAGGCTGTACCCAAATAAAATTGATGTCCTTTTTTCCCACAAATAGAGCTTTCTTTTGGTGGTATTTGATCACCTGTGCGATTTTTATTTTTTCGCTATAAACAAAAGAGCGACAATTCTGAAAAAAAACAATAATTTTCACTTTCTGCTATATAACATTCCCAAAAAAAAAAAATGTAAGAATCAAAAGTTTTTTAACATTTTAGGCCAATTTGTTTTCTGCTACATATTTTTTGGTAAAAAAAATCGCAATAAGCATATTTTGATTGGTTTGCGCAAAAGTTATCGCATCTACTAACTACAGGAAAGATTTATGTCATTTTTATTGTTTTTTTTTTTACTAGTAATGGCGGCGACCTGCGATTTTTTGCGGGATTGCGGCGGACAGATCGGACCCCTAACTGACATTTTTGACACTTTTGGGGGGACCAGTGACATTACTACAGTAATCAGTGCTAAAAATATGCACTGTTACTGTAATAACACTGGCAGGGAAGGGGTTAACACTGTGGGTGATTAAGGGGTTAAATGTGAGCCTAGGGGAGTGATTCTAACTGCATGTGGGTTGGGCTTTTGAAATGATCACAGAGACCTGTGATCCTATATAGAACTATCACAGGCACTCTGTGATCATTCCAGAGAGAAGAACGGTCAGCTGTGTTTACAACAGCTGACCGTTCTTGCCTCTCAGCGGGTGATCGCGGATGGCAGGCGGCAATCGGAGCCCCCTGCCCCGTGCGTCGGAGTCCCCGCTGACGAGTGGGTGTGGGAGCGCAGGAGGGGCTGCCTGCTGCAGTACACTGGCGGTCCGGAAGCAGTTAATCACAACGTCAATAAATGTGTACCTGGATTGAAATGCACTACATGTATTGATAATAATCACGGACTGTAATATAGATCATCACTGTTTTTTAATCACGGATTGTTAACAAATATTTATCACTGTAACGGAACCGTCGACCCACACCGTACTTGTGGTCTTCCGTCAGTATGTGGCTTCCTCCAGTCTGGACATAGATGGAGATATTCCAGCTGCCCTACATACAAAAACTAGCCTGAACTTAGCTTGTATGTCTCTGAAAGCAACTAACACTTTATTGAACACAGGCACAAAAGATCACAACTCAGAGGACAATCCCCCCTCCCCCTCTTTGCATAACAACAACACACTGGGCGGGGAACTACATTCTGTAACATGACACACAGGTGTATTCAACTTTCCAACAGACAGTCTAGGAAGGGCTGCTGGAGAAATCCCCTCCTCCCCTCTAGAAGCTAATACACATGTATATCCCATAATAGGTTTAAGGCAGACAGAACAACAATAGAACAAAGAAATGCAGGTACTTAACCATAACAAACCCCACCTCATCTCAACCTTTCTAGCAGAGTTCTATGGGACACCATTTCCAATATCATAACAGTCTGAAATTGTTCATCTTTATATATTTCTTTGAGGAATATTGTTCTTAAATATTGCTGTCATAGGTTCAACACAAACCACACATACAGAACCCAGGATAGCCGGGATAACACCAAATGCTGAGTCCGGTGTGGTTTTACAGCGAGTCTGGTTAGTGCAGACCCAACTGGGGTTCTTGGTCACCCTGTGCCCCTAATAAACACAGGGGACTTACACATAAGAGGAGACTAGGGGGCAGAGAGAGGGTTTTCCCAACCCCTCTAAGGTAAGCTGAGTTCCACAGGACCTCCAACCAAAGTGACTACCGTCACATCTCTCCCCTTTCCAAAGGAGACTAACGCAGGAGGAGACCCCAAACGGGTTGACTTCGAAGTTAGTCCATAGTTCCCATCCCCCAATGTCTGTCCCCACACAGTACCCCAAACATATTGTCCGGAACACAGCGTTACTCACCCAGCCAACCTCTGCCTCTCGTGTAAAACATACCCGCCGCTGGGGAGAAGCGTGGACTGGCCCTTCTCCGAGGAGTCCTTTTAGCTGCTGGAGAGAAGACAGGGTGGCTGGGCTCACTTTGTCAGGTTGTTCTTCTGGGCCGACTATCCAGCATCCCTGGGGTATGCAAGTAAAGACCGTAGTCCCATCCTCTTTCTCAGGAAACCCATCCTTTGTTAGTTGAGGGCAGAGGCCAGCCGCACTCTGCCCTGTTGCCAGCTCTTCTGCTGGGTTGGTGTCATCATTCTGGGAAGCCGTCTGCTGCTGGGGAGTGACCACCACCTTCTCACCGTGGGCCTCCGGAACTGCCTCCGGTGTGGGGAAGATGTCTTGGACCCTCTGTCCAGTTGTCAGCTTTTCTGCCGTAGAAGCTTCTTGTAACTCAACAGATGCTGCTGTTGGTGTTGGGCAGAGCTCAGTAATATTAGGCCCTGATGCCCGTTGTTCCGCAGGGAAGTAAGCTGAAAAGTCAGTGGCCTTGCACACATCTTCCTGGGCCACCAATTGTTGCAGGCAGAGGTCAGCAGTGCAATGCCTGGATGCCCGCTCTTCTGCTGTAAGCTCACTGGGACGTTCCTCCTCAGCAGAAAAGTCTATTAAATCCCCAGCCTCTGGAATTGCTGAAAGTCCAGGGCACAGGCTGGTGGCACTCAGGCCCAGTGCCAACACTTTGGCAGGTGATTTATCACCCGTATCATCCTTCGATGAAAAGTCAGGTACATCTGTAATCCATGGCTGGTGCTGAGTAGTGGGATCGACCATCTCCACTACCAGTGCTGTTTGCTGCTGCTGGGACAAGGGACCTACAATCTCCTCTCCCGGTAACACTGGCTGGTGCTGGGTAGGGGGACTGACCATCTCCACTACCAGTGCTGTTTGCTGCTGCTGGGACAAGGGACCTACAATCTCCTCTCCCGGTAACACTGGCTGGTGCTGGGTAGGGGGACTGACCATCTCCACTACCAGTGCTGTTTGCTGCTGCTGGGACAAGGGACCTACAATCTCCTCTCCCGGTAACACTGGCTGGTGCTGGGTAGGGGGACTGACCATCTCCACTACCAGTGCTGTTTGCTGCTGCTGGGACAAGGGACCTACAATCTCCTCTCCCGGTAACGCTGGCTGGTGCTGAGCAGAGTCTATCAGCCGTCTGTAGGCGATCTCCAGCTCCCATTCCTGAATGGCCAGAAACTCCATATCTTCCAGTGCCCAGAGCACTTCTGAGATGTTCAGGATCTTTTCTCTGGAATCCATAATTTCCTCTAATCGCCACTCCAAATCGCTCCCAAAGTTAGGGTCCTCTGACCACTTCTCTAATGACAGTCCCAGGCCGCCATAGCCAAAGCCTTCTGTTGGGCTGTCTTCCGCGGTCCATGGGCACACTTGGCTTACATACCAGCGGAGAGCTCTGTACCTCTCATCCAATCGCATCTCCTCCTGGACAAGCCTGCTTAATTCAGCTTTCCATTCCTTGTGTGGTTTATCTCCCAAAACCAGCACCCACAATCCATACTGCGACCAGTACCTTTCCTGGAAGGAGGAGAGGATTTTTCCCTGGTGTCGCTGCTCACAAGCTAGCGTTTCCTTCCAAAGTTCAAAGCGGATTGAATCATAACATCCTAGCAGGACCTTCTCTGACACCGATCCCCTGTGCTGTATCCGCATCTCTCGCAACCTCCTTCCGAATTCCTCTTCCATGGCAGCTGATATCTGTACCTCTCCTCTTCTGTTATCCGGACCTTGGATCCCGGTGGAGGTTTGGATGTCCCAGACTGCAGGAAGCATCCCGCCGCTGCCAACCAGTGTAACGGAACCGTCGACCCACACCGTACTTGTGGTCTTCCGTCAGTATGTGGCTTCCTCCAGTCTGGACATAGATGGAGATATTCCAGCTGCCCTACATACAAAAACTAGCCTGAACTTAGCTTGTATGTCTCTGAAAGCAACTAACACTTTATTGAACACAGGCACAAAAGATCACAACTCAGAGGACAATCCCCCCTCCCCCTCTTTGCATAACAACAACACACTGGGCGGGGAACTACATTCTGTAACATGACACACAGGTGTATTCAACTTTCCAACAGACAGTCTAGGAAGGGCTGCTGGAGAAATCCCCTCCTCCCCTCTAGAAGCTAATACACATGTATATCCCATAATAGGTTTAAGGCAGACAGAACAACAATAGAACAAAGAAATGCAGGTACTTAACCATAACAAACCCCACCTCATCTCAACCTTTCTAGCAGAGTTCTATGGGACACCATTTCCAATATCATAACAGTCTGAAATTGTTCATCTTTATATATTTCTTTGAGGAATATTGTTCTTAAATATTGCTGTCATAGGTTCAACACAAACCACACATACAGAACCCAGGATAGCCGGGATAACACCAAATGCTGAGTCCGGTGTGGTTTTACAGCGAGTCTGGTTAGTGCAGACCCAACTGGGGTTCTTGGTCACCCTGTGCCCCTAATAGACACAGGGGACTTACACATAAGAGGAGACTAGGGGGCAGAGAGAGGGTTTTCCCAACCCCTCTAAGGTAAGCTGAGTTCCACAGGACCTCCAACCAAAGTGACTACCGTCACAATCACATCTTTATTAATTTTATGTCATCAACTTTATACAGGGAGTGCAGAATTATAAGGCAAATGAGTATTTTGACCACATCATCCTCTTTATGCATGTTGTCTTACTCCAAGCTGTATAGGTTCGAAAGCCTACTACCAATTAAGCATATTAGGTGATGTGCATCTCTGTAATGAGAAGGGGTGTGGTCTAATGACATCAACACCCTATATCAGGTGTGCATAATTATTAGGCAACTTCCTTTCCTTGGGCAAAATGGGTCAAAAGAAGGACTTGACAGGCTCAGAAAAGTCAAAAATAGTGAGATATATCTTGCAGAGGGATGCAGCACTCTTAAAATTGCAAAGCTTCTGAAGCGTGATCATCGAACAATCAAGCATTTCATTCAAAATAGTCAACAGGGTCGCAAGAAGCGTGTGGAAAAACCAAGGCGCAAAATAACAGCCCATGAACTGAGAAAAGTCAAGCGTGCAGCTGCCAAGATGCCACTTGCCACCAGTTTGGCCATATTTCAGATCTGCAACATCACTGGAGTGCCCAAAAGCACAAGGTGTGCAATACTCAGAGACAGTGGCGGCCCGTGCATAGGGGGCGCCAGGGCGCCGCCCCCTACCCTTAAAAAAAAGAAAAAAAAAGGAAAGAAAAAATTACAAAGCGAACAAATAAAGTTGTAAAAAAAAAATTGGGTTCGCCGGCCTCTGTGAAGGAACTGGTGGCTAGGGGGGGGGGGGGGGTTACGTCCCAGAAGAGGCGCCGATTGGCTGCCTTCTGGGGGCGTAACCTGGGCGCAAGTATTTGCGATTGGACACCCCCACTTTCTGATATCCTGGCTGTGATTGGTCCAGTCTACAGCCTGGATCAATCATCATTTAGGACATCCCATGGCCCCATACTGACCCCGCTGACGTCACGTCGCGTGCGTCAGTCACGCTGCCGGACCGAGTCGGAGACTAGTGGACGGACACGGCGGGAGACGGGAGTGACGACGGCACCGGCAGAGAGCGGAGAGGAGACCGGAGTCCCCGGACCGGAATCGGATCGATCCGTCCAGACCACCACCGGTAAGTAAGTGGTGCAGTTTGCAACACTGCAGTGCATGTATCACCACCTGGACTGTTATGTTGATTAGAAAACCTGTTTTGTTAGAAAACGTTGTACAGTCTCCTCTGCCGCTGGCCGCCACTGATCTTGGATCCCTCGAGACCGCTGGTCACGGAGTTCCTAGGCAGCAGGTGACAGGTCCTTATAGCGCCATCGCCAGGCCACCGCGGCTTCTTCCCTTACCTGCTCCTCCTCGCTGAGTCTGACGGCGGGCGGGAAGTACACCTCTGGAGCCACTGAAACTGGGTCCCACTCCCAGCCAGCATACGGTATGCACCTCTCCTGCCGGGGCCCCCCTTCCCCTATAGTCTCCCCGGAACTGCTGCTAGCTGACTCCCCTGCAGCCACATCCAGCCAGCCGCCTCATCCACTGCATTTATGGGGACATGCTGGTCACTGCATTTATGGGGACATGCTGGTCACTGCATTTATGGGGACATGCTGGTCACTGCATTGATGGGGATATGCTGGTCACTGTATTTATGGGGACATGCTGGTCACTGCATTGATGGGGACATGCTGGTCACTGGCACTGCATTGATGGGGACATGCTGGTCACTGGCACTGCATTTATGGAGACATGCTGGTCACTGCATTGATGGGGACATGCTGGTCACTGGCACTGCATTTATGGGGACATGCTGGTCACTGCATTGATGGGGACATGCTGGTCACTGCATTGATGGGGACATGCTGGTCACTGGATTGATGGGGACATGCTGGTCACTGGATTGATGGGGACATGCTGGTCACTGCATTTATGGAGACATGCTGGTCACTGCATTGATGGGGACATGCTGGTCACTGCATTGATGGGGACATGCTGGTCACTGGCACTGCATTGATGGGGACATGCTGGTCACTGGCACTGCATTGATGGGGACATGCTGGTCACTGCATTGATGGGGACATGCTGGTCACTGCATTGATGGGGGCATGCTGTAGTAACTCTGCATTGAATGGGGGCACGCTGTAGTAACTCTGCATTGAAGGGGGGCACACTATACTTTGATTACTGAAGTCCCCTTTCACACTTTTGTGACCTCAAAGTCACACAATTTTTTGCCGCGTTTTTTGCCACAAAGCAATGCCTATTCGATTTTTTCTGTTTGCGCCCCCCCAAAATTTTTGAGCACCAGCCGCCACTGCTCAGAGACATGGCCAAGGTAAGAAAGGCTGAAAGACGACCACCACTGAACAAGACACACGAGCTGAAACGTCAAGACTGGGCCAAGAAATATCTCAAGATTTTTCAAAGGTTTTATGGACTGATGAAATGAGAGTGAGTCTTGATGGGCCAGATGGATGGGCCCGTGGCTGGATTGGTAAAGGGCAGAGAGCTCCAGTCCGACTCAGACGCCAGCAAGGTGGAGGTGGAGTACTGGTTTGGACTGGTGTCATCAAAGATGAGCTTGTGGGGCCTTTTCGGGTTGAGGATGGAGTCAAGCTCAACTCCCAGTCCTACTGCCAGTTTCTGGAAGACACCTTCTTCAAGCAGTGGTACAGGAAGAAGTCTGCATCCTTCAAGAAAAACATGATTTTCATGCAGGACAATGCTCCATCACACGTGTCCAAGTACTCCACAGCGTGGCTGGCAAGAAAGGGTATAAAAGAAGAAAAGCTAATGACATGGCCTCCTTGTTCACCTGATCTGAACCCCATTGAGAACCTGTGGTCCATCATCAAATGTGAGATTTACAAGGAGGGAAAACAGTACACCTCTCTGAACAGTGTCTGGGAGGCTGTGGTTGCTGCTGCACGCAATGTTGATGGTGAACAGATCAAAACACTGACAGAATCCATGGATGGCAGGCTTTTGAGTGTCCTTGCAAAGAAAGGTGGCTATATTGGTCACTGATTTGTTTTTGTTTTGTTTTTGAATGTCAGAAATGTATATTTGTGAATGTTGAGATGTTATATTGGTTTCACTGGTAAAAAAAATAATTGAAATGGGTATACTGTATATTTGATTTTTGTTAAGTTGCCTAATAATTATGCACAGTAATAGTCACCTGCACACACAGATATCCCCCTAAAATAGCTAAAACTAAAAACAAACTAAAAACTACTTCCAAAAATAGTCAGCTTTGATATTATGAGTTTTTTGGGTTCATTGAGAACATGGTTGTTGTTCAATAATAAAATTAATCCTCAAAAATACTCATTTGCCTAATAATTCTGCACTCCCTGTATGTATGTTATGAATAAGCACTGTTGATTCATTTCAATACACAGCACAGATGTATGAATAGTGCACCACCATCATCCTTAAATACATATCTGAAGGCCTAATCCAGTGTTTCAGTTGATCTAGTTGGGCTGCTAAGTAGTAGGCTACTATCCACAAAGCCTATACCCCCAACCCTCCTATGTTTGACCAGTTGAGCATAAGAGCACCTGGTCTTTTTTGTTTTACCATATATATTTTTTGAATAAAGAGATTAACCACTTGCCGACCGCCACAAGTACATATACTGCGGCGGTCAGCCCCGTGCAGGGAAAGTGACGTACCCGTACGTCACTCGCCTGCGAGCCAATAGGGGGCGAGCGTGCTCGCAGCAGGCGCGCCCCCGCTCGCTCACTGGGATCCCCGCGTGTGTGACACTCGCACTCGTCGGTTGCAGAGGAAGAAAGGCAGGCGGCTGTCATTCTCCCTTGTGTAACAGCAGAGATCATACGGTCCTGATATGTAGGACCGTAGATCTCTGCCTTACATGAAAAGCCACATCCCTGCACAGTTAGAATCACGCCCCTAGGGACACACTTAACCCCTCCTTCTCCAATAAAGTTAACCCCTTCCCTGCCAGTGTAATTTTTACAGTAACAGTGCATATATATAGCACTGATTACTGTTGTAATGTCACTGGTACCCCCAAAAGTGTCAAAAATGTCCTTCAAGGGTCAGATCTGTCCGCCGCAATGTCGCAGTCCCACAAAAAAAAAATCGCAGATTGCAGCCATTACTCGTTAAAAAAAAAAACAATAAAAATGACAAAAATCTTTCTCTTAGTTGGTAAACGCAATAACTTTTGCGCAAACCAATCAAAATACGCTTATTGTGATTTTTTTTTACCAAACATATGTAGCAGAAAACAAATTGGCCTAAAATGTTAAAAAATTGTGATTTTTACATTTTTTTTTTTTTGGGGGGGGAAGTTCATATAAAAAAAATGTGAAAAATATTGTTATTTTTGCAAAATTGTCGCTCTTTTTTTGTTTATAGTGCATGATCAAAAAATCGCACAGGTGATCAAATACCACCAAAAAAAAGCTCTGTTTGTGGGAAAAAGAGGTCAACTTCATTTGGGTACAGCATCGCACGACCGCGCAATTGTCCTTTAAAGTCACGCAGTGCCGAATCGCAAAATACCCCCTGGTCAGGAAGGGGGTAAAATCTTCCGGGGCTTAAGTAGTTAAGGAGCAAAGGTGGTGGAGATTAAGAGGGACAAGTAACTGTTATCTCATGTTGATGGCTATCTAAAAGCATCCTGTCACTTCCAGGTTTATTGAGTGACTAGATCCCCATTATGTGCTGTGGTTCCATCTGTGTCCTGTAATGATATGGCTGCCAGCAGTTGGAAATACAGAATGGAGTTGTGGAACAGGCTTTTGTGTATAATTTGTCATTATATATGTACATGCTGGCAGATATATTTACTAATCATACATGCAGGTTTGCTTTTCTTTTTTTTTTTTTAACAGAAAACTTTATCTTCACAAAAAAGATAAAAAAAAAAAAAAAAAGAATCCAGAAAACTTGAATGCAATACAATTACTTTAGAACCAGGCAAAAAAGGTATTATGTGTAGGACACAAGGGTGAGGGAACCTAATTAGCTAGGATATATACAATATGGCTCGTCTACTTCTAGGATGGTATGCTAGTTTATATACCAGTGAGGGAGGGGTGGGGGGGCAAGGAAAGAGAGGGGCGTAGAGGGCAGGGGGGGGGGGGGGGATGGGGGGAGGAGGGACAGCCAAAATACATCACATCATTGGTCACCGAGCAGGGAAAACCACTACATCGTCAGGGGTCTAGCCTTCACCCAGGCCTCCCAAAATTTTTGGGACACTTTCCACTCATGTAGGTGAGTTTATAAAGGGGTAAAACTGAGTAAACTACCGGTATCTACTGTGAGACTGTAGGGGGATCAGTCTGCCTCCATTAAGATAGGATGGTCTTTCTGGCACAGAAGGCTGTATAAAAGACATTCTTCTGTGTGTGTTGGAAGCTACTGTGTTACAGATACCCAATAAAAGTACCCTAGGGAAGCCGGGCGCGAGCTCCCCCCCCCCTTCCCTCTCCCCTTTGCTTCTGACCTTTTCCCTTCTTACCCCTTGTTTCTGACTGGCAGAGTTTCCTTCCTTTTTTTTTTCTTTTTTCTGATGCTCTGAGTGGGGGTCCTCTCCGCTATGGTGGGTTGGTAATGGTGTGTGGATTTGCTTGATGGACGTAAGCTCTCTCTCTCCTTGCCCCCCCTGGGGGATGGGGTTAGGCCAACTGGGGCCGAATGCCCAGGCCTGGGAGGGCCCCGTCCCCGTCTGCTCTGGTTAGCGCCAACCCTGACCTGGCTCTGGGCTCTCGGTTCCGCTCAGCTACTCTACTGCTGTGCATTGAGGTTAAGGATTGACAAATTTATGCTATGACTTTTTTTTTATGCTTGTACCATGTTTCTGTACAGCCGTTCTGTTCCTGTCCATTGTTTGTGCCATGTTGATTGTTATTGCACTTTTATTTTTTTCAATAAAAATTGATTATACAAATAAAAAGTACCCTAGGGTCCATGGTAACGGACAGTCCCCCCACAGAGTTTATCTCATCCACCATTTCTGACACTTGTAGCACTGTCACGCACTCGTGGCCGAGCCTGACCTGCAGACGGAAGCCTCTTGTAAGCCCCGATTTGAGTGTCACAGACGAACGGTGGGAGCCTCACAGGATTCAATGGTGTAGAAACACAGACAGGTCACCTTGGCAGAAGACGCAGGCCAACCTGAGGTGCGGAATCTAAGTGCTAACCGATGTTCACCAGAGCTCCTGATGGTGGAGATGGATTTCGCTGCATGTTAGCACCAGGTCAGGGATCTCAGGGTTGCCCCACCAGGGTGTGAGCAAGTCCAGATCTGGTAGCGGATAAACAGATAGGGATGAGGCAGAAGAGTGGTCACAGGAACAATCCAAGGTCGGAGCAAGCAGCAATCAAGTGAGGAAGGAGACAGGCCGTGTCGTCATTTAGGATGCAACAGGTTCAGGAATACAGGAGCAGCTGTAGACAAAACAGCAAAGGACAAGTGCACCTGCTGCCCTTATATAGGTCACTAGGCACCAAACATAATGATTATTGCATGCGCACTGGCTAACGTTTTTTTGCGGCTAAATGGGCACAAGCGAGTCCGCGCCTGCGCAGTGCGCCTCTGAGACGTTACAGAATTATGCCTGGTGTGTCCCGGACAGGCACTGATCAGATCTAGTAAGGTAGATTATCGAGATCTTTAGCGGAGTGTAATACACCATATGGAGAAATTTGAGTTGAATGTATCTGTCTCTAGCTGAAATAACCAGTGGAATATATTGCTGAAGTCCCTCATCCCAGTCCTCAGAGGTAAGGGAAGGTATTTCTTCCTGCTAGATGATAAATAGACGAGTACCTTTGCCTGTATTATGACTTGAGATCCTAAGGTATAGGAACGATAGGATTCTGTTCGCTTGGCTGGAAATGAGGAAACCCTCCACCGCGTGCGAGGTAACTGTGACCGGAGTGGGAAATTGTGTCTGCTCAGCATGGCGTAGCTGTAGCTAGCAGAAGAACATCTACGAGGGGGATTAAAAGTACGTTTAAGGCTATTGAACGGTAGCAGTTGTCCTTCAGGCATAATCTGCTGCAACTTCCTAATACCAAACCTGGCCCACAAATTAGGGTCAGGTATGGAATGGAGATGTGATAGGCAGGGGTTGCCCCATAGTGGAGTATGAGGAGAAATATCCCCCCTTTCAGAGATAGCACTAGACATCTGTCCCCATACTAAGACCGTTGTGCGCATCAAAGTCGTCATGTCTCAGTGAGCCCTAGGCAAGTTACTTAATGGTAAGTAGGAGCCTAGGATGGCCACTTCTAAGTTAACCGATGGATTGGTACGTGTCTGTTCAAACCACCAGCGCACTGTCACCAATACCGCTGCCCGATAATACTGATGTAAACAGGGTAGCGCTAGTCCCCCCAGCGACAAGGGAAGCTGCAGAGTCGACTTAGATATTCTAGGGGTAGAACCTGCCCAAATGAAATTAGTTAATGAGGTGGTCAAGCTTAGTAAAAAAGGAAGCAGGAACAGGGACCGGTGTATTACGAAAAACATAAAGGAACTTGGGAAGAAAGGTCATTTTCGTGAGATTAATTCTGCCCACTAGGGAGAGTGGCAGGGACTTCCATGCCTGGCATCGAAGAGTCAGTTGTTAAAGAACTGGGAATACATTATCTGTCAAGTAGGAGGAAGGTTCACCCTGGATATCAATCCCCAGATTTCTCAATTTCGAGACCCAGGTCAGAGGGGTCTGGGCTGGTGATTTACTCCAATTACTTCTAATACCGGAAAATCTTCCAAACCAGTCTATAAGCTCAAGGGCCCCCTGAAGAGAATCTGAGGCATCAGGCAGATACAATAGGGCATCATCTGTGTATAAATTTTCTCTAATAGGGGACTGACTGGGAGACCCGCAATTGTAGATAGGGAGCGAATAAGGATGGCATGTGGTTCCAAAGCAAGCGCGAATAGCTAGAGAGAGAGCGGGCATCCCTTCAGTTTGAAGGATGGGGACAAATGCCATTGGTCCGAACTCTGGCAGTGGGAGACCGATAGAGTAGTTGGATCCAGGACACAAATTTGGGTCCAAAGCCAAAGTTCCAGAGCATCTGCCACAGGAACTCCCATTCCACAGAATCAAACGCTTTCTCTGCATCCAGGGAGGCCACTACTCCAGGAGAATCGCCACTGCAAACATAGGCTAAATTAATGTATAATCTATGGAGGTTGATGTCGGTACCCTTACCTGGCATGAAACCAGTTTGATCCCCATGAACCAGAGACAGGATCACTGAGTTAAGGCGATTGGCAAAAATATTTATATCTACATTAAGCAAAGAAATAGGCCTTCAAGAAGCGCACAGTTCAGGGTCTTTATGGGGCTTGGGCACCACTACTATAATTGCCTCTGACATTGAAAGAGTGTCCTGCTCAAACACAGTGTGGACCAAAGCATGATTACTTCGGCGTTCGTCTTAAAAAATTCGGCAGGCAGACCATCCGGTCCTGGAGTCTTTCCTGTTTGGAGTGAGGCTATTGCAGCCTGCACCTCCTTCAGTGTAAAAGGAGCATCTAAGCCTTGTCTAGCTGCAAATGTCAACACCGGGAAGTCTACAAAGTCTAAAAAAGTCACCAGGTTTTCAGGAGTATAGTCCACTCTAGAAGAAAAAAAAGTCATTTGTAATATAAAGCAAACTGAGCATTAATCTGGATCGGGTCAGAACAAAGGGAGCCCCTACCATCTCTAATATTGGCTATGTGTTAATTTGTGGAGCGTTTCTTAGCCAGCCCATTCTCTCCCCTTGTTCAAAAACCCTCTGGGACTGGGATAGAAGGAGTTTCCTGCAGAAGGTAATGCGTAGGAGTTTTATTTCTCTATAAATTACTTGCTAGTCGCCATAGGCCTCTCTATTCCGCGTAGCAACATATTTGGATTCCAAAGCCTGAGCCCTGGACTCTGTCTCCTCCAGCGTAAGAGGGGACTCCCTCCGGACCTTGCCTATAACTATCTGATATTGGCCTCTGGCATATGCCTTAAAGGTGTCTCAAGTCACAGCCGGGGCAGCAATGTCCCGACTGTGCACCCAACAATCGCACAGCTCCGGTGCCACCTCATGAACCACTCTCTCTCATCTGCGACCCAGAACCGAGACAGCCTCCAAAGACAAGGGCCAGAGGCTGAGTCAGTCCTAAATGTCAGAAGCATAAGGGCATGATCCGAAATGCCTTGTGGTAGTATAGATACATCTTGAGTGCAGGAAAGCAAGGGGTTACTAGCAAAAGCTGATGTATGTGGTAGAGTGGCAAGAAAATTGCTTCTCCCGTGGATGTCTCCACTGGCATACATCACACAAACCAAATATTTCAGCCCAGCGAGATAAAGAAGAATCTGTAGCGGAGTCGGGTTGCGTTTGTCCAGACTCAGATCTGGTGGCTTATTAAAGTCTCCAGCCAGGAGAACATTTGCAGTAGGCTATCTGGCCAGCAATGGTGCAAGCTTGAAGAGTAGTGACATACTACCTGGAGGGGGCGTTATAAATACCGGCAAGCACCAGTTCAAGCTTATCACAGATAGCATGAAGGATAACATATTTTCCATCTGGGTCTAAGTGGAGATTTAGGACAGTAAACTGGAGAGACCTGTATATCAGGATACTGACTCCTCTTCAGTAGGAGGAGTACATAGGATAGTGTGAACCTATCCAGGGTTTTTTGAGAGCCAGCATTCTGCTGCCCATAAGGTGTGTTTCCTGCAGGATACAGATGTGGAGATGATACTTTTTCAAATAGGTAAACATAAGGGACCGTTTGAATTTAGAGTTTAACCCTCTCACATTCCAGGAGATTATAGATAGGGGGGCCATAATCGGTCATCAAGAAATATGTGTAGGCTCTGGATCTCCACCCGACGCACAGGCATAGAATCAAATACTCTACAAACCGTAATCATATTACATTCTACAGTGGTATAAAAGTCCAATAAGTGAATAAAAGAGAAAAAATATTTTTCACTTTCTGCTATTAAACATATCCAATTAAAATATTTAAAGAATCGTATTTCATCATAAATTTAGGCCAATATGTATTCTGCTACTTATTTTTGGTAAAAACACAATTCTAATAAGTGTATATTGATTGGTTTACACAAAAGTTTTTTAGCATCTACAATCTATGGGATATTTTTATTTGTTCATTTTTTTTTTATACTAGTAATGGTGGCGTCTAGTGACTTATAGCGTGACTGTGATATGGCGACGGGCATTTGGACACTAAGGGATTTATTTACTAATATTTATGTTAGCACTGACCACTGTATTAGTGTCACTGGTCCCTCAAAAGTGTTAGTTAGGGATGTACTAAAGCTAGAGAGGGCAAAATTAGTCACACTTCTGCAGAGAAACCAATCAGCTTCTAACCGCAGCTTGTTTAATTAAGATTTAAATTAATAAAATAAAATTAAGTTTAATTAATAAAACCTGGAAGCTAGTTTCTCTGCAGAATTGTGACTACTTTTGCCCTCTCTAGCTTTAGTAAATCCCTAACACTTTTGAGGGACAGAGTGACACTAATACAGTGGTCAGTGCTAAAATAAATATGCACTGTCACTGTACTAATGACACTGGCTGGGAAGGGGTTAAGATTAGGTAGGGGTGATCAAATGGTTAACTGTGTACCTAGCATGTGTTTTTCTAAACTGTTGGAGGTGCTTTTACTAGGGCAAGACATGGATCCTAGTCCCTGCTCTGCAGAGAAACAGGATCCATGTCTTCCCTCCTGTCACAACGATGATCTGCCTTGTTTACGTAGGCAGACCACTGTTCTGCCTCTCTGCTTGATCATCGGCGGGTGCAAGTGGACATCGAGTCGGCGGTACCCAGCGCTGGGCTTGAGTGAGCTGCCGGTGGTGCACATGCGTACCCCCTACCCGGAAAATCCGGATCAGCTATATATACATGATCCAGTCCAGTGCACAAGTGCCACCCTTAAGCAGTAACACTGCTATAGGACGGGCCTGTAATTAATAGTTCTTTCCTGCCAGAAATGAATCAGTCTCCTGTTATCCTCTGCAGAACAGCATTCAGACTGGGAAGAACACAAAGATCCATTCAGGCTTTGCTGCATGCACATATATAGCGAACAGTAAACATGCTGACAGGAGGAGAGAGCACAGTCAGTGACTTGCGAATATGGTGCTTTATTGTCCAATAAACATGTGGGGGTGTGTTCTTACCAAAGCATTGCTGCTGCAGTGGTGTTCAAGGGGCTGTCTGGCAGGGATGCCTAGATTAGACAACATGCTTAGCAGAATTACAAATACTTTGGCAAGTGATACGGTTCCCATACATGTATTGAGTTCAGCTTTAATGCAAATGGCAGAGTAATACCTTGGTGCTTTATAGATAAAATATATTATTAATAACAATAATAATGTGTTTGTACTGCAACACAGGAAACAGAAGCAAAAGTCAGAGGGAGAAAAGTTTTTATTACAAAATGACAGTGGGAATACACATCACTGCCCTGCCATCCAAAAAAAAATCCACGTGGCTATTTTGCACTTTGGAAAGGTTAAAAACATTTTTTTTTTTTAAAGGTTTGTTACACTCTACAGAAAGTCCAGACCTGTTGTATTATAAACCTGCAGATCATACCAGTTATCCTATTATATGGTATCAATATGAAGCAGATATTTAACATGTTAATGCAGGAGTTTCAACATGATATACAGAGTAGTAGCTGAGAAGAGGTCTCTAAATTGGTATTAGGCTGTGATGCCAACAGTTCCTTTACCATCTCTCCATAAATCAGATCCACTCTGACATATTATTCATGTGATATGTCATGAAGCCCAACACCTGTGAAAAAGCTGCTTCTCCCTAAGGCCCCGTTTACCCTTGTCTACTTGAAACTGCACACAGGTTCAGTGCATTTTGTGTTCTACTTCCACATGTGTTTTTTCCTGCACATTTCATTTTCCTTTTTTTTTTAAAAAAAGACAAAGCTTGGATATTTCCATTGTTTAGAATGTACTAAGATAGGGAAAAGAGCAGGGTACACATGTTTATATTTGTTACAGTTCATTCATTCATCAGGGTTAAAAGTGGGCATTGATGCAAGTGGCATGTTTTTTTTTTTTTTTCGTTAAAGGGACACTGTCACCTTACTCATGCAAGCGAACAGAGTGTCAAACAGTCAACTAGCTCAAGTCATGATGGAAAGGCATTCTTTGGCCCTTGAAACATGTTGCTTATACAGTAAAGAATAAAGATATATACTTTTGAGAAAATTGTTTGTTTGGCACTCTATTCCTTCTATTCGCCCAAAACTTTTTAAGAAGTGATCATTCCCCCCTACCTTGTGTTAAGTGGCTGAGGTCAAGTTGGCAAAAGCTCCAACTTCCATATGAAGATATCCATTTTTGTGTCCAGCACATCTTTTTGTCAGATTTTTTCCACCTTCGGCATGGGCAAAGTGACAGTGTCTCTACAAAGGGCCCCCTTATACTAACCTTACCAATTCCTCTTCCTCTGCACATAGATGACTGGTGTCAGTAAACAGTGGGGGAAGTGACATAACCTCCTTGGCCTTGTGACATTGCTTGGAACTGCTGTTGGCTGCTAGACCCCAGCGCTGTCACAGAGGAAGAGGTCAAATGCTCTTCCACACAAGAATGTGCTGGGTATAGTAACCAGGACCACCCATTGAGTGCTGACAAGGTGAGTATAAGGGTGTGATGTGTAGACACCATCACTTTGCCCTACATAGGTGATAATGTCTCTTTAATGCCGGGTTCACACTGGTTCTTCTCGACTGTTGTATGGCTGTTGATCTGACTTTGCCCTGCAACATCAGTCCTATTTCAATCTGACATGAATGAACAGGATACAATTTTTCTCTGACTTTGAGATAGTCCGAATTGTCCTTTAACCAATCAAAACAATCCCATTGTGAGATAAATTCCTTTTCCTGCTGCTGTAATCTGTTGGCTGTCACAAGTCGGATGGTTAGGACGAGGATCCGACTTTGACCCAATTTCAATGATAAAAAAAACGGACCAAAGTAGTGCAAGAACCTTTTTCAAAGTTGGTCAGACTTGTGTTGGACCAGTTAAGACGGCTCTCATAGGAACCATTCATTTATACACATCATACGACGTGCTCCCAAAGTCAGAGCATATGTTTCACCAGTGTGAACCAGGCCTTAAGTAGAACTCCAGCCAATCATTTTATTTTAATTAGGACTGTGTGGAAAGGTTGGATTCTCTGCTAAGTTTTTATTACTTTACCCTCGTCGGTGAGATTTTCCTTCTCTTACCAGAAGAGGAAGTAACGACAAATTTCCCCAGTGAACAGACAACCGCAAAAGAGTTTGTAACCTTTTCCTGCTCTATTAAATAAATATTGGCTGGAGTTCCACTTAAAAAAAAAACAATAGTCTGTTTCAACTAAACCCGTTTTAAGAGACAAAATGGAGCCTGCCACTGATTAGCTAATTCACTAAAAATACCAGTTTCCTGGATGCCCATCTGACTTTTCTGAGTCACATGCTAGTTCCAGGCCAGTAATTCAAAAAGTACTGAAACCAGAGTGTCAGTATAACAGTCGGATGAGTATTTTCACAAGGTCAGCAATTCAATTCTAATCTAATTAAAGGACATAGTTGAGAAATTCAGTAATAACATTTTACCATTCCTGGTCTAAATATTAGTACCAATACATAGGGAATTATTCATCCACATATCCTATGTTTAAAATCCATAGTGACCTACTCTATATGCACATCATGGAGCAACCATAAAAATACTGGTTAAATTGCCTCCTAACAGTCATGCACTTCTGCTTGCTGAGCAATATATTCATATTAAACATTGTTCAACGTTAATCAATTTTAACCAGTTTAATCAGTTCTTGATATTTCTTTACTGGTTACTTACTATTGTACAGAAAATCCCTTTATTGCAGAATATTGATTACTATCACATCTTCATTCAGAATATTGTAGTTTAAATACCTTATAACATCCTCAAGATAATGACAGAACTTTTCTCAGATTACTCAAGAAGATATCATTTTCAAAAGCAGCAGTAGAAATTAATAAGCAAGTAAGGCCCCTTTCACACCAGTGCCCAGTGTCTGCAGTTTGTATGCCAGTGTTTGATACATACAGACTAAAAAGACAACTTGAACTATAGAATACATTTTGATTCATATTTTCTGCCCCCCAGCTAAATGTCATGTGCAACCCCCTACCGCGAACTCCATTTGAACAGCTAGCCTTCGTATTACATTAGTCAGTCCACTTAAAATGGATATTTAAGGTTTTGGTATATGCTAGCAGGGGTAGGAAAAACTTGTCCTTCCAGCTGTTGCAGAACTACAAGTTCCATGAGGCATTACAGGACTCTTGATAGCCCAGAAGCATTTGCATGATGGAGCGTGTTGTTCTGCAACAGCCTATGATTGTGCTAAAGAGTTAACCCACCTGACACTACCTTATACACTATATTGTCAAAAGTATTGAGACGACTGCCTTTAAACGCACATGGACTTTAATGGCATCCCAGTCTTAGTCCGTAGGGTTCAATATTGAGTTGGCCAATCCTTTGAAGCTATAAGCGCTTCAACTCCTCTGGGAAGGCTGTCCACTAGGTTTAGGAGTGTGTCTATGAGAATGTTTGACCATTCTTCCAGAAGCACATTTGTGAGGTCAGGCAACTGATATTGGACAAGGCCTGGCTCACAGTCTCCGCTCTAATTCATCCAAAAAGTGTTCCATCGGCTTGAGGTCAGGACTGCAGGCCAGTCAAGTTCCTCCACCCCAAACTCACTCATCCATGTCTTTATGAACCTTGCTTTGTGCACTGGTGCACAGTCATGTTGGAACAGAAGGGGCCATCCCCAAACTGTTCCCACAAAGTTAGAAGTATGAAATGTCTTGGTATGCTGACGCCTTAAGAGTTCCCTTCACTGGAACTAAGGGGCCAAGCTCAACTCCAGAAAAACAGCCCCACGCCATAAACCCCCTCCACCAAATGATTTGGACCAGTGCACAAAGCAAGGTCCATAAAGACATTAATGAGCGAGTTTGGGGCAGAGGAACTGTACTTGCTTGCAGTCTTGACTTGACTTGAGTCCTGACCTCAACCCGATAGAACACCTTTGGGATGAATTACAGCAGAGACTGTGAGCCAGGCCTTCTTGTCAAACATCAGTGCCTGACCTCACAAATGCGCTTCTGGAAGGATGGTCAAACATTTCCATAGATACACTCCTAAGTCTTGTGGACAGTCTTCCCTGAAGAGTTGAAGCTGTTAGTAATAGTGTATCTTTAGGGGACGCTATTAGTAAGATTTCTGTACTGAATTCCTGGCTCTGCACACCTGCTGTGCTCATTATGAGGGGTTCCCACCAATCCTGCTGGATTTTGAATTATTTTGTATTATGGAGAATGTAACAGGAGCAGCTACAACACCCAAAGGTGGGTAAGGACATCCAAAACTCCCATGTGGGCAGGAACAGAGCCAGGAATAATGGCAGTTAGGTCCCACTGTTGGAGTAACTAAAACATACAAGAAGCCCAGGGCTTTTCTCAGCCCACCAGGCTCCACTTAATTAACTAAAGTATCCCTCTTGGGTGGAGTGACCCTTCAACAAAATCAGATGCCTTCGTCATTCAAGACACACCAGGGCTTGGGGTGAAGGACAGTTTGCCCTGTATGGCTACTTCTAGACCTGTTGCTGTACTTTGTTAGCAGTTCTAGGTGTATAAATCAAGAGCACGATGAACTGAAAGTATTCAGTGCACCACTCCATGAGAATACACGTGCTGCAAAAATACAAAGAATGGGTTAGTAGTGGCTGTGAGCAGCAAAATACGTTGGGGCCTTTGGATCACTCTAGGTCTCAGCTCATGGGCAGCCCCTTGGAGTCATTTTAGTTACATTTTATTTGTTACAGACTATCTAAAATAGGTATATACACTGTATCACATGTAATACTTGCTACACCAAACTGGCCTCTATATTTGTTATACATTTCCTCATACAAATCAAAAGTGCCACTCCTACAGTATATTAGCAGTACCTGCAGAAATACATTATAGTTATACTCTATAGTTACAGAAATGCTTATATATGGTGTTCTAGTTTATAACGTGACTACAAAATATTGACCAGGTATAATGAAATGCGTACATGGTGGTGGGATGGAGTATGCACTATTGCTTAACTAATACAGAGTCAAATGTAATGCAAGTAGGAAAAAAAAAAATACAGCTGTCCGCTCATCTACTGCAATTTTTTATAAAAAAAAATCCTTAAGGTTCTATTACATAAATGTTCATGAGCAACTGGAAATTGATGCTACACTCCTGCAGCAAATGTATTTAATTTTACTCTTCATTAAGCATGATGATATTAGGAAACATAAAATGGGTAATAAATATTTGCTCACTACCAACTTACACCCAGTCACATGACCAATGCCTCGGCAGATCCTGGAAGGACTGACATACAACGGTAGCTGTAGACAAATTTGTCATTTTTGAATACAGTGGGTGCTCTGGTTTGTTTTGCCATCTGTGGCCATTTGGGAGATTTTCTCTTACTTCCTGTCTTGGTGATGTCACTGTAGGGATAAAACCACTTTATAGCAACGTATAACTAAAATCAAACTTTTTTTTTTCTTTTTAGATAGAGTGGGGAGGGATTAGAACACTTGTTAGTTTTTATTGCTTTCTGTGGCCCTATTAGGGAGATTTACCCTCTCTATGCATCCTGTTTACCATTATCATTGTATTTAAAAGGAAATCCGCAGAAAAAAGTAATAGAACAGAAATCTTCCAATGGGGATGCTAGTTCTGGTGACCTGGGGGAGGGGGGGGGGAGGCTGGGGGTGGGAAACAGACAGTTTTGGGACAAGGTTGAAAGAAAACAAGTGATGTCCTAGTGGCTAAAAGATCATTTCTACCAGAGAGCTTTAGTTAATAACAAACGGTAAAGGAAGTACAAAATATTCCAACCAAGAAAAAAAGATTTTTATATATATATATATTAAGCATCTAGAATCTACATAATGTATTTGTATGAAACTAAACCATCCTATCCTTTACAACCAAGGAGGCTGCCATCTTAGCCTTTGTTTGATCTGCAGTTGCCATGATGCTGCACGTGAAAATGTTAAAATGATGGGTTTAGTTCTGTTTTAAATCCAAAAAGAGATCCAAAAGAGTGGAACTAAACCCATCAATCTAGAAATTTCCCAAAACTGTTACATTCAAGGGATGCTGTGAATGATAACGTTCACAGTTGCTTGTACTGTTAGCCAAACTGTCAACCCATCAAATGGCTGGTGTCATAACTGATCAAATGTGCAGCATCATAGACACTTCAGATCAAACGCAAAAATGTCTGCTCCCTTGGCTGTAAAGGAAAAGAAGGTTTAGTTCCACTTTAATACATACACATGCATTTTGTCGATTCTAGATACTTAGTAATTATTATTAAAAAAAAAAAAAAATCTCAATTAGTTCTGTTGCCTTTTGTTGGAAAATTCAGTTACTTCTATTACTGTTTGTTACTAACTGAATCTCTCTGGCAGAGGTTAGCCATTAGGTGGCCTGTTTTTTTTTTTTTTTTTTTTTTTATTGCACCTAGTTTCCTCCTTCTATAAGCAGTGACTTAAAGCGGTATTAGTATTAAACCCAAAATGTAATATATTGCAGTTTACCAATCATTGGATGTGGTGGCTGCATCAGTTTTCTTTTCTTAGGCTTTTTCACCTGGTGATCTGACCAGTAACACACCTCCGGTATTAGTGAGACACCACTCTGAATAAATGATCACAGGGGGCACAGCAGACAGCAGCATTGTCAGTCTGGGGGGAGGGTAGTGTTCAATGTATTAGCAGATTTTACTACACTAACAAACTGAAGCAAAACTCCAGTTCACACTTTACAATCAGTTTTTTTTTTGTTTTGGGAAAAAGGTTTTACGTGAATAAATAACAGCTGATTATTTAAGCACCCCTGTCAGTGTTAAATGGTTTGTCTCCTCCATATAAACTAATGCATTCTGCTGGAGAGGTTGTGTTTTTGAAAAACAGACTTGCTGGCTAGATCACCAAATGAAAAAAGAACAACAAAAAAAGCCTTAAAAAGAAAATCAATGCAGCAATCACATCTAAGAATGGGTAAGCTGCAATATAATACATGTTTGCTTTTGGGTTTATTACTGCTTTAAACCCTTATGTCTAATGACTAAAACTGTGTCCCTCAATAAATGAGAAAATGTGCTTATGGTAAAAGAAGAGCATTGTATACAACCCTGCTACATTATAAGGGTATTTGTATGCCCAGAATAACACAAGGGGAGATGCTGCAGCCAATGTTGCAGAAGAAAATAAAATGCATAAACACAAATGATGGCATCTTAATAATTTATTGATCTCCAGCAGTAATGGAGGCATCAGCATATCAATGCGCTCCATCTCTCCACTTCCCCCTTGCCCTGGCACAGTGTTCCTATAGGCACTGAAGTGCATCACAAATTGCATGCCGCAAACATCCCACAGGTCATTAGTCCGGAGACAGAAATATTTTTCATGTGCAGCAATGCAATGCTCCGTTTTATGGAAATGTCATGTTCGTTAGTGATAATGAATTTGTACATGATCATCTTTGCCTACAGGTTGGCTTCAGCCAAGACAATATCTGCAACACAGAAGTTCATAAATTTATGAAGGCAGTATATATTAGTATAATTTTAAAGGAATATTGGAAAACTGGTGTAATGCAAGATCAACTTGCACAATAACAAACCTAAATGGCATACATGATCATCAAGCAAGCTTTATAGACAGATTTGTGAAAATGGAAACAATGAAGGCTTAAAACTCTAAGACCAATTTTGTTAAAGTTATGGCTATAGCAGGGAATGATCAGAATCCTTGTCAGGTTTTTATTGCTGTGTGTCACTGCTGGGGTGGATTCACCTTTTCTATTTGACTTTATTAACACTGTCATGGGAACAGAAAATGGAATTCTTATTGTCAACAAGAAGTGAGGGGAAATCTTCCAATGGGGACACCTGTTCTGATAACTTCCCATGATAGGGGATTTCCTATCACAATATAAAGATTTAAGACACCCACTTTTTTGTTGGGTCTCTGGGACAGGAAGTATAATGAATTCTTCCTAAGGACAAAGATGGCAAAAAAAATAAAAAACCTAAAACAACTATTCCCTACTATCCAAAAAACAAAAAAAAAAAAGGCTTTAGATACAGTAAAAAAAGTTCTATTACTTATTGCATTTCCTGACATTTTGAAGTCAACCTAGAAGGATAAATCTAAAAAAAAAAAGTGTAAATCAAATAAGTGTTAAATAGGTGAAATTTTAATATTTAGCTGAAGGACAGGGTTAAAAGATGTAATAATAAAAAAGGTTTAATTTTACTGAACTTGATATTTGACCTTTGAAAAAGCATATTATTAATTTGAATAATTTACAAAGTCTCAGTATCCCTTGTAGAGCCAGACAGAACAACTGACCTCTATCTCTGCACCGGAGGAGCTTCAATTTTAATGTCTCTGCTGCAGTACACAAAAAGCCTACCAATGTATATGTATTCAAATGGAGACAGCTATGTTGTTTAAAGAAATTACAGGTTTTTGGAAATAGAGGGAAGTTCTGCCTTAAAGAAAGTGTTCAAAACTGAGTCCAAGCAATTTTTCTTACATTTGCAATTATATTTCTATAAAAGTTTAGCTCTAATTTGAAGACACAAATGACAAGGGCATTTAAGTGATCACAAATTAAAGGTTAAAAAGTTTAATCAAAAACACTCATGCTTTGTTTTCTAATAACAGAAAAAAGAAAAGTTGAATATGTATATTTGTCTCATATATGCCAAACATTTTTTCCACTTGTAAAAAACACTGGTTAAGGGTATTTTATATCCATAACCAAATTCTAGTCATTTTATTCTACATTTACAATAAATGTGACAGCCCACCAGCACTATATTAAAGGCACTAGGTTGGCAGGTAAACATGTTGTGACATTTTACTGTCAAAAAATAAGAGAAGCTTGTGTTAGGTCAAGGAAATTTGGAGTAATTCAATAAATCAAAATGCTCAATATTCAGGGTTTGCCTAAAAACACGAAGTAGTTTATTGATAAAAAAGCACCTATCATTGTCCTGATTTATGAACCCTTGACAAACTGAAAATAATCCAGAGAATGTCTTTCAAATGTGTTTTTTTTTTTTTTTTTTTTGGGAAAAAAAATGGTGGAAAACATAATTGCAAACCTCCTTACATTGTTCTAAAAAGGTGTCTCTGCTTTTAAGTTAAGGGCATTCTTTATTTTTATTAAAAAATAGCAGTTATGCTAGTGGAGAACAAACTGGCCTTTTTATCTCCAAAATAACACTGCAATCATGAAGACCTGCTAACAAATCTAGGTAAAATGCGCAAAAAATAGAGAAAAGAAAAAATTGAGAAAGTGAATGCCTAAATCATTCTAAACACCCCCGCCCTTTCCCAAAAAACAGAAAAAACAATATTGAAGCTTTAGGCTCCAAAGTTTTAAGAGATTAATATAAACCACATGCATATGCAAAATACAGCTAAATAGATATAAGGGTGCTTCTTTCTTATTGCATTGACACTAAGGATCTCATAGGAGACCCCGGCAATCTATAGCCTAACATTAAGTAAAAATATATTTGCCTTGACTATATGAGACCTGTAGAAACATTTAAATTGCTTTAATCAACAGAGGCATGTCTTTTAATATCCTTCATAATTAAAAAACATATTTACAGTGTGATGGAGTAGATCATAAAATACAGGCATGATTCACTTGCAATGAGTCTAGTTCAAATTAAACCTAGGCTGAAGAGAAGCTGGGTCGTCAAAGTAAGTTGAACCAATTGAATCACGTTCTCTGGAGCCTAAACAGATTGCAGTAAATAATAGATTACAATTTATACATTTAATTGTTGCTTGCCTGCTTTAGACTACAGATTACCCACATCTGGCCCCAAAAGTGTACGGTTGACTGGACTTTTAAATTATTTAGGTCTCAATATGTCAGGAGGAAAATTTGAATCCAATAAGTCTGATACGATATGCAATGCTGATGACATGAATTTGAAATGAATGTGTGTGCTAGCTGAATTCTGTGATTTTATGACTCAACCTCTTTCTGACCCAAAATCAAGCAAAGAACTGCGGTCAGAAAGATTTGACTGTTTGAGACGACAAAAAAAAAAAAATCTTAACATCTCAGCAATACAATCTTGAAAAAAGCAATTATGACACCCCCCCTTACAACATTATTATTCTATAGATACAGCAGCCAGTGGTTGTCCCGTGTTCTGGCTGCATCAATACACACACTATATAAAACCAGGCCTCGCCTCTGCAAAAAAACATCCTTCATGGATGCAGACGATCCATACCCCTGGCTTACAGAATGCACGGTTACACACCAAAAACATACCAAACCTGAGGTCCCATCCAGAGAAGAGAAAAACCTGACACTCTTCAAAGATGGGCTATACCATCGATATGGCTAGTCCCCTATAAATGAATTATATATGTAAATATATACCATTTTCCGCTAAGTGTACTGTACATATAATTCTACTGAAGCCTACTATGTTCACATAATAATATCCATATATTGCAAGGTGCTAGATGGATGCGGAAGTGTGCAGAGTACAACGTCCAAAAGTAGGGTGGGGTTGCTTGGCGACACCAGCACTATTCAAGACACAATTGGTAACACGAAGCACAGTGTGTGGGACAGGAACTACCGTTGGGTAGGAGAGCAGGGGAACAACACATGATTGCTGGTGATCTAGGTGACTACAAAAGACTGTGTTCTACTGTGTATAGAGTGTCCTGCTCTGTCACAAAACACACTGTGCAGGGTAGCTGAACATCCTCTGCACATTTATTTATAACAATTAAATACGCTAATTGTTTAAAAAAAAAATTGCACTTGTATCCTAAGTCACCCCACATGAAATTACTAGAAACCTCCTAATAAGATATATGTATATATTATATAGATATATCTATATCCATAAATGTATTAATTCTAAAGAAGTCCAGCCTTCCTGCTTCTAACGCCAGCTGTACAGCATTTGTGGCGCTCGTTCTTGGCGTTCTTGGTCATCCTCCGCCTGAAGGAAATAAAGGTCACCTGGGTTTGCTACAAAAAAGTTTGCTGTGGTTTATGAAGGCTAGTCGGGGTCCTTGCTCTCTAGTGCAAGAGTAGTTAACATTATTTTTCGTAATAAAACCTGAGCTAATGTCTTACGAGGACCTTTAGGATAGCGGACCCGATGATTCTTTGTTTTGTTTGTTTTTGCCCTGAATTATTGAAGCTCAGTATGAAGACACTTTCTCCACTTTCTCTCTATGCTCTTGTCTTCGAACTCGTCAAGCTTCAGGCCGACACCTGTTCAAGGTAAAACAACCGCTATATTCGCCAGCGGACTGTTCCTTTCATTTCCGTCTTCGAACTCTGGTCCCGGGCTCTCCATAGCGGGAGGTCCCAGCAGACTGACAGCCCCCAGGGAAGCAGCAAAAAAGTACTCCTAAAAATTGCCTTTTACTGAGCTCATAAGATGTCATCGTAATCCAGCAACTTGGAGTGCTGGCGGGTTTTCCAAAGGCGATATAATCGAAAGTCAAAATAGGCTTCGATCAATTGCTTTCCTGAAAAAAAAAAAAGGGAAACATAAAATGTATAATATTGTAATTTACCTTCAAAGAACAACAAAGTAGTCCAACTCTTATGACAATGTTTATATTGCGGTCTGTGCACTCCTATCACAGTGACAACCCTTCACCCCCCCGCCTCATTTATCGTATTTGTGTGAGGAAGTGTGAGTAAAATCTTGCCAGTGTTGTCAGAAACAGAAATAAAAAGCTAACAATATTTTTTTACCTTTCTGTTGAGTTTGGCGTAATAATTAAGGGTTGATTTACTAAAATTGGAGAGTGCAAAATCTGGTGCAGCTGTGCATGGTAGCAAATCTGCTTCTAAATTCAGCTTGTTTAATTAAAGTGATACTAAAGCTAAAAATATTTTTAGCCTTTAATGCATTCCTTGCATTAGGGTAAAAAAACATTTTCTATTTTCTGTGTGAAAGGGAAGAGAGGGGAGAATAGATTCAGCATTGTGCATAGCTGAATCTCTTCTCCCCTCTCTTTCTCTGTCTTCACACAGCACTTGAACAGTAGCAGGAACCATTGGCTCCTGCTGCTGTCAATCAAATGCAGTGAGGAGGAAGTGGGGGTTGGGGCTAAATCCTGCTCTGTAAGTCTATGAAGCGTGGCTCCATAGACACACATGTCCCCATAGCAACCTGTTTGCTATGGGGACACACAAAGAAGAGAAGCTGCCAGGATCACCTCCAGAGGGCAAGAGAAAAGGAGGATCTGGGCCACTATGTGAAATACCATTACACAGAGCAGGTCAGTATAACCGGCTTGGTTTTTTTTTATTAAAAAAAAAAATAACACTTTATTCACTTGCCGACCACCCTATAGAAGTTTTACTGTGCACAGGATCATGTATATATATATATATATTTATACACACGAGTATATAAAAGGTAGTGGGTGCGAATGTGCACCACCAGCAGCTCGCTCCTGCTGTGATCATGCAGATCAGAAGCCAATCACCGGGTACAGTGGACTCTATGTATGCAGGCACTGTCAGTAGGGAAGGCATGGGTCCTGTGTTCCTGCAAAGCAGGGAAAATGATCAATGCCTTCCCTTAGTAAAAGCACCTCTCCCACAGTTAACCATTTAAACACCCCTGATGTTAACCCCTTCCCATCCAGTGTCATCAGTACAGTGACAGTGCATGTTTTTATAACTGTATTCGTGTCACAGGTTCCCAAAGAGTGTCAGTTAGTGTCCGATTTTGTCCGCTGCAATATCGCATATATAAGTCGCTGATCACCGTCATTACTGGAAAAAAAAAAATTTCCAGAAATGTACCCCATAGTTTGTAAGTGCTATAATGTTTGCACAAACCAATCAATCATCGCTTATTGAGATTTTTTTTTACCAAAAATATGTGGCAGAATACATATTGGCCTAAATTGATCAAGAAGCTAGATTTAATTTTTTTTTTTTAATTGGATATGCTTTATAGCAGAAAGTAAAATATATATATATATATTTTTTAAATTGTCAGTCTTTTTTTTTTTTTTGTTTTTGGGCGCAAAACCTAACTGCAGAGGTGACCATCAAATTCTTCATAGTTTTCGAAGTGGAGATATTTCATTATGAGGGAGAATCTGTACTCTGACATTACTGTGCCAAAGAATGGAATGGCAAGTAATGTATTGGTTGTCCAATACCACTTCTGCAGGGGTTTCCCCACCACTCCCTGAATTATTAGGCCCAGAAATTTCCAAATGTCATCTTTGGTCACTGGTTCCCACTTTCTGCATCATGCAAACTTCCGATGCGTAGCCAATTGTTGCTCTTTGTACTGGTTTGTCTTGGTAACTTTTTTTTCAATAACCTCAACGGTCAGAAATAATTTTAAGTATGCCAAGGGGTTGTCATGGTCAACGTCAACTTTCATACCGGGTGCACTAGTAAATGGGAATCTTGGGGGCGCTGCCTGATCTGTACCGCAGTCAATAGAGCACCAAGTTCGCACATCACTGAGCTCATTCACAAAATCGTCGCTGTCGTCAATTTTAGTACGTGATGACAATTTTTCCCACAAATCACTATCGCTCAGTTCTTCAAATCTGATTCATCGTCACTGTTTTCCAGTTTGTCCAAAAGCGCTTTTGAGCTAAAAGAACGCTTTTTGGACGCCATGGACGTTCTCAATTTTCCAGGCACAAAGAACCGCAAAAAAGTACAGGCAGGGCACTGGAAAAGCCACTAGGTAAAAAACCTGTGGTAAAATGGCATGATACAAAGTTGTAATTCTAACAGATCACGCTGTATCAAGTCATTTGTTTTATTTATTTATCTTCCGCCGGTTCCACCCCCTGCGTCGCGGCGCTCGCAGGGAAGGGAACAAGAAGACAAGTGATGGCATCGGCCGAGCACACAGCGGGAGGATGGCTGGAGGACGGCGGGGGGATCGCAGTGGAAGGTAAGTTTGATTGTGGGGTAATCCAGAGTGTGGCTCGGGGTTACCATTTTTGGCACTATATATTAACCCTGAGCCACACTCGGGAATACCGCCAGGGAGGTTAAATGTACTTTTGGATAAGCGTGTAATAAATCAACTCGTAAATGGCAATGTATTCCTTTTTTGTTCTTGGGTTTTAGCTTTTTTATGTAAAACATAACTGGACTAAAGGCTGTTTTTTAATACTTGCATAAAGCTGTATTTTACTGATCAAGATCAAGAAGAGATCAAGAAGAAGTTGAAATCACCAGTTTTAACCAATCAAGTATTCACATTTTGAACAACAAATAAAATATCTCCATTTGGTTGATTTGGATAATTGCCCTTTGCATTATTAATCAAAGGCTGGGAATACGGGAGCAGCTGTGACTTGTACTTCCCAAGCCAGGAAGATTGGCTCTTCCACAAATGCTTTCTCTATGACGTCATCTCCTGATGGAAGGTCAGCAATTACAAGCGAATGCTGCTAAGCTCTGGAATATGTCCAATGCCTCATCTTGCAAACAAGACTCAGACTCAGTATCTGCCAAGATGGTGACAAACATGGACAGTGTGGCTGATCTCAATTACTCAAGGGAGATTTAATCAAGTCTGTCTAATTATATGAGTGGAAAATTAAAACTCTGAGCAGATGCTCTCCTCAACCCCCGAGATATTACGTCCATCATGAGACGTGCAGCTTTGGCTTGCGCCGGGCATGGAGACAAGTAATTATTATGCCAGTCATTGCAGCCCGTGTTGTCATAGGATGTATGGATATTCTCACAGGCAATGTTCTAAGAACAGGTCAATAGCCCTTACCTTGTGCAGACAGTTCCAGAGGAGACTTGAAATCAATCCGGTGTGGACTCATTAGATTCTTCAGATTCTGGAAAAGCTTAAAAAGACAGACATTTAACTCAACCCAACCGGAAAAATACTCCAAATGGAAAAGAGCTAAAACACTAAAGAAAATATTAGATTTAAAAAGCAAGACCAGCCAAAATTGATATTTAAATCAAGAAATGTTCTTCTGTCTCTTGGACCTTGTTGGTGAGATATTGGCTCATCTGCTGTGGCCATTATAAAAGGGGTCTCGGCATCCCTGCTAAAAAGGTTTCTAATATTCAGAATGTAACAGGACATCCTGGAATACACAAATCAGGGTACAGAAAGAAAAAAACTCCCAGGTGATCAGGAAGTCTAGAATTAAGACAGAGAAGTTCTCATTCAGAACTAGAAAGCACTAGTAAGGGAGTAAACTAACCCTTTAAATTTTTTTGTTTTGTTGAGAAATTAATGAGGATAATGCTTTTACTGTAGAGGAAAAATTATAAGACCACTTGAGGCAGAAAGACCATCCAAATTTTCAGAATTTTAAATAATCCCTCATAATAGCTACTTTCATGAATTAACCAGTCACAGAACTAAGTGCTGTGCAATCCATCTTTAAAGCTGAACTCCAGGAATTCAGCCACTTTCTAAAATTTACTGGCTTACTATGGGTTAAGTCTAATGAGGTGCATGCCACATTGTTGATTTATCGAAATGTACAACTAACAATTTTACTGAGCGCTATACCTATACTCCCAGAGTTCTGACAACGGACACGCAGATTTCTTACACAACAGCCCACCTCTCCCTGAAGCTGCATATTCACAAGAGCCTTTGTATTTTGGGAATGGGTTGACACAATACAAAGTGCTGTGTGATTGGGGAGAAGGAGGTAGGGGCAGGCAAAGCTGTTGCATGTGACTCTGCAACTGCAGGAGCTGGGGCCAGCGTTGGAGCGCTGAAAGTATAGTGACAGCTGTACTCCTGGCGCTCAGTAAAAATATAAATTGTAAATTTTAGAGATGAGTCCACAAGGTGGTATGCACCTCATTGAATCTAACCCCCGGTAAGCCAGCACGTTTTACAAAGTGGCTACATTCCTGCAATTCAGCTTTAATGCTATGCTGTATTGGAGCAGGACTGTAGAAGACTAAGAATGGGCTGAGCTTGGAACATTTAGGTCCATTCAAATTCTCTTTGAATGGGATAGGAGTCCTCTATTTAGTAGGCAAGCTGTTTATTTTGCCATACCTTTTCACCATTAGGGTTTCCCAGGACATAGCACCCCATGATATGGATTATATTGGGTTCTGGGTTGGTTTTACTCATCAACCTGCTAAGCTTTCTCCAGAATCTATAAAAGAAAACAAAATAGAATTAGGTATCATTAATAGAAGTTGTACTTGCACAAAAACAATACAGCATAATTCCAATGATTGCATATTTTGAGTCATTATTGCTGTGTAAAGTGGCTTTCACAGTAATAAACGCTTGCTCTTTCATCTTTTGGTTTTTATATTAAATACACTAAAGGGAGAAAACACTCAATTTGGATTCACTCTACTTCCCTCCTTAACAGATTGTGTAATAAGGGATCAGCCACACAGGCAAACTTACATATTTATATATATATATATATATATATATATATATAAGATATTTTAATGGCAGCTATAGACACAGGCTATTATGCCTACTGGTGGACCCCACTGTATGCTTAGATCTCCTTAGCTTATCTTTGGGGCAATAATAGGGGTTAGACAATGTTTTCAAGCCTACTTGTTAAACATTCAAATCACCCAACAATAGTCAGACATGGAGGTTTCTACCGTCACAATATAGGCACTCTACAGATGGTGGTGTCTAAGGTGGGAAATAATTATATATGGTCAGCTTAAGTATTTGCAAAGCTGTGAACTTTTTATAACATAAAATGTTCAGCATGGCAGAGAGAAAATATTTTCAGAAGAGGATAGTCGATAGTGGCAGCTGCCATTGTTTCTCTTGTTACAAGTTTCTTCTAGGCTGGGTTCACCCAAGTGCGAATTGGATATGGGTTTCCCCGCACCCAATTCGCATGACAGGAGAGTGTGCCTGGCTCTAAATGAAGTCGGTTCACACTTCTCTGTGGAAGTTGCAGAGCAGATTGCACAGGGGTCCTGTGTGCCTTTGGCTCCATTTTAGGTCCGAATTTAGGCAAAAATGTGGGCCTGATTCGTCCCTGAAACGGAGAGCAGGGATGCACCGGACCCCTGTTGTAAGCTGCATCAAATTTAAGTGTAAACCCAGCCTTAAAGTAAGTTTTTGTATAGCTGAATTAAGCTGGGAATACATTAGTAGAATTTCACTCAACATTTTTCATTGTAAAAATGTTGTAAGAACATTGGTTCCTTTTTCTAATCATTAGTGGGATCAAATCGACATTAGTTTTATATCATTGACAAGAAATTTTGAAGGAGGATGAAAATCATTTATTGAATGTTCAAATTTCTTACAGTTTATGTAGTTTGTTTGGGTACAGTCAATTCTTTCCAAAATTAAATGTTAAAAGCAAGCGTAATCATGAACGACTTTTGAATGAGAATTTTTGTACAAATTACCTAAGAATTTTCTTTCGAAATTCCACTAGTGTATACCCAGTGTAGACTACGGCTGGTAATGACTAGCAGGCACTCTAGGGTGCCACATCAAATGTATTCACTGGCAGGACCTTGGGATGCCATCAGAGTCCCTGCTCCAGAGACCAGCTTACTGAAAGTATATGCACTTTTTCTCCACCATAAGGCAATTCTGGTGCGCAACACCAACAGCTTTATTGTGGGATGGGGGTGAGCTTAATCTGCCCATACTGAAAAAAATTGGGTTTTCTGAGGTTGTTCTTGTGGAAGTCTGAGAAGGCAGGCGTAGTTCATATATTGAAATAAAAGAGTTTGGTGTGCTACAAATGTGAACGTGTAAAACTGATAGTGACAATATAAAGAAATAAAGTGAAAACAAAATACACTGTATTTTCTGTGAACCAGTGTCCATAATCGTGGTAAATCTCCACCAAAACTTAAAAAGCAATCCAATGTGTAAATGAGACCAATGTTCTCAAAACTCCAAAGGATTATCAAACTGGTGAAATCTGAGAAATGAATAGGTGTTGCTGGAATGTTAACAATCGTGATGTCAAGGTTTCCCACCACCTTGTGAATTCACAGCTTACAAGATGAAAAGTGAATAAGGGCAGATAAACAGAAAGATCGGTCCAGGGGCACTTCTCTGATATACCAGAGAGGGTGCTATGCTGGAATTCACCCACACGTGAAGGGGGGGGGGGGGGGGGTCTGCTTACCAGATCCCACTGTTTCCAAGCATTGAATTATGCAGACTCTCTGTAGATCATTCTGAATGAGGGACTCCTTAATGTTTCTGGAACATGCAGTACAGTGTATTTTGTTTTCACTTTATTTCTGTATATTGTCACTATCAGTTGTACACGTTTGTATATTGTCATAGGCGTGCGCAGCCTATGGCATTAGGGTGTGCACCTCAAACCAAAGCTCAAACAGGTGCGCGCGCACGTGCGTGTGTGTGTATATATATATATATATATATATATATATATATATATATATATATATATAACAACACACACACTTTTTGGGCCAACCTTGGGTTCATATTGATTTGAACAGTATATATATATATACACACACATACATACACACAAACACACACACACAGTATACACACACACAGTATACACATACACAGTATACACACACACACAGTATACACACACACACACACAGTATACACATACACACACACAGTATACACACACACAGTATACACACACACAGTATACACAGACAAAGTATACACACAAACAGTATACACACATACACAGTATACACATACACAGTATACACACACACAGTATACATATACACAGTATACACACACACAGTATACACACACACAGTATACACATACACAGTATACACATACACAGTATACATATACACAGTAAACACATACACAGTAAACACACACACAGTATACACACACACAGTATACACACACACAGTATACATATACACAGTATACACACACAGTACACACACACACACAGTATACATATACACAGTATACACACACAGTATACATATACACACATACAGTATACATATACACAGTAAACACATACACAGTAAACACATACACAGTAAACACACACACAGTATACACACACACAGTATACACACACACAGTATACATATACACAGTATACATATACACAGTATACACACACAGTACACACAGTATACATATACACAGTATACACACACAGTATACATATACACACATACAGTATACATATACACAGAATACATACAAAGTGTACACATACACAGTATACACACACATTATACATATACACAGTATACATACACAGTAGACACATACACACCAGCACTTTCCATTTAAACATCAGCTTGATTAAATACACTGCTGCTGCCCCAATTTCCTGGCATGCTGGTACTTGCAGTGCTCCAGCAGCTCACTGACATTGGATGTGGTAATGCAGAAGAGGAGGAGGTGGGCAGGTAATGAGTAGGGAGGTGTAGCAGAGATGATTGGGGGAGAAGTTTAGAGAATATCCTCTCTCCAGAATCAGTGCACTGCTCTGCTCCTCACAGAAAAAAACAACTAACTGACTCAGAGACAGGAAGAGAAAACACAGCCCCTCCCCCTCCTCGGCAGGGTAAGTACTGGCAAAAAATACATTTAGATTATCTTCCCCAACTTACCTTCTTCTAAAGGCTACAGACTGTGTACTGTACTCTCCTCTCCAGCAGTCAGCATCTCCTGCTCAGATATCGAACAAGGCGCGCTGGGGAAGGGGGCGTGTACACTTTGTTCCCATTGGCTGAGGAGGCAGCAGAGAGGCGGAGCAGCTATTTTTTTCAGTGAAAGGAAGAGTCGGGAAGAGTCTCAGACAGTGAGACTCGACTGAAAAAGTCAGTGGTGGCGACGGACTCGGCAAGGACCGCTCATGGACACCAGTGTCCGTGTGCAGACACCTTGCCGACCCTGGACAGGGGAGGGTGATTAGGGTGTGCCTGGGCACACCCCGTGCGCACGCCTATGTATATTGTCAATTCCAGTTGTACACATTCACATTTGTAGCACACCAAACTCTTTTATTTCAACACTTTATTATACATCTTTGGTTGCAGCACATTTAGTTTTTATCAGCGCACTTTTTCACACAATTTTATCAGTAGTTCATATATTGTGCAGCAACAGGAAGTTGCTGCAAGCTTCACAATTGCTAACAGAGCGAGATTCTACCGTTTGTCAGCAAGCGAGGGAGCAACACCATAGGAGCAGATGAGTGCGCTTTTAGGCAGCACAGGGGCTGCTAATGTGACATAGCCCTGAAAGGCTTTCTTTAAAATAGGCCCATTTTCACAAAGAAACAAGGACTATATATATATATATATATATATATATATATATATATATATATATATACACATATATATATACAGTGTTGGGGGTAACTAGTTACAAAGTAACTGATAACAGTAACTACATTACTTTTTTGGTAACGAAGTAATGTAACTAGTTACAATACTAATATTGGTAACTACACTACTTCACTAGGCTATAGGAAGTAACTACACTACTTTACTAGGCTATAGGAACGCGCTTTCCTGCGTTACCCAAGCCGTGCGATACAATCGTTATTTCGAGGAATAGAGAGGGATGAAGTTTATGACTTTTTGTTGCACTTTATGTTTTATTCCGTTTTTTCAGGTTTTCTTCTCATGTTTCCCAAAGTCTGTGTTTATACAATAAACTCTATGCAGAAAGAGTGTCATGTATCTTCTTCTACACGGTCAATTAAGAAAGAGGAGAGTAAAGTAATAAGTAGTGAAATTACTTTTCAAATGCAGTAACTAGTAAAGTAATCTCATTACAATTTACAGACGTAACTAGTTAAATTTTTTGAGTAACTACCCCAACACTGTATGTGTATATATATATATATATATATATATATATATATATATATATATACACACACTTCAGCTCCAGAAGGCAATTTTTTGCGATACGCCGATGCGTTACTTTAACTGACAATTGTGCGCTCGTGCGACACTGTACCCAAATAAAAATATGTCCTTTCCCCCCCCCCAATAGAGGGATGGTATGGTGGTATTTGATCACCTCTGCGTTTTTTTTATTTTTTGCGCTATAAACATAGAACAAACGACAATTTTGAAAAAAAAAAAAATAATATTTTGTACTTTCTGCTCTAAAACACATCCCAAAAAAAAAAAAAAAAATCCAATTTATACATCAATTTCGGCCAATATGTATTCCGCTACATATTTTTGGTAAAAAAAATCCCAATAAGCATATATTGATTGGTTTGTGCAAACGTTATCACGTCCACAAACTATAGGATATTTGTATTTATTTATTTTTACTAGTAATGGTGGCGATCAGCGACTTATAGCGGGACTGTGATATTGCGGCAGACAAATCGGACACCTGACACTTTTTTGGGGACCAGTGACACTGTGCGAATAACACTGGCAGGGAAGGGGCGATCAAAGGGTTAATTGTGTGCCTAGCTGGTGAATCAGTGTAGTAGGGGGAGGTGCTTTTACAAGTGGAAGGAATGGATCAGTGTTTCTGCTGTACAGGAACACAGGATCCATGTCTTCTGTACTGACAGAACAGCACGTTTACATAGGCAGACTGGCATTGTGTCAGTGTACCGAACGATCAGCGGGTGCCAGCAGACATCAGGTCTATGAGACCTGTTGTGTAAAATCACAGTGGGAGAGAGCGGGGGGGGGGGGGGGGGTCTTGCGACCAAAACCCGGAAGTGCAAGATCCTGTGTATTTATGTGATTCTGCGCAGTGCGGCCGCCCTGTAGCAGTAAATCTGCTATGGGGCGGTCGGCAAGTGGATATGGTAAGCATATTGTGAATTTATCAGATGAGCCTGTTGGCTCTGTAGCAGACAAGCCTTTTCAATAATGAACTAAAAATTCCGCTGCATTTAAATCCCCCTCACCAGCTGAGAAAGATTTAAATCGCCAAACAAATTTCACAGTCTGCCCTTCATACATCAAAGGGTCAGGGTGAGCACAAACCCTTCCATTCCCTACGTCATTAACCTGCAAACATTTACTCCTGGTTGAGACAGCAGCGAGGAGAGAATTAATGAGAAGTGAGAACGCGGAAAGAACTAATTATCCACGGTTCTATTTCATGTACAAACACTTAGCTGCGCCGTGCTGTAATAAACCCGTCTACACACAGACAGACAATATTGGCAAATAATGGAAAGTTTTACAGAGAAACTTAATTAGGCTTCTGTGGCATTCTAAAGTCATTGGAATACATAAGAAAGGCTAATTTAATTGGTATAGCAGGTAGTGTAATGGGGGCAAGACTATTCAACTTACTGAATAAGATCCTCTTCCTTCTCCACTTTGGCAAAAGTAGCGACTTTATTTTTTAACAGATAGAGGTAGCCAGGTCCCCCCTGGAAGAAGAGCAGAGGGGGGTGAGGAAAAAAAATGGCTCACACAACTCTCCTACAGATGTGACTAAGGCCCCTTTCACACTAGTACGACCTGAAAGTCCCACAACCTTGATGCGACTTGAAGCAATGCCTGTGTAATTTTGAGGTCTATGGACCTAAAGTTGCATCAAAGTTGGACCAAAGTAGTGCAGGGACTACTTAGAAGTCACACATATATGAATGGTACTCATTGGAAACCATGGGGTATGACTTGTCATGCGACTTTGCAGTCCTAAGTGACAGAACAAGTGGCACAAGTGTGAAAGGGGCCTAAAATTATATTTATTTCTTATATGCTGTGACATTTGTTGGTGATGTGTTGACATATTCCACTAATAGAATTGATTAGCACCTGTGCCTCCCTCTACACTAAGATATCCTTTAACTCCAAAGAGATTGGATCAGGGCAGAGAGGAGAAAATGGCAGAGATGCACAACTTCATCCACTAATATACAGTTTAAAGCTGATGTTTAACCACTTAAGCCTATTTCTAACACGTTGTTTACATGTTAAAATTAGTATTTTTTCTAGAAAATTACTTAGAACCCCCAAACATATATATATTTTTTAGCAAAGACTCTGGAAAATAAAATGGCGGTCATTGCAGTATTTTTTGTCACGCGGTATTTGGGCAGCGGCCTTTCAAATACAATTTTTTTTTTGGGAAAAAATACATTTCACTTAATTAAAAAGAATGTAACGGTAAAGTTAGCCCAATTTTATTGTATATTGTGAACAATGTCGTCACGCCGAGTATAGATACCGAACATGTTATGGTTTAAAATTGCACACACTTGTGGTATGGTGACATACGGTACTTAATAAATCTCCATAGGCAACGTTTCAAAATTTAACGGTTACCACTTTAGAGTTACAGAGAAGGTCTTTTTCTAAAAATATTGCCCTCGCTCTGATGATTGCGGCAATACCTCACGTGTGATTTCAACACCGTTTTCATTTGCGGGTGCGGCTTTCGTATGCGTTTTCTCTGGTGTGCGATTTCACGGGGGACGGGGGCGCTTTAGAAAAATAAAAAATTCCTATTTATTTTTTTAAACGCTGTTTTAAAAAGAAAAAAAAAATCAAAAATCTGATGAGTTGTATTGCTGTCACAAGGAATGTAAACATCCCTTGTGACAGTACTAGGCAGTGATAGGTACTCTTTATGGAGGGATTGGAGATCTAAAATACCCCAAACCCCTCCACTGCACTTCAAAACGGAAGTGACGTTGCTTCCGGTTTACATGATCGGAGACCCGATCAAAGTTGAAACTGTCTTTGTTCGGAACTCAAACCAGCTAGTGCCAGCTGGTTTCTCAGGTCTCCCGGTGGGACCGGAGACCCGGGCAGAGGAAGGTGGGGGAAGAGATGTCCCCTCCTCCCCGCTCACTGGGATAGCGGCTGCTGAGCCGCATCAGTTGTTATCTGCTTAAAGCCAACCGCCACCTCTTAAAACAATACAGGGTTGATGCCTATATCATCCTGGTACAACCAATTCTTCACTTCAAGCCAACGTACAGGTACGTCGGTTTGCGGAAGGTGGTTAATCTGCTTATATTTTGCTTTTCCCTGTTATAAACAATGTTTTTTTTGTTTTTTCATTTAATACCTTATTTTAGACCCAGTGATATATCATGGCTAGGTTTCTGCTCTTCTCTATGCAATGCAGGCAGATCATGGCTGATGGGAGGGGCTGGCAGGATGTTGCACATGGCTTCCTGAAACAATAACAGCACCCACCTCACTACTCTCATGAACCCTTAGTGTCGGTTCACACTATGGCGATCCGACTTCGGGGGCAACTAGTGATGTCGCCGTGCACCGCGACTTCGGCGCGACTTGCACGGACTTCACATAATGGAAGTCAATGCAAGTCGCTCCGACTTCTGTCAAAAGTAGTACAGGAACTATTTTCTAAGTGGGAGCGACTTGAGTTGCTCCTATTAGAACGGTTCCCATAGCACTGAATGGACCGCGACTTGTCAGGCTGACAAGTCGCGGTAGTGTGAACCGGGACTCAACCCTGATGCACTTGCTCTTGGAAGGAGCTATGCAAATATCAAAAAAGCCTTGATGGGTAAGTGTCAGTTGGGAGGAGTGGCTGTTCTCTGGGCAGGGTGCATTTGCATGTAGACCACCCCAGGTAACACCCATATGCTGAGACTCCGTGATTGAAAGAACTGAAATCCTAAGAATGAAAGACAGTAAGGCTTGGGAGGAAAGGGCTACATAATGCTGGACAGAAAATAATCTGGGCCCTATCTGACTTGCTGTAGTTTAATTAACACTGTGAGAAGAATAATATCTATGTGTACAGGTATGATAATTCACAACAATATTTTTTACAGCTTTCTGTGTAATACATAATAACGTAATCAGCTACCTGGCAGAAAATGAGCATTTCTCGTATTTTGCACCCTTTTCTGTACACATTCAGCTTCTTCTCAATCTCCTCTGCGGGGGAAAAACATGAAACATCTGTGAGCACGTTTTGTGGCTACAGGACAATAAACAATGTAAAACTGCTGCTTAAAGTGGAACTTCCCCCTCCCCCCTCCTCCCTCCGCTACCACGTTTGGCACATTTTTGTTTGGGTACCTCGTTTTTTCAGGTACCTGCTCCCACTTCTGCTGGAATCACCTAGGCGATTCCACCGCAATTTCTCCCCAACACCTCCCTCCCCCCACCCGTAATCTCCTGGGACATGTCACAGGTACCAGGAGGCTGTGGGACTGTTTACACAGCGCAATGCAACTTGTGCATGCACAGTGGGAAGCAGCCTGTAAAGCTGCAAGCAGTGTTAGCTGGCTTCCCACAGTTACATGCCGGTGCCAAGGACCCCAAGGGGAAGAAAGGGCCCGGGTATGGACGCCACTAAATCCTTTGACAGGTAAGTGTCCTTTTTATTATAAGTTGGCAGCTACAGTATTTGAAGCTGCTGACTCAGAGACTGCAGAACAGCTTTAAAGTTGACCTAAAACCAATTAGATCACTCCTTATCTATTTGGCCTAATTCTGACAACTTTCCCTAAGAGACATAAATGTGTGTTATATCAGAATATTGAAAAATGATAAACTCCACTAGTAATCAATAAAGTTCATAATCAAAACAAAACAAAAAAAAAAAAAAAGGGGGCCCTAACAATACCCAATGCAAAAACATAATATAAACAGAATGCAAGACTGAGGCAACTTACCCAAGATGTCATCAAATGTTGCATGTTCATGGTCCTAAACCGCAACAGACAATAATAGGTATGAATAATGATCATAACACAAATGCTAAAGTCAACTTTGTACAAAAGGCTGCAGACTGGTGTGTGGATGTTTTAGGGTGTCCAAAAAATAGCCACTAAAATGCCATAAAAAAGTGTCCACTAGCAGTACAACTGTTTTCAAGGAAATGTGTCCTTAGAAAAGTACAATGGCTGGCTTGACTAGAGTCCACCTAAAAGTGTCACCAGTCTGGCAGTTTTTGGCATCAACACTTGCACTGCAAGTTAGTCAGAGCTACTGATCCACATGCATCCTCCAAATCGGTCACTCTTAAAGTATTGAAGCCATCAGATTGGCATAACAGTCAAGCAAATATCAACTTCAGAGGCAGCTTTGTAGGCAGCCTTTCTTGTGAAAGAAAAACTCTGAGAAACACAGAGGCAGCCATTGCTGGAATCTCCTTTTAAAAATGCAAATTACTTGGCCATTATGCAGATGCACAAGCTCCAGTCATTTCTGAGTCATGAACCTGGGAGGAGATATCCGGAGTTAATTTCCCCTGACTTACCTACGGTACTTGCTTGCTCAGCAATGGTTTAGTACATCTCCCATAACAAGTTCCCTTCATGGAAAGTGATCTCACAGGATGAAACCTAATTGTTAAAATCCTGTTTTCTGCCTGTTTTCTTGCCCACACTTTTAATTCTGACCATCTTAGGCCCCCATCACATGGGCAATCTGATCAGGTCCGGATGGTCCATGTACCCTATGAACCGGCGGGCGTAAATGGACTTGCGTCCATTTACACCTGCCTATCTCCAATTCGATCAAAACAAAATGGAAGGGGGTCTCGTCCCCTCCATCTAGGTGGATCAGGTTGGAGAGCAGAGGGTGTAAACGGACACCTGACATCCGTAGACCAGAGTGGGCTGTGTCTTTGTCCTCTTTGCATAAACTGAGTGTAGAAATTAAATGGAAATTGACATGTCATCCGCCTGCTCTGCTTAGCAGGGGATCAGTGGACATTTTTATAGGTTAAATTGAAGAGAGCACAACCAGACGGGCTGAAAACTTTCTGCCCATTTTTAATTTAGTTGCAATGTGTATGGTATGTCCAGAGATTTTATTATTTCTGGACAATGCACAATATCGCCTGATAAAAACTTTTCTGACCAAATTGTCCACTCATCTTGTCTCCTAGTTCCCTTGTTACCTCATCCCATGCTTGCCTTCAGGACTTCTCCAGAACCTCTCCCATCTTCTGGAAATCCATACCCTAGTATGCCCTGGTAGCTCCGACCCTGTCCAGTGTTTAGGTGATCCTTGAAAACTAATTTATTCATGGAAGCCTACCCCTCCTCCACCTAAAAACTGTACTTCAACCACCTCCATTAGATCATCCCCTGCAGCTATTACCTCTTGTAGCATCTCCCCCTCCCTTTAGATTGTAAGCTCCATGAGCAGGGCCCTCTTATTCCTTCTGTTGTGAACCCTATTGTATTTGTACTGTCTCCCTTTATATTGTAAAGAGCTGTGCAAACTGTTGGCCCAATATATATACTGTATAATATTAAATTAAACAGCACAGCATCTGTACACCATCTGGAAAAAAACATATACGCTCTATACAATCAAAAATTTGGATTGAGTCCTAAAAGAGTTATTGTAAAATTGATGTGAATGGTCAATGTTGTTACTCAATCGGCTCAGGTCAATCTGTATTTGATTCAAAGAACTGATCAAGGGCACATTTTAAATATTTTAGTGACGAGAATTAACCACCTTGAATATATTTAACAGATTGTATGTAAAAACATTGGGAATCTCATGCTACCCATGGCTTTCAATAACTTTCCATTATCTAGCCAGCAGTAGAAGCATTGGTGACTAGACTAGCTTTGGGTAATGCTCAACATTCAGGCAAAAATTCTACAACAGTGATGAAATAAAGAAACACAGAATATATACAGTACAGATAAATGGGGCTCTATGGAAATAGCAATACAAAGTAAAGAATGCTTACATAGAGAATGGGGATGATGGAAGGGTCATCTCTTCGTATTATGGTGGGAATATATTCTGCTTTGGGAACTTTGGATGATATTAGCTGCGGGGAGAATACATGATTATCTTTTGTGCTTTCAAGTCTCCAAACATAAAATGCATTTGTAGAAATATACAGTAGTCAGAAAATAAAGGCGCTACATACTATGCTACAGCACTTTAATTTGCATTAGGTGAGTAATATACCTGAATATATATGTCTTGTGACTGGAATTAGATGCTTGATTACCTTTAAGCATTATGGCCGCCAATAGATATCAAAAACACAGCATGTAATTCTGCAGACTCTGTGCCACTGCCCTACCTCCAGCCTGCTCTCCACACTATCACTGAACATCACTGGTGATAGCCACTTCTCTTCCTCCTGTAAGCCCCCCTAAGTACCTCCTCCTGTTGCCCATTATTTGCCAATGTAGGCACTCCCAGGAGATCTGAAGAAGGGCTTGGCCCGAAACATGTCATTTCCCTCCAATTGTGGCATTTTCCATTAGCTCCGCCAGGTGACTCTTTGGTGATGCAAGAGCCGGGTCGTTGTTGAGCCACCTCCACACTTCCGGTTACATCGTGGACTCAGCCCCTGGTGTGCACATCGGCGCGAGGCGCCTGGTGACGTCATCTCCCGGCGCCGCGTCAGCAGGGACTGACGAGCAGCGGCCGCTGCCACCTCGGGCGCGCACCACCACCGGATCTGCAGGTCGGGGTTTGAGGACACCATCCTTCCATCAACCTCTCCTCACCCCAGGCATCGCTCCATCTGGAGACTCACCCGCAGCTAAGGCTCCCGATCCGATCGAGGCTGTCGGTCAGCCCATCTACAGGTGACACACTGTCCAGACCTTACTGGTGGTAAGGCGTTGCTTCCCTGCCTCTGGGTCCTCCTTGCTGTTTGAGTCTACATGCTCAGTATTACTCCCCTGGCACACCATTGTTTTTTCCTTGACCGGGAGCCAATTTTATTGATTTTAATAAACAAGTTTATTATCCAGATCCTGAGCAGCACATAAGTTTTTTCTTTCTTTTTCATGTCATTTCGTCCGGGAGCGCCATCATACCCGTTTTTTTGTGTTGCTACTCCCAGAGCAAGCCTGATTTCATCCCTTAGCAGACAAGTGGCAACAGATTAGAAATGCATAAAAATTGAGTGTGCCTTTTGATATAGCTTCATAAAGTTCTCCTTTAAACTAACCTCACCAGTTTGAGAAGGAACCCCATGAAAGTCTATAACTCATTAAAATGACACCCCACCCAAAACCTCTTCTTTTTTTTTTTTTTGAACAGCATATGGAAGAGTTCGATTTTTTTTATTGCTGTCAGTGTTCCATTTCTGTCCTCTCAAAAGCATCCTCCAAATTTTCATTTGAAGAATTCACCATAGACTCCGCTACACCAGCTATTGTCAATAATGGTTTTCCAGTTTAATTAATTTCCACTACTAGCACAAACAATATTTATGTCTGTGTGTTGGCAACGGTTGTAATATAAAATGGTAAGAAGGACCAACTAAGGGGCTAAAATTGTACTTGCCATGATTTTGGGTGGAATAAAATCTTCTCCTTCACAAGACATAATTTCCATTTCTCTCTCGGCCTCCCAGTTCAAATCCTCACACTCCTCGTTCAGAGCTGTGCAGGAAGTTTGCAGGTCATGGCCTGGTGAACAAGAGCACACATATAAGATAGTGACAAATGCATATTTTATGGCTAAGCTGAGCAAGTGACCTGCATGTTGTATCTGCATATAAAATGTTGTCACCAAAAACTGTTTTATAACTTAAAATGAAAGTCGGGTATCAGCCAAAGCTTTTTTTTTTTTTGGCAAAATCAAATTGTTTGTTGTCCAAAGCAGCAAGATTTGGACAGTGATTTAATCTAAATCTTGTATAATACTACTACTATTGATATTGTTTTACATCCACAGCCAAAACCTTATGGTTTCTGGTAGAGTAGGGAAGGCTTTTTTTTTTTTGGCAAAATCAAATTGTTTGTTGTCCAAAGCAGCTACTACTACTACTACTACTACTACTACTATTGTTTTACATCCACAACCAAAACCTTATGGTTTCTGATAGAGCAGGGAAGGCTTTTTTTTGTGGTTTATTATTTATTTTGCAGAAATATTTCTGAAGCCTATAAGGTCTGTCCTAGCCATGGTTTTACTTTCTTGAACAACTCATCCCCGCACAGCTATTACCTTGTTAAGCGCTCACAAAGAGGTCCCTCCTAACCTTCTTGTCTTGAGTTGTAACTGTACTACCTCTTTATACTGTAAAACCTGTAAAATAATATCCAAACTTCCTCTCCTTTTTGATCACCTTGTGCAAGGTATGCCTAAATTGCTTCCTCTGGAGAAAAATGGCTTACAGTTAAGGAGTTATAGATCTGGGTGGGATTTTGTGAGAAGAGGAAGTTGTAAGTGTTGGTGGTTTTAGGTACAGAAGGGAATAGGATGGGCATGGAAGATTATAGAGGTTGGAATATTCCATCTGAAACAACTAGTACAAGACTTAAGCTCGGGGCCCTTGGCCCATGTGTTACACAAAGGTTTGGGTGTTTAGGAAATGCAATGGACTTCTAAATACATCAGTGCTTACTTTCTTTGGAATCATGGATGGAGTCTGCTTTGACTGGGGTGGGGTCGCTCCAGGACCGGCTGAAGCTCCTTTCTCGGCGGTCAGCAAAAGCTGTACAGAAAAAAGAGAGAATTCCTGTAATAATCTGCTTTGCAGAACATACAGATGCTTATTTTATGTCATACAGGTACATTATATCTTTACTGCACCTTTATCGGAATTATTGTTTTTCTGGCTTGTAGATCATACCAAGAACAAACACATACTGCATGACAAAATGACAAACTGGTATTTTTTCTTCAATACTTGTTTGTTTTGACAACTAATGAGCCCAACCCCTAAGGAGCCACAGACACTTTTCCTGAAGTTTTTTGCTTCTATTCCCCATGTTAGACTGACAGCACTGTGCAAGGAACAAAGCTCATCATGCTAAATCTCCTCTACAATTCACAGTGCTGCTGTGTAGGTAAACACAAGGATCTAATAAATAGACATGTATACATAATTATACCAGCAATACCTGTAACTATACATACACTATAATACATACACTATATTACCAAAAGCATTGTGACGCCTGCCTTTACGTTCACATGAACTTTAATGGTATCCCAGTCTTAGTCTGTAGGGTTCAATATTGAGTTGGCCCACCCTTTGCAGCTGTAACAGCTTCAACTCTTCTGGGAAGGCTATCCACAAGGTTTAGGAGTATGTCTATGGGGATGTTTGACTATTCTTCCAGAAGCGCATTTGTGAGGTCAGGCAGTGATGTTTGACAAGAAGGCCTGGCTCACAGTCTCCACTCTTAACTCATCCCAAAGGTGTTTTATTGGGTTGAGGTCAGGACTCTGTGCAGGCCAGTCATGTCTCTCCACCCCAAACCCACTCATCCATGTATTTATGAACTTGTTTTGTGCACTGGTCATCCAGTTGGGCCATTCTCAAACTGTTCCCACAAAGTTGGGAGCATGAAATTGTCCAAAATCTCTTGGCATGCTGACGCCTTAAGAGTTCCCCTCACTGAAATTAAAGTGGTTGTAAACTCTCCAAACCCACTTCATCACATTGCAATCCTCATTATTAAAGATATTCATTGCTGCCTGTAAAAGTTTACTTACTGGTTTCATCTTCTTGCAATCTGCCCCCTAATGTTTGATTGCGTCACTGGCCCATGCGCTTCCTGTCCTGCGATTCATGGCACGCTCTGTGTGCTGTCTCCCCATTAACAACATGCCGTATAAAAAAAGTTCTGCTGTCTGCGGCTCAGCTTTGAAGACTCGCGAGACTGGGCATTCATTCAGAGCTTCCTGGTTCTCCCCTTGTGACCACGTGATGTCACACGGGGAGTAAACCAGGGCTTCCTAGAGACTCCTATAGCGGCAATCAACTGCAGCTTATAGCCTTAAATGACAGCGGCAAAACAAAAGAGGTATAACACACAGCAGAGCTTGGTTGCCATAGTGATGTCTAGTTGAGGAAGAGGCTTGGATAATACACGGTCACACATGCCCGAGATTCAAGCAGGGGAAAAAATGAAGGGCGGAAATGACATCCAAAGTGGAATCAGAGAACAGTACTCAAGATGGCGCAACCTAATCCTGGAAGAAATATTTTTTACAAACTACTAAAAAATAGTAAGTAAGAAGCGATTGTGCATACATTATTCTGTACAATGATTGTAAATGCTTTTTCATATCACAGTAGATGAAAATCGCAAAAAAGGAAGGCAGAGTTTAGTTCCTCTATAAGGGGGCCAAGCCCAACCCCTAAAAACCAACCCCACACCATAATCCCCCCTCCACCAAATGATTTGGACCAATGCACAAAGCAAGATCCATAAAGACATGGATGAGTGAGTTTGAGGAGGAGAAACATGACTGGCCTACAAAGAGTCCTAACCTCAACCCAATAGACAACCTTTGGGATGAATTAGAGTGGAGACTGTGAGCCAGGCCTTCTCATTCAACATCTGTGCCTGACCTCACAAATGCGCTTCTGGAAGAATGGTCAAACATTCCCATAGACACACTCCTAAACCTTGTGGACAGCCTTCCCAGAAGAGTTGAAGCTGTTCTAGGTACAAAGAGTGGGCCAACTCAATATTGGACCATAAGGACTAAGACTGGAATGCCATTAAAATTCATGTGCGTGTAAAGGCAGGTGTCCCAATACTTTTGCCAATATTGTGTAGTTACATATAGTTAGTCTGGTTGAAAAAAGACACAAAGTTCATCAAGTTTAACCAATTTTGCATGGTAGATACAACCATAAGAGCATTAATTAAATATTTTATGACTATATATTTAACAATAAAACTATCTGTACCAATAAGGCGTGTCACTTATACCCCAAATTTAAAAAATATTAAGAACTCAAGCATTTGAAATAATCAGTATCACCGAAAGATAATAAGCACTTCTAATCATGAACAGTCCTCTTTACTGCGCACAAAGATTTTCCAGTATATTAAAAAATTTCCTGTGACCAATCACCAATGGTTCCACAGAACAAGGTTGCCTACCTACAACAGCATGTATAATAGCTACGTTCAAACCTTGGCCAATGCAGGGAGAAATGCTCTGCAGAGTTATTAAGAAGTGTGAATTTATATGTGCAACTGCTAAGCAAATCATGATTCACTAGAACTCAAAAGTCGTATTATTTTTCCTTCTACCAAGTTATCAGTCGAAATTTCCCATGTCCCTATAATCACACATTGCCTCATTATTGATCTCTGCCAAAAGCCTGCACAGAGCTCAAAGTTAAACTATAGGCAGCCCATTACATTGAATATGCATCCCAGCAACAATGCACTGGTAGAATAATCGTTAATAAGGCAAACACCAAGGGGCATATTTATGAAGCAGTGAATGTGACTTCCACCAAACATTCACTGGTGGTAAATCAATCACTGGCATTTAAAACACATGCACCTGGAAGATGCACCTGCAGTGAATGTTTGATGAACATCAGTTTCTCTGCCTTATAAATATGCCCCAAAGAGAGCCGTATATGTTTGTATAGGATGCCAGAAGTGCAGTCTTCTAATATTTAGGCTACTTATGTGGTAATACAAAAGGCAGGACCTCCCACTCAGGACTGTTGAAGCTTTTTGGCAAGATCGCTGTTATCGCCTACCTTGTTTCCTACAGAGTAAATTTGCTAGCATTGTGCGTAGCTAGCACACGTGAATTTTTTTTTTCTCTCTGCAAAAAAGGCTTTCATGGACTGTGGATTGTGTGTAGGCAGCAAATTGTTTCTTAGACAGTGTGAATATTACATCACCATAGTCTTTTCTCAGCCCTATGTGTGAACACATAATGATAAACCGAGCCATTGTATACCAACACACAAGGGAATTCCTATATGAAATACCATAAAAATAGACAAAAAGCCCATCAGAGGGCAATCCTTTTCAACATTCTCGCTCTTTGCTTACACTGAGCTTTCATTCTGCGGCTTCCGACCATCCGTAAATGCTTTCGGAAATTCCTGTGGGAGAGAAGAAGAGAACATTAAAAAGAAAAATAATGGTGTTATGTATGAACTGTTATATTATGCCTCCGAGATGTGATTAAAATCTCAAATTAAACTGGGCAGCTTGATAAGCACCTGCTTTGGTCACAATGTGATGTGTTTCACAATAAAGGGAACCTGTGATTTGTCCCTACTGGAAAAAGTAATAGGTCTGCATTACTTCCACCCTCCTCAGCTGCAAACACCTTGCAAATTCCTTTCCCTGCGTTCAGCAATGGGAGCAATGTGAGGAAGCGCTACGCAGGCTTCAATTTACAACTTGAGCTAAAAACTCTCCCCCCCGTGCTGAGTAATCAACGCTGCAACATGGGAGGAAAGGGGATGGGTCACATGCTTCTCCATACCTAGATGTACCAGTATTTCTCCTCGTAGATAAATAAGTATGTGCAGCTGGAGAGGGTGACAGTTATGAGACACTCAGCCTTCTTGAACTTAACCTAGATGTTCAACCCTACAAGAAAAGGGAAAAGTCAAGTGTGTGGAGGTATGTATGTTTTTCCCCAATCGGTGGGTTACATGACCAAAATATGGGTCACTTAGTCCCTGTCGTAGGTGATGCTCATGCAGAGCTATCCCTTCTGAATCACTGACAGAGACCTATTGACTGTTATAGAAAAACCAAGTGTCCGGATTCTTCTTTAAAGTACAGATTTTGGATATTTTCCTTTATTCTTGTTGGATTGACCATTTCGAACAACCTGACTTTTTAGCACAGCAAGAGACAGTAGTCCCCAGTGACAGTGACTCTTTGCTGGAGGGTAAATTGGGCTGATCAGGGATCTGGAAAATAAGTTAAAGGGAGCTGTTGTATAAAGGAGGGCTGATTTGGGATTAAAATAGGAGGGGCCGATTTGGGGTCTGAATGTTAAGGGTGGGGGACATTAATCTTGAGGGACCCCAGGAGCCTAAAAACTCAGGTTGCACTCATATGCAAACCTCTGCAGAGATAGTCTATCCCCAATTTCGCCCTTGCACTTCATTTTATTGGGGCTGCCCATCGTAAAAAACGAAGAGGCGTCGGAGGGGGCGTGCCTTAGCTAGACCTTGTTTGGAGAAGTCAACATTTTGCATACTAGAGGGACTTAGGCTTCTGGCTTCCTGGGGGAGATGGATCAGCATCTACAAATACTTCCATGTCCATGCTATACAGTTCGATTATTGAACATTAGTAACAGGTTTACAGTTTTATTCAATCTAGCAATGGGCTCCAAAAAAAAAAAAAGGCCCATTACATACTGAACAGAGACTTCTAGGATAACACGTAATTAATATATAGTATTGGAACGTCTGTCTTTAAATGCACATGAACTTTAATGGCATCCCAGTCTTTGTAGGGTTCAATATTGATTTGGCCCATCCTTTGCAGTTATAACAGCTTCAACTCTTCTGGGAAGGCTGTCTACAAGGTTTAGGAGTGTGTCTATGGGAATGTTTCACCATTCTTCTAGCAGTGCATTTGTGAGGTCCGACACTGATGTTGGACAAGAAGGCCTGGCTCGCAGTCTGTACTCTAAATCATTCCAAAGGTGTTGAGGTCAGGACTCTGTGCAGGCCAGTCAAGTTCCTTCACCCCAAACTTGCTTATCCATGTCTTTATGGACCTTGCTTTGTGCACTGGTGTGCAGTCATGTTGGAACAGGAAGAAGCCATCCCCAAACTGTTCCCACAATGTTTGGAGCATAAAATTGTCAAAAATGTCTTGGTATGCTGACGCCTTAAGAGTTCCTTTCACTGGAACAAAGGGACCAAGCCCAACCCCTCAAAAACAACCCCACACCATAATTCTCCCCTCCACCAAATGATTTGCACCAGTGCAAATGTGAGTCCTCACCTCAACCTGAAAGAACACCTTTGGGATGAATTACAATGCAGACTGCGAGCCAGGCCTTCTCATCCAACATCAGTGCCTTACCTCACAAATGCACTTCTAGAAGACTTGTCAAACATTTCCATAGACACATTCCTTAACCTTGCGGACAGCTTTCCCAGAAGAGTTGAAGCCGTTATAGCTGCAAAGGGTGGGCCAACTCAAAGACTGGGATGCCATTAAAGTTCATGTGCATGAAAAGGCAGGTGTCACAATACTTTTGACAATATAGTGTAGTTGTACTGGTCAAGCTTGACTAACTATACATGTGCCATACCTGTGGGATCCCCATGGAGGCACTGCTGCTACAGTGATCTCCTCTAGCTTCTGGGTCCCAAGCCGAACAGTTCACCTGCTGCTTTGTGAACACAGGAGGTTTCTGGCTCAGCACAGGAGCTATTTAGAGAACACGTTTCATTTTTCCAAAGTGTTCTCTGGACGAGCTGGAGATTGTGACATCCCCTCCATGCCTCTTCATCTTGTCAATTTATCAGAGAACACCTTGCATTCATTGAGAACCTAAAAGTGTTCCCTGAATAGAATCCGTAACCTGCCTCTTGTGTTCACAATGCAGCAGGTGCCTACTACAGTGATTTCCAGCTTATAGAGGTATCCCCCAGGTATGGCACATAGCCGGACCAATGTAACTATGTAAAAATTGCCATGCCTGGAATTCGGCTCTAATGAAAGGCAGGATACGCTGGTCAGTTTATAAGCACTTAGAACAACCCTGTTATGTTCAGATGCAGAAGATAATCATTCGCTTGTTGGTTACATTTTGGTCTGGTGGTGCCTGGAAAAAGTGGCAGATCATTTTCTGATTTATCAGAGGGAAAGGGGGGCTGCTGGGAAACTTTGCAGCCTGTAGAGAGAAGTGAGTCATACAGAGATCAGCAGCGAGCAGGCATAAAATCAGATGATTACATAAAGGCTGTTCATTCTGAGTTTATCCCCGAGTTTACTTTAGAAAATGCACTACATTGCTTAGAAGATTTAGTGAATGAATGAATGATGCTGACCTGCTTCATCAGATATAATCTTGAGCTAAAACGGTGAATTCGTCCAGTTGCAACTCCTCTAATATTAAAGGCAAACCTATCAGGATAAAACTATGGAAGCTGCCATTGCAGTTTTGGCCTCAAAGCCAACCATTCTTGGTCAACTAACTGTTTCTTTGAAGAGCAGACCTGGTGAGCAGCCTTTACAGTGTTCCCACACTGCCCCTTTCACTCTCCAGAGCTTTCCTGAAAACAGTCACACACTGGGCTAGAGCTTACACAGACCTAAGGACCTGTTCCCAACCCCACATGACCGTAATCAGGCTTGGGGATTGGTTGCCCAGGCATTGTTGGAATCAGGGCAGAGTCAAGTGCTCTCTGTATCCAAAAGTGCTGGATTTTTTTCTCAGGGCAAATAGAGTGGTGGGGGAGCACATGGGAACCAATTCAAAGCTTCTTACAATGCCTGCTGCCAAGGGATCATAAGGGTGTCACTGAGTTAGCAACAAGCATGCAGCCAATGACCATGGAACCCCAGCCCTGCATAATTCAAACCAATGGTAAAGCAAGGATAACGATGACGGCGACAGAGCTGGCGCCTTTCAAGATGAAACTTGCAGTGGCAGCTTCTGTATTTGTATCCTGAATAAAGTATATATATATATATATATATATATATATATATATATATTATTTTACATACAGTATACCATAGACAGTTAAAAATGAATTACAGAATTGTAACTCTGAGCTTCCTATGTGGGTGGTCCAGAGAGCTCATTATTTTCTTCTTGGCAGCCTAACATGGGTTAATACTTTACTTGGAGTCTTCACATTCCGGAACAAATGGTACATAAAAAGGGACTGACAGGTCCCCTTCATCAAGATATGGCATTAAGCAGCTGCCATTGTGAGGGCTGCCGTACATTAGCTCCCGGCAGCTCTGATTAGGGGCCTGTGCTGTGGGTGTCAGAAATAGTTACATACAGATTTGATTATCCTCAAGAAAACAGCGGGAAGATTTTCCACTTGAACACATCCTTTGAAAGTGGTGAGAGGAATGACAAGACGATGATCTTGTTGTGCAGTGTGAGACGGCATGTCAAATTTTCCTTTGATACAGAAATAATGTTCCACAGCCGGTGACCGAAATTAAAAGGGGACTATCGCCAAGATGCACAAGACCTCCTATATTAATAGGGGCAGAGAGGTAGGGGTGTTGCCTTTATCAACCAATAAGGTGCTTCCTTTCATTTTTTTTTTTTTTTATTTCGTTTTGGATGGAATTTAGAAGGGTCAGTGTGTTAGGATTAGAACTTTTGAGTTTTTATTGTTTGTGCCCTACTGTCCTGATAACATTTATTCCTCAGTTTCTTGTACAGACCTTGCAGGAAAGGGGTGAGTAGAAATCTACTCAATGGGGTCACAAGCAAAAATAAAAACCTGGCAGAAATATAGTTGTTAAAAATGGTTGTCACAAAGTCTGCTTAAACCAATCCCACCCATTCCCGACGTCTTTACGCACAGATTTCTGGATCACGTGACCACAGCGATGGGCTGTCTCAGTGGTGATCATGATTAGAGACCAAGAGTTGCCTATGACAGCTGCATATCACTGTGTTGGGAACACACAAGCACTCAGCACAGAAACCTTGGTCATCCATGGGTGCACATGTGTTAGTGCCCCCCCCCCCCCTCCTTGCCGTCCCACATATGCATTACATGGGTGACAAGAAGTTAAAGTGTAACCCTAAGCAAAACTTGTGCTCCTAATTTTGGATGAAATGGGCAAGGATCAAACTCTTTGTCAAGTTTCTATTGCGGTGTTCACCCATTATTTGTACCGGTGACTTCTGTCACAGGGAAAAATAAAAAAGGAGGTTGGAGTTGTCCAAGAACAAAATGTACAGGGAAAGCTTTCTGTTGCATCCCTGAGGCAATCAAAATACAATAAATGTTCCCATTACAGACCGCGAAAGTCAAGTCAACCTGTGTACCATTTATAATGCAAGTCCTGTCTAGTAGCATACACTAGAAGATGCCTGATCCTTCTTTTTAACAAGAATGTAAAAACTTTAAAGGTTTTTAAATTTGTATGAACTACCTCTCCTATACACCTTTTGCTGGATTTGATTATTCGTTATTTAAAATATTTTTTGTTGTTTTTGGAAAGGTTATAACCCAGACAGGTTTTTATTGTTGATGGCGGTTTCCATCACTCTCTGCCTTTCTGCTCCTAAAGCATTCCTAGGAGCTGAACATTCTCCATATATTCCTTTGGAAAATGAACCATGGATCCGTTGACACCACTCATTTTACAAAGGAATATCTAGACTTCTAGTTTTATATTACCCATCTGATAGACTGACTCGCACTCTTGGCCTTGATGACAATTGTCACATAAGATTTAAATTTTACAGTTCTACAAACAGAAGAAACCGCACACCAAATTATTACTTCATAAGTCCATAAAGCCTTTATTATTTTTGAGTCGTGTAACACCCAGTAGAAATACGACAGCCAATGCATTTCGAGGGCCAGAAAATCCCCCTTCATCAGTGCTGAAATTTAATTGCTGGGGTTCCTGATTTGGACTGTTAAAAATTCCCAAAACTGGATACTGGCGATGCCTTCATGGAGCCGTTGTTCTTTTCATGCTTCCTGTTCAAGGTATTCAATTTGAGTGTTTTTAATACAGTCCACATCAGGAGCCCCAGCATTCAAATTTTAGCTCTGATGAAGGAAGATTTTTTTTGGCTTCTGAAAAGTGTTGGCTACCATATTTCTGCTGGTTGTTATACCGCTGTCAAGAATAAAGTTTTTATAGATTTTTGAACTGATCATTTGGCACACTGTTTCTTCAGGCACAGTTTCTTCTGTTTGCATAATTGTCTCATTTATGTGGTACAATACCCCCTCTTCATGTTTTTTGAGTGGCCTTGATCCACCTGACAAAGACCACCAAGAATCGTATTTGAAGAAAGCTGAGCATCCAGTCCAGTGCCTCTGTTATATGGTTTGAAAATTTTAGTTGAGATGAAGATTGAACTGGTGACAACTGCGAAAACTGGCATTTCCCATTATGTGGGGATATTTTTTTTTTTTTTCACTTCAATTTTAATGTACCTAGTGGGGACACAGACAAAACAAAAACAAAAAAAAGCAAGCCCTATATAAGCCTTTCTCAAACCCTATATAAAAGTAAAACAAAGTGTTGCCTGACCTACTCTTTTTAATTAAATTGTTCATGAAATAATTATTGCGCTATGTGAGCAATTCCACCTCCTTGCCTATACACCTCTTGTGTTGTCAAAGCACATAAAATGGAAGGTCCTGTCTGCACAGCCCTCCATCGATATACATGCAAACTCGGTGATCACCCTACCTCTGAATAAGAGCTGCCGAGTCATTTTCTCGCTTCCGTCTCTTCCTCTCGGCATAGCCTCGGAAGGCCCTGAGAAACCGGTTTGTGTCATTAACTAGCCCATCAAATGGGTTACAAGCCAAAACAGTTGTACACTGGGTGAGTGGACGCACCATGACAGGAGACAACACCGAGGCAAACCAAAGCTTTTGAACACACACAAGCAGAGGAATGAACACAACACAGACTAACACTGGTCACGCATGACCCAACTAAGCAGGTGCTGCAATTGATTCAAGAGTCACTTGGCAACGATTGACCCATGTAGAATAACAGAGTATCTGGTCAGTCTCTGGTCTCTTTGAAGCAGAAGGAAGAAAGATTTCAACAAATTATCCTTGTCAATCCATCAGCCAAAGTAGAGAAAGACTTGGGAATTTTTTGCGACTAGGCAGATATCTTACTGCCCATCAGACACATCTGTTGTTTTGAGGCACAGCCAGACCAAAATATAAGGACCAAGGAGCTATGAATACAAAAAACAGAGCAGGAAAGATGGTCTATGTAAAATCAGATAACTCCAGGGCTAGATGGCTTTGGTTTTGTGGTTGTAATGGACTCTCTAGCGGCTGGTTATCCTTTATTTTTGCCACTATACCCAGGTCACAGATTTCTTGCCTTGTTTACTTTGAATGTAATGTGGACCTGCAGAAGCCCCTAGGATCACACATGGGTTTGGCCTAGCTTTAGAACGTGGAGCTTGGCATGGCGGAGGAGGTGCTTGCAGTGATGCCTTAACAAGGCAGTAAGCAGGAACAGCCCTGTGTACCGTGTAACTGCAGAGCCCATAATCTCTATCTCAATTGAATAAAAAAACTGGTATTGGTGACCTCCTTGTGAAAATTCTATTTGCTCAGTTGTCTATGTGTCTATGACCTAAATACTCTGAGTCACTGGCCTAGGGCAAGCATGCAGCTAGTGAAGCCAAAAGAAAACTCTAGACTTGCATACTTGCTCTGGATCTCCAATAAGTAAGCAAATGCAGGTTTCTAACCTTCCCTTACTTTAATGTGTAAACTGTATTAGGGCCAGCGTGGACAG